>NC_060122.1:825423153-826048153 GCF_021461395.2 Schistocerca americana | reverse complement strand
GTGTTATTGCAAATATTACATTTTTTATTCTTTTTTCAGCTATTTCACTCTTTAATTTACTCATAACTCTTGTGTTATTTATTATTTTCGATTGTCATGTTTCCGTACTCAGAAGCCCAATTCATGTACACGCCTAAAACTTTCCATATTCATTTGTGACTGATACATACGTTAGTTACTAGTTCACTATTTTATTTATGTAAACAATACCTCACTATATTTGTTTGTCTGTAATTTTTCATCTATATCATATGTATGTTGCGAACATATGGAATGCCTACATCTTGCAGACTTGCGTTGATTATCAGTGTTCGTAAATGTTTTGTTGTGTTACCAATGTATCTCATGTTGAAGATAACGATGTGGCAAAATACAATAACCAGCAAACTTTTTGCATTTATAATTAGTGTTCGTTTCCTGTGCAAGTACATGCTGTAAGTGCGTAAGCTGACTAAATTGCACAGTACGGAAATTAATTTCTCGTTGATACCAAGAAGTCATGCAGTGTAAATATCCTAAAGGATAACGGTCATTTCGTTTCGTACCTGTTTCGTTAACTAATGCCTAAATTTTCGTTTTCTTCTCCAGCGCAACGACCATAGCGTGTAGCCACACATGGTACAGAAAATAATGTTTGTGTAATACTTCCAACTGATAATGAGCCTGCAGTGGTTCGAAAACTAGTTAATGGTACTATAAACCGTATCAAATTCAGAAAGTGATTGGTCGCACATGACACCTAATAAGCTCAAAACTTAAACCACAATCACAGACCATCGTCCACAATGCGTATAATAGATTTATTGCCCTTTCCAGATCTTCTTCACTTTCAGGTAAAATTATTTGGTTGTCAGAAAACATGTGGTGTTCATCTAATTATTCTAGAGCTGTTTAATCCCCCACACAGATAGTAAAATTGTGGGCTATAAACCTGTATTTATCGTTACGGTTCCAGTCTTCTTTCTACTTGTGTTTCTTATGGACCATGGTACGGGCTTTTAACAACCTGTATTAAGTCTTCGGTGTACCCTCGTCTTTCTAAACTATCCTATAAGACATGTTGGCAGACGTGTTCTAAAGATTTCTCATAGTCTATAACATAAATATACACTCCTGGAAATGGAAAAAAGAACACATTGACACCGGTGTGTCAGACCCACCATACTTGCTCCGCACACTGCGAGAGGGCTGTACAAGCAATGATCACACGCACGACACAGCGGACACACCAGGAACCGCGGTGTTGGCCGTCGAATGGCGCTAGCTGCGCAGCATTTGTGCACCGCCGCCGTCAGTGTCAGCCAGTTTGCCGTGGCATACGGAGCTCCATCGCAGTCTTTAACACTGGTAGCATGCCGCGACAGCGTGGACGTGAACCGTATGTGCAGTTGACGGACTTTGAGCGAGGGCGTATAGTGGGCATGCGGGAGGCCGGGTGGACGTACCGCCGAATTGCTCAACATGTGGGGCGTGAGGTCTCCACAGTACATCGATGTTGTCGCCAGTGGTCGGCGGAAGGTGCACGTGCCCGTCGACCTGGGACCGGACCGCAGCGAACCACGGATGCACGCCAATACCGTAGGATCCTACGCAGTGCCGTAGGGGACCGCACCGCCACTTCCCAGCAAATTAGGGACACTGTTGCTCCTGGGGTATCGGCGAGAACCATTCGCAACCGTCTCCATGAAGCTGGGCTACGGTCCCGCACACCGTTAGGCCGTCTTCCGCTCACGCCCCAACATCGTGCAGCCCGCCTCCAGTGGTGTCGCGACAGGCGTGAATGGAGGGACGAATGGAGACGTGTCGTCTTCAGCGATGAGAGTCGCTTCTGCGTTGGTGCCAATGATGGTCGTATGCGTGTTTGGCGCCGTGCAGGTGAGCGCCACAATCAGGACTGCATACGACCGAGGCACACAGGGCCAACACCCGGCATCATGGTGTGGGGAGCGATCTCCTACACTGGCCGTACACCACTGGTGATCGTCGAGGGGACACTGAATAGTGCACGGTACATCCAAACCGTCATCGAACCCATCGTTCTACCATTCCTAGACCGGCAAGGGAACTTGCTGTTCCAACAGGACAATGCACGTCCGCATGTATCCCGTGCCACCCAACGTGCTCTAGAAGGTGTAAGTCAACTACCCTGGCCAGCAAGATCTCCGGATCTGTCCCCCATTGAGCATGTTTGGGACTGGATGAAGCGTCGTCTCACGCGGTCTGCACGTCCAGCACGAACGCTGGTCCAACTGAGGCGCCAGATGGAAATGGCATGGCAAGCCGTTCCACAGGACTGCATCCAGCATCTCTACGATCGTCTCCATGGGAGAATAGCAGCCTGCATTGCTGCGAAAGGTGGATATACACTGTACTAGTGCCGACATTGTGCATGCTCTGTTGCCTGTGTCTATGTGCCTGTGGTTCTGTCAGTGTGATCATGTGATGTATCTGACCCCAGGAATGTGTCAATAAAGTTTCCCCTTCCTGGGACAATGAATTCACGGTGTTCTTATTTCAATTTCCAGGAGTGTATGTTTCCATACTGAATTCCCTCCTCTTTCTACGGTTTGTCGTTTTACAGTAGTACTGGAACTACAAGATCTTCCTTTCCTCAACACACTCCGATCTCCTAATGGTAGTGCCACGGCTCTCATTTTAAGACTATTGTTGATTATTCATGCTTATAGCTTGTAATAGTTCTTAAGATGGGCTATTCCTCGACAGTTATTGCTGTCTGATTTCTTACTTCAGCTGTGGTCCGAGAGTGTGGAATTGACTTCGCTTTCGAGCAGGTACTCAGTATTTTCAATGAGTGTAATTTCCGCGTTGATTATACTTTAGTAGCTCTGTGTTAATTCTGCCATTTCCAGTGGCTTTTCTCTTTCTCATTTGTCACAGGGCTTCATATGGCTCATCCATGGTTATTTCGTCTACTTGGTAAATTTCACTACGTCCTTCGGAGGAGTTGTCCGCTGGTTTGTTTTCGGCCCTTCCTAGCTCCTGATAATGGTCATTCCAAGTAACCTTGTCAACTACGTGTGATCAGGCACTATTTTTTTCTGTTTCAGTTCTTCTGAGTTCGTATGCTGCTTCCTGCCTACCATGAAAATCATTTTCTAATGTTATATACTAACTTGTCCCAAGACTCGTCATAGCTTTTCTAATTCTTCCGTTGAGTATACGTTTTGTTTCCCCTTTACTGCTATTTCGGCGTCTTCGTTCCATATCCTCGGAACCCTCCCACTTCTAGTTCTTTTTTCTTTCGTAGGGCCTTCGTCGCTGTTTGTCTGATGATTTCTCTTATGTTATACCATTTCTTGTTGATGTCATCGCTTGCCGCTGAGCTTATAACGTACTGTTCTGGTCTTCTACGGTTAACGTGTTTTATGCTTCAGTGTTGTAATAAATATACAGACTTCATCAACGTTGGTTTCTGATCGGTGTTCACCTTCTACCACCGAGAGGGAAGACATTTATCACGCCAACTGCCAGGAAGTGGTTAGAGGTGAGGTCACTTTGTCTGTAGACTCTGCACAAACGAACTTAGCTTTTTGTTGGCCATAATGTAATCTAATGTAATCTATTATCTACCTCTAGCAGGCCATGTATATTTATCAATATCTTTTTTTCCCTAAAGCAACCTTTTGCTGTCTTCAAACCACTGTGAATTGGAAAGGTTCTTAATTCTTGTTTATTGCTGCTTATGATGGTTCTCACATATTTTCCGAATACTTCTTTTATTGGTGAGGTACGTTGCAGAGCCAGAGAAATAGGTACACCCGCCTAATATCGTGTAGGGCCCCCGCGAACACCCAGAAGTGCCGCAATACGACGTGGCATGGACTCGACTAATGTCTGAAGTACTGCTGAAGGGAACTGACACCATGAATCCTGCAGGGCTGTCTATAAATTCGTAAGTGTACGAGGGGGTGGCGATCTCCTCTGAACAGCTCGTTGCAAGGCATCTCAGATATGCTCAATAATGTTCATGTTTAAGCAGTTCGGTGGCCTGTGGAAGTGTTTAAACTCAGAAGAGTGTTCCTGGAGCCACTCTGTAGCAATTCTGGACGTGTAGGGTGTTGCATTGTCCTCCTGTAATTGCCCAAGCCTGTCGGTATGCAGGATGGACACGAATGGATGCAGGTGATCAAACAGGATACTTACGTACCTATACGTGTCAGGGGTCCCATATCAGTGCAACTGCACACGCCACACACCTTTAGAGAGCCTCCACCAGGTTGAACAATCGCCCGGTGACATGCGGGGTCCCTGGGTCCAAGAGGTTGTCTCCATGTCCGTACACGTCCATCCGCTCGATACAATTTGAAACGAGACTCGACCAACCAGGCAACACGTTTGCAGTTATCAACAGTCCAATGTCGGTGTTGACGGGCCCAGGCGAGGCGTAAAGTTTTGTGTCGTGCAGTCACCAAGGGTACACGAGTGGACCTTCGGCTTCGAAAGGCCATATCGATGATGTTTCGTTGAATGGTTTTCACGCTGACACTTCTACATCTACATCCATACTCCGCAAGCCACCTGACGGTGTGTGGCGGAGGGTACCCTGAGTAACTCTATCGGTTCTCTCTTCTATTCCAGTCTCGTATTGTTCGTGGAAAGAAGGTTTGTCGGTATGCCTCTGTGTGGGCTCTAATCTCTCTGATTTTATCCTCACGGTCTCTTCGCGAGATATACGTGGGAGGGAGCAATATACTGTTTGACTCTTCGGTGAAGGTATGTTCCCGAAACTTTAACAAAAGCCCGTACCGAGCTACTGAGCGTCTCTCCTGCAGAGACTTCCACTGATCTATCATCTCCGTAACGCTTTCGCGATTACTAAATGATCCTGTAATGAAGCGCGCTGCTCTCCGTTGGATCTTCTCTATCTCTGCTATCAACCCTATCTGGAACGGATCCCACACTGCTGAGCAGTATTCAAGCAGTGGGCGAACAAGCGTACTGTAACCTACTTCCTTTGTTTTCGGATTGCATTTCCTTAGGATTCTTCCAATGAATCTCAGTCTGGCATCTGCTTTACCGACGATCAACTTTATATGATCATTCTATTTTAACACTTGTTGATGGCCGAGCATTGAAATCTGCTGCAATTTGCGGAAGGGTTGCACTTCTGTCACGTTGAACGATTCTCTTCAGTCGTCGTTGGTCCCGTTCTTGCTGGATCTTTTTCCGGCAGCAGCGACGTCAGAGATTTCATGTTTTACCGGATTTCTGATATTCACGGTACACCCGTGAAATCGTCGTCCGTGAAATCGTCGTATCGGAAAATCCCCACTTCATCGCTACTTCGGAGATGCTGTGTCCCATCGCTCGTGCGCCGACTATAACACCACGCTCAAACTCACTTACATCTTGATAACCTGCCATTGTAGCAGCAGTAGCCGATCTAATAACTGCGCCGGACTGTTGTCTTATACAGGCGTTGCCGACCGCAGCGCCGTATTCTATCTGTTTACATGTCTCTGTATTTGAATGCGCATGCCTGTACCAGTTTATTTGGCGCTTCAGTGTATATATTCTTGAATTTAGATAGCCTCCGATAATAAGATATTCGTTTGTACTATTTATTTTGTTGGCTTATTCGTGTAATTCTTGACGGAACGTTAGAGCTTCTATTTTCTTTCCATTTTCTGGTGCGTACACTTCCTCTGGCTATTTTCAGTCGTATTGTTATTATCAATTCGTTGATGTAATTTATGGGTTACTTTGTATTTTGTTTTCCGACACTTAGTTAACAAGGACCACTGTGACACCGCATTTGGCTCTCGTGGTCGGGTTACGTCGCCATGTACTACAGAATCATATAGTTCTTTCACACTTTTTCTTTTTTACCTCTGCCACAATTGCTATGTTAATCGCTCTTTCGTACAGTAGCGTACTAAATTGATCGTCGTTTTCCCCATTCCTCGTACATTCCATGTTGCGATTTTCAAAATATTTGCTCGATACAGTTTATTGGGCGTGCATGACAGTCACCTAGCACGTTATGCTCATGAAGTAGCGAGCGACACAGATTACAGTGATTGCGAGGGAAGTAGTGGATGGTTGCACATCTTCAAACAGTGCTAACGAATTGGAAGATATAAGATAAGGAAATATCAAACAAAGCGTCAACTTGACGATGCACAGCAAACTGTGGAAAATACGAAAATTTGTAGATGAGATAAACAAACTTATCCCATCATTAAATAAGCATACCTGCCAAGTTTTACGGTTTTCCCAGAAGATTTCCGGATTTTGGGCTAGTATTTCATTTTCCCGGATGAACATAGTTTTTTTTCGGATTTTCAGCTCACGGGCTTTTTCCCGCCCATTGCATTCATACCGCAAAAGAAATGTTCAAATGTGTGTGAAATCTTATGGGACTTAACTGCTAAGGGCATCAGTCCCTAAGCTTACACACTACCTAACCTAAAGTATCCTAAGGAGAAACACACACATCCATTCCCGAGGGAGGACTCGAACCTCCGCCGGGACCAGCCGCACAGTCCATGACTGCAGCGCCTAAGACCGCCCTGCTAATCCCGCGCGGCATTCATATCGCATTTCAGTTTTGAGTTTCGCTAATAGCTGCTACTCTGAGGTGCGAGTATTTGAAATTCGACGGAAAGTCGATCGATAATATTATCGATAATCCCTTTTCCCAGCATATCGCTGGGATTTCGTCATCAACTCTATGTGTTTGAAACACTGCCGGCGAAAGTTGATCGAACGTTCTATCGATAATCACATCTCAGTTTATTGCTGCATTCTCTTTGTGCTTCGACTGCATGTTAGCGGGAAAGATTTGTTTATGCTTGCTTTTATGCGGTGTTTTCTGTATGTTCCGGTATTCGTGCAGTTGTGTGACAAATTTTTGTTCGATTTAGTGTTTTTGTGATGAGTTCAACGAAGAAACGATATCATCAGTCTTTAAAGGATGCATATTCTGCTGAATTTCCGTGTATTATGCGATTACGGAAAGATGAAGCATTCGCATTTTGTTCCATGTGTTTGTGTGATGTAAACATTGCTTACTGATGAGGAACTGAATTAAAGAATCATATTAAATCCGTTAAACAAGTCTCCAATACGAAAATGAAATATGGCAGTAGGAAAATTGATTCATTTTACAGGGTGATGATTCTGCTACTGTTGAGAGCGAGAACTTGACAGATGATACCAAATGGGTTGGCTTGATGAGCATTCGTGGAGCGGACGGTGTTCCTAAGTACGATAGGTTATCCAGGCTGAAGCTTTCTGTTTTAACTCTACCGCACAGCAGTCCTGAGTGTGAGCGTGTGTTCAGCTTGGTGATGAAGAATCGCAGTTTAGGTCCTCCGTGTCGAATGAAACTCTGGGATCCATTTCTGTTTTGAAAACAAGAATCAGTGGTCCAGGTTACACGAATAGTTTCCCTTCAGAATTCCTAAAGAAAGCGAAGATAGCTACTCATCTTCATCTCTCCTCTGCAGTCTGTGTTTTGTGAACTTGAGAAAATTTTGCAAATAAGTGTAAATGAATGTTCAGTTTAGTAGTTTTGACAGTGTCATTCATATTGTGGCTTGCAAGCTCAAGAGCAGAAAAGCTCATTTTTGTGTAGTGTGTAAACTGTTCCCAATGTTAAGTAACAAAAATGAATACTCAAAAGCAAGTAACTTTTGTAAGTACCTAAGCCGGCTGGAGTGGTCGAACGGTTCTAGGCGCTACAGTCTGGAACCGCGCGACCGCTACGGTCGCAGGTTCGAATCTTGCCTCGAGCATGGATGTGTGTGATGTCCTTAGATTAGTTAGGTTTAAGTAGTTCTAAGTTCTAGGGTACTGATGACCTCAGCAGTTAAGTCCCATAGTGCTCAGAGCCATTTTGTAAGTACCTAATTCACAGTTCGAAAATAGTGATCTTAAAAGGTAGCCTACATCATATGTGTTAACATTATCTGTAATCTCTTTCTCTGTAGCCTTTTCTCGCTATGTCTGAGCACCTTGCGACGCATGTACGCGTTAAATTTTTGCGATTTGGGATCTTCTGGATTTCTGTTTTTGAAAGTTGGCAGGTATGAGTAAGGAATTTTTTTCAGCTCCGATCAATTGCAATTTGAAGAGGAAATGCATATGAAAGGAACCCTGAAAATTAGCGGTACCAAGAAAGTTATTTCAAGATGAACTAACATCAGTGCCTTAACGCATTCATACGCAATTATGCCGACTGTTAATTTGGACTGTAAATGGGATGGAAAGCTTTTTATTGTGCTGGGGGGAGTTGGAGGTGCTCTGGCCCTACGATTCTTTCTCGTGTAGCTGATCTTACAAGCACAGTAGGGAATATTTACGTCACAGCAAGCACGAGGGGGGGAAAAAGGGCGTAAGTGAACTACAACAATTATATGAGCACTGCTTTTGGCCGGTAGCTGCGTATAAAAATCACACCCCTTTAGAACAGACTATCCCCCCTGAAAAGTTTGTGACAGTGCGGTTCATACCATCTCGAAGCACTGGACAAATTCAGCCTCTGGATGTTTGTTTGTTTCTTTTTCGTGCCTGTAAAACATGTCATCGTACTATCTGCAGCTAGTCCGTAAAGGATAGCCAGTATCAGTATAAGTCCACGACAGACTGTTTCGCATTCAGTTGCATGATATCACATTCCATCAGTTCTCATAACCCTGTAACACCAGTATGATTCTATACGCATTCTTTAAGAGTGGAGACCTAGCTGAACAACCTGCTCGGTTTGTAACTCACAAGAAGTTCGTTTTCGATCTTGACGGTGTGAACCATTATGTATGCGACGCCCCATTCTTCATACGTTAAACGGAATTTGGAGCGAGACGCACAGTCTTGCGCAAATGCTAAATGTACATAGTGCGAATTAAAATAGGCCATGTTTAAACCTGTTCATAAGAAATTCCGTAACAGAGATTTGCATAATTGTCGTCGAATTTCCTTATTGATGTATTTTTCCAAAATATTGGACAAAGTAATGTACTCAAGATTAGTCCCACATTTAAATTTACTTAGCACGTCACAGTTTGGATTCCAGAAGGGTTGCTCGACTGAGAACGATATTTACACGAGCGTCATTCCATAAGTCATGGCAACTATGGTATATCGTGGGAACACGTGGCATCACCGTATCTGCAGTAAATAAATTCGAAAGCCCTCGTCGAACAGTACCGAAATCAACCGACTGATTGCGACCACATACGATGAT
The DNA here is from genome assembly GCF_021461395.2 of Schistocerca americana. NCBI lineage: Eukaryota > Metazoa > Arthropoda > Insecta > Orthoptera > Acrididae > Schistocerca > Schistocerca americana. Next base: position 826,038,945 of record NC_060122.1, on the reverse strand, counting down.
GGTTCGGTACCAGCGCCTGAAACATTCAGTGTGAGCTTCGCCGTACTACAAGGTGGATATAAACACAGTGGAATACCGAGCACGCGTGAAAATGACCTTTCTCGCTGGCCGGAATGCTACTCAGTGTAACGTGGAACGACGAGCAGCTGTGGGTGACAGAACGTCACCCACGAAGGTCATGCAGATTCTGGCGTATGACGAGGCCAATGTCAGTGTCAAGTACTGCCGCAACTTTCTGCTGTACCTTCTGCTACGCACGCTTCGGCAGAAACGTCCGCCACTGTTGGATGCAGCAGGCATTCTCCCTGATAACGCTACAGTCCACAGTGCAGGCGTCGTCAGTAGTTGTGTACAGCGGTGGGAAATCCACGCCCCCACCCACCCTAATCACCATACCTAAGTCCATGTGCCTTCGACCTCATTATTACACAACTGAAGAAACCATAGCTTGGGAGGCACTTTGCAAACAGGGCGGACATCCTCCTGGCATTTCGGCCACATGTGGCACACATTGATGGCGTTGCCAACGGCATTCAACGCCTTACACTTCGTTGGCAACGCCTTGTGGATGCATTGGGGGACCGTTTTGAAGGACAGTAGCTGATTTTGATTCATTTTTGTTGCATTTGTACTGGTGCACAGTAAATTTACACACACTTCCAACGTGCGTATTTCTTTTCATCCTTTGCCATGTACTCCTGCACTAGAACTCTAACTTACGTTGGCATTCACATACACACTGCCTTACCTGTTCAGTGCACATTGTGGAATTTCGCATGTTGTCACATTATCGAAATGTACCATAGCTGCTATGACTAGTGGAATGTCCTTCCTACATTCATGCACTAAATACACTCCTGGAAATGGAAAAAAGAACACATTGACACCGGTGTGTCAGACCCACCATACTTGCTCCGGACACTGCGAGAGGGCTGTACAAGCAATGATCACACGCGCGGCACAGCGGACACACCAGGAACCGCGGTGTTGGCCGTCGAATGGCGCTAGCTGCGCAGCATTTGTGCACCGCCGCCGTCAGTGTCAGCCAGTTTGCCGTGGCATACGGAGCTCCATCGCAGTCTTTAACACTGGTAGCATGCCGCGACAGCGTGGACGTGAACCGTAAGTGCAGTTGACGGACTTTGAGCGAGGGCATATAGTGGGCATGCGGGAGGCCGGGTGGACGTACCGCCGAATTGCTCAACACGTGGGGCGTGAGGTCTCCACAGTACATCGATGTTGTCGCCAGTGGTCGGCGGAAGGTGCACGTGCCCGTCGACCTGGGACCGGACCGCAGCGACGCACGGATGCACGCCAAGACCGTAGGATCCTACGCAGTGCCGTAGGGGACCGCACCGCCACTTCCCAGCAAATTAGGGACACTGTTGCTCCTGGGGTATCGGCGAGGACCATTCGCAACCGTCTCCATGAAGCTGGGCTACGGTCCCGCACACCGTTAGGCCGTCTTCCGCTCACGCCCCAACATCGTGCAGCCCGCCTCCAGTGGTGTCGCGACAGGCGTGAATGGAGGGACGAATGGAGACGTGTCGTCTTCAGCGATGAGAGTCGCTTCTGCCTTGGTGCCAATGATGGTCGTATGCGTGTTTGGCGCCGTGCAGGTGAGCGCCACAATCAGGACTGCATACGACCGAGGCACACAGGGCCAACACCCGGCATCATGGTGTGAGGAGCGATCTCCTACACTGGCCGTACACCACTGGTGATCGTCGAGGGGACACTGAATAGTGCACGGTACATCCAAACCGTCATCGAACCCATCGTTCTACCATTCCTAGACCGGCAAGGGAACTTGCTGTTCCAACAGGACAATGCACGTCCGCATGTATCCCGTGCCACCCAGCGTGCTCTAGAAGGTGTAAGTCAACTCCCCTGGCCAGCAATATCTCCGGATCTGTCCCCCATTGAGCATGTTTGGGACTGGATGAAGCGTCGTCTCACGCGGTCTGCACGTCCAGCACCAACGCTGGTCCAACTGAGGCGCCAGGTGGAAATGGCATGGCAAGCCGTTCCACAGGACTACATCCAGCATCTCTACGATCGTCTCCATGGGAGAATAGCAGCCTGCATTGCTGCGAAAGATGGATATACACTGTACTAGTGCCGACATTGTGCATGCTCTGTTGCCTGTGTCTATGTGCCTGTGGTTCTGTCAGTGTGATCATGTGATGTATCTGACCCCAGGAATGTGTCAATAAAGTTTTCCCTTCCTGGGACAATGAATTCACGGTGTTCTTATTTCAATTTCCAGGAGTGTATTATAGGCTTTAACTAATAACATACCGCCAGTTGCTATTTTTGGTTGTCTTTCCGAGGCTTTTAACTGTGTAGATCGTGTTATCTTCTTTAAAAAAAAATAAGTTTAATGAAACTGATGGCGTTACGAACATCTGGCTTCAATCGTTCCTAATAAACAGAATGCAAGAAGTTGTGTTGAACAAATCAAACAATGCTGAAACGAAAGAAAATTTTAGTGACTGGAGAGAAATCACGGAGATGGTCCCACAGGGTTCCACTTTGGTTAGTTCACACCCCAGCCACAAGTGGCACTTAGTTGTGAATTCCGACCGTACATTGCTGGAAAAAAAAATTACGCTGACTCTGCCATCCAGTCGACTGTAGATGTGTCGAATACTGTCCTAGGCTACGTTATGTCTCGCCTGCTCGACCTGTTCGTGAACGTGTCCCATCACATGCCACACGTGCTCGATTGGAGACAAGTCCGGAGCTCATGCTGGCCAGGGAAGTTGCTGCACATCTTGCAGAGCACTTTGAGTCTCAGGGTCAGTGTGTGGGCGAGCAGTATTCTGTTGGAGCAGCACCTCACCTTCCTGGTAAAAGAACGGCAAAAGAACGGGTCTAACAACATTCTGCATGTATTTAATGCTGGGTACTATCCCCTCCAGAAATGCCAAAGGTGAACTGGGGTTGAAGTCTATCGCACTCCAAACCATAAGGCCTGGAGTGGGGCCAATGTGTCTTGGACGAATGCACTCTGTGAGAGAGAAGCTCTACGTCAAAGGCGCAGATGACCACCACTTGCGAGCAGGCAGAGTCTGCTTTACTCCCTGAAGGCAACGGCGCGCCATTGCATCTTCCAAGTCATTCTCTGACGGCACCGGTTGACACATGCACGTCGATGCTGTAGCGTCAGTGGAAGATGGGCTAGAGTTTTGCATGCCCGGGTCCTCGCTTACAGTAACCAGTTAGCAACAGTTCGTGTTGACACTTCTGGGCTCAAAAGCCCTCGTATCTGTGACGTGGTAGCTGTACAATCTGCCACTGCAGCCCTTACAATACGACGATCCTGGTGACCATCTGTACTGTGTGGACGTCCAGAACCTCGTCTACGTGTGTGAGAATGTTGACGTGACCACTGATACCAGCGTCATGGCACAACTGATACAGGACGTCCAATGTCTGTTACAGTGCTCCAGAAGGACCATTCCGCCACTTGTACGGCCAGAAACTGAAACCTTTCAAACTCGCTCACTTGGCTGTACGAAGCACGAGTACATCCTCCATGGCATGGTTGCCTGCTTAGTTTAGATGTCTGCATCATACTGAACCTTCTGGTTTTTTTTTCTTTATTGTTACCTCACTCCCCAAAAAGGGGCGGGCTGGCAGCAGCACAGTACACCACTCTTCAGCCAAGAGAGTTAAAGAAAAAACATAGTGAAATGGGAAAATAACACATAACATAGAATGGTATAAAGTGATGAATAAACAAGAACAAAAATAGATGAGTATAAATGGTAGATTTAAAAACAATATAGACACGAGCCACACACACATGCGGAGAATGAGCACTGTGAGTTGACATGAAAACAAAGAAACACCACAGTGGGAACACAGTTGAATGATGCTGGCGACACTGCTGGTGCTGGTGGAACGTAGCACTGCACACAGCACTGGAGTAACACTGACACCACAGCGAAAACGTTAAAAATCACTGCACCGAAGGGGACCTACCGTCGGGTGAATGGAGGAGGGGGGGGTGAAGAAAAGGGGGGAGAGGCGGTAGGGGGAAACCAGGAGGAGGTTAGGAGGGGGCAGTGGAGGGGAGAAGGAAAGGAGCTGGAAGCTCGGGAGGGGGGTGGGGTGAAAAGGAGAAAGAAGGTGTTCGGCAGGGAAAAAGGAAGAAGAAGGGAAGGGGGAGAGGGAGGGAGAGAGGGAGTCCAGAGGAGGGGGGGGGGGAAGCCTTCTGGCTGTAAGCTCGCTATTAAAGGGTGGGAGCCGATGGCGCTCTGGTAGCTTTACCACTACGCTATCTGCTGGCAGAAGACGTTGAAATCATTATAAGTTCGTCTAAAATCCTACAGGTGGCATCTGGCGTCATCAGATCGAAAGCGACGTCGTGTCTCCAGGTGTACTAATATTTTTTCGGAACTGTGTACTGAGATGGTTGGCACAAGTGTAATAAGATGAGTTTCCTTTAATTTGCGTCTATGGTCACAACTTTTTGTTAACAGATTACCGGTTTCGGTCTTTAATGACTATCATCAGATCTGTTTCATAAAAACAAAGTCCTAATGTACTGCAGCCATAGTGGCAACATCAAATGTTAAATGCCACTATGGCTGCAGTACATTAGGAATTTGTATGAAACAGATCTGATGATGGTCATTAAAGACTGAAACCGGTAATCTGTTAACAAAAAGTTGTGACCATAGACGCAAATTAAAGGAAACTTATTGTATATACGGGTCACCGTTTTTTCGCGACAATGTCGCAGCCTGTGTAATAAGATGATTCATTGCAAGTGTACAATAAACTGAGAAAGAAGAATAATTTATGTGCTAGTAATGAGAAATTGCTGTGTCATTATAACCGTGAAGACCCCTCCTTTTCTGTACATGAAAACAGACGAAAGCTTTTTGAGAAAGACGTTTTACCATATCTCATCTAAGTTAATACCAACATGTTATGGATTGAGTCGCTGTGTTTTCGCGACCTTATTTGTAATTCTTAGTTGGCTTCTGCCAGGGTGCAGCCAGAAGCCTTGCTGTGGGGATATAACACAACTTACAGTATCCACTGTTTTACCGTCCCACAGGTACCTATGATTTTAATAACAATTACAATAAAATGTATATAATGTTTAATAGAATAACAACAATTTGTTGCACCATTGCTCAGTACGTTGTCTTAGCATAACGCAGAAGAAATTACAAATGACTCTGAGCACTATGGGACTTAACTGCTGAGGTCATCAGTTCCCTAGAACTTAGAACTACCTAAACCTAACTAACCTAAGGACATCACACACATCAATGCCCGAGGCAGGATTCGAACCTGCGTCCGTAGCGCTCACGCGGTTCCAGACTGAAGCGCCTAGAACCGCTCGGCCACAAAGGCCGGCCATCACGAAACTAAATTAAGACTTATAACAGTAATAAACTCCGGCAAGTTTGACAACTTCGTAGTTTACGCAATAAAAATCGAAATGTGCACTCGCATTTAACAGTATTTTATGAACCACTGCGACTGTAAATCTTGGGCTGTTGTCTTTCTCCGACTGTCGATTCATTCCTCCCATTCTTGACGATAAGTGATGTCTTACCTGGAGAGAACAGGACTTCTTGTCTTACAGCAGCTGTTTCTGCCGAAAACTGTTGTGCGAATGAAATGGAATAGCCGGGACGGTCACAGCCAGGAAAAAACAGAAGTTTCACTTGATTTACTTGTAACCTCTGTTTCGTATGAAAGCTGAAGCAGTCTTTCCAGTTTTGGCGATCACTAATCCAAGCCATTGGGTTATTAGTGGAGTCAGCCCTGGCACGCACGGAAGATTGCTAGAACAGAAAACGTATTGGAGGTGTAGAATGTTCGCTCACTCCAGCCCACAGGATGTAGTAAAAGAAGCGAAAATATGGCAGCTACCGAATTACCTACCGTACTTCCGCAAGAAAAAATCAAATCGTTCGAATTTCAAGAGAAATGGGGAGAAAACAGGGCTGAGAGATGGCAGTCGTTTAGTAGCCGTGAGAGTTCTAGGAATTCGTTGCACTTGGCAGCACAGACCCTACCAACGTCTCAGCCGCACACAGTTGGTCAGCAGGTCCTAGTTTCGACACCAGGTGTGCGTGGCCTCCACTCCGACATCGGCCGATGCCTTACGTCGCGCGCAGTGGAATCAGAGAATGGTTGGACTCTGCAAGTCTGTCTCGAAGATAACAGAAGTGAAGATGAACTGTTACGTAGCATGGCGGCAGACTGCTGCATCAGTGACAACATACACACAAACCGAGTGAGCTACACTCCTGGGAATGGAAAAAAGAACACATTGACACCGGTGTGTCAGACCCACCATACTTTCTCCGGACACTGCGAGAGGGCTGTACAAGCAATGATCACACGCACGGCACAGCGGACACACCAGGAACCGCGGTGTTGGCCGTCGAATGGCGCTAGCTGCGCAGCATTTGTGCACCGCCGCCGTCAGTGTCAGCCAGTTTGCCGTGGCATACGGAGCTCCATCGCAGTCTTTAACACTGGTAGCATGCCGCGACAGCGTGGACGTGAACCGTAAGTGCAGTTGACGGACTTTGAGCGAGGGCATATAGTGGGCATGCGGGAGGCCGGGTGGACGTACCGCCGAATTGCTCAACACGTGGGGCGTGAGGTCTCCACAGTACATCGATGTTGTCGCCAGTGGTCGGCGGAAGGTGCACGTGCCCGTCGACCAGGGACCGGACCGCAGCGACGCACGGATGCACGCCAAGACCGTAGGATCCTACGCAGTGCCGTAGGGGACCGCACCGCCACTTCCCAGCAAATTAGGGACACTGTTGCTCCTGGGGTATCGGTGAGGACCATTCGCAACCGTCTCCATGAAGCTGGGCTACGGTCCCGCACACCGTTAGGCCGTCTTCCGCTCACGCCCCAACATCGTGCAGCCCGCCTCCAGTGGTGTCGCGACAGGCGTGAATGGAGGGACGAATGAAGACGTGTCGTCTTCAGCGATGAGAGTCGCTTCTGCCTTGGTGCCAATGATGGTCGTATGCGTGTTTGGCGCCGTGCAGGTGAGCGCCACAATCAGGACTGCATATGATCGAGGCACACAGGGCCAACACCCGGCATCATGGTGTGGGGAGCGATCTCCTACACTGGCCGTACACCACTGGTGATCGTCGAGGGGACACTGAATAGTGCACGGTACATCCAAACCGTCATCGAACCCATCGTTCTACCATTCCTAGACCGGCAAGGGAACTTGCTGTTCCAACAGGTCAATGCACGTCCGCATGTATCCCGTGCCACCCGACGTGCTCTAGAAGGTGTAAGTCAACTACCCTGGCCAGCAAGATCTCCGGATCTGTCCCTCATTGAGCATGTTTGGGACTGGATGAAGCGTCGTCTCACGCGGTCTGCACGTCCAGCACGAACGCTGGTCCAACTGAGGCGACAGGTGGAAATGGCATGGCAAGCCGTTCCACAGGACTACATCCAGCATCTCTACGATCGTCTCCATGGGAGAATAGCAGCCTGCATTGCTGCGAAAGGTGGATATACACTGTACTAGTGCCGACATTGTGCATGCTCTGTTGCCTGTGTCTATGTGCCTGTGGTTCTGTCAGTGTGATCATGTGATGTATCTGACCCCAGGAATGTGTCAATAAAGTTTCCCCTTCCTGGGACAATGAATTCACGGTGTTCTTATTTCAATTTCCAGGAGTGTAGTTGCCTGAGTTATGCGGGTGAGAGACAAGGCAGTGACCGCAAAGTCTCTGGCAGTTTCATAACCTGTGTGGTGTGCGTCCATGACTAAAACATAGTCTGCACTGCCAATCATAAGGTGTGACTATACCTCCCATCCATCTTAACGTCTTTATGGCTGGGGAGCAGGACGTCTTTTAGCTCTAAAGTTACCTTCTTCATGTGATAGCAACACGAAGACACGGAGTCCAATGTCTCCCACGATCTCCTGTACCACGCACAAAATTTGAACATGAATAGGTTTGTCTAACGATCACTGCATTGGGAATTTTAATAAAAGTGGTTTATAGTAGTCTCGTAATGTCTATGCTTTCATAGCTTTCGCCAAGAATTATGTAGTAGTACTGACATACCTGTTTAATAGCCCAATACAGTACTTCCACAGGACATTGGTGGTTTCTAAACTTCACTCATAGATCTGCATATGAAGTTTATGGCCTAGGTTAATACACATGTAATCGACCCATGATGGTGGTCATTCAATTTCTAGTTCCCCAGCTGTAAGAATCTGTGATGTACTGTATATTTAATTGCTATAAAATGCTGCTTCTTTGTACGAGATCGGTGTAAAGATTGTCTTGGTCTTGCCAACATCAGTGTGAATTGCCCTGAAAAAGTCTGTGATCTACACAGTTGTCAACATCGGTCTGCGTGTAAATGGGTGACATTCTATTTCTTTCAGTGGTCACCACATGCATTCGCGAAGAAGCATTTCTGTTGTAAATGATGTTATGGCCATAGGCACAGATATAGTGATAACTGGTACCTTTATATGTAACACTTTCAGTGTGTTAGTTCTTTCCTATCTGTGCCTAAGAGTCTTTGCACAAACACATCACATAATCTATTCTCAGATATTTTCTCCTCGGACATATCTGTGCTGCAAATTTGCCTACACCTGGCAGTATAGAGTATCTGTTTTCCATCTAGCGTCCACACTTCAATACTCGACCTTCTCCCGAGGGCAAAATCAACTTCAACCGCTTGCTTCTGTCATGCACAGTTGGAGGTACTAAAGAACCTAAAAACATGTTACTGTTGATAGCTATAATTAAAAGTAAACTAAAAATTCCATCTGGACAGGCCTCGGAAGGCCCAACGGTATAGTTTGGCCTTCATGTCATGCTCAGCCGATGCAGATGTAGAGGGAGTTGCTACTTCTCAGCCAAGTACCTGCTCAACTAGCCTCACAAAGGCTCACTGGACTCCGGTTGTGAATAGCGCTCAGCAGACCCAGAGGGTCACAGGTCACCCATCCAAGTGCTAGCCGAGATGAACAGCCCTTAACTTTGGTGATCTAATGGAAACCGGTGTTACAACTGCGGCCAGGCTGTTGGCTCTAGAGCTACAGTTATTAGTCTGCAAATGAATTAAATACTGAAGTAGTGTGTTCAGTACACTGTCCTCAAACACCCTGTACTTTTCGCAGTTAAGTCTTTTCTTTCCCTTTCTGTCTTCCCTTACTGTTTCCTGGAGTTTTGCCAGTTCTACCTGTGGACTTACCATCAGTGTCGGGTACATTGTTGATAGTGTGGCGAGAGTGTGGAAGTGCACCTCTACCTGGCTGGAGTATTACTGACCAGGCTGCAGTCTCCTCCACGTGGTTAGTCGCTCATTCAAGCAACTGAAAAGTAACTTAGTCTGCATTATTTGTAGCTTGTAAATTTCAGAATTCCGTGCACATCCCAGTGTCTCGGTTTTCCTCTCCAAAATTTATCTGTTCAGCTCGTACTGAGACCAGACACAATTAAAATCGTCTGGCCACAACTGTGGATTCTCTGTGTTCTCGGTGTGGTGGCACATTAAACTAGAATGTGGTATGCAAATAGAATAGCTAATTCACAGGATAAAATTAAAGCCATATGGTCAGTTGTGAAGGAAGTATCTGGTCAGCAGCACAAGGTCGATTATATAAAGTCAGTTTGCAGTAATAATATTTCTGTTACTGATAAATCAGATATATGTACAGTATTTAACAATCATTTTCTGAGCATTGCTGGTGAATTAAATAAAAATTTAGTTTGTACAGGAAATCATATAAATTTCTTAGCAAATGCCTTTCCGAGATTGACATCTGAAATACTCCTCTGTGATACAGACAAGAGGGAGATTGCGTCAATAATTAAATCACTGAAGACTAAGGACTCTAATGGTTATGATGGAGTGTCTATCAGAATATTCAAGTACTGTGCTGCACACGTTAGCCCTGTATTTAGCCATATTTGTAATTTTTCCTTTAGGAATGGTCAGTTTCCTAAGCGATTAAAGTACTCAGTAGTAAAGCCGTTTATAAAAAGGGAGAAAGGGATAATGTAGATAATTTTAGACCTATTTCTATGCCATCAGTGTTTGCAAAAGTTATCGAAAAGGCTGTGTATGTAAGGTTAATTGATCATTTTATATCACTCGATTTGCTATCAAATGTACAGTTCGGCTTTAGAAGTCGTTTGACAACTGAAAATGCTTTATTCTCTTTTCCCTGTGAGGTACTGGATGCGCTAAACAAAAAGTTTCGAACGCTTGGCGTATTTTTTGATCTAACAAAGGCATTTGACTGTGTTGATCTCACAATATTGCTCCAGAAGTTGGACCATTACGGAATAAAGAGAGCAGCTCACAATTGGTTCACCTCTTACTTTAGCAACAGGCAGCAAAAAGTCATTATTCACAATGTTGATAACGGCTGTGATGTGGGATCTGAGTGGGGTACTGTCAAGTGGGGCGTGCCCCAGGGATCAGTGTTGGGGCCGCTCCTGTTCCTTATTTATACAAATGATATGCCCTCTAGTATTACGGGTAACTCTAAAATATTTCTGTTTGCTGGTGACACTAGCTTGGTAGTACAGGATGTTTTGTGCAACATTGGCTGCTCAGTTTGAAATAGTGCAGTACATGACCTCAGTTCATGGCTTGTAGAAAATAAACTAACGTTAAATCGCAGTAAGACTCACTTTTTACAGTTTCTAACACACAATTCAACAAAACCTGACGTTTTAATCTCACAGAACGGCATATGATTAGTGAAACCGAACAGTTCAAATTTCTAGGTGTTCAGATAGATAGTAAGCTGTCGTGGAAAGCCCACATTCAGGATCTTGTTCAAAGACTTAATACTGCAATTTTCAATATTCGAACGGTATCAAAAGTGAGTGATACTTCGACACGTAAATTAGTCTACTTTGCTTATTTTCATTCACTTATGTCCTATGGTATTATGTTTCGGGGTAACTCTTCCCATTCTAGAAGGATATTTCTGGCTCAGAAACGGGCGGTTCAGGCAATAAGTGGTGTGAGTTCACGATCCTCTTGTCGACCTCTGTTCACGAGTCTGGGTATTTTGACATTCGCCTCTCAATATGTATATACCTTATTGTCGTTTCTTGTTACCAATATTAGTTTGTTTCCAAGAATAAGCAGCTTTCACTCGGTTAATACTCGGCATAAATCAAACCTCCATTTGGATCGGACTTCCTTAACTCTTGTGCAAAAAGGTGTGCAGTATACTGCTGCATCCATTTGCAATAAGCTGCCACTCGAATTCAAAAATCTTTGCAGTAATCCACGCGCTTTCAAATCGAAACTGAAGAGTTTCCTCATGGGTCACTCCTTCTATTCTGTCGAGGAGTTCCTTGAAAAATTAAGCTGATTCGGATTGTATTGCTGATAGCGTTTACTTTAAGCTATGGACTGACTTTTTTTCACGTTCATGAACATTTGTTTTCATCCGTTATTACTATATGTTGTAAATTCATGTACTGACACGTTCCATGACCTTGAAGATTTGCTCCTCAATTTGTTCCTACGGAACTTGACGTGTAAATAAATAAAATAAAATAAATAGAACACATGAAATATTAGTTCACTTTATTTCATTAATGAATGCTGCAGATCTCTGCCACAGGATTGCTTCATAAGTTACAACTAGTTTTGACTGTTAAAGCATGCCTTGTGGCACAGATTAATAAACTGTTCTCGTGCAGTACAATGTTCCACATTTAAATGAACAAGTCGATAAGAAGCTTTTTAACTATCATGTTGGTCCTGTACTGCGATGTTGACTCCTTCAAACGAGGTCAGAGACTGTGTGACTTTTGGCATCATTCATTCATTTCTGTGTCCGGTCAGCATTTCCAGAAGGTAGCAACTCCGATGGCCGTGTTGTTTCCCTCAATCAGGTCCTGTGTTGTGCAGGGTTGTTCAAGTTGAGGACAAGTTAGCAGGTGGGCTGGGTCTTGTGTTGTTCCACATTCGCTGGATGTATCTCCATCTGCTGGAAGAATGCCCCATTTTCGCATGTTGGTCTTGCAAAGAGGAACGCCCATCCTAAGACAATTCAGCGATCTCCAAATATAGTATGGCAAGTCATTTCCTGGAGCTAGCTGTTCCTTTACAGGGTTATCAGGTGGTAGCTTGCTCTTCCATCTGGTGATGCGGTTAGACTCTGATGTTCCCTCCAGTGGTTGAGTCCTGGCGATGAAGCTCTCTCGACTTCAGTCGATGGACTACAGCCTGATGATCATGCAGTGTATGTTAGGGATCATAAGTTTGCTTTGCTCTCTCTGCATCAACAGCAACAGCCCTCCTAATAGTGGGGGGAGCTATTCCAACTATCTGGTAGATTTTATCGACATTAGTTGGCTTCATACATCCCAACAAGATACTATGCACTATACACTACACACTATACACGGGATATTTTACCACCGTGTACAAACTCAACGGACTAATCGATGAAAGGATGCAGGACAAAATAGGTCTAATGAACTTATGTCTAGAAATGCATGGTTTCCATGCTACAGACTATTTATACAATCATACTTTGTTACAGAGACTGAGGTCTGATATGCATTGCATCATGCAGCCACAGTTACAGTAAGCACAGGTCCCTCCTAGAGGGTGGTGCTGTTCCTCATACGTCATGCCCCCGTGCACTCTTCTGTCATAGTAATTAGTAGCCGGCCGGTGTGGCCGTGCGGTTCTAAGCACTTCAGTTTGGAACCGCGTGACCGCTACAGTCGCAGGTTCGAATCCTGCTTCGGGCATGGATGTGTGTGATGTCCTTAGGTTAGTTAGGTTTAAGTAGTTCTAAGTTCTAGGGGACTGATGACCTTAGATGTTAAGTCCCATAGTGCTCAGAGCCATTTGAACCATTTTAGTAATTAGTAATGTTGTATCCAATTCACTTCTCTTGCCGACTCACCTTGTAGTGGATGTGATGCAGTGTTGCACACAACAGTTCCATACTCGAATCGAGAAGTTGCTGACGTGGTGTTTACTTACAGAAAGACAAATGGCAATGGGCGGCAGGCAGCAAGGTTGTATCAGGAGACCTATCCCCACTGTCAACAACCACAGCATTCAGTGTTGGCAAGAGTGCTTCGCCGTTTGTCTGAGGCAGGGTCGTTTCAGGAAGCGGGAAATCATGAAGAATCTATCCGAAATGTTTGGACACAAGACTTGGAGGAAAATGTGATTAGCACTGTGGAAGGCGACCACCGTTTCAATACCAGGCAGATGGCCCACCAGTACAAGGTAAGCCAGACGACCGTGTGGAACATTCTCCATGACAATTGTTACTACCCTTATCACTTACAGCGTGTTCAGGGCTTACTAGCGACAGACTTTTCACATCAGGAACAGGTTTGGCCCTGGTCTCTTCACCAGGAAACCACAATTCCAGGATCTGTTTCATCCATCCTATTCACAGATGAGGCTACTTTTACGCAGATTGGTATCTTCAACTTTCATAACAATCATCTGATAGTATGCAGAACCTCCATGGTATGGTGACAGCAAATCATCAGCATTGCTGCAGCCGGAATGTATGGGGCGTGATAGTTGGCGACCATATTTTGGGACCAGTCTTCCTTCCTCGTCGCCTAACAGGTCAGAACTATTGGATTTTCTTGCGGACGACTTTGCCTCCCCTGTTGGAAGAAATGCCACTAATAATTCGAAGAGTTATGTGGATGCTACATGATGGTGCTCCAGCCCACATCACCCTTAACATCTGGACACATCTCAGTTGTGTCTTTCCTGATCGATAGATTGGGCAAGGGTGTACAGTTGCATGACCTGCTTGTTCACTGGATCTCAACTCGTGCGATTTCTCGTTATGGGGCCATCTGACGAGTACTGTGTATGCAGAGCCCATTCCTGATGTGGAGATACCGGTGCAGCATATTCATGCTGCCTTTGATACTGTTCGGATGCAGCCTGGCCATTGCAAGCGTGTGAGACTCAATATGTGTTGAGGCACATGGAAACTATTTTCAACATATCATGTAACTTTGGCTGCATGGCACAGTGCGTATTAGACTGCAGTCTGTGTAACAATGTATGACTGAGTAAATGGTCTCTAGCATGAAAATCAAGCATTTCTAGACATAAATTCATTCGACCTTTTTTGTTCTGTATCCTCTCATCGCTCAATCGCCAATTTGTACATGATGGAAAAAATCATCGTGTACTGACCAGTATGAAGGCACTGCAGAGCTGATAGAGGATGTGTGCTCTTCAGGGGCGGCTCCCATGCTTCGTTGTGGACAGCAGCGAGCCCTCGCTAATGTCTGACGCATCAATTTGCTTTACCAACATCAGTGTGGCAACACGTCTCTGTGTGACAACACAGCTTGAAAGTTATAAACTTAAGTGCCAAAGAAAAGAGTGAAGACATGCGTATTCAAATAAAAAGATATGTAAACAGTCAAATTATGGCACTGTTGCTGGCAACATTTGTATAAGACAACAAGTGTCTGGTGTTCTTTTTAGATTGCTTACTGCTCCTGCAATGGCAGGTTATCAAGATTTAAGTGAGTTTGAATGAGGTATTATAGTCAGAGAATGGGCGACGTGACACAACATCTCCAAGGTAGTGATGAAGGACTTTCCCATATGACCATTTCACAAGTGTACCATGAATATCAGGAATCCGGTAAAACATGAAATCTCTGGCATCACTACAGCCGGAAAAAGATCCTGCAAGAACGGTACTAACAATGACTGAAGAGAATCGTTCAGCTTGACAGAAGTGCAACCCTTCTGCAAATTGCTGCAGATTTCAATGCCAGGCCATCAAAAAGTGTCAGCTGGCTGGAGTGGCCGTATGGTTCTAGGTGCTACAGTGTGGAACCGAGCGACCACTGCGGTCGCAGGTTCGAATCCTGCCTCGGGCATGGATGTGTGTGATGTCCTTAGGTTAGTTAGGTTTAATTAGTTCTAAGGGACTGATCACCTCAGAAGTTAAGTCGCATAGTGCTCAGAGCCATTTTATAGCCATCAAAAAGTGTCAGCGTGTGAACCATTCAAAGAAACATCATCGATATGGGCTTTTGGAGCCAAAGGCTCACATGTGTGCTCTTCATGGCTGGACAACACAAAGCTTTATGCCTCACCTGGGTCTGTCAACACCGACATTGGACTGTTGATGACTGGAAACATGTTGCCTGGTTGGACGAGTCTCATTCGAAATTGTGTCGAGCAGATGGACGTGTACAGTAATGGAGACAACCCTACGAATCAAAGGACACTGCATGTAAGCAGGGGACGGTTCAAGCTGCTGGAAGCTCTGTAATGGTGAGGGGCCTGTGCAGTTGGAGTGATATGGGACCCCTGATACGTCTAGATAAGGCTCTGACATGTGACACATACATAAGCATCCTGTCTGATCACCTGCATCCATCATCCAGAATTGCTACAGTGTGTCTCCAGGAACACGCCTCTGAGTTGTAACACTTATGCTGGCTACCAAACTCCCCTGACTTGAACATTATTGAACATACCTAGGATGCCTTGCAGCATGCTGTTCAGAAGAGATCTCCAGCCTCTCATATTGTTACGGATTTATGGACAGCCCTGTAGGATTGATGGAGTCAGTTCCCTGCAGCACTACTTCAGACATTAGTCGAGTCTTTACCATGTCGTGTTGTGGCAATTCTGCATGCTCATTGGGGCCCTACACATTGGAAGATCCGAAATAAAATGTTCAAACGTACCTACATTCCGTATTTTAATTTAAAAAACCTACCTGTTACCAACTGTTCGTCTTAAATTGTGAGCCATATGTTTGTCGCTATTACACCGCCATCTATCACAAAGCGAGAAAAGTGGTCCAACTAAAACATTCATATTTCTTTACGCACTACACGAATATGTAATAAAAAAATGGGGTTCCTATTTAAAAAAAGGAAGTTGATATCCGTTTGACCTATGCCAGCGCGATCTAGCGAGCCAACCATAGCGCCATCTGGTTTCCCCCTTCAAGCTAGACGAGTTTCGTTCTTTGTAGTTTTTTCCTTTGACGCTTATTTCGTGAGATATTTGGCCTGGTCACTATCAATGGACCACCCTGTATATATACACACACACTGAAGAGCTTCTACTGAAATGATTTCTTTGGAGGTT
Source organism: Schistocerca americana (assembly GCF_021461395.2). Lineage (NCBI taxonomy): Eukaryota > Metazoa > Arthropoda > Insecta > Orthoptera > Acrididae > Schistocerca > Schistocerca americana. The sequence continues at coordinate 826,022,805 of NC_060122.1, read as the reverse complement.
GGGGAAATGGTCATGGAACACGCCCCCTCTCCGCCTCCTTCCCTTGCGGATCTGCGGCTGGCGACTGCTGTGCCTGGTCTTGCTGCCTGTACTCACGGCGCGCCTCTGTGACCAGGGCGACGGGCCGGAGCGGGTGCGGCGCGCGGCGCAGCTGCTCGGCGGGCTGCAGGTGCTGCGCCTGCTGAGCGGCGGCCCGCCGGCGGTGGGCGCCGCCCTGCGCGACGCGCCGCGATACTTCGTGGAGCGGCCGCTAGAGCGGCGCCGCGAGCTGCGGGACGACGTGGTGCTGGCGCCGCCCCCCGGCGCCGTGCTGGTGCTCGGCGGGCTGCCCGCCCAGCGCCGCGGCCAGGCGCTCGCCGCCGGCGCCAGCTTCTTCCGCGACGCCATGAAGAGCGCCGGCGACAGCCCGCCGCCCGTCGTCCTGCTGCAGGTAGCCTGCAAAACGGATACAACTCGAATCGCAATAGAATACTGTGCTTTTTATTTATTTATTTCATTAACACTACAGAGTAACCCACCGCCTTGAAATGTAAAGTGGGTCGTATGCTTCTGAATCTAATAGCAGAGACTTCTCATGGTTACATATAATTTGTTACTACATAGTTGATGAGAATATAATTTATACAATGCAAGTGTCAAAGAAAAATAAAGTAAAAGAAAATATAACACAGTGAGCATGGTTAAGAATACTTTGTAATATAGAGAGGGAAGTGAAATGCTATATTTCGATGAGTAATACAGTCTAAGTAGCATGTTGGTTAGTAATGGCCTATTTCTATCTATTTCAGATGAGAAGGTCTCGGTACAACCTCGAGCTATTCTCATCTCAAATCGTTTGCGCTAATGTATGTTTACACAGATTATACACATCAAATGCTGATTAGCACTTCGTAGATGGAATACATGAATTTTAGCTTCACATGAGAAATACACTTACGTTTGTAGCTTCTTAGTTGAAATAGTATATAGTTCATTGCTACTTGAATGCATTATTCCTTAAATAACTTAATACATTTCTGATATATAAAATTCATTGATTATAGCTTTGAATAGAACTTCTGTCTGCACACAATAAGACAAGCAATACATTACTGATTGTGTGCAATATACTTTAAACACTATGCAGGATGTCATTGGGGAGGAGGAGCCCTCGGAATAAAAGTTATTCGAGCCTTCTCCTCCCAAGCGACATTACCTTATTACTACAGTCTAAGTATGTGGTGCCAGTGTTTGTTTGTTTTATGATTGTTGTGTTGTTTGTGACGTGTTGTGGCATGTCAGGAGGTGGACCATCCCCCGGCTCGGGTCGACATGTCTCAGTTGTAGTCTTTCGCGTGCATCAGGAAAAAAAGAGTGTTCTCGGTGACCCTTTTCTGATGCATCCCACTCTCTCTGCCATGTTTGAATCTGCCATTGTTTCATTTGTGTTTTGTTCATAATGTTGGTTCCCGTAATTGCGGTGACTTTATCGACCCTGTCTCTCTTAAGCCAATAAAGTGTAGCTCTGTAAGGAATTGTTATGGCTATAGGGCAGGTCCCCATCACAACGCAAAGTGCCTCCAGTGTTAAAGGCTCCGCTCATTCTCAGGAGTACACTACGTTGACCTCGTCTTACAATGGTCTTGTTAGTCTGTATGTTCAGTCTGTGAGCCCAAGCACTTGCAGCGAAGCATGCAATGGATTCAGATATCGCGATGTAGTAGGTCCTTACCGTCTTAAAAGGTAATTTGTACTGAGTTGTGTTTAGTCTTGCTAGTTTGTGCATAGTTTTGCAGGCTTTGCCAATTGTCAATTTTATATGGTGGTTGAAAGTCTGTTTTTCGTCTAGATGCAGTCTGAGATAACGTGTGGCTTGCTTCCTCCGTATGCCTGTATTGTCTAATTTTAGAATTGGATTCCTCTGTAGTGTCCTTCTCAGCAGTAAATATACAGTTTTGTTGGGAACTATTTTTAATTTATTTTCTTTGCACCAACTGTTTTCTGAAGCAGTTACATGCCTTTTGTCTCTAGTGCTGCTCTCGAGGCGGCTGACACCACTATGAGCAGGTCATCTGCGTAAGCCATCACACCTGTTACCCTATCGTCACTGTCCAGGATGTTCAGCAAGGGTTCGATTGCGATGTCCCAGAATATTGGTCCGCAGATCGAGCCCTGTGGAAATCCCTTTGTTATTGTCTTGACAAACTTCCGTCTACCAGCCCTCCACTCCGCCACTCTGCCTCTGCAGTAATCGAGGAGGCTATTGTAGAGGAAGCTGATAGCCTCATTTCCCTTAACCTGGCGGAGAGGGATGGCCACCACAAGTTGTCAAAAGCTATATCGATTAGAATGGCGGCCGCTTATTTGTCGCTGATGCTACTTGTAACCGTCAATGCTTGGTTGACGGCGTCTTGTAATGATCTACCTTCCCTGAAGCCGAACTGAGGGGGCGTTAAGCCGAGGACGCGCCTGTGCGATTGTAAACGGTCACACAGGAGCCTTTCCTCTACCTTGCCGAGAGTGTTTAAGAGACAGATCAGTCGCTACGTTTTGGGGTCTGTTGGCTCTTTGTCTTGTGATTTCCTCATTATTACTACATTAGCAGTTTTCCAGAGGTTTGGAATTCTACCTGTTAGTAGTGCCTCGTTTAACATGTTAGTAAGAAAAGGTGTAATTTGTGTTACTGTTTGTTTTAATGTTTCTGAAAGTATTTTGTCTGGTCCGGGTGCTTTTCGGTTTTTAAGCCTGCTGATTGCCGTCGCGACTTCTTCTTGCATGAATGGCATGGTTACACTGTCACTGATGTATGGTTTCCTCATGCTCTCTCTTAGGTCAGTGTGGTGTCGCTCGTCTTGTGTGGGGTCATCATCTGGGAGTAGCCTGTTCAGAAGATATTCTGCTGTGCTTCTCTATCTTCTGGTCATTGTGCCATCAGCTTGTTTTAGTGTTGACAGAACTGTCGGTGTCTTAACTCGTTCTGTTTCTGTCTTGAATGGTTGTCCCCAGATTTCGTTCTGTAGCTGGGTTTTTACAAAATTGGTCCAGTTGTCTTGCCTTGTTGTCTTTAATTGTTTTCGCTATTTCTGTTTAGCGTCACGATAGAGATCAACTCTTATTTGTCTTTGCTTGTTGGTAGTACTTTCTTTTGTCTCGTGAATCCTTCATTAGTCTTGCCAGTTCTGTCGACCACAGTTGTTTCTGTCCCCACCCAGTTTTTGCATGTGGTATAGCTGCTTCCTGTGCTCTTTGTAGGACCTCTGTCAGTACATGCGTTTTGTAATCTATACTGCCTTGAACAGTGTGTAGCGACGACTCCTCAACAACTTTTTGCTAGTCGGCTCTTCCTATGAGTAAATGTTGCTGTTCGTGGTCCATGTTATATGTATTGATATATCTGTCCATGGTTATGACGACTGCATTTTGGTCGCTGTGTGTGGCTCTATGTAATACCCTTCATGTATTGACTAGTGGAGGAGATCTTGCGTTTCCTAAGGAAAGGTCTATGTTGCTTACACCACTGGTGTCTCCGCAGTACGTAGGTGGCTGACCCTCCGTATTCAGTATGAAGAGGTTGCATTCAATTACCACGTCAAGCACTAGTTGCCCTTTGTCGTCAGTTCTATCTGCGTTCCACAAGGGGGACTTTGCGTTGATATCAGTTAGAATGAGCAGCCTTTTTCTTTCTGAGTGTCGTGCAATGTCTTGTATTTTGTCTAGGAAAGGTTCTATATCATACGAGTACTGAGCGTAAACAGAAAACATGAGCCAAACATCCTGTCTGTCTGTTATTTCTGCTGCGGCAATATGTTCAGAGCAAAACTGGGTGATCTGTGTTACTATGAGGTTTTTATTAACTGCTATTATCGCGGCTTTCACGTTTGGTGTTCCGGATATTGTGATGTAATGTGAGGGGAGCCCGAAATTTTCCTGCCTCGGAGAAAAGATTCCTGAACGCAGGCGATGTCTGCTTTTGCTTCTTCTAAGAGCCTACCTAGTTCCATGTTTACTAGGGTACTGCCCTGGCAATTTAGTTGTATTACCTTCAGAAGAGATATCTATTGAAGGAAAAACAGTTTGGTGTGGTTTCTTTAAAATCCAGAAACACACGTCCAAGTGCTCTCAGGAAGTCCTTGTATACTTTCTCTAGGTTTAGGCCCTCTCCCCTTCGCACACATGCCTCCCCTAGAAGCTTACACAGCTCTTTGGGGTTCATTGGCAGATTTTCAACTCTAAGGATCACCCTGTCAGTTTGTTCTGTAGTTGTAAAGCAGATTTTATCCCCGTTTTCATGCTTAGTTCGTGTTACATAGCGAAGAGCTATTTGAAATATATCCTTCTTTTCTAGTCTGCTAAGCCGTAGGTTAACTTTTAAGCTTTCGTAGTTTACGTAATTAACGGTATTCAAGTTGGGGTCTTTGGTTGTATCTGGTTGGTGTTCTTGACTGTTTGTTTGTTGCTCCAATTTCGAGTAATGTTGTAGTGTAGCATGTCTTTCCTGCTTTATGGTTTCTGGTAGTATGGAGTTCGATGTGTTTTTGCTGAGCATTTCCCCTGATAGTGACTTGTTTTTAATCTCTACCGAGGACTTGTTCTTAAAATGTGACTGTTGTATGTCCGTTTCTGGGGTGTTTGTATCTGGTGTTGTGCCGGTGCAGGATGTGTCTTTCTGTTCAGCTACCTTACTGTTCCTTTTTCGTAGTGAATGTGTGTGCTTCCCTCGTAGACAAAACGAACTGGTGTATTATAGGGTCTACATTTGGTTGTATCATATTCTACCTGTTGCACGGGTAGTGTGCAATTGTCTTTGTGTTTGCCTGTGCTGTACATTATAAGTGCTACGTCTCGCACTTAGCATGCAACAAACTATAAATAGGTAGGAAGTGTATAGTGCGTGCAAAATTCCGTGGCCGCTAGATGGGTAGTCCCCAGGGAACGGTGGGGAGAGTGGCGGTGGTGGGGGGTCGCTCAGAGTGCTGTAGAGGAAATGCCGAGAGCTGGAGGGGAAGTGCCGTTCTAAACTGAAGCCTATGCTCACATTTCCTGTAAATACTAAGTGGGGTCCCACCACGCCCACACTTGCACGGTGACCATTCAGAAAGGTCTACCGTCAGCTATGCTTTCGTTAGTATCTAAAACAATTCCGCAGAAAAGGCAGCGACTGATTTTCGCCTGGCTTGTTAGCAATTTGTAACTTTCAGAAAAGCGTCATGAGTGGCGAATTTTGAGTGAAACCTATACATTTCTGTGGTTGCCAAATCAAAATTTGCCTCTTTTGCCAAAACACAGCGGAGTTTCCACATTTTCTCACCTCACCAACATCTCGTGTGGACACAATTGCTAGAGAATTCTGAAACAGCGGTTTATTAAGTTTATTGGGTGAGGAACTGAGGAAAACTAAGGTCAGTAGCTTCTGAAAAAGCACATGCTCAGCTCAGTACAAAAACGTGCAATATCTTCACATATGTTGTTCCAAAACCCAAAACATCCTCGTTTCACCAGCTATTGATGGCCCTTAAAAATTACATTCTTTTACTGCAAAAGTCTGTAGTTATTGGAATAACGCAGTAAATAATGAAGTTTTAAAAAATAATGATATGGTAAAATACTCTCCTCTTTGCGTGCTATCATTTGCCAAAATCTCATTTCGATACCTGACACAATTTATGAAATATGAGGAATGTGGATATTTCACTCTGACTTTGTCGCTGGCGAGGCGCGATCGAGAATGAGTGTGCTACAGCGACCAGTTTTCTCAAGATTGGTGACAGATTGCTACCTCTACCCATGTCGAAAGAAAAAATCCATATGTCAGCTAAATTTCATACGCGACAACATATTATGTTATATGCACCAAACGCAAAATCGTAGCGACTTCTATTTCTCAATGCACAATTTTCCGACTCTCGAGCAGTGTCTTACTTTCACGTGAATATCGCAACAACTGTAACCATTAACAAAGTAATGGGCACACCATCTTGACTCTGAAATATAAAGCTATAAGTAAAGCAAAAATGAAAATTCTCTACCGAATAGTTCCTGCAAAATCGTTTGAGAAAGATTTCAGGGTGCGCGCTTCGATTCTGTCATCGTCGGCCAGTAAAAAGGTGAAAGCCGCGCGGGATTAGCCGAGCAGTCTAGGGCGCTGCAGTCATGGAACGTGCGGCTGATCGTGCACGGAGGTTCGAGTCCTCCCTCGGGCATGGGTGTGTGTGTTTGTCCTTAGGATAGTTTAGGTCAAGTAGTGTGTAAGCTTAGGGACTGATGACCTTAGCAGTTAAGTCCCATGAGATTTCACACACAAAATGTGAAAAACAAACGAATGAAGTCATCCAGCGCTTTGGACGAGAACTGGCCAGTGTGCGTCCCTCACCATATCCTGCTCGAGCTGTAGTATACGATTGGATATGTAAATGATGACCACAAACTGTGGTGACTTTATACCACTTTTGAAGATTTTCTTCAAAATACACTCCTGGAAATTGAAATAAGAACACCGTGAATTCATTGTCCCAGGAAGGGGAAACTTTATTGACACATTCCTGGGGTCAGATACATCACATGATCACACTGACAGAACCACAGGCACATAGACACAGGCAACAGAGCATGCACAATGTCGGCACTAGTACAGTGTATATCCACCTTTCGCAGCAATGCAGGCTGCTATTCTCCCATGGAGACGATCGTAGAGATGCTGGATGTAGTCCTGTGGAACAGCTTGCCATGCCATTTCCACCTGGCGCCTCAGTTGGACCAGCGTTCGTGCTGGACGTGCAGACCGCGTGAGACGACGCTTCATCCAGTCCCAAACATGCTCAATGGGGGACAGATCCGGAGATCTTGCTGGCCAGGGTAGTTGACTTACACCTTCTAGAGCACGTTGGGTGGCACGGGATACATGCGGACGTGCATTGTCCTGTTGGAACAGCAAGTTCCCTTGCCGGTCTAGGAATGGTAGAACGATGGGTTCGATGACGGTTTGGATGTACCGTGCACTATTCAGTGTCCCCTCGACGATCACCAGTGGTGTACGGCCAGTGTAGGAGATCGCTCCCCACACCATGATGCCGGGTGTTGGCCCTGTGTACCTCGGTCGTATACAGTCCTGATTGTGGCGCTCACCTGCACGGCGCCAAACACGCATACGACCATCATTGGCACCAAGGCAGAAGCGACTCTCATCGCTGAAGACGACACGTCTCCATTCGTCCCTCCATTCACGCCTGTCGCGACACCACTGGAGGCGGGCTGCACGATGTTGGGGCGTGAGCGGATGACGGCCTAACGGTGTGCGGGACCGTAGCCCAGCTTCATGGAGACGGTTGCGAATGGTCCTCGCCGATACCCCAGGAGCAACAGTGTCCCTAATTTGCTGGGAAGTGGCGGTGCGGTCCCCTACGGCACTGCGTAGGATCCTACGGTCTTGGCGTGCATCCGTGCGTCGCTGCGGTCCGGTCCCAGGTCGACGGGCACGTGCACCTTCCGCCGACCACTGGCGACAACATCGATGTACTGTGGAGACCTCACGCCCCACGTGTTGAGCAATTCGGCGGTACGTCCACCCGGCCTCCTGCATGCCCACTATACGCCCTCGCTCAAAGTCCGTCAACTGCACATACGGTTCACGTCCACGCTGTCGCGCCATGCTACCAGTGTTAAAGACTGCGATGGAGCTCCGTATGCCACGGCAAACTGGCTGACACTGACGGCGGCGGTGCACAAATGCTGCGCAGCTAGCGCCATTCGACGGCCAACACCGCGGTTCCTGGTGTGTCCGCTGTGCCGTGCGTGTGATCATTGCTTGTACAGCCCTCTCGCAGTGTCCGGAGCAAGTATGGTGGGTCTGACACACCGGTGTCAATGTGTTCTTTTTTCCATTTCCAGGAGTGTACTTCTGTTGTCTCCGAATTCTTGGACACTGAGGTGGGTAGTAACACTCCACTTAATTAGGCCACTCTGAATAAGTAATACTTTATTTATTACAAAAAACATATCTTTGCTCGCCAGGCTAGGCAGTAGCTATGAAACTGCAGACGTGGACTTGCAGTTCAGAACACAGTATATGAGCCACGATTACTGAGTGGCAAATTGCTTAGAGTTCAGAATGACCACACTGTGGCTTCACTACAGTCACTAGGAAACACAAGTTGGTAGACACTTGCTGACACAGTTCTCGCAGCGTTGGCACGTGGGCACAGTTCACTGGAGACGGAAGTCTCTTCACGGGCTGTGTCATGAAGAGTAGGCAGCGCGACGACGTCACTGCGACAGGAGCTTCCTGGAAGTCTGCAGGATCCGACCTCGGACAGAATTTCTCTGCTGGCCTCTGGCGGTGCTATGTCAGGGCAGAGGCGCGGCGGTGGACCTCAGAACTACAGGGCACACATCTTCATCGTAGCCTCCCATTGGCACCTCGTGGTACCGCTTTGCTGTGCAGTATCTCTGCACTGGTCGATACTTCCTGCGCCACTCTCGATACTTGACGTCACCAATACTTTTTTTCTAGAGAAAAGTTAATGGTAAATTCTCAGTGTGTATATAAGTTGAACACATGCCTCACCCAATAAGCTTAGTACTTATTTCTCAGAGCACACCCTTCCATCACAAATATTGTTAGAACCTTGGCACAAAGTCATCCCATAAGGGGACTGGAGTGACTTTGTGCCATTGTCTTGTGGTTGGATTCTTCATTTCTAAACAGTGACTGACCTAATGCCTACCACATACAATGAAACTTTGTGACGATAAAAAGTAAAAGCTCCAAATAATTATATATTTAATGAGTATTTAATGTATTATTAAAAAATTTTCAGGACTTTACAAACTTACTGGTCCCAAATTTTTTAAACTCAGGAATACAAAAGAAGGATGATACTCTGTGCCCACGTCAATCAAGCACGATTTTACAGTGGCCAGTAAATCCAGTAATGAAAATGGGGAACCATAATCACATATTTTCACAGAATGTGCAGCAAACACATCCTCCTCTTCTTTGCTAAATATAGTTTGTGCACTCACTGGTGCATGATGGGTCCCATGCAGTTTCTTCATGAGGGTATTCTAGTGAATACCACATTTCTTAGCTGCTGCACGAATTGAGATTTCCTCTCACGAATTTCTTCAAGCACATTCTCCCACAAATCGTCAGTCTAGTTGGTGAAAGGATGACAATACGTCCTTGACATCTTCTACAACAGTATCGCCTGCAGAAAATTAGTATTTCGAATACTGGAACAACATATTGAAAAGCCACCCAGACCCTTAACGAAGTCGTGGCACCAAGTCATCCCCGCATTCTTCAGCTTTTAAGCATCAGTGAGACAACATCCATGTGGTAGCAGCAGACTAATGAATAATGCAGCAAAACGTTATACTAACCGGAGTTTCCTAATACTATTCCTTCCATGACACACAACGGAAAGTTTCTGACAAACAGGGGAAACACTCAGATTGCTGCAGATAGTTTCGTGGGACAGTCGCAAGTAGGACTTAAACAAGGAAACACCTGTGAATGGCGGCACTATCCATTAAATTTCAGGCACTTGAGGTCTCCTGGTCGAGACATTCCAAACCGCCAGGACGCATTCCTTGTGCAGGTGGCACAAAGTCAACAGGGCTGCACAAACACACCCTGGTTTAAGGTACGATTTCAGTGTAACTGCATGAAGCACCGGGGACTAACGCCGTTTACATTCCGCATATAAGGCAAGCTTACGCCGTGGGTGTGTCATTGTTAAATAGCATTTGGATCTTCGTTGTGAGACTAGGGCATTATGCCTTGAGCAAGAAGAACAAACGTCTACAGATATCGGCACATGTCGGAATTCGACAGTGTCTGGATTGTACCCTGCCAAGACTGCAATATAAGTTTTTACAGTATTGCATCTCACGTCGGTCGCGATCCCGCAACTGTCGTGTCGCCACAGAATCAATGGCTTCAGGACTTTGTACTCAGCGCCATACAGGACGATCCCATGCGACTAGCGCCCGAGAGGACAAAAAAATTGTTCCCTCTGCCAAGAGGATCGCACAGCCACGCGACATACCTGCCTGTCGGCATCAAGGTGGGTGTCTACATGGACACTGTGATAGAACATCTGGAGCAGCGAGAACTGTGGGAGTGGCAATTATTGCTGCCGCATCCCTCAGTATGGGAGTAGATGGAAGTGCAGCAACAGTGGTGTTCTTAACAACAGTGCCGAGCACACGAGTGGCATCTCCTAGTCTTTTCGTACGAATCCCGTTTTGCGTACAGTATAGCAATGGATGTGGACGTGTGTGGAGGCTCTGAAGAGAAGTAACGTTTCCAGATTGCTTTCTTCACTGTCGTATGGGCCCAGCACCAAGTGCGGTGGTACTGTGTGCTGTTGGGTACACAATACAATCACCTCTGGCTCGTATAGCCGGTACTTTGCACAGCATCCATTACATTTTTTATGTGTTAAGTCTGGCGGCTCTGCCCTGTCTTTGAGTGTTAGTCACATTACCTTTCAAGAAGATAATGCAAGACTGCATCTTGCCAATACTGTTTTGACGTATCTAGATACAGAACATGTTTGAGTGTTGTCCTCGTCAACACATTCTCAAGACCTGTCATCCACTGGAAACATTGTCTTGTGGGTTTCCAAGATACTCCCATGTCACCACATGCCAAACACCGTGGTTGATGAACTCTGGCAATGAGTTGAAGCACTTGTCGTCCCATGGAATATAACAACACAGAGATTCTGACATGCACTTCCAGCTGCTGGGCTAGTTGAAACTGAATCACTGCGTGAGCTTATAAATAGAGATGAAGGTTTTTTCTTTAATTCTGTGTGCAGTCCTGCTCTCTCCCTTGTTAAAAAATAGAGGGACAGAGTTACTGTTACCTCAGCTGTTTATTAATACACACTTTGGTGTCGGACACCTTTGATTGTGTGGTGTCACTAGTGTTTACAGTGTGTGCGTTTGTTGTCTTTCCGAAATTGCTCTCCAGACGGAGGTTTTAAATTCCCTTGCTTTCTTCACTGTCGTATGGGCCCAGCACCAAGTGCGGTGGTACTGTGTGCTGTTGGGTACTCAATACAATCACCTCTAACAACTCAAATTCTCTTCCGCTCCACTGAGCCAGAAATCGGACAGTTGTGGCTGATTAACAAAGCTTTCGCCAGTTTGGGCTTTGCCTTTCGCCTCTGGAAATGTTGGTGTCTTCGACGATGTCTCGCAGCTGCATTCCAATAAGGTATCCGAACATCGTATACTCTGGGAGAAACACAGGTCTCACAGTGTGCACAGTGTGGTTCCCCTGCCCTGCTGACGTGGTTTTATACAACCCGCAGTTCCATGTCTCTCGTTTAGAAATGAAATGCGCAAACTATTAGCCCTAGAAAAACAATTAACAGGACGTTTTTGTAGTGAATTTAATGTACATAAAATTTGTGCTGGGGTACATTCTCGATAGAGATCATACTGTAGTTTCCGAGTTATTCAAGAAAAACGTACAAAAGTAACCACCAGACGCTCCCCCAACCCCACAATCATCTCTCACCAGTCAGAACTTCACTCTGTCCTATCATTGTACAAGACTGTCTGATCATACGAACTATTCCAGATATTGGACCTTCTTGTACCTACTGAATGGGCTACTACGCCACCAGCACAGTCGGCTATTTCATTGACATTATCAATTTAAACGTGTCCGACTTTCGTAAGCTTTACGCTAAAAATAATTACGCTGACAGTTCAATCCAAATTTAACCCTTAAAACACGGTAGTTTTTGTGTCAGAAGGCCTCACGAACACAATGATGTAGTTTTATATTTTATGCTTTTGAAATTCACAAGATTGTTAGGTGAAATTTACACAAAAATCGATTTTACAATTTGTAACTGCTCTACTGAGCTGGTGGCATAATAAGGCCAGTTGGAAACTAGCCACGCGTTTCCTATCGTCCGACCCTTAACTGATATACAGGCGGTAAAATCGTTATACTATGCGAACCTCACCCAAGTGGGTTTGTACTGAAGAGCGAAATGCAATATTATATGGCCCTGGTATAAGTCCTACGTGGGGTGACTAGCCTCTCATATAATTTATTCATCACGGTAATTGATCAAAATTCCCCTCCAAAAATGACGATGGGAAAGAATTCCGGTGAGGGCGACTGTTTAAAAGTTAAACGCCGTCCTAAAAAATTACAATCACACTTATTTTCTTTTAACGAAACACAAAATTGATTATTAATTTATACAAAGAACAATTGGGTATACGAACATAAACCAAACTTGTAAATAGTCCTCACCTGATAGTGGTGTTGGCAAGAACCTAGTACAAACGGCACTAAATGAGATCTAGCGTGGTTCTCTGCTACGAAAAGGGGGAGCAAAGAGAACAGATGACATGTATATTCTCGACAAATATATGGGTAATCAGATACGGTAGCTAAGGAGGCAAAGTGTTTTACGGACGCAATCGTTGAGAAACTTCATTTCGAATTTTGGGTGGCTGCAAAATCAACTGAAACCTTGGATGCAGGAGCTGCGTGTATTACCGACAGACAGTACGGCGTGCTGATGACGGCTGCCACTCGTGGTCGGCTGCACTGCATGGCTGGAGACCGATGGAAGCGCGAAAAAAGCTCCTAAGTGTGTGTCCTGGTGGCCAGACAAGTAAAACTCAGAATGAAATTACTTATTGTGAAGGGCGGCAAACTGCACGGCCGACCCCTGCGATGGTCAAGAACAAACAACTCAAATTCTCTTCCACTCCACTGAGCTATAAATCGGACAGTTGTGGCTGATTAACAAAGCTTTCGCCAGTTTGGATTTACAACAATTTCTTCAAGGCTCCCACTACCATACTCCATCAACTTAGAGTCCAGTACCATTGCTTCCTATCAATTCCCGACTGTGACTGCAAACGTGCGCTGACGTAACAGACGAGCAGTCAGTCACAGTCTCCTCCACCAGGGCATTGCCCGGGAAGTTTTCCAGCGACAGGCGCCAACAGAAAATGATAAGTGCTATGTGAGGTGGCGTTCTGTTGGCTATCCCGCGGAGCTCGGAGACCATTTCTCCGAAACGTCCCAAACAATAGCACAGCTGTGGTGCGGAGCTGGCGCGTTCCTGACCGAAACATGAAGATTTCGCAGGGAAACTGCCTCCTGTAAAAATAGTGGGCGTCTGTCACCCTGGTCCGTAAGATTCGATATCAAAATAGAAAACCGCCAGCCATGGGATGGTCCTCTGTCTGCAGTTCGCAGTGATCGGATGTGCCGCACACTTTCTGACAGTTTGTTGATATTGTGAGCGGCTGGCCTTCTCTCAGGACAAACGTTTCCGTTTGTCTCCAGCGTCAAATGAAAAGAATTCTGATATGCATCCACCTTACTGCCTGTTATGTTCATACCTGTACATAGCATCTGACACCTACTTTCCAAGACAGTATAATAAAAGTCAAACCAAGCTTCGTCTCAACAGGCTCTGAACAGGCCTTGGAAGGCCCATTGGGACCGACCGACCGCCGTGTCATCCTCAGACGATAGGTGTCACAGGATGCCGATGTGGAAGGGCATGTGGTCAGCACACTGCTCTCCCAACCATTGCCAGTTTTTGGCGACCAGAGCCGCTACTTCTCACTCAGTCAAGTGGCTCCTCAATTTGCCTCACATGGGCTCAGGGCGCCCTGCTCGCCAGCAGCGCTCGACTGACTGGATGGTCACCCATCCAAGTGCTGGCTAAGCCCGACAGCGCTTAATTTGTGACCTGGCGGGAAGCAGTGTTAGCACTGTGGAAAGGCTGTTGGCCTCACAGTGTAATAGGGTTGCAAAACGACATTAATGGTGGTATGTAAATGCAGATTTTGGAAATGTAAGATAGGTGGCTATGATACCTCTTAATAAGTGTATGAAGGGCCCACAGGACCTGTTGTTCCCACACCCAATGAGGACCAAGAAAGATTATATATGTAAAATAATTCGTGCGGTTGCAAATATTTGTGAAGTAGTAGGCAGGGGTGCCACGCACAAAACACTAGAAATGCAGGCCAGTAGGTACTGAATGTGGAAATGGTGTTGTTTCTGAAGGTCACTTTTGTACGTTTTTCTGGAATAACTCGAAAGCTAGGCCTCTATCGAAAACTTATTCCTGTGCGAGATTTAAGTACACTAATTTTCCTACAAAAAAGTTTTTCATTTTTTCATAGAACTAATAGTGTGCATGTAGTGAGTGAGAGGATATTAAATTCTCTTTTGTAGTTTTTTAAGGGCGGACATAAGACTGCGGGTTGCATAAAACGACATCGGTAGGAGGAGCTGTAACAAGCTTTATGTCTAGAGGCTCGTGGGGCACAAATTAACCATACTACATTCAGCCAGAATTTGACAATCAGACCGCTTAGAGATATACAATCATCTTTACACATCATTTCATGTTTTCTTGCTGACACCGCCAAAAAATTATGGGAGGGAAAGGGCTTGTCGCTTACTACATTTTCACTGTTCGTACAGTGAAACTTCAGCGTCAGGCACGTCTCAGTTTAGTGCTCTTTACTATTGACTCTCTTCTCAACACATTTTGCATTCAGTATCCATAGGAAACACTAATGTATCAACAAAATAATGTTAGTTTGCGATACATCGTCTGGGAAATGCGATGTCACAAACATTCAGACATGGGAAAGGACTCTTTTCTTAAAGTGGAGCGCAAATTACCCACACTACACTGATCCATTGTTTGATAAAAAGAGCACTTAAGGACTTCCAACAAACTGTAAACATAAACTAACTTCAACCATAAAAGTTTTACACGCTTAAGGTCGTGTGCTTAACACATTAACTGATTGGACTCTTCAAGCTGTCTTAAGAACGGGAGTCCGATTCTGTAAAGAATCGGGAGTGGTTTTATTGGTTACCTGAAACATCGATGTATAATCAAAAACCAAACATCACCAAACCGGTAACCGCCGCCGTCATTTTGTGTCCCACAGGCGAGGGACGGGCCGGACGCCCAGTTCGATCAGCTGTGCGAGAAGTGGGGCACGGCGGGCCGGTCGCTGCACTGGCTATCCTGGCAGGACGGCGGCACGTGGCGGTGGGAGCGCAGCGTGGGCGACACGTGGGCGCTGCGCGGACACCTGGCGGGCGGCGGCTGGAGCGCAGAGTGGGCGCGGGACGCGCTGGAGGCGGCGCCGGGGGAGCGCGCCGTCGTGCTGGAGGGGCCGCCCGGCATCGGCAAGAGCACGCTGCTGGCGCACCTCGCCGCCGCCGCCAAGCGCCGCCTGCCGCACGCGCTCGTGGTGGTCGTCGAGCTGGGCAGGTAGGCAACCCCACCTACCGTAGATCGCCACAGCCTACCGCAGCTCGCAACAGCCTACCGTAGCCCGCCGCTGCCTACCGTAGCCCACCTCTGCCTACCGTAGCCTACGAGCAGGGGCCAGGAGGGCAGGCGCACTCACTGCTCTGCGGCAAGCATTTTCATTTTGTTTCGTCCGTATGTGTTACCAGTGACTGTCGAAATACAATTGAATTAATGTATGTGGTTGGTCGGGTGGCACCTGTGGAAGCGATGACATTACACTGCGTTCACAGTCCCACCGACAAAGATTGTCAGACACCGTCGCCCGATAATGTTGGCCGACAGCTTGGTTACAGTGCGTCCTATCTCCTTTGTCAGTTTCTGGCGGGGTCAAGGAGGCTAGCTTACGATAGATTAGCTTAATTGGGTTAGGTAAGGTTAAAAACGATTCTAAACTGCTGTAAAAGAAATTACTACAGGCTCTTAGAGATTTCCATTCCACTCAAGATTTATTGTTACAAAAGTGTATGTGGAGCACATGAAATGATTACACTTACAGATCAGTAGGACAGGCGGTTGGGTTGGGTTGTTTGGGGGAAGGAAGTCGGCCATGCACTTTAAAAGGAACCATCCCGGCACTTGCCTGGAGCGATTTACCTGAATCAAGGAAAACCTAAATCAGGATGGCCGGACGCGAGATTGAACCGTCGTCCTCCCGAATGCGAGTCCAGTGTGCTAACAACTGCACCACCTCTCTCGGTGACAGGCGGTCCTGAGGTACCAGGTGTCAACCCATGCTGAAATACCCATACTAGTACGGCCTGCAGCAATGTAGGCACTGACTCTGGCATGCAATCGACTGTACGGATGGCGAATACTGTTCTGGGATACGTTATGCCACTGCTGCTCGATGTGTTCATGCAGTTATGTAAGAGCTGTCGGCTGAAGGGTCGCACAAGTCACTAATTGTCCCACCATATCCCAAACGTGCTCGATTTGAGGTCTGGAGATCGTGCTGGCCAGGGAAGGTGCTGCACATCTTGCAGAGCACGTTGAGGTTCAGAGGTAGTATGTGGGCGAGCATTATCCTGTTGGAACAACACATCACCTCCCTGTAGCAACAATGGTGAAAGTATGGGTCTAACAACATTCTGCATGTACCGGGTGCTGGTGAAATGAGACCTGTAGTGTATCACAGACCAGACCAAAAGGGATGGGGTGGGGCCAGTGGGTCTTAGACGAAAGCACCTTACGGGACAATGTTCACCAGATATACATCGTACACACAAATGACCGTCACTTGCGTGCAGGCAGAATCTGCTTTCACTGTTGAAGACCACGGCGTTTCTTGGGGTTTCTGTTACTGATGTATACACTACAGAACTCAGCACAGAATTAAACAGTAAGTAATAGAAAACGAAACGATCATCTTCTAGGCTCAGATACACTTCTTCTATGTAGCAAATCAAGGAGTCACATCAATAAAGATTTCACATTTACCTTGGTTGGCTTCATCAACTCACAAACAACACTTGACACCTTGCACCATACCCTAGATCTTGGGTTACGCTACAGCTCAATCTGTTGCCACATCTTAATCTTCACTTCCACATTCGTTGGTTTCGCCAACTCATAACCAAACTGTCATCTTCCAGCCTAACCCAGACCTGGCAGCAAGATTTCATTTTCAAATTTGTTTGCTTCGTCGCCTCACGATCAGACTGTTATCTTCCAACATGTGCTGCAGATCAATCTGTCACCTCAACCTATATTTCACTTCCACGTTTGTTGGCTGTGATAACACGCAACCGTATTGTCACATCCAGCCTAACTTATACCGAGCGAGGTGGCGCAGTGGCTAGCACACTGGACTCGCATTCGGGAGGACGACGGTTCAATCCCGCGTCTGGCTATCCTGATTTAGGTTTTCCGTGACTTCCCTAAATCACTCCAGCCAATGCCGGGATGGTTCCTTTGAAAGGGCATGGCCGACTTCCTTCCCTGTCCTTCCCTAATCCGATTAGACCGATGATCTCGCTGTGTGGTATCCTCCCTGAAACAACCCAACCCAACCCCCCTAACTTATAAATTTGGCTACGCTACAAACCAGTCTGTCACCACAACATAGATTCCGCCTTAGAGGGGAAATCATTAGTAGCATTTCAATAAAGACAGTGCGAAAAAATCGGCATAAAGACTTGGGTAGTAAAGAGCTATTCATTAGTTATCACATACTATCCTGTCGTTGGTTGGCTCCAACTCGACGCAGATAAGCATTATTACTAAACTTTGCTCCATTTGATGAACGAACACAGTGCGTGGATGCCCCTTCGTAAAATTTGGCTGCCATCTTCTTCTGTGGAATACTTTTGTTAATTAGACAAAGTAAAGCTCTCGTCAACCCAAAAGTTGATTTGAAAGCGATATTAATAATGACCACAGTGCTTTAGTATGGATGGTCGATTCGGAGGTGCTACGTCTTTGCTTCCCTCCAATCTTTCAACTGCCACACCCAACCAGTTGTAGATTAACATACTGTTTAACAGGGGTAGAAAGGATGCTTTTGTTGTGCTCTTCAATTTGAAGACTGGTTTGATGCCGTTCTCTATGCTAGTCTGCTCTGTCTGTGCAAGACTCTCCATCTCTGCATAACAACTGCAACTTACATCCTTCTGAGTCTGCTCACTGTAATCACAGTTTGGTCTCCCTCAAGAACTGCTATCACCCACTTTACTCCAGAACCAAACTGATGATTCCTTGATCCGTCAGGGATTGTCCTATTAATCGATCCCTTCTTTTGGCAAATTGAACCATAAATATACTTTTTCCTCAGTTTGGTTTAGTACCTTCACCATAGTAATTTGGTCCACCCACCTAATTTCAGCACTCATCTGTTGCAACAGATTTCAAAAGATTCTATTCTGTTCTTGTCTGAAGGACTTATCCTACGTGTTTCAGTTCTTACTATTAGCCAGTCTACATTTATATCCTCTGTATTAGGTCATCATCAAGTTATTTTGCTGTACTACTTTCAGTATCTCATTTCCTAATATAATTCTCACAACACTGCCCAATTTAATTCCACTACAGTTCACCCCTGTCTTACATTTGTTGTGTTCACCTTACAGTCTTTTTCAAAATACACTCCAAATCGTTCAACTGATCCTCCAAATCGTTTGCCGCCGCTGGCAGAATTACAACGTCAGTGGCAAATCGCAAACTTTTCATTTATTCTCTCTGAAATTTAAATAACTCCTTTCTCAGTTACTGTTTGCCTCGCATGTCCTTCAACCCTTACAACTGCAGTTTGGTTTCTGTAGAAGCTGTCAGTGACAATCGGATCCCTGTATCCTGAGACGGCGAAAGTCATGGGATAGCGATATGCACATACACACATGGTGCTACTGTCGCGTACACTAGGTATAAAAGGGCAGTGCATTGGCGGAGCTGTCACCTGTACTCAGGTGATTCGTGCGAAAAGGTTTCCGACGTGATTATCACCGCACGACAGGAATTAACAGACTTTGAAGGCCGAATGCTAGTTGGAGCTAGACGCATAGGACATTCCATTTCGGAAATCGTTGGGGAATTCAGTATTCCGAGATCCACATTGTCAAGAGCGTCCCGAGAATATCACATTTCGGGCGTTGCCTGTCACCACGAACAATGCAATGGCGAACAGCCCTCACTAAACGACCGCGAGCAGCGGTGTTTACATAGAGTTGTCAGTGCTAACAGACAAGCAACACTGCGTGAAACAACCGCAGGAATCAGTGTGCGACGTACGACGAACGTATCCGTTAGCACAGTGCGGCGAAATTTGGCGTTAATCGGCTATGGCAGCAGACAACCGACGCGTGTGCCTTTGCTAACAGCTCGAGATCGACTGCATCGCCTTTCCTGGTCTTCTGACCACATCAGTTGTACCCTAGACTGGAAAACCGAGGCATGGTCTGATGAATCGCGATTTCAGTTGGTGAGAACTGATGGTAGAGTTCGACCCCACGAAGCCATGAACCCAAGTTCTCAACGAGGCATTGTCCAAGCTGGTGGTGGCTCCATAGTGGTGGGGGCTCAGTATACGTGAATTATTGACTGAATGCACCTTGTCATCTGCCACAGTTGTTCGTGATTGCTTTGTAGAACGTTCGGGACAATGCGAGTGGATGATGTGGCCCTCAAGATAGTCCAACATGAATCCCATCAAACAGTTGTGGTACGTAATGGAGACGTCAGTTTGTGCATAAGATACTCCACAAGAGGCACTTCGGCAATTATGGACGTCTATAGCGGCAACATGGCTCAATTTTTCTGCAGGGGACTTCCAACGACTTATTTCCACGCCATGTCGACTTGCTGCACTACACTGGGGAAAAGAAGATCCGATATGATATTAGGAGGTATCCCATGACTTTTGTCGCCTCAGTGTATTTTATGCTAACGTCTAAACTGCAAAGCGGTAGTCCAGTCGACATTGAAGGAAAGCTTTCTCTAAATCTACAAATACTACGTGTAAGGGCCAAAGAAAGTGGCATACCTGCCTAATATCAAGCAGGGCCCCCGCGAGCACACAGAAGTGTCGCAACATTATGTGGCATGGACTTGACCAATGTCTGCAGTACTGCTGGAGGGAACTGACACCATGAATCCTGCAGGCCTGTCCATAATTCCGTAAGAGTACGAGGGGGTGGAGATCCCTTCTGAGCAGCACGTTGCAAGGCATCCCAGATATGCTCAACAATGTTCATGTCCAGGGAGTTTGGTGGGCAGTGGAAGTGTTTAAACTCAGAAGAGTGCTCCTCTGAAGCCACTCTGTAGCAATTCTGGACGTATGAGGTGTCGCATTGTTCTCCTGGAATTGCTGAAGTTCGTCGGAATGCACAGAGGACATGAATGGATGCAGATGGTCAGACAGCATACTTACGTGTCACCTGTCAGAGGTGTACCTATACGTATCACGGGTCCCATATCACTGCAACTGCAGACGCCCCACTCCTTTAGAGAGTGTCCAGCAGCTTGAATAGTCCCCCGCTGACATGCAGGGTCCCTGGGTTCATGAGGTTGTCTTCATGCCCATGCATGTCCATCTGCTTGATGCAATTTGAAACGAGACTTGTCTGACCAGCAACATGTTTCCAGTCGTCAGTAGTCCAATGTCGGTGTTGAGGTCCCAGGTGAAGCATAAGGCATTCATCAAGGGTAAACGAGTGGACCTCTGGTTCCAAAAGTCAATATCGATGATGTTTCGTTCAATGGTTTGTACGCCGACACTTGTTGATGGCCCAGAATTGAAATCTGCAGCAATTTGCCGAAGGTTGCACTTCTGTTATGTTGAACGATTATCTTCAGTCGTCATTGGTTCTGTTGTTACAGGAACTTTTTCCGGCCGCAGTCATGTCAGAGTTTTTATGCCTTACCGGATTCCTGATATTCACAGTACACTCGTGATATGGTCGTATGGGAAAATTCCCACTTCATCGCTACCTCGGAGATGCTTCCAGACTCTTGTTGTCTGATATATAGACGTTGCCGACCGCAGCGCCGTATTCTGCCTGTTTACATATCTCTGTATTTGAATATGCATGCCTATACCAGTTTCTTTGGCGCTTCAGTGTATTAAGGTATATTTGCCATTTGGAATGGTATACCATTGTGCTGTCAGAGTTCCTTCAGCACTTCGAGTAGTGACCTGAAGTCATACCTGATGGTTCCTCAGTCCATGATGCCAGCTGACTCTCCAAAAGATTGGAAGATTGAGATCTTTCCTAAGGTCGCTGACGGTAGCCATTTGGGGCAGCGCAGAAGCGTGGTCCATCACTGAACATAATGCGATGCCATTCAGCAGCAGTTCACGTTTCCCAGTCATCTCACCACTCCAGAGGCAGCCATTTTGTTGTGGTGTTAACAGCAGCCTACACTCTGTGTGGTAACTCCCTACTCAGTGATGTGTGGTGACGCAGAATGTTGCACGGTGTGCGCTACTTGTTCTCAGATGGCTTAGGAACATGTGGAGGGTTTACGAAGTGGATGGTGCAGAGTGCGGTGATCCTCCATTTTGTTGGTCAGGTGTGGTCGACTGGAACCTCAATGATGACTCTGCCTCGTCTCACGTTGTCATGCATTCCAGCATCAGGCCGCTGGCCCATCCGAGTGCCCCACAAATCCGATTATTGCATGATCAGACCTGCCAGCCAAATGGAGACCCACAATGAGGCCCCTCTGAAACGCTGTCAAGTGCTAATAACGCTGTCTCAAACAAGTACACGGCCTCTCTGTTTCCTTCACAGTGATCTCTCAACACGTGGGGCTGTACACGCTCCTTGTAATTTAGTGTTGTTACCACTCCTGGTAACAACACTAAACAAGAAAAACACTGATGCACTCTGGCGGCCATTGTGCCTAACAGAGAGAACTGCAACAGAAACCATATCCATATTCTGAGCGATTCACTTTTTTTTTGTCACACAGTGTAATTCATGTCAGTATTTTACAATAACGACTGATTAAACTATGGTTCAGAAGTATTCATAGCTGCCGGCACCTACTTTGTTTGCAATTGCAATTATTACTCTCCTTTCTCAATTCTGAGGGTATTTTTTGCATCATATTTCTTGCACGCCTGGTATAATATTTCTGTAATGCCTGGCTAGCCCAAGGATCTCAGCAGATCCATGGAACATCATCTACTGCAGGAGCCTTGTTTCTAGTACTTACATCTTTAATTGCTCTGTGGAATTCTTTTTGCAGTATTATGTCTCACACCTCACGTTCACCTACTTCCTCTTCTCTTTCTATAAGTTTGTTTCTCTTAAGTCCCTCTATGTATTCCTTCCACTTTTTAGATTTCCTTTCTTTATTTGCTACTGGATTGCTATATGTGTCCTTGATATTTATGCAACCGCTTAACTTTTTTCCAAATGTCTCTTTAATTTTCATCTTGCTCAGGCAGTTTGCATTTTATAAGTCTCATTTTTCAGAAATCCCTATTACCTTTTGCCTGCTTCATTTGCTGTATCTTATATTTTCCCCTCCCGTCAATTGAATTCAGCATCTCATGTGTAAGCCAAAAATTTCTACTAGATCTTGTTTTTCTACCTACGTGATCCTTTGCCATTTTGACTATTTCATCTCTTAAATCTGCCCATTGGACTCGAGTTGTGTTCGTTTCCCCTGCTTTAGTCCAACGACGCCAAATACCCCTTTTGAAACTCTCAACTACCTTTGTTTCTTTCAACTAATCTAGGCCATATCTTCTTAATTTCCTACCTTTTTACAATTTATTCAGTTCTGTTATGCAGTCTGTAGCGAATAAATTATGACCAGAGCCCACCTCTGCCCCTGAAAATATATTCAGTTTATAACCTAGAGTCAAAATCTCTGTCTTAGCACTATACAACCAATCTGAAACCTCCCAATGTCCCTAGGTCTGTTCCACGTACACAACATTCTTTCATGATTCTTAAACCAAGTGTTAGTGATGATTAAATTATGTTCTGCACAAATTTCTTGCAGGTAGATTCCTCTTTATTTCCTTTTCTGGCCCATGTCCTCCAAAAATTCTCCTCCTCTTCCTTTTGCTACTATCGAATTCAAGTCATCTGTCACAACTAGATTTTATCTCCTGTAGCTACCTAAGTAATTCCATTTATCTCGTGATACATTCTTTCAATTTCTGAATCAGCCGTTGAACAAGTTGGCATATAATCTGCTACTATAGTGATGTGTGTGGGCTTCATGTCTATCTTGGATATGATAATGTGTTCATTATGCTGTTCATAGTACGTTACCCAATTACAATAGGATACCTATGGTGAGCCCTGCCCACTTTGCACTTAAATGACCTTGAAGTGTGCAAGTGTCAGTATGGGTTCCCTACATGAAGGGGCAGGGGCTTTGACCTTGAATCCATTACGTCTTCAAGATGGCGCTGCCATATCAGTGAGTTCGTCCTTGCACAGTGATGACAACAATCTAGACTCTCTCCCTACGCCCCTCTTAAGCTAATCACAGGCTAATATTAAAATAAAGCAGCCAATCAAAATGCAAGATGGCAGGATAAACCCAGAGTTGCTAGTGGGAACCTAAAAGGCTATCCCCCCCTCCAGCCAATGACAGTTTAGTATTAGAATGAGGCAGCCAGTTAGAATTTGGTTTCAATAAGCAAATAAGTAAAATAGATTAAAAAATCCAGCAAGTCCAGTTCAGGTTTGTACTCCCACCCCCTCTTCAGCTAGTCTCCGTGGAAAAATTAAAATAATGCATAAAAGTGGTGCCAAATTAAAAAATAAGCTGTATAAAATTACAGAAGCTTCATCAGAATATCCAAGATACACATTATATGCATGAAAGTCAAAGATATATGCATACACGTGCAACCCTCTGCATTTCATCAGGGTAATATCATTATAACGCTTAGAAACGGTTTCAGGTTGCACTATATCCTGAATTATGTTCGAGAAGATAAAAGACATTTGCATACACCTGCATAGTTGTATTTAACTAGCGTAATATTATTACTATGAAGCATAAAAATGGAAGTGAAAGATGTGTGTCTCTGAATTGCATGCACACCACAGACACACACACACACACACACACACACACACACACACACACACACACACACACACACACAGTGCATAATATACCACCTCTGTGAATACTGTACTCTCTTGTCATTTACATTTCATCTCACGTAAGTGTAGCCACAAAATATTTCCACATCTGCTCTTTGTAATTTATTACGGAAGGAATGATAGGTCGAGTGGAACAGAATGTTATAGATACTAATTTACTATTAAGTATTTATAGTGAACTTTTATGCTGTAACACATTGAAAATGTACGAATTTAACGCACATTTCATTTCATCTTCAGCTCTTTCTAGAACATCATCTATTTCAAGCAGCAGGTGTTTACAGTTTGAGTAAATATTAGAGACAACTCCAATAGACAACCAAGTCTTGACTGCTGTATCTGCCTTCATGAAGTCGAAATGGCGCTGAAATGCATTTTATGGCCAACAGTACACAGTGTTAACAATGTATCCTTAACGTAAAAGTCAAGCAGTTTGTTATACTGATACAGAAATGATTCAATACAATGAATACTTCCATAGCTATCGCACGCCAACAGCCTTGTCGCGAAAGGAGCTACCCAACTGAGAAGTAGCGGCTCCGGTCACGAAAACTGACACCACTGGGAGAGCGGTGTGCTGACCACATGCCCCTCCGTATCCGCATCCAGTGACGCCTAAGGGCTGAGGATGACACGGCGGCCGGTCGGTTCGGTTGGGCCTTCAAGTCCTGTGCAGACAGTGTTCCTTTGTTTACAGCTAACGGACACTTCAAAAACAACAGTGTCCATAATCTGTAGCCACTCCCTCTGAAGCCGGTGTATTAATTTCACATTGACTTCTGAAAAATCACATAAATCACCAGTAACTTTATATTTTGGAACCAAACACCATAAAAGTCTTCTTTTAGAGATCAAATATTAATGTCTCGTATAGATACAGTATGTGATACCTTGCGAATATAAACTACCATTTTTATATACATAGTAGGCACAAAAAATTACATATCAACATCTTCGACGTCGACTGCGTACATATTATTCATTCTTTCGCAACGTATCATGCACGAGCCACTTCTGTTGGGAAACTCAGATTCAGCAGGACTGATGCTAGAGAATCTTGCTTGCAGATATATTCTTCACTCTTTTACATGAAACAGCATTGCTGCTCCAGGTATGATGTTGACACACCTTGCACTCAGTATCAGATGACGCCGCCACTTCTCTAGCGCCGACAGCCTTACAGTATGTATTGCGCTCCCGCCCTCATCAGATTCTTCAGGTTCTGTAGATTCATGTTATGAATATGTAATGGAAACGAGCGTTTGGCGTCATTGGCCAGGAGGCCCCTTGCGGGGCAGGTCCGGCCGCCTCGGTGCAGGTCTTATTACATTCGACGCCACATTGGGCGACCTGCGCGCCGGATGGGGATGAAATGATGATGAAGACAACACAACACCCAATCCCTCAGTGGAGAAAATCCCCGACACAGCCGGGAATCGAACCCGGGCCCTATAAGACGGCAGTCCGTCACGCTGACCATTCAGCTATCGGGGCGGACATCAATATGTAGTATAAGTCGTACAGTGACTATGATGATGATGGTGGTGATGTGTCTGACATCACTTTTTAGCGAGTCTTGCAGCTTTTATACCCAAACCTCCCCCCTGAGTCAGCAAATTATGGAGAGGGAATTCACCAAAATTTCGTATCTCGTTTGTGAGTTCTTGCTGAATCAGAGCCTGCATATGCTCATTATTTTCTCACGTGGAAAAGAAGTGTTCAAACAGGCAAAAGTGCAATAATTCGTACCTTGTTGATGCATCATTTTATACTTTCACACTTGCAAGGAGCAAGACATTTAAGGAATTCAAGTTCTGACATATCCAAGAAAACAGATGTTAGATGCGCGTGTTCAGTCTCTCCAACAGGGAACAGATAAGCCAAAATTCCATCTCTCTGGCACAATTTTTTCCGTAAAAACATTTCAAACTCTTTTAATACGTGCATAATAATGCAAATCACCATGCCTCTTAAGGCATCACCACACTACATCACCAATTACCCGCAACCTCCTATGATAAAACAGCAGCAACCTGGACCCAAACTCAAGACGTCACCCTGTGGTAAATTTACAGGTGCTGCAGTTACGTGAAGTGCTTCCACTGCTTTTATGTGGCGTATGTTTCAACTGATGGAATGTTCTGCAACTAAGCAGGTAACTCACAACCGTACTTGGTACTTCTTCTATTACTGTTTCTTTGACATGAATATTCGTCGCATTGTATAGTTAGTCCCTGATGCGAAACTTTACTAGAATATTTGGCACACTGCTTTTGGTAAAATAAGCTAAGTCTTATAGGAAAGAGGAATTTAGGTGTCTGGATTTGTACACAGGCCTGAAATGTGTGGAGAAAGTGCATTTAACACTGAATTACGTGTCCAGGTTTCCTTTGCAGTAGTGTAATACCTTGAACAAATATCATTCGATACTTCGCATTACAATTTATAACCAGAACACTAGCATCTACACTCTGTTATTACCTGGCTTTACTTACTTCATTTCAATAGCTGTTATATTTCAGATAGTTTCTGATGCAGCACTTTAAGGATTTTATGTATAAGGAAGATAATGTTGACAAAATGGAATGTGAAATATGCATACAGCTTATCACATAGGCTACTTGATAAGGAAATCTTTCATATAGTTTATTAAAAGGCAGATAGCGTGATAATTTTTATTTATCATCAAGAAATCACTAACATAGCAGTGATGCATCAGTGGCACAATTACAACCATCAAGGACATAAAACTGGTCAACAAATATACAGTATATTCACACTTGCCTACTCTGAAGGAAACTTAATGTTATTTTTCCTTTTTAATACTAAGTTTGTTCTTATTAGCACCTAATGGAAGCATCTCGCCTGTCTCACCCCTCCACTTGAGTGCTCTGGTAATTCTCTATTTCTTTCCTTATGGTATCTCTATATTTCTATCAGCTACATAATAAATTCTCCATCGTTCACGCAACTCACTTCAATAACGACAGAATTAGGAAAGATAGCAGGCGAAAGCATTCTGTTCTTCTTGGGACGGGAAATTCAAACAACCAGCGGAACACCGCCGAACACAAACAAAAATGTAGCACGCTCGCACGCCTACCGAAAGAATTCTCGTTCACTGCTATTCACTCTCCCAGACGTTTTAGAATCCACACTGTGAGTAGCAATCGCTATGTGTGACGTGTCAGTGTCGAATTTCTTGTCATTTGTTTATAATAAAAAGGAATGGTGAGTTTTAGAAATTGGCTTGATTTGGTTTGCCACAATCATTTTTAAAATTTAATGCACAGTGCCACCTCTCGAGTATGGAGACCGTGATGGCACAGAGACGTGCGGTCCGCTTATCTTCTCCCTGATGCTCGAGAAAGGCGATGCAACAGCTGGACTTGCCTGTAGGAACATACGTGGAAACTGGTGGGAGCCCAGAGTTTCACACAAGATAAGAATGTGGATGCACAGGCTCTGATTGAGCAGGAATTCTCTCATGAGCTAAGAAATCCCCAGTGACTCAGCAGGGAGGTTCGCAACTACTCGAAAGTATTCGGAGCTATTAGGCTGGGAGGCTGAGGTTGTATAACGTCGTTGCAGATTCCTTCTCCACTCATTAACTAATTAAATGCTTCAGTTCTATGGTCAATATATAACGCATGTAAATGTGTACGACTGTGCATCCTACTGCTAACTGTTAACGACGTTCTACATCTACATCTACATATATACTCCGATAGCCATCAAGCGGTGTGTGGCGGAGGGCACAATTCGCGCCAAAGTCATATTTCCCCCCTCCTCTGTTCCACTCGCGGATCGCGCGAGGGAAAAACGACTGTCTGAACGCCTCAGTACGATCTCTAATTTCCCTTATCTTTGAATGATGATCATTACGCGATTTGAAAGTTCGTAGTAATAATATATGCTCTACATCCTGGGTGAAGATTGAATTTCGGAACTTAGTGAGCAGCCCCTTCTGTTTAGCGCACCGTCTGTCTGCAAGTGTGCCCCACTTCAAACTTTTATCTGATTTGTAACGCTCTCTCGATGGCTAAATGTACCAGTCACGAATCTTGGCGCTCTTCTTTGGACCTTCTCAATCTCTTGAATCAGACCCAACTGGTAAGGGTCCCACACAGACGAACAATACTCCAAGACTGGACGAACTAACGTATTGTAAGCTATTTCCTTCGCTGAAGGACTGCATCGCTTCAGGATTCTACCAATAAACCACAATCTAGAGTTCGCCTTACCCGTTACATGTGTAATCTGATCATTCCATTTGAGATCATTTCGAATAGTCACACCCGGATACTTGATGGATGTTACCGCTTTCAAAGACCGGGCATTTATTTTGTACTCGTACATTAATGGGGATGTTCGCCTTGTTATACGCAGTAGGTTACACATGCCAATATTGAGAGATAACCGCCAGTCATTACACCACGCATTTATTTTCTGCAAATTCTCATTGATTTGTTCACAACTTTCTTGTGATACTACGTTCCTGTAGACTGCAGCATCATCGGCAAACAGTCTAACGCCGCTGTCAATACCATCAACCAGATCGTTTATGTAAATCGTAAAAAGCAGAGGACCTATTACGCTGCCCTGGAGCACACCTGAAGTTACGCTTGTTTCTGTTGAAGTTATCCCCTTCAGGATGACATACTGCTCCCTGTCTGTTAGAAAACTTTCTATCCAACCGCATATGTCATTCGATAGACCATAAGCGCGCACTTTTTGTAGCAAGCGACAGTGCGGAACTGAGTCGAACGCCTTTCTAAAGTCGAGAAATATGGCATCAACCTGGGAGCCGGTATCTATAGCCTGTTGTAAATCATGCACGAAGAGGGCCAGCTGTGTCTCGCATGACCGCTGTTTCCTAAAACAGTGCTGGTTTCTGCAGATGAGCTTCTCAGAGTCTAGAAAGGTCATTATGTCTGAACACAAAATATGCTCCACGATTCTACAACAAATCGATGTCAGTGAAATTGGCTGGTAATTATGTGCATCCGATTTTCTACCCTTTTTATAGATTGCTATGACCTGGGCCTTCTTCCAGTCCCGTGGAACTTTCCACCGTTCCAGTGATCTCTGATAGATGACGGATAAGAATGGTACTATATTTGTAGCATAGTCAACATAAAATCTTACAGAGATACCGTCTGGGCCAGATGCCTTTCTGGCGTCTAAGGATCTTCACTGTTTTACAATCCCAGATACACTAAACACTATGTCAGCCGTCCTTTCGTTTGTTCGATAATTGAAAGGGGGAATGGTGCTGCAGTCCTCTATCACAAATGAGTTTTTGAAAGCTAGGTTTAGAATTTCAGCCTTCTGTTTATCATCATCAGTTACATTAGCTGTACTGTCAGCAAGAGAAGGTATTGAATTATTTGTAGCGTTCATAGATTTTACGAACAACCAAAATTTTTGGGGTTTTTTTAGAATCTGCAGATAAAATATTCCTTTCAAATTCGTTAAAAGAACCTCTCATTGTCCTTCTGACAGCTGCTTTCATTTCGCATAATTTCTGTTTGTCAGTGGAGCACTGACTACGTGTAAAACGACTGTGCAAAATTCTCTGCTTTCTCAGCAACTTCCTAATATGTTTGTTGTACCAAGGTGGATCCTTTCCCTCCCCTATACTTTTGCTAGGCACATACTTCTCTAGCGCATGGTGGACAATACCTTTAAATTCCGGCCAAAGATGCTCAATATCTTTGTGTCCTGCGGTGAATGCTTGGAGCTGACTATGGAGATATTCATTAATGAACAAGAAAATCCTATGCTGTTTTTTTTTTTTTTTTTTTTTTTTTTTTTTTTTTTTTTTTTTTTTTTTTTTTTTGCAACCTCCACTGACATAGAAGCCACAACGACATTATGGTCGTTAACATCTTCTTCTAGATTAACTTCCTCAAAAAGATCAGGTCTGTCTGCTGCCAAGATATCTAATATGTTCCCATCTCGAGTTGGTTTTCTAACCAATTGCTCAAGGTTGTATGTTGAGAGCGCTCCTAGGACAGCTTAACACGAATCTTTGCTTCTGCCCCCTGTGATAAACGTGTAAATTTCCCAGTCAATGGATGCTAAATTAAAGTCTCTACCTGTAACTAATGGATAATTTGGGTATTTACTTCCTATTTACTAAGACGTTCGTGATTTTTCATCTGGATGCTGGGAAATTTGCCACAAGCACTTGGGTCTTGCCACAGCCACCACACTGATGAGCCACACACACCAGGTTCCCATCAAACATCAGAGTGGCTGCTTGCTCTGACCAAAACGACTTACCTTGGAGCTCTTTTCCACACTGCCATGTCACAAAGATCCAACAAAGAGCAGCTCATAATGTCGCAGGATCATTTAGAAAGTGTGGGAGCATTACGGAAATACTTGGCAAACTCCCACAGCAGTCGCTACAAGAGAGGTTGAAATTCTGAGAATGTATATCCGAAGAAGAATTGGCAATATATTGCTTCCTCCCACCTCTCTCTCTCTCGCTCTCTCTCTCTCTCTCTCTCTCTCTCTCTCTCTCTCTGTCTCTCTCTCTCTTTCTCTCTCTCTCTCTCTCTCTCTCCCTCTCTCTCTCTTTCCATACACCATTCCCATTCGCGAGCAGAAAAGAGAAGAGGGAAAATGATAGTGGTGCTGTACCATGATCACCCTCCACAAGACTCCTTAAGGTGGCTCGCCGATCATTGATGATCCCCATCGGTCATCTCCTGTGAATAGGGACTGACTTAGCAATATTCTGTTGGTATCAAAAACCATTTGCTACAGGTGGTACGTGGAACTGCGAAGTAACAGCTAGGTTTTTTCTTCTTCTTTATTGGATTTCAGTTCCCTCCCCCCCCCCCCCCCAGAGAGGGGGGGCGGGCTGGCAGCAGCGTAATATGCTGCTCTACAGCCTACAGAAAAGTTAAAAAACGTAATGAGAGCAGAAACAAACAAGAAAAACAGGCGATAGAATGGCGACATTGTAAAAAACTGTAAAATGGCGATAAGTTGTGTAATTTAAAATATATAAACACTGCGGTGATGATGCGGATGAAGAAAGTAGGCAGGCACAATAAAAAAACACAGCAACAGTCTGTTTTCTGTTCGCACCGGATAAAAAACACAACTAGAGACAGTATGGCGGCTGTTTGCAACACTGACAGGGGATGCACAGCACTGAACACTCACTTATAACAGCACTATACAGGTGACACGGCGGCAGATGGGGAGGGGGGATGAAGGACCCACACCTATGAGGGGGTAACAGCTAGCGACTCTGCCTGCTCCTGTCCGTAGGTACAGTCGCGAGCTGCTCGAGAGCCCTTTCCTGGACGCTGGAAGTGTGAAGAAGTTGCTGAAGTTGGCAGCCAAAATTGACGACGCCGCCAACGACGGTCTGGACGGCGCCATTTTCGATTTCTGCCTGGACGTCACTGGGGAAGCGGTCGTGGTGCTCGACGGATTCGACGAGATCTCACACTACGAGGAGCAGTTCGACAAGCTGGAGAAGGGCGCGGCGGCGCTGCGGGCGCTGCTGGACAAGACGCG
The DNA here is from genome assembly GCF_021461395.2 of Schistocerca americana. Classification (NCBI taxonomy): domain Eukaryota; kingdom Metazoa; phylum Arthropoda; class Insecta; order Orthoptera; family Acrididae; genus Schistocerca; species Schistocerca americana. The sequence goes on along the minus strand of NC_060122.1, from coordinate 825,991,373 downwards.
CGTGTGCAAGGTGTGGGCCAGCACCCGCCCTGCCACCTGCCGGCCGATCGAGGAGGCTGCGCGCGTTCTCGCCTTCCAGCTGCGCGGCTTCTCCGCCAGGGAGCAGCACAAGTTTTTCACGCTATTCCTCGAGAGCACCGGCGCGAACGCTCACCTTCCCCAGGTCAGAAATGTTAAAGCTTTCCATCTTGCTAGCAACGACCATTTAGTTCTTTCCTTGTAGTGATTTTTCCTTACATTTATTTCCTCCCCGCAACATCACAGCTTTCATAAGAATTAAATCCCATGACTATCATCCACACACATAAAATCCTTATTCGTCGCATCCTTACCTAAACCAATGTAGCACGCACTTCCACTACCAAGCATTATCACTCCCTACAAATAACATTCAGGGTGTCCGTAAATTATCTTCACAGTTCAAAATTAGTACCTTTAAAACTATACTCGATATTAACAAATGGTTTTCAAATGTGACAAGGTAACTCATAAAGTTTTGTTTCCTCAATCACACATAACAATGTGTGCAACCTTAGTGGCACGGTTAATGTGTACTTGCAATTCCATTTCTCTCAAAGTATGAATCAAGATCTTCACGGTGACTTATTCAGATGTATTGCAAATGCGTGTCTTAAAGTCCTGTAGGTGTCTAACCTCGGTCTGGTACACCAGATTCTCTACAAAACCACACAGGTAGAAGTCTAGTGGCGTGAGGTCAGAGAATCGTGGCGTCCATTGAACTGGACCATCTCTTCCAGTCCATCTATATGGAAACTTTTGAGCTATAAACTGACAGACATTTAGGGACAGGTGAGGTGGCACCCCATTCTGGTGGAATATGACGTCAAGTTTCAGGTATTCCAGTTGTGAAGCAGCGAACTCTTGCAGCATTTCCAGGTAAACACCGCCTCTGATGGCAGACTCGATGAAAATGGATCAGTGACTCAACTGTACATCAGCCCACACCAAATATTGACCTTGGGTCTTCACTTGGGTGCTCGGGGTAGCCGATCGGTCTAAGGCGCCTTGTCACAGTCCACGTGGCTCCCCCTGTCGGATGTTCGAGTCCTCCCTCGGGCATGGGTGTGTGTATTGTCCTTAGCGTAAGTTAGATTAAGTAGTGTGTCAGCTTAGGGACCAATGACCTTAGCACTTTGGTCCCATAAGACCTTACCACAAATTTCCAATTTTTTTTCTTCACTTGTAACATAAGGTTGCTGTGAACAACATACAAGAGCATTGTAATGAATCAGTTTGCCAGATATATGAAACGTTGCCTCATTGGAGAAACAAATCTTTTCCAAAAAGTCATTGTTTGTGTCAGTCTTGCCTAGCAAGGGTTATGAACCAGGTGCCCGCTGTGGAGGCCCATATGCAGCAACGTTCTCTGAACAGTTTTTGAGGCGACCCTGCTAGTAGGTTCTTGGCTCGTCTGGGTGGTCAATTGCTCAACAGCTGCATGTCTACTCGCCTGTACACATCTCTGCAGCCATCATTCACCTCTGTCAGCTGTGGCCCGTGGTGCACCACATTTACCTTGGCGCCAGTTTTAGATAGCCCCATTTTGCCATACATGGTATACTTTAACCACTGCAAGCTGTTAGCGCTGAGGTTTGTTCGCAGGCTTTAATGCCTGAAGCAGCTGCACCTTTTAGGGTTGTAGCTATAACCTCTCTTGCAAAGCACGGTACAGTATTGATCGTTGTTGGATGTGAGGTACGCCAGTTATGAAAAACACCGTTTCTTCTCAGTACCCAAACATGTTTCGGCACCACTGTGCCATCATCAGTGGGTTTTCGTTTTTATTTATTCTGCAATGTGGACATTTTTGTCAAATGATTGTAAAATTATGTGCATCTTTAGTTCAAACAACAGATCGTTTCTTTTTGTAAATACCTTTACATTTGGCGTGCATGAATTTTCTGGATCACTTGTGTGTTAATTACCACAGGTAGCTTGTCATCTGCAACCAAAAGATGTTGATGAGAAAGGTTTTTGCTCAGAGTTAACCTATCTTCTAGAATGTAATTTAGTTTTTCGCATGTTTTCGCGCCTATATTCGTTTTTACTTACGTTTTCGTGTGGCAAACACTTCCATTCTCCGCATCATGCTGAGCTGTTGTGATGCACACGTAACTATAACAATTATTTTCCACAAATAACGTATTAAAACACTTTCCACCTCATCAAAACACAGTGTGATTGTGGTATGTTGTGTGTCCTAGCCCAGTCAGCGTTCATTTATTCACCACAGAGTTCGGTACCAAATTTGAATTTTGTTTCCATTTTATCTTTGTGTGTGTGTGTGTTTTCTGTGTGCTTCTTAGCTGTGTGTGTTGTCTTTTATATGGTATTCCTATTTGTGTGTAAATGGTGCGTCTTTGCAGATTTTAGTGTATTTTTTTCGTGTGTGTGTGTGTGTGTGTGTGTGTGTGTGTGTGTGTGTGTATGTGTGCGCGCGCGTGTGCTTGTGTGTGTGTTTTCTGTGCGCTTCTTAGCTGTGTGTGTTGTCTTTTGTATGGTATTCCTGTTATGTGTAAATGGTTTGTCTTTGCAGATTTTAGTGTATCTTTTTTTCGTGTGCGTGTGTGTGTGTGCGTGTGCGTGTAGACTATCTGTTTTGCTGTTTTTACTTGTAAATTTCCTTTAATGTGTTAAATAGTGTGCACTTGCAGAGTGTAGTGTATTCGTTTAAGACCTGTTTTCCTTCTGCTATTACCTTCTGTATATGGAAGTTTTCCTCAATGGTCACTTTGCTTTGAAGTTTATGCATGTTTGTCCTATGTACACCGACTGGCAAGCGCTGCATCTGAGTTCATATATTCCTGATCTGTTAAATTTATCCATGGGTGTTTCTTATATTCTGATCTTTTTCTGTGTTTTGTTCTCTGTCCTGTATCCTATTTGGAGTCCCTGTTTCTTTAAGATGTTGCCTATTCTGTGAACAATCCTGTTATTGTAGGTGAGTAAGTGCAATTTCGTTTTGTGTGTGTGTTGTCGCTCTGTTGTGTCTTGTGTGTGGTCATTGTTTGTGTTTTGTGTTGTCTTGTGCTGGGTGAGGATTTGTGTGTGTGTGTGTGGTACGTTCATTTTTGAATTGTTTGCATATTGTTTGATTTAACTTGTCTACCATATGGGTAGCATAAGCTACCTGTAGTAATTAACACACAAGTGGTCCAGAAAATTCATGCACACCAAATGTAAAGGTATTTACAAAAAGAAACGATCTGTTGTTTGAACTAAAGACGCACATAATTTTATTATCATTTAACAAAAATATTCACATTGCAGAATAAATAAAAACGAAAAGCCACTGATGAGTGCACAGTGATGCCGAATGAAACGGTGTTTTGCATAACTGGCGGACCTCACATCCAACAATTTTAACTGCAAACACGGCCAATACAAGGAGCTGCAAATCAAAATTATGGATATTGATCGTTTCATTTCCAACTCTCTGGCCGTACGCACCGATTTCGTTGAACTCCTTGCAGACACCTGTCGTACCTTGACCACGTTGGAGCCTGAAAAAGGTAACCGGAATATTTGGTTACGATGGTGGCTGCCTGCCTTCCATACCACTTTCGAAAGTTCCGATGTACTCGGGTATCGGGTTTCATCTGTATGAAGCAAGCCGCCCATTACTCTTCTTGCTGTTGCGTCCACATTTTATCAAGTTTGAAGTTCAATTTTTCGATTGCTAAAAACAACTTTATCAGTTATCAAATGTCAAAAACCATTTATTAATAGTGCAGTTTTGAAGTTATTAAGTCTCAAATGGTAAAGATAATCTGTTGGCACCTTGTGTGTTCTAGACCCAAATTTGGGACACATTATAAATTATGGCGCTACCAAAAAATCCAAGAGATCTTAAATATAAAAAATATAAAATACAACTTTAATATGTTGCAAAAAGCATATTAATTTCTTATACTTTATTAGTAATTTCCAAGACGAGGAGTGCAAGCAGACCAACTGTATTTATTAGTGCTGTCAATTTTCTTCAGCATGCCTCTAGTCTTCAGCACAATATGGTAAAATTCAACACAAGTTTCATCATAAATCACTCTAGTCTCTATCATTGCTTTCGTATCTTCTACAGCAAGATTTGTTTTGCCACTGGTAGATATATTATTCATGTCGAATATACCCATTCAGTAGCAGAATCAGAAACAGAAAAGGCGGAACATTATCTCCACTAACTTGAGTAATCGTGAGAATGACACATGATTCTGGCTGAAATGAGAAATCATTCCAACCCATCTTTGAGTTAGCAAAGTGTTATAAGCAGTCCATTTACTGATTTTTTCAGTGCTTACAAACTATTTGACACAGGCATATTCACCATACATTTCATTTTATGCAGACAACACCTGGTATAGTTTTGATTACTAGAGAAATACTTTAACTTGCATTCCATAAAGGCATTTGATTTAAGGTAATTCAACTGTAGGGCTTCAAGTTCTGGAAACTTTCTTCATTCCATCATTTTTTAAGTTGACTACAACAGTTTCATACAAAAATAATGTAGTGGTACAAAATCTTTTACCTCTGCTGAAAGCAGATCTTGCTCTGTTTCAAGCTTTTCAACAATTGTTTCAACACTTGAGGGAAGAAACTGGAGTTTAATTTTGGACTCCGAGGTAGATTTTAGCTTACTAATACAATCAATCACTTGAAACAGAGTGACTGTTTATACTTTGTTCTCAGCCAGGTTTCAATATTTCAAGAAGCAGTGAAAACCTGGACAACCATAGTAGTTATGAGGGAACAACGGACATTTCTTTTGAAACTGAAAGTAAAATTTTAGCGGATGAATCATTCTGATGGATTGTACAACAGCAGGAAATAGTATTAACCATTGAGGATAATCCAAATTCATTGCAAAATTTGTTTTCACTAAGTTGCAAAAGACCTTCAGAGTTTTAACTCTCACAGTGTATGATTTGAAATACAGAAACATTTGCGAAACTAGCATTTTGCGTACATCTACAGGCGAAATATCAATTCCAGTAGCTGCTTTATGTGTGTTATACAATGTATGGGTAGCACATGCAACCCCGTATCATTCCATGGCCAAGTTCCATTTGTAGAACGGTAGAGAGACAGCTCGGAGGTGGTTCATTGAACCCTCTCCCAGGCACTTCATTGTGAATAGCAAAGTAATCACGTAGGTGCAGATGTAGACGTACATTTAGTTAGGTAAAAACATGGTTCTGCCCTTTTCTTTCAACACCTCCAAAATTGCAGTTAGTATTATAAGCACAAAGTCAAACAATTTTTTTCTGGACCATCTTCAGTGATGCAGTCTGTTAATACAGTCACAGTAGTAGACGTTTCTCCATGCGATGAATTGTAATACTCTTACTCTTACACCAGTTCTATAATCAAAATATCTAGCAGTGGCAGGGAAAAAATCTGTTTATGATTAGATACATCACTCATAAGAGAAATATATGACACCTTTTTAAAATCACGTAGCAGCTTATTTACATCATTAGAATATAACACATTTACAACTGTGGCCTCTATTTTCAGATGTGCACATGCAAATTAATGCTCTGATCTTGTTTTGGCTCTGAGCACTATGGGACTTAACATCTGTGGTCATCAGTTCCATAGAACTTAGAACTACTTAAACCTAACTAACCTAAGGACATCACACACATCCATGCCCGAGGCAGGATTCGAACCTGCGACCGTAGCGGTCACGTGGTTCCAGACTGAGGCGCCTAGAACCGCACGGCCACACCGGCCGGCCGATGTTGTTTCGAGCACCTTCAATGTACAATCCATAGATATGAAGCTATGATTGTGCTGGATTGTGCAGTGTCCAGTCACATTAAAGTGAACACCTGTCAAAAGCCTTAGTAAGCATCTTTTGCAGCACGGATCACAGCAAGACGAGCACGAAGAGTGTCAGTGAGATTCTGGTAGGTACCGACAACAATGTGGAGGCATGCTGACTCCAGTGCCGTGGTCATTTGAGCTAGGTTTCTCGATTGAGGCGCCATGGCGCGCGAACAGCCCAATCGACGTTGTATGGGTGTAAATCTGGGGAGTTCGAAGGCCAGGGGAGTACGGTAAATTCATCCTGGTGCTCCTTGAACAATTCACATACACTTTGAGCTGTGTGACATGGTGCATTGTCCTGCTGGTAGATATCATTGTGCCAAGAAAAAACAAACTGCATGTAGGGGTTACATGGTACTCAAGAATAGATGCATACTTGTGCTGATCCATTGTCCCCTCCAGAATGACGAGATCTCACAAGGGAAACCACGTGACTATATCCCAGACCATAACACGTATAGGGCGTTTGCTTTCAAACATTTTCAAAGGTGTCCAATGGAGAATAAAACCTGATTCATTTGAAAGTGTCACCTGTCGCCACTCAGTGGATGTCCATTCATGGTGCTGGCGTGCAAATTCCAGCCTTCATCGCCTATGAACAGCTGTAACTATTGGTGTATGAACCAGGTTTCTGGTGTGGAAGCCCATTCCCAGCAACGTTCGCTGAACAGTCGTTTAGGAGACAATGTTGGTAGCCTCTTGGCTCATGAGGGTGGTCTGTTGCTCAGTAGCTGCACATCTGTTCGTGCACACTCATCTCTGCAGCCATCACTAACTTGCCTTCCAATGTGGTGCACCACATTTGCCTCGGCGCCAGTTTTGGATAGAGCCATATTGTCGTACATGGTATACTTTAACCAAAGCAGCATGGGAACAGTTTACAAACTTAGCCATTTCGTAAATGCTTCCATCCTTGGCTCAAAAGGCAATGATCATGTCCTTTTGGACATATGATAAATCCCTCCATTTCCACATTACAACAATGACTGCACTGTTTCCTGCAACACGTTTTATATACCCTCCGCTGCAGGTGCTGCCACCTGCCTCACATAAACATCTCCACATCATTTTCCAAGTAATATTCTCTGTAATACCGCCCATATCCCAGTACCTACCCACAATTATCAGTAACCCATGTCATATCATGTTCATAATAATATACTGCATTGGCTGGAGTATGGCAACTTGGCTGCTGCCAGCCTACCTCCAGTAGGGGAAATGTAAATGATGGATAAATTAAAAAAAAGAGACCTTTCAAGGACTCCAACCACATAGACACAGTGAGTTAACTTTGCATTGAAAGTCATTGAGTTAACATTATGCACCGTACATTAGCAGTACAGCCAAACTGCCACCCACAAAGACCATGGACTCATATTTCTAGTCCATCTTTTCACGGAATCCACTGCCATCATTGACCATCCAAGAAAAAATGGGGTCTTCATTTACTTCCTACACCATACTGTCGACCCATTCGAGGCTCCACACCGCCTGCTGCCTGTGCTGTCTCCAGTAGAACGATTGCCATACAAGCAAATGAAAAAAGTCATGCACATGCCCACACTGCAAATCCCACCGTCTCCACAAATATTGTCCTAACATAAAAAATTATGTACATTTAACACATGCAATAAGCCTCATAACACTTAACCATAAATGCAAGACTAAATCCTCACCAAAGAACCCTGAAGTTAGTGTCTCCCCACACCCAGTTGATAACCAATCTACTTTATACCCAATCTACTCCATCCACTGTCTCTACCCAACTCCTACAACTGAAGGTATATTCCGATTTTTTAGCATAGTTCTCCAAACAACTCATGCTTCCAAAAGTCCCTACATTCTACATGAGGTCTCCATAGCGGCCCTCTCTGTGTCCCATCTCAATATAACCATCACATATCCCCACAACTAAATCCTTTTTGCCTTCAACCATATATCAAAGTTTGTTTAACTTATCGAAGTTCCTGTTCTATTTAACTAACACCAAATGGTGCAGCGGTAGTGCAATATGGCCAGTTGAAGTGCCTCAGTCAATGACTCCCATCTTTCCTCCATCTCAAACCATTCCACATCCATTCTTAGCATATCATCATTCTGGTTCCCCTAGCAGACAATGAATTTATCCGTGAACTCTTACACTTCCCAATCATAGCGTGTAGGCTTTCACGGCAAGTGTCTTCAGTAATTAAAACTTCCGGGTTAAGAGGCCGTGGCCCAATAGTAGAAATACTTCTCCCTGACGTTTCGTTGCCAGCTGCGGGCAACATCATCTGAGGTGAGTCTTACACTTCCTTCCAACAATAACCCACCCTACCCATCCTAAATGAAAGCTCCAACCCAACTTATTCTTGCCCAACTGCATTCCACTTATCTCTCAACACCTACAGACTACCTATTTGTTTCTTCCTATATAGACATACTGCATGTCTGTCCATGTCATATCCTCTCTAACACTTTGTACATCCCAATACCTACCAACATTATCAGAAGCCACCATCATATCATATTCATAGTAAACATAATGTACAGCACTTCGCCATTGTCAGTACATAAAGGTAACCTATTTTTAAATTCTTAAATAATGTTATAATAACTGTGGGTCTGCAGGTTAAATAAGGTGTTTATTCTCTAATTTGAGTTGAAGTGTTTGGTAAGTCTTGTGCGATTTTTAGACACCACAGCCTTTTACAATGGCCTGAAAACTATTTGGGGGAACTGCTAGAATGCAATGAAGAATGTACTGTCCATACTCTTCATTCTATGGGTCCACTTCTCAGTTTGCCTAAACTGAAATACAATGTTGTAACACTTTAACAATCACGGAAAGGAGTCAGGAACCATGATGGTAAATAATCCTACTGTCATTTAACGAAACAGAATATTGTGATCAATGTTTTCATGCACAAGAAATTAGTTCTTCAAATAATTAATGTTTCCTATCGTATTCAGTTCAGAGATGATTTCTACTGTTTGATCCCATTTGCGAAAAGATATTTGCTCCCCTTAAAAGTGTAGAATAATCTCGTACACTTGCCATGCTGCTTTCTGTAACATAGTGAATGGGACACAGAACAGAATATGGAGAACGAAACATGGGCTTTCCAGATAAATTCTTAATCCAAATCAGTTCGCTTTTACACAGTTTCATCAGTTCTACGCAGTATATCATTCTACTGAAACACAATAATATCGACCATTACTAACGCCATCCGAGGAAAAAGCGGACATGAAAACACTGACACCAGAAAGTAGCACATTCCCGTATGACTGACAACGATCGAATAATTTCCCACGTGCAGATACCTCGTTATTTACACAGTATACACTCGGTGCAAATGACGAAGGGAACGCTTACTGCAGAAATGCTTCTAGTGTTGGCAGGAGTGCCCAGCCAACACCCTTGATGGCTACAAAATTATTTATATAGTTATTAGTTGAAGAGTAACAATCATCTCAATTTTTCTGTAAATACACTTGCACTTCATTTATGTTCTATAAAATCTTTAGCCTGATAACATAAATGTTGAACTCCAGAATTTTCCACACGCAACTGGCAGTAGATGGTGGCTTTGTAATTGTTTCTGTTTTAATTTCTATTCCTTTTGAAAATTATAATATTATCTTGAAACTTGATACAGCTTCATTATTATATATAATCAATATAGTGCTGTCATCTTATTGCCAATGGACTGTGTAACAACTGGGACATTGGACGAGCGCTGATGACCGTGCAGTTAAACGCTCCCCCCAAAAAAACATCATCATCATCTTGTTGTTTTGTAGCTTAACAACAAGGATTATTTAATCTAACTGGTTTTACAAAATTTTGGTACAAAAATTGGTTTTTTCTTAGTAATTCAAAAAAATTGCTGAAGTATATTCATGGAAACTTCTGCCATATGTTTTAGTGAGAAACTGATAGTATTTTAATGCACACATCAAAAAAAGTTTTGCATCAAATACCTAGTGGCACGTCCACTTGCATTGATGCATGCCTTTATTCGTCGTGGCATACTATCCACAAAGCAATGTTGGTCGAGATTGTCTCACTACTCAACGGCGATTCGGCGTAGATCCCTCAGAGTGGTTGGTGTGTCACTTCGTCCATAAACAGCCCTTATCAATCTATCCTAGGCATGTTCGATAAGGTTCATGTCTGGAGAACATGCTGGACACACTAGTCGAGTGATGTCGTTATCCTGAAAGAAGTCATTCACTAGATGTGCACTATGCGGGCGCGAATTTTCGTCCACGAAGACGAATGCCTCGCCAATATGCTGCCGGTATGGTTGTACTATTGGTCAAAAGATGGCATTCACGTATCGTACGGCCGTTACGGCGCCTTCCATGACCACCAGCGGGGTACGTCGGCCCCACATAATGTCACTCCAATCAGGGAACCTGCACCTTGCTGCACTCGCTGGACAGTGTGTCTAAGGCGTTCAGCCTGACCGGGTTGCCTCCAAACACGTCTCCGACGATTGTCAGGTTGAAGGTATATGCCACCTCATCGTGAAGAGATTGTGATGCCAATCCTGAGCGGTCCATTCGGCATGTTGTTGGGCCCATCTGTACCGTGCTGCATGGTGTCGTGTTTGCAAACATGGACCTCGCCATGGACGTCTGGAGTGCAGTTGCGAATCATATGCAGCCTATTGTGCAGTTTGAGTAGGAACACAGCGTCCTATGGCTGTACGAAAAGCATTATCCAACATGGTGGCGTTGCTGTCAACGTTCGTCCAAGCCATAATCCGTAGGTACCGGCAATCCACTGCAGTAGTAGCCCTTGGCCGGCCTGAGCAAGGAATGTCATCGACAGTTCCTGTCTCTCTGTATCTGCTCCATGTCCCAACAACATTGCTCTGGTTCACTCCGAGACGCCTGGATACTTACCTTGTTGAGAGCCCTTCCCGGCACAAGGCAACAATGCGGACGCGATAGAACTGTGTTATTGGCCGTCAAGGCATGGTTGAACTACATACAACACGAGCCGTGTACCTCCTTCCTGGAACTAACTGATCGGCTGTCGGGTCCCCTCCATCTAATAGGCGCTGCTCATGTATCCTTGTTTACATCTTTGGGCGAGTTTAATGACATCTCTGAACAGTCATAGGGACTGTGAGTGTGATACAATATGCACAGTCAACGACTATCTTCTTTTGATGTGTCTACTATATGTTTCTACTACACTCCTGGAAATGGAAAAAGAACACATTGACACCGGTGTGTCAGACCCACCATACTTGCTCCGGACACTGCGAGAGGGCTGTACAAGCAATGATCACACGCACGGCACAGCGGACACACCAGGAACCGCGGCGTTGGCCGTCGAATGGCGCTAGCTGCGCAGCATTTGTGCACCGCCGCCGTCAGTGTCAGCCAGTTTGCCGTGGCATACGGAGCTCCATCGCAGTCTTTAACACTGGTAGCATGCCGCGACAGCGTGGACGTGAACCGTATGTGCAGTTGACGGACTTTGAGAGAGGGCGTATAGTGGGCATGCGGGAGGCCGGGTGGACGTACCGCCGAATTGCTCAACACGTGGGGCGTGAGGTCTCCACAGTACATCGATGTTGTCGCCAGTGGTCGGCGGAAGATGCACGTGCCCGTCGACCTGGGACCGGACCGCAGCGACGCACGGATGCACGCCAAGACCGTAGGATCCTACGCAGTGCCGTAGGGGACCGCACCGCCACTTCCCAGCGAATTAGGGACACTGTTGCTCCTGGGGCATCGGCGAGGACCATTCGCAACCGTCTCCATGAAGCTGGGCTACGGTCCCGCACACCGTTAGGCCGTCTTCCGCTCACGCCCCAACATCGTGCAGCCCGCCTCCAGTGGTGTCGCGACAGGCGTGAATGGAGGGACGAATGGAGACGTGTCGTCTTCAGCGATGAGAGTCGCTTCTGCCTTGGTGCCAATGATGGTCGTATGCGTGTTTGGCGCCGTGCAGGTGAGCGCCACAATCAGGACTGCATACGACCGAGGTACACAGGGCCAACACCCGGCATCATGGTGTGGGGAGCGAGCTCCTACACTGGCCATTCACCACTGGTGATCGTCGAGGGGACACTGAATAGTGCACGGTACATCCAAACCGTCATCGAACCCATCGTTCTACCATTCCTAGACCGGCAAGGGAACTTGCTGTTCCAACTGGACAATGCACGTCCGCATGTATCCCGTGCCACCCAACGTGCTCTAGAAGGTGTAAGTCAACTACCCTGGCCAGCAAGATCTCCGGATCTGTCCCCCATTGAGCATGTTTGGGACTGGATGAAGCGTCGTCTCACGCGGTCTGCACGTCCAGCACGAACGCTGGTCCAACTGAGGCGCCAGGTGGAAATGGCATGGCAAGCCGTTCCACAGGACTACATCCAGCATCTCTACGATCGTCTCCATGGGAGAATAGCAGCCTGCATTGCTGCGAAAGGTGGATATACACTGTACTAGTGCCGACATTGTGCATGCTCTGTTGCCTGTGTCTATGTGCCTGTGGTTCTGTCAGTGTGATCATGTGATGTATCTGACCCCAGGAATGTGTCAATAAAGTTTCCCCTTCCTGGGACAATGAATTCACGGTGTTCTTATTTCAATTTCCAGGAGTGTATTTCGAAAGAAGTGGAATAATTCGAAAAGAAAAACAGATACCTTTCTGGAAATTTTTGCCATGTATTTTTATGATAAACTGTATCTACTTTCAAAAGCAGAACGTTCTAGCATTAAGATTACATTACATTAGATTAGATTAGTTTTTCGTTCCATAACTCCGTCCTGAGGAGATCCTCATGGATGTGGAACATTATATGCCTCTTAGAATTTTACAAAAAGCAGATTTTTGAAGTAACTAATTTACGAACCATGTTCAGATTAACAATATTTAGCCCTTTCATAACCGTACATAAACTGGCCAAGTTCTGACACAGTATGTAAGTGTATAATTTTATATAAGTATACATATATTTCGTAGCAGCTCGCTGCATATATCAGGTGAAGTGTTGGTCTGACCTTGGCCAAGTGACTGGAAAAAAATCAATACTTTACTCACCTCATTAGAGCCAGCTTTCTTCTCCACATAATTAAGAAAATTTATACAATCAGATGGCTCAAGACTGTTCACTTTGCGGACAGGAGACTGAGGAAATCTATACAACTACTAAATATGAAGGTAGTACAGTAATTCCTGCCTCCACAGCTGAGGTCGCCAATGCATGCCTGTGCAGTGGTGATCGAGTGAGCGGTAAGCCAGCTCTAATCCTGGTGGGGGATGAAATTTTCAGTGCCAGTATTCGGCTGGCTATAGGAGGAGAGGTGGTGATGCAAAGTTTGTGCTCACCAGCCCGGGTGCCAGTGTCCTGGATTAAATTTCTGACCTTTCCGCAGTGTCCCCTGAAGTGTAGGCATGTGACACTGTTGATGGTGATTTGCCCACCAGATGGGGACGTGAACCCTGGCAGTCCCCTTGGCCCTTTTCAAGAGGGGATGGCTGTGTGCAGGCACAGGTTTTCACCCTCTCCCTCCTCTTCATCCATGACAACACAAGACCCAATGCTGCACTCTTCCAAACACTCACCACAGTCATACCCACGTCACAGACACATACACTTCATAACAGGTCGGAGGAAGGCAACAGCAAACCACCACCACTGGGACCTTGCCTTGAGTGGTGGTGCAGGAATCTGCTCCCCCTTCACTCATTCCCTGAGTGCGGAATTATTTATGTTATTATGTTACAGTGGTAATAGATATTGTAATGACTATATGGTATTACAGTAATGGCAGCTTTATCAACAATATGGTATGCGGAACTGGGAATCAAGATGAACTAACGGATATTCATGGCAGCAGTAAAGAAGGCATCAAATCTGGAGAAGGAGTTCACTCGTGTAAGACAGAAATAATGATCGAGAAATAATAGCGTAAAACTGGCAGATGAGGTAGAAAAAAAAATATACAGAATGCTGGGGCACTGTTGATAATGTGTTACGAAATACTGGACGTTGAACAACGTTCGGTGATGGGCCTGTTACTGTTCTTGGTCTGTTTTGGGTATCTGCCACTTTATTTAAAACATGAGGGGAAGTCGGCCGGGATGGTCGAGCGGTTCTAGGCGCTACAGTCTGAAACCGCGTGACCGCTACGGTCGCAGGTTCGAATCCTGCCTCGGGCATGGATGTGTGTGATATCCTTAGGTTAGATAGGTTTAAGTAGTTCTAAGTTCTAGGGGACTGATGACCTCAGAAGTTAAGTTCCATAGTGCTCAGAGCCATTTGAACCATGAGGGGAAAATTTTTCCATCTTGCTGATCATAAAGTATTAGCGCCACGATGAGCAAATAAGTATCAACAGAGAAAACCCGTGTTATTAATAAACTGTAAAACCGATATGTATTCCTGTTTGTTTGAGCGTGCTAATCACCAAAACTACTAGAAGAATTATCACGGGGTCTTCACGGATAACTTGAGCGTAGCCGGGGAAGCGTATGGGCTTTATTTAACCAGAATCGGATCACGAAAAAAAAAAATTTACGGTGATTTAAAGTATTATCTAAAACTTTCTATTCAGCTTAAGAATCCATTCCCATCAGTCAGTCCGTAAATGAGCGATTTTTACGATTTTTTTCTATGAAAAGCTGATGAAGCAATCAATGTTCCTCTTTTTTCATGTTATTTATTGGTTCTTGGCTAAAATGTTCTGATTTTTTTAAGAAATTAAGTTACTGTTAAGCATTTGAAGTTGCTCCGTCCAAAATGAGGTGTTCCCATGATGCAAGTCCGGCAGTCTGCAGATATTATCCCAAGTCAAAGAGCAAACAGTATTCTCAACCTATAGCATATTGTGCATCAAGTAATAGAATAGATTTTTGAAATTTAAAAAAATAATAAAATAACAGACACTTGAAACGCATGTAGTTTTGTCACGTAACTTTTTTTTGCAATAACTAGTGAATACTTTGAAATAAAAAAATTTGCCTATTACTCCTTGCAGACATACCTGAGGAGTAGTTCAGTCAAATTTCAGAAAGAAATTTTTATCAATGTGCCTGCAATCCATTCCGTCAGCCTGAGGTACACCTCCGGCCTGTCCACAAGGAGTAACAGGCTAATTCTTTTTTATTTTAATTTACTTATTAGTCATTCCAAAAAAAGGTACATGAGAAAGCTACATCTTTGTTTCAAACGGCCGTCATTTAATTTTTTTTTTCAAATATCAAAGAACTATGCTGTTGCTCCATGTGCAATATCCTACGGATTAAGAATAGTCTTTGCTTTTTGATTTCAGATAAGATTTGAAGACTGCAGGACGTCCATCATGGGCACACCTCCCTTTAGACACAATTTTAACTCCTCGGATTAGAGGCTAAACGATGACTGAATTTCTTTAAAAAATCAGAAAAATTGAAAATAGCTTATGTTATAGACTTAATTATCACAGTATAGTACACCACAGAACCAATAGATGCCACTGTTAGTTTCATAATACATAAAAGAACCAACAGGTGGCGTTGTTTGTTTTCGAACTCCGTGATAGATGTATTTTCGGAAGTTTACGTCATTGACAGTATTAAGTGCCGCAATCTTATCTGTATGTATGCAGACTAACAGTGAATTTACTTGGCTAGGATGTGTGGTTTTACTGATTTCGCTTTGCCTATGAAAAGCTTAACGACATTGCTTTGCTTCTTTTGATAGGTTTTATTTATATTTGACTTCTTTACTAGAAAAGTTCATTTTTAATTAAGTGACAGAAATATTTTCGGAAGTTAACGTCTGGGACGGAATTAAGTGCCACTATTTTATCTTTACGAATACAAAGTAACATTGAACTTCGTTGGATAGACTTCGCTTTGTGTATTAAAAACTTAACGATATTGCTTTACTTCTTTCGATAGGTTTTATTTATAGTCTTTGCTACGAAATACTAATTACATTTTCGTTTTCTTTACGAATAAAAACGCTTAGAAAACGGCCGAGACTTCCCGAGTACACCAGAACGGTTAAAAGACTGAGGACCCTGCAGTCTCAAGAATCTAAAGAGGATCGTGAGAAGAGACTTGCTGCGGCTCGAGAACATCAAGCTTTAACTCGCTCTTTGGAAACTCCTTCCCAAAGCGAGGCGCGACGTAACTGTGATCAAGAGCGTCATGTCTTATCCCGATGCTCAGAACCCTTGACTCATGCAGGCTTAAAGTTACCTCTCTCCAAAGTAACAGCGTGGAAGCGGAAATTTTTATAAGAACTAATACAAACAACCGAGTTTTTATACCCCGGATCTCGCATGCAGTTCCTGAAAATTTACCATTTCGCTTTAAATACGTCCGATTCCTGGTGAGCTTACGTTATGCCATGACCGCAAACAAACTACAAGGGCAGACGCTGCGTGTTGCGGACATGGATCTTAATATCACTTAACTTTAGCTCTGTGTGGCTCTCTCCCGTGACAGTGGAACAAACAAGCTCACCACTCATGTCTCCAATCACACTACTTCGAACATTGCGTACATATAGCTTCGTAAGTCAAAAATAAATTCCACGCATATGAAATCTCGGACAGAGTTATAAATAAATATCTGGGAAATGCCGTGTTCTCAGCTGGAAGTAAATGAATTTTTGTTAAATTTATTAAATGGCTCATCATAAATAGACAAAATTCAACACTGAAAAAACACAGCTCGTCCACCTTTGTACTATCAAAACTGCAGTATCTTCTGCTTGTACAGTGTTCAAACAATATATAATAAACAGGACAGAATGTTCTAAATTCTTGGGTGTTAGTATTGATGAAAACTTATACTGAAAGAAAAAACATATTTACTGCCTGACGTAATTAGCGGAGCATATAGACGAGATGGATAGACATCAGTGTAACTTCATACATGTACACTCCATACACAGGAATGTAAATGATTAGATAGAACGTCCTTAGGTGTTTTTACCAGGCCTGGTAGGGCATGTAAGGGGCGTAAACAGCTTCACACAGCTGTAAAGGACCGAGAGTTACCGCGTACTCACGTGAGGCAGCAGTTTCGGCACCTGACAGTGACTGGAAGTAGACTCGCTGCCGGTCTCAATTTGGCCGGCTTTCTCTAGGCGACACCCATTCAATGAACACACTTTTCCTTCCCAGAATGCCCTTTGTGCCGCAAATTAGGACATTTTAAACTGCGTCACAGAGTAATTCTGATGACACATCGAAGACTTTAAAGGTTTTCATCATACGATACAAGCTTTCCAGACATTCTTGGCGGTTTTGGTCTCATGCCCTCCAGCCCGTGGTCCAAGGCGTGTTTTTGTGCCTGACGTCCCGACTTCTAATGCTCGACACATCATTAGAGGCCTTAAAGACAGATAGCACACCGTCTCCAGGCCACGAGTGGCCACCCGGGAACATCCGACTGCCGTGTCATCCTCCGAGGAGGATGCGGATAGGAGGGGCGTGGGGTCAGCACACCGCTCTCCCGGTCGTTATGATGGTATTCTTGACCGAAGCCACTACTATTCGGTCGAGCAGCTTCTCAGTTGGCATGACGAGGCTGAGTGCACCCCGAAAAATGGCAACAGCGCATGGCGGCCTGGATGGTCACCCATCCAAGTGCCGGCCACGCCCAACAGCGCTTAACTTCGGTGATCTAACGGGAACCGGTGTATCCAATGCGGCAAGGCCGTTGGCCAAAGACTCAGATAGCAGTTTCAAATTTAAATAAGCTCAGCGAGCCGATCTGTTTATACGTATCCGTGCAACAGTCTGTTCTTCACGTCATCCCGTTGTCTGTGACCACGCAGTTGCACAAACTTGTGTTATGGAGCTTGTAGGGCGAGGAGGCACGGGGGTGGGAGTTGGCGCTATGTGATTCATTTAGCTCTTAAGGCCCACAACTTGTCTGATTGCAGTCGCTTCTTATAACAGATGTTTTTGGGCTTTTGAATTTCTATGGCCCCTGTGCGTCTTAAGGTAGTAATGGTTGGACCATTATAAAACCATATTTCCGGAGAAGCGAATTTGGTTGTCCCCTAATCCCAGTGTACGATGCGCTACTGTCGAGTTTCCCAAAAGACTATTCCTCTTGTGATTTTTAACTCGAGTCTTATTGTTTCTTTTTCTAGTTGCTGTGTAAGGGATTTTGTATACTTTGGCTGTAACAAGAGGCGATCGCATGTCCGCAGTTTCCCAATACTGATACAAGTTTTTTTTTGGTTTAAACACTGTGTCAATATCCTGTCTTCTTAGCACTCCGCTAGTGTGGCGTGTCACTGTTTTAACGAATGGGAGCAAAATTTTCCTTTAGATGATTCTTCTTGCCTAGAAACTCGAGATCGTTTAGGACATAGTGACCTATTTGTCTCTTAGAGAGAGTAGACAAGCGAGGGGAGACAGCATCTCCGAGGTAGTGATGAAGTGGGGATTTTCCTGTACAACAATTTCACGAGAGTACCACGAATATGATCGAGCTATTACAATTGCTATTACAAGGCTATTTACAATTTGTACAGAAACCAGATGGCAGTTATAAGAGTCGATAGGTATGAAAGGTGTGGTTGGGAAGGGAGTGAGACAGGGTTGTGGCATATCCCCAATGTTATTCAATCAGTATATTGAGCAAGCAGTAAAGGAAACAAAAGAAAAATTCGGAGTAGGAATTAAAATCGATGGAGAAGAAATTAAAACTTTGAGGTTCGCCGATGACATTGTAATTCTGTTAGAGACAGCAAAGGACCTGAAAGAGCAGCTGAACGGAGTGGACAGTGTCTTGAAAGGAGGATATAAGATGAACATCAACAAAAGCAAAACGAGGATCGTGGGATGTAGTCGAATTACGTCAGGTGATGCTGAGGGAATTAGATTAGGAAATGATACAATAAAGTAGCAAATGAGTTTTGCTACTTGGGTAGCAAAATAACTGATGATGGTCGAGGTAGAGAGGATATAAAATGTAGACTGGCAATGGCAAGGATAGCGTTTCTGAAGAAGAGAAATCTGTTAAAATCGAGTATAGATTTAAGTGTAATGAAGTCGTTTCTGAAAGTGTTTGTATGGAGTGTAGCCATGTATGGAAGTGAAACGTGGACAATAAATAGTTTAGACAAGAAGAGAATAGAAGCTTTCGAAATGTGGTGCTACAGAGGAATGCTGAAGATTAGATGGGTAGATCACATAACTAAGGAGGAGGTATTGAATAGAATTGGAGAGAAGAGAAATTTGTTGCACAGCTTGACTAGAAGAAGGGATCAGTTGGTAGGGCATATTCTTAGGCATCAAGGGATCACCAATTTAGTATTGGAGGGCAGCGTGGGGGAGGGGGGGGGGTAAAAATCGTAGAGGGAGACCAAGAGATGAATACACTAAACAGATTCAGAAGGATGTAGGTTGCAGTAGGTACTGGGAGATGAAGAAGCTTGCACAGGATATAGTAGCATGGAGAGCTGCATCAAACCAGTCTCTGGACTGAAGACCACAACAACAACAACCATGAATATCAGGAATCCGGTAAAACATCAAATCTCGGACATCGCTGCGGCCGGAAAAAGATCCTGCAAGAACACTACCAACGACGACTGAAGAGAATCTACCGCAAATGCTCGGCCAACAACAAGTGTCAGCGTGCAAACCATTCAACGAAACATGATCGATATGGGCTTTGCAGCCAAAGACCCACCTTTGTACCCTTGATGACTGCAGGTCACAAAGCTTTATGCCTCGGCTGGGTCCATCAACACTGACATTAGATTGTTGATAACTGGAAACATGTTTCCTGGTCGGACAAGTCTCGTTCCAAGTTATATCATGTGGACGGAATTGGCTTACAAAACACTCGTTCGACCTATACTTGAGTATTGCTCATCAGTGTGGGATCCGTACCAAGTCAGGTTGACAGAGGAGATAGAGAAGATCCAAAGAAGAGCGGCGCGTTTCGTTACAGGGTTATTTGGTAAGCGTGATTGCATCACGGAGATGTTTAGCAAACTCAAGTGGCAGACTCTGCAAGAGAGGCGCTCTGCATCGCGGTGTAGCTTGCTGTCCAGATTTCAAGAGAGTGTGTTTCTGGATGAGGTATCGAATTTATTGCCTGCTCCTACTTATACCTCCCAAGGAGATCACGAATGTAAAATTAGAGAGATTGGAGTGCGCACAGAGCCTTTCTGGCAGTCGTTCTTCCCGCGAACCATACGCGACTGGAATAGGAAATGAAGGTAATGACAGTGGCACAGAAAGTGCCCTCCGCCAAACACCTTTGGGTGGCTTGTGGAGTATAAATGTAGATGTAGATGTACAGGTATGGAGACGCCCTCATGAATACGTGGACACTGCATGTCAGCAGGAGATTCTTCAAGCTGGTGGAGGGTCTATAATGGTGTGGGATGTGTGCAGTTGGAGTGATATGGGACCCGAGACACGTCTAGACACGACTCTGACAAGTGACACGTAGGAGAACATCCTGTCTGATCACCTGCATCCATTCATGTCCATTGTGCATTCTGGCGGACTTGGGCAATTCCAGTAGGACAATGAGACACCCCACACGTCCAGAATTGCTAGAGTGGTGCCAGGAGTTTAAACACTTCTGCTGGCCACCAAACTCCCCAGGCATGAACATTATTGAGCATATCTGGGATGCCTTACAATGTGCTGTTCATAAGAGATCTCCACCACCTTGTACTCTTACGGATTTATGGACAGCCCTGTAGGATTCATAGTGTCAGTTCGCTCCAGCACTACTTGAGATGTTGCGGCACTTCTGGGTGCTCGCCGTAGCCCTACACGATATAAGGCAGATGTACCAGTTTCATTGGCTCTTCAGTCGAGAATATAGGTACAAAACAGTTCGGCTAGGTGAGTTTATTGATGACTCGAGCATTCCGAGACAGAACTTTAGGCACAGAAACAGAACGGACCACGGTCTAA
Organism: Schistocerca americana; assembly: GCF_021461395.2. Taxonomy (NCBI): domain Eukaryota; kingdom Metazoa; phylum Arthropoda; class Insecta; order Orthoptera; family Acrididae; genus Schistocerca; species Schistocerca americana. Next base: position 825,970,616 of record NC_060122.1, on the reverse strand, counting down.
TGGCTACGGGACATAAAGTCGCCACAGATGGCTAAAGGTTGCGTTAGTACTGTGGAACTGGCCCCCGCCTTGTGGCGTGTGAACGTCAGTGGGTAACGTTACCCCCTCGGAACGTCTGCAGGTGCTGCGGCAGGTGGAGGCCCTGCAGGAGCGGACGAGCCTGAGGCGGCAGGCGCTCAGCTTCCTGGAGGTTCCGCTGCACGCCGCCATGCTGGCCGAGGTCGCCACCGGCGAGGACGGCTCGCAGGTGCTCTCCGACGGCGCTATCGACCTGTGCCGCCTCTACGAGACGTTCTTCAACAAGAAGGCGGACATCTACCAGCTCGAGAAGCGCAAAATGGCCATGCACGAGTCGCACACTGGCTGGGAAGCTGCAGCCGGTCGGGATGCATACCAGGAAACCATCATCGTCTTTGCTCTCAGGTGAGTGAGTGTGTATGATAAACAGTCCTTCACACAGCACTCAGGGTTCTGCAACCATGTCTTTGTCTGTCAACCTGTGACTCTACAGGGACAGAGATCCTCAAAGACCGCAAAGCAGCCTCAATGACGCCATGATTGATTGTTGCCACATCCCCAAGTAACGCTCCCCTCCACATATAAATGCTAACAGACATTTTTTGCAGTTTGGCAGTATCCGACATATAGTGTTTTTCACCCATTACAAATGATGTTAAGTAAGGTGACCATCCATAGATTAGAGATAATATAGACAGTCCATGTCCCCTACCTCTTCCATGTTAAGATTTAACACCAATATCTAACAACATGTTAATCAGTGTAGAGTGTGCACAGAATAATGTGGCCGGGAGATGCACAATCAGCAAGGTACATGTGGAGAGAGCGGTAGTGGTGGGGGTTGCAGGCAGGCAATGTAGGGGAAATGCCGAGTGCTGCAGGGGAAGTGCCACTCTAAACTGACGCCTACATTCACATTTTTTGTAAACATTAAGTGGGTGCCCTACATACCCGGACTTGCATGATGACCATTCAAAAAGATCTACTGTCACCTCTGCTTTGGTTAGTATCAAGGAAGAATTTCGCTGCAAGTGCAAGAAAACTAGCAATTTTTTTTTTCGCCAGGCATGTTAACTATTTGAACTTTCAGAGAAGCATCATGAGCGGTGAATTTTTAGTAAAATCTAATTATTTCTCTTATTGTCTTGTTAAAATTTGCTTGTTTTGCCACTGGAGTTTACACAGTGTCACCTCACTAACGACAGAATTCTGAAACACTGGTTCATTTAGTTCATTAAGTGAGGAACTGAGAAAAGTAAGGTCAGTAACATGAAAAAACATATCCTTGGTACAAAAATAAACGTGTAATGTCTTAACCTATGGCCGCGCAGAGTGGTAGCGCGATTTGAGGCGCCATGTCATCTCCCACTGGAGGTTCGAGTCCTCCCTCGGGCATGGGTGCGTGTGTTGTTCTTATCATAAGTAAATGTAAGTAGTGTGTAAGTCTATGGACTGATGACCTCAGCAGTTTCGTCCCTTAGGAATTCACACACATTTGAACATTTTTTCTTCACTCATGCTGTTCTAGAACTCACAGCATTTATCATTTAATCAGCTATCGATCGCTCTTAAAAACCATGTTCTTTCACTGGAAAAGCCTGAAATTAGTGGAATAACACGGTAATAACGACGTTTTGCACAATAATCATACGGCAAAATACTCTTCTCTTTGCATGCTATATTTTTCCAAAATCTCATTTCCATATCTCAAACAGTTTATAAAATATGTTGTGGATATTTCATTCTGGCTTTATCGCTGTCACAAGCAATCACAAATGAGTGTGCCACATCAAACATATTTCCTCGAAATTGATGATAGATAGATGCTACCTCCCAGGTCTTAAGGAAAATTCAATATGCTAGTTAAATTTCATTTGCTCCAACATATTATGTAAGATGCACCAAACGTAAAATCATAGCGATTCCTATTTTTTTCTTGCATACTTTTTGAGTTTTGTGGACTGTTTTACTTAAATGCAAATATCACAATATCTATGAACATTAACGAAATGCTGGACACATCAGCAAGAAGCATACGTATAAATCTATAAGTAAATCAAACTAATTTTTTTTACTGAATAGTTTCTGTACAATCGTTTGAGAAAGATTGTAAAGTGATCGCCTCGATTCTGTCTTCACAGCACGCAGCCAACCGCTTGAAAGTGGACAAACAATGTTGTCCTCCACTTCCGAACAAACGAATCAACTCACCCAGCGCATTTTACGAAGACTGTTCATTGCTCATCAGCCATCGTGTCCTGTGCGGACTCTGGAAAGCAGACCTTGTGTCACTACATGCTGTGTGAAGTGTAAATGACAGCTTTTCTGATTTATAGCTGAAATCAAACATTACTTTTAAGAACTGAACGAACTGTTGCAAATGGTTCAAATGGCTCTGAGCACTATGGGACTTAACATCTGTGGTCATCAGTCCCCTAGAACTTAGAACTACTTAAACCTAACTAACCTAAGGACATCACACACATCCATACCCGAGGCAGGATTGGAACCTGCGACCGTAGCAGTCGCGCGGTTCCGGACTGCGCGCCTAGAACCGCTAGACCACCGCGGCCGGCAACTGTTGCATTATATTACATGTGTAGTAGTATAGTTAACCCAATGTCTCCAAAATTCCTGATATAAACAGGATGGTTATCGTTTCTGCATGTGGCCGGGTGAAATGTGTTGGCCGTTCTCCTTACAAGTATGGTTTGTCGCGTCCTAACACAGAACAAAGGGAAGATGGGATTTGCAGATCAGTCTGCGATTTCTGAGTCGTTAGGGACAAATGCAGAAAGAAGAAACTTCCAGTGAAAGCTGGTTGATAGCTTGGATCAGCACATTATCACACTGCAACTTCAAAAGGTGCGGATTTTCGAACTTGATAGGATGTTCGCAGCAGGAGGCGAATGGTTGACTTCGGTTTACTGAGAGAATTTTAGAAAACAATTGTTCGCCTGTAAAGCAGACTGCATATAGGACGCTTGGGCGACCTATTCTTGAGTACAGCACGAGTGTTTGGGATCCTTAGCAGGTCTGATTGAAGGAAGACATCGAAGCAATTCAGAGGCTGGTTGCTAGATTTGTTACCGGTAGGTTCGAATAACACATAACTGACCCGCAGATGCTTCAGGAATTTAAACAGGAATCTCTGGCGAGAAGGCGACGTTCTTTTCGAGCAACACTATCGAGAAAATTTAGGGAACTGGCATTTGAAGTTGACTGCGTAACGATTCTACTGCCGCCAACATACATTCCGTGTAAGCACTGCGAAGATAGATACGAGAAATTAGGACTCATACGGAGGCATGTAGATGTCGTTTTCCCTCGCTCTATTTGCAAGTGATACAGGAAAGGAAATGACAAGTAGTTGTACAAGGTACCCTCCGCCACGCACCGTATGGTGGCTAGCGGAGTATCTATGTGATGTAGATGTAGAAGACTCTAGGAACGCCGGGGTCTGATCAACACTATTTATTTGCAATCAAACTATTACACTGAAGGCTAGTTCTAAACACTAGAAAAATCAAAATGTGAAACTGGTTGCACAACAGAGGTGGCTGTTTGGGTCCGTGGGGTGAGAGATAACAGAAACAGTAATCACTAGCAGCATTGTAAAATACAAACTTTTAGAACACCACTTCAAATGAGAAAAATGGACTTGTCGGAACTTAGCTGAGTTGGTAAGGTACCAGAACACCAAGCGTTAATAGAAAGCAGTGGTACTCAAATCGTTATAGGCACTGAAAGCTGGCTAAATCCGGAGATATGTTCAGCCGAAGTTTTTGCGAAGGACTTAACGGTGTTCAGAAAGGATAGGCTAAATGCAGTTGGCGATGGCGTGTTTGTTGCTGTTAGAAGTAGCTTATCTTGTAGCGGAATTGAAGTAGAGAGTTCCTGTGAGTTAGTATGGGCAGAGGGTATTCTTGGCAACCGGAATAAATTAATAATTGGATCCTTTTACCGACCTCTCAGCTCAGATGATACAATTGCTGAAATGTTCAAAGAAATGTTGAGTCTAATTTCGTACCCGTCTCATACAACTATAGTTGGCGGGGACCTCAATTTACCGAAATTGTGCAAAACGTATTCTCCGGAAATTCTTTCTAGCAATTAGTTCATAGCCCATTGGAACAGCAAACTGTTGTGAAAACACACTTGACCGTTTAACAACAAATAACCCTGAGCTAATAACAAGCATCAAAACGGATACAGGGATCAGTGAACACAGGGTTCTCGTATTGAGACTGAATAGCACTACTCCCAGATCCTCTAAAATTAAACGAAACAAATACCTATTCAAAAAAGCAGATAAAAAAATTCAGTGGAGGCCTTCCTGAGAGACAATTTCCAAGCCAACAGTGTAAGACTAGACCAGATGTGGCTGAATTCAAAGAAACGGTATTGACACCAATTCAGAGATTTATATCAAATAAATTAACAAACGACGGAGCTCGTCCCTCTTGGTACTAAGAACAGATCAGAACACTTTTGCAGAAACAACCAAAAAAAACATGCCAAATTTAATCGAACGCATAATCCCCAAGATTAACGATCTCTTACAGAAGCTCGAAATTTAGCGTGGACTTCAATGCGAGATGCTTGTAACAGTTTCCACAACGAAATTTTATCTCGAAACCCAGTAGAAAATCCAAAGAGATTCTGGTCGTATGTAAAGTATGCTAGCGGTAAGACACAATCAATGTTTTCTCTGCGCAATAACAATGGAAGTACTATCAATGTCAGTGCTGCTAAAGCTGAGTTACTAAACAGAGCCTTCCGAAATTTCTTCACCAAAAAAGACGAAGCAAATATTCCAGAACTGGAATCAAGGACAGCTGCCAACATGACCTACGTATAAGTAAATATCCTCGGAGTAGTGAAGAAACTTAAATCACTCAATAAGAGCAAGTCTTCCGGTCCACACTGTATGCCAATCTACTTCCTTTCAGAATATGCTGATGCATTAGCTCCGTACTTGGCAATCATATACAACTGCTCGCTCTACTAAAGATCCATACCCAAAGTCTGGAAAGTTGCACAGTTCACACCAATAGTCAAGAAAGGCAATAGGAGTGATCCACTAAACAACAGGCCTATATCATTAACGTCGATATGCAGCAGGATTTTGGAACATATATTGCGTTCGAACATTATGCATTACCTCGAAGAGAATGGTGTATTGACACAGAGACAGCATGGATTTAGGAAACATCGTTCTTGTGAAACACAACTAGCTCTTTATTCACATGAAGTGTTGAGTGCTGTTGACGAAGGATTTCAAATTGATTCCATATTCCTAGATTTCCAGAAGGCCTTTGACACTGTACCGCAGGGGCTGCTTGCCATGAATTTGCTCATGGAATATCAAATCCGTTATGCGACTGAATTCATGATGTACCATCAGAGAGGTCACAGTCTGTAGGAATTGACGGAAAGTCATCGAGTAAAACAGAAGTGGTTTCTGACGATCCCCAAGGTAGTGTTATAGGTCCTATGCTATTCTTTATCTATATACACGATTTGGGAGACAATCCGAGCAGCCGTCTTAGGTTGTTTGCAGATGACGCTGTCGTTTACCTACTAATCAAGTCATCAGAAGATAAAAACAAATTGCAATACGATTTAGAAAAAAATATCTGTATGGTGCAAAAATTGGCAATTGACCTTAAATAACGAAGAATGTGAGGTCAACCACATGACTGCTAAAAGGAACACTACGAAGATAGGAAGTATAATATATTAAAAAACGTCAGTTTTACTACTGTAGTGAGTTATAACAACATTCTGTCGTCTCAAAATATTAGCCATTGAGCGAGTTACCAACATGTCTCCAAACATTCCGTCGTACTTCATCTTTGGGAAAACTGTAACTAGTTTTGAGACTACGTAAAACAAAGTTATGAAATTGAACAGAAAAATGATGGCTCTGCGATTAATAGTTTGTAAATTCCCGCACATACTTTTACAAGATAGATGTACAGTATAATGACCATTGTCATTCACTTCACCGAGCGAGGCGGCGCAGTGGTTAGCACACTGGGAGGACAATGGCTCAAACCCGCGTCCCGCCATCCTGATTTAGGCTTTCCGTGATTTCCCTAAATCATTTCAGGTAAATGCCGGCATGGTTCCTTTGAAAGGGCACGGCCGACTTCTTTCCCCATCCTTCCCTAATCCTATAGGACCGATGACCACGCCGTTTGATCCCCTCCACCAAATTAACCAACCAACCATTCACTTCGTAATATTTACACACAGATAAATACTCTCAAATACAAGACTACTCTCATCTGCTTGGTAACGATATCACTCTTTTCCTTCAGTCTGTATATATTCTGACGTAATCTCAAAAAAATGTATACAAAATTTCTTTTGTATTATTAAAAAACCTTTACCTTTGGATCAAACTATGGATACTTTTTACGTATCTTTCAGTTTAACAAAACGCTGGACGAAGTCTCACCATTGTAATAAAGACGCCATAAACGAAAATACTACAATTAAGATAGACTAAACGGTTTTTCAGAAGTCTCCTGCAAATACGTATAAACCATGCTCGGAAAGACAGAAGCTCAGCATGTAATGGGACAATGTACATCCGTGTAAGCCTTTTGGAATGCAATTTGGTCAGCCGCAACATTTGAATTATACGGCCTCGCGGCGTGCGAGGGAAGGGGGCATCCACCCCGTCTGTGGTCGCTGGCCGAGGGCGTCTTCTGCTCTGCCACGAGCCGTTACGGTAGCGTGGCGGCTTCGTCACCACGACGTCCGTCCGCGTGGTTTCAGACAAATCGCGGCCCAGGTCTGGATTTCTCGCGATCCCGTGACGTCAGCAAGCCACTGACGGTTACAGAGTCGGAAAGTATTGTTCACGTTTGCGCACTCGCTGCGAAAACCGTGAGGTATAGAGGTACCCTGAGGTGCGTGAACAAAATCCTGAATGCATTATGAAGGTAAAATTCTCTAAGTCTGAAATTAATCAAAATGTTTCCAAAAGCGAACAAACAAGCAATAGTTCTTCAGTGACAAACAAATTTAACGTTCATGTATCCCACAAACGAGTAATTAAGCTCCTCTATGTATGCAATTAATAACAACAATCCTTAAAAGTGAGTTGGATTTCGAAATCTGAATAAAGTTAAATTCGGCTTGAAGCTAGTTCCTCAGTTCTACGAATTGAGAACCAAGTCCACACACTCTCTAGTTTATGTCGCGGAAAGAAAACACTTTCGAAGTACACGAATCACAAAAAGTTTTGCATAACTCGGTTCCCAGAACTCCCGAAGATGTTGACTGTGGATATTGTATCACAGACACAGTCCCTTTGACGATTCAGAGATGTCACTAAACCCATCCAACGATGTAAACAACCATGCATGAGCAGCGCTTATTAGATAGAGGGGGTCCGACAGCCGATCAGTTCCAGTCATTCCACCAGGAAGAAGGTACACGACTCGTGTTGTCTGTTGTGCAACCATGCCTAGACGGTCAGTACCGCGGTTCGATCGCGTCCGCATTGTTACTTTGTGCCAGGAAGGGCTCTCAACAAGGGAAGTGTCCAAGCGTCTCAGAGTGAGCCAAAGCAATGTTGTTCGGACATGGAGGAGATACAGAGAGACAGGAACTGTCGATGACATGCCTCGCTCAGGCCGCCCAAGGGCTGCTATTGTAATGTATGATCGCTACCTGTAGATTATGGCTCGGAGGAACCCTGACAGCAACGCCACCATGTTGAATAATGGTTTTCGTGCAACCACAGGACGTCGTGTTACGACTCAAACTGTGTGCAGTAGTCTGCATGGTGCACACCTTCACTACCGACGTCCATGGCGAGGCCCATCTTTGGAACCACGACACCATGTAGCATGGTACAGATGGGCCCAACAACATACCGTATGGACCGCTCAGGATTGGCATCACGTTCTCTTCACCTATGAGTGTCGCATATTCCTGCAACCAGACAATCGTCGGAGGCGTGTTTGTAGGCAACCCGGTCAGACTGAACGCCTTAGACACACTGTCCAGCGAGTGCAGCAAGGTGGAGGTTCCCTGCTGTTTTGGGGTGGCATTATGTGGCGCCGTACGCCGCTGGTGGTCATGTAGAGCGCCGTAACAGCTGTACGATACGTGTCTGCCATCCTCCGACCGATTGAGCAACCGTATCAGCAGGATATTGACGAGGTATTCGTCTTCATGGCCGACAATTGCGCCCCCCCCCCCCCCCATCGTACACATCTTGTGAATGACTTCCTCCATGATAGCGACATCGCTCGACTAGAGTGGCGAGCATGTTCTCCAGACATGATCCCTATCCGAACATGCCTGTGATAGATTGAAAAGAGCTGTTCATGGACGACGTGACCCAGCAAACACTCTGAGGGATCTACGCCGAATCGCCGTTGAGGAGTGTGACAATCTGGACCAAGAGTGCCTTGATGAACTTATGGATAGTATGCCATGACGAATACAAGCATGCAACAATGTAAGAGGACGTGTTACTGGGTATTAGAGGTACCGGTGTGTACAGCGATCTAGTCCACCACCTCTGAAAGTCTCGCTGTATGGTGGTACAATATGCAATGTGTGGTTTTCATGAGCAATAAAAAGGGCGAAAATTATGTTTATGTTGATATCTGTTCCAGTTTTCTGTACAGGTTCCGGAACTCTCGGGACCGAGGTGATGCAAAACTTTTGTTAATGTGTGAATCATGCAGCGGTACTCCACAGGAGAAGCATGGACTGTCAAACAGCTCAAAAAAATTTCAAAGTCCAGCAAGGACAGATGTACAAAGTAAAGTGTTGACACTATCTTCTCGCTGAAGAAAAGAAACAGTAGAAATTATACCAATTTGCAGCTTGCATGTCACGGATCACTTTTAAGGTCCAGGTAGTGGAGGCGGCGTGCTGTCCTGGAAAATGGTGGCGAAGCCCAGAGCAAGGCGTAGCGGAGATCTTCTGGTCGATTTCTCGCTGCAATTGAACTGCTCTGCTACGTTTGCGCACTGGCGTAAATAGCTGTCGCACGAAAGGATCCGTGCGGTCCTGCTTTTGGCACGTGACCCCACATGTGCAGCAAAAGGTGTGGCACGCCTACAATGTCTATAGTCGCCATGTGCGGTGCCTGGTGGTCTGGATGGAATGCTCTCGCTGGAACCTGCTGGTCTGCCGCCGAGTTCCAGAGTTCAGAGTTCCCACGGGACTAGTTCCATCGGGGCGGAACTCGCAGCAGCCCAGACGACTTCGAAGTTGTGCGAGTAGCCGTCGGCGAGAGTATAATCACGGTACCTGCTGGCCGTATTTGGAACTGGACGGTAGTGCCGTGACACATGGAAATCGTGCACCCCATACTCCAGACATTAATGCTAAGAAGCTTGGTACTCGCACAGTTATTAGCTTCCGTGTTATAACGTGTTAACGTTCAAATTCTGAAGGTGTCAGGGGTAAAATACAGGGAGCGAAAGACTATTTACAGTTTGTACAGAAACCAGATGGCATTTATAAGAGTCGAGGGACATGAAAGGGAAACAGTGGTTGGGAAGGGAGTGAGACAGGGTTGTAGCCGGTCCCCTATGTTATTCAATCTGTATATTGAGCAAGCAGTAAAGGAAACAAAAGAAAAATTCGGAGTAGGTATTAAAATGCATGGAGAAGAAATGAAAACTTTGAGGTTCACTGGTGACATTGTAATTCTGTCAGAGACAGCAAAGGACTTGGAAGAGCAGTTGAACGGAATGAACAGTGTCTTGAAAGGACGATATGAGATGAACATCAACAAAAGCAAAATGAGGATAATGGAATGTAGTCGAATTAAGTCGGGTGATGCTGAGGGAATTAGATTAGGAAATGAGACACTTAAAGTAGTAAAGGAGTTTTGCTATCTGGGGAGCAAAATAGCTGATGATGGTCGAAGTAGAGAGGATATAAAATGTAGACTGGCAATGGTAAGGAAAGCATTTCTGAAGAAGAGAAATTTGTTAACATCGAGTATAGATTTAAGTGTCAGGATGTCGTTTCTCAAATATTTTTATGGAGTGTAGCCATGTATGGAAGTGAAACATGGACGATGAATATTTTGGACTAGAAGAGAATATAATCTTTCGAAATGTGGTGCTACAGAAGAATGCTGAAGATTAGATGGGTAGATCACATAACAAGTCAGAAGGTATTGAATAGAATTGGGGAGAAGAGGAGCTTGTGGCACAACTTGACTATAAGAAGGGATCAGTTGGTAGGACATGTTCTGAGGCATCAAGGGATCACCAATTTAGTATTGGAGGGCAGCGTGGAGGGTAAAAATCGTAGAGGGAGACCAAGAGATGAATACACTAAACAGATTCAGAAGGATGTAGGTTGCAGTAGGTACTGGGAGATAAAGAAGCTTGCACAGGATAGAGTAGCATGGAGAGCTGCATCAAACCAGTCTCAGGACTGAAGACCACAACAACAACAACGTGTTAAATGGGGAGAGTGTAATCATAGCCGCCCGGTAGATGTAGAAGCAGATGCAGGTGTCGGCCTGGTGCGCAGGGCGCTGTTCTCGCCGGAGGAGGCGTCGCTGCTGCTGGGGGAGCTGGAGGACGCGGACGAAGACGAGGACGAGGACGGAGAGGCGGCGCTGGCGGACGTGGCGGCGCACGAGCAGACGGGCATCGTGTACGGCGCGGACGCGGGCAGCGGCCGGCCGCGCTTCGTGCACCGCACCTTCACCGAGTACTTCGCGGCGCTCTTCTTCTGCTGGGGCTACCTGCCGCAGCCGCGGCGCAGGGCCCGCGCGCCCCTGCCGCACCGGCAGCCCTCGCACCTGCGCTGCTGCGCGGCCGCCGCCGCCGCGGAGGAGCGCCCGCGGGCCGTGCTGGCGGCCGCGCTCGCCAGGGACGACCTCGAGTTCTTCAGGGACATGCTGGCCAGGATGCTCTGCAAGGTGACGCGCGCCGCACTCCGCCGCCTCCCACACTGTCGTCTACTGCCCCCTCCCCTCCCTCCCCCATCACCTCCTGGGAGCGCAAGGGAACAGCAAACACACACGGGCAATTCCAAATATACACGTCTTTACCGAAAACAGCCGTTTACTATACAGTAGTTCCTCGTTTAGTCCGACTAGGTGGGGCTGCATGTAAGTTACCTGGATTATCGAAAATCTGGAAACTTGTAAGGAATTACACTGACAGTGGTTGAGCACTATACACTGCGGTGAAAAAAAGTCATGGGATAGCGATATGCACATATACAGACGGTAGTATCGCATACACGAGTTATAAAAGGGCAGTGCATTGACTGAGCTGTCATATGTGCTCAGGTGATTCACGTGATTATAGCGACATGATGGGAATTACTACACTTCGAGCGTGGGATGGTAGTAGGAGCAAGACGCGTGAGATATTCTGTTTCTGAAATCGTTAGGGAATTCAATATTCCGAGATCCACAGTGTGAAGAGTGTTGTGAGAATACCAGATGCCAGGCGTAACCTCTCATCACCGACAACGCAGTGGCCGACGGCCTTCACTTAACGACCGAGAGCAGCGGCGTTTGTGTAGAGATGGTCAGTACCGACACACAAGCTACACTGCGTGAAACAACCGCAGAAAGCAATGTGGTACGTTCAACGAGCTTATCCGTTAGCACAGTGTGGCGAAATTTGGCGCTAACGGGCTATGGCAGACAACCGACGCGAGTGCCTTTGCTAAAAGCACATCGCCTGTACTGCCTCTGGTCAGGTGAGTCCCGATTTCTCTTGGTAAGACCTGATGGTAGGATTCGAGTCTGGCGCAGGCCTCACGAGGCCAAGTTGTCAACAAGACACTCTGCAAGCTGGTGGTCGCTCCGTAATGGTGTGGGCTGTGTTTACATGGAATGGACTTGGTCCTCTGGTCCAACTGACCCGATCATTGACTCTAAATGGTTATTTTCGGCTAGTTGGTGACCATTTCCAACCACTCTTGGACTTCATGTTCCCAAACAATGACATCATGTCACCAGACCAGATCTTCACGACCGGTTTGAAGAACATTCTCAACAGTTCCAGAAAATGATTTAGCAACCTACATCGTCTGTCATAAATTCCATCGAACATACATGTGACGTAATCGAGAGGTCGTTTCATGCACAAAACCGTTCACCGGGAACACTTTCGCAATAGATAGCTATAGATGCAGCATGGCTTAATATTTCTGCAGGGAGCTTTCAGCGACTTGTTGAGTCCATTCCACATCGACCTACTCCAGTAGGCCGGCAGGTCTGACACGATGTTAGGAGCTGTCCCATGACTTTTTTCACTTCAGTGTGTATGTCAACACGCGAATTATAGACTACTAGCTGAGAATAGTCCGCTTCGCTGTCTGTGGTATCCACCAAATACTTTTGGCGTCTATCACCAATATGGCAGGAAGAGAACCCCCTACCATCCACAGTACTTACTGTTATGAGGGCGCTGGCTTGTACGCAGCAGCAACCATACAGCCACATCACAGGGCCACATAATTTTAGGCAAACTACAGCAAAATTTATGTCAACACAGCTTAACAACACTTTATAATAATTTATTAACCCTTAACTGCCCGAATTTTTCAAAATTGGAGATTTAAATTTATTTTCAATTTTTTGACTTATTGTGCATCTAAGTAGTGCATATAACCTATTATTTGACCCTTCTCTGTCTTAGTTTGTCTGTAACATAACGTGTCCGTATGGACACACTGGGCACTCAGATGCATATTTGAAATACACTCCTGGAAATTGAAATAAGAACACCGTGAATTCATTGTCCCAGGAAGGGGAAACTTTATTGACACATTCCTGGGGTCAGATACATCACATGATCACACTGACAGAACCACAGGCACATAGACACAGGCAACAGAGCATGCACAATGTCGGCACTAGTACAGTGTATATCCACCTTTCGCAGCAATGCAGGCTGCTATTCTCCCATGGAGACGATCGTAGAGATGCTGGATGTAGTCCTGTGGAACGGCTTGCCATGCCATTTCCACCTGGCGCCTCAGTTGGACCAGCGTTCGTGCTGGACGTGCAGACCGCGTGAGACGACGCTTCATCCAGTCCCAAACATGCTCAATGGGGGACAGATCCGGAGATCTTGCTGGCCAGGGTAGTTGACTTACACCTTCTAGAGCACGCTGGGTGGCACGGGATACATGCGGACGTGCATTGTCCTGTTGGAACAGCAAGTTCCCTTGCCGGTCTAGGAATGGTAGAACGATGGGTTCGATGACAGTTTGGATGTACCGTGCACTATTCAGTGTCCCCTCGACGATCACCAGTGGTGTACGGCCAGTGTAGGAGATCGCTCCCCACACCATGATGCCGGGTGTTGGCCCTGTGTGCCTCGGTCGTATGCAGTCCTGATTGTGGCGCTCACCTGCACGGCGCCAAACACGCATACGACCGTCATTGGCACCAAGGCAGAAGCGACTCTCATCGCTGAAGACGACACGTCTCCATTCGTCCCTCCATTCACGCCTGTCGCGACACCACTGGAGGCGGGCTGCACGATGTTGGGGCGTGAGCGGAAGACGACCTAACGGTGTGCGGGACCGGAGACGGTTGCGAATGGTCCTCGCCGATACCCCAGGAGCAACAGTGTTCCTAATTTGCTGGGAAGTGGCGGTGCGGTCCCCTACGGCACTGCGTAGGATCCTACGGTCTTGGCGTGCATCCGTGCGTCGCTGCGGTCCGGTCCCAGGTCGACGGGCACTTGCACCTTCCGCCGACCACTTGCGACAACATCGATGTACTGTGGAGACCTCACGCCCCACGTGTTGAGCAATTCGGCGGTACGTCCACCCGGCCTCCCGCATGCCCACTATACGCCCTCGCTCAAAGTCCGTCAACTGCACATACGGTTCACGTCCACGCTGTCGCGGCATGCTACCAGTGTTAAAGACTGCGATGGAGCTCCGTATGCCACGGCAAACTGGCTGACACTGACGGCGGCGGTGCACAAATGCTGCGCAGCTAGCGCCATTCGACGGCCAACACCGCGGTTCCTGGTGTGTCCGCTGTGGCGTGCGTGTGATCATTGCTTGTTACAGCCCTCTCACAGTGTCCGGAGCAAGTATGGTGGGTCTGACACACCGGTGTCAATGTGTTCTTTTTTCCATTTCCAGGAGTGTATTTTCTGTGATATTGAAATACATTTGAAGATATGTTTTATTAATCAGATTTTTAATGCAACTAAGGCTAAATGTGAACAAAATAATTTTTACAAACCAATTTATAACACCATACACAAAATAATTCACAATCATTTGTTTTACTGACTTTCATGTGACATTTCAAAGCATTATAGACACAGTCCTACATCACATTTCCCACATTTTAGGTGAACAGCTGATGATTTTTGTTTGCAGTACTAACCTACACATCTTATCTTCTTCTCAGTTTTCTTGATACAGTGCTTTATACCATCATATCTGATATCACTTGGAACACGCGATTTGTATCCACACATAGGACTAATAGACGGCCTGCCTGCTCCTTTTACGGGATTCATATATCTTTTAAGGTAAACTTGTACAATTTCTCTTCTGAATTCATGTTGAGTAGTCCTAGCTACCATTCCTTTCTTCAGCTGCCACGCCTTATGTACAGATACGTCAATCAGCCAAGAAAGTAAAGCCCAGTACCACTTCTCGATTCAAATGTTTATTCTGCACATGGCAATGTTTTCATCCATCCTATCCACTCCTTCAATGTGTTTATTATAGGCTGTGATAATTTGAGGACGTTGTACTTGAACTGTCTTCTTCTCCTTTGCGGAATATCTTTTTACAAATGATACAGGTTCAACTCCTTCACAGGTAGAAGCTACAGTAACCACTGAATTGTCCACCCATTTTGTGATTATAATCCTGACATCCTTGCAAAGTGAGGATTCAAAATACCCCCTTTCCTTTTTAACTAGCGCTTTCTTTGAGGAAACTGGGCACGATTTGGGAACTCTATTTTCTCTGATAGTGTCTGTTGCACCATAGCCCTTTTCTCTCAGATATCACAGAACAGAAAGCCCTGTAAATAGATTGACAAAGAAAAAGTGGAATGGCAGTAGCTTTACATCCAGTGTCAAATCATCTATCATCTGCTATTCCTCCTTCATCCTCATCACCCGAATTCTCATCCATGAGGACTGCTGGATCACGGGGCGTGATGTAAATTCCATCAGCCTGAGGAGTGTTTGAATCCTCAAACAGGATGTGTAAAACATCCTGCACAGTCAAACCAGGCTCCAAAGATTCTGCCAGACCTGTGTTATGATATGAAAAGAGAAAAAGAAACGAAATCATTTTTGACCCTGCAACTGCCCAGCGTGTCCATATGGACACGGTTGAAATAAGCACTTCATAAACAAACAGGGAATCAATGGATAACAACTTTTCTCAAATGAAAATCTTTATAAACATAATTAGATATACTGCAAACAGTTTCACATGCCAGAATGAAGAAGTTCTTTACGAAACACTACTTACTTTACATCAACATGCTCCATTGCGGACATCAAAGCACTTCCTGAAATACAGGCTGTCACAATCACAGTGTAAATGGTAACAATGAAGTGCTAACACAATGTACGTAAAATTCAAACCCTCCCTGAAAACAATACGTGGCCGCCAACGCTAAAAATAATTGTAAGCCAACAATAAAGTAAAAACAAAACTAGTCAACAATTGTGTCCATATGTACACGCTGGGAAGTTATGGGTTAACACAAATTATACATTACATACCTTGACTGTAGTGGTTGTAGTTCAAAACTCATCCGCAGCGATCGAGCTTTCAATTCTGGTCTGATCCTAAATCTAGTGAACGATGACCAGCATGACTAATGGAATGTCCAGTTCGCTTCTACTTGGCGGCTGCTGAAGACACGGCCCTGATGCTGTCCTGGGGTACTGCTGATAACTGACTCACTGTGATCAAACCACACATCTGCTTACATTCGCATATGGCGTGTAGATGTCCACCTGGGAACTATTTAGATGACGCAAGGCGGAAGCATAAGACAGTCTCCGTTACCTGCTCCATCTACGGTGCCCTCCCTGTGTAGACTGTCTCTCATATCTTCTGGAGGACACATCAGATTCCCAATTGGAACAAAATATGCAGTTAATCGTCTCATTTGTACAGCATCTAATTTTTTCAAAAAATTTTGTTGTACACTACATTCGGTGTTTCTGTTTTTAGAGCAAAGACGAATAAGTTTTTAGGCTGTCCGACACATCAACACACTACTTATAGTTGGCCATGCAGGAAACACTATTCTTTTCAGGCTCCACTGCATTGCTTTATTTACCCTTGTACATTAAAATAAGTCATACAGTACGTCAGTATTTCCCCAAATTCGAGCTTTTTAAAAGAGAATGATAAGTCAGTTGAATCGAGGGGAATTCGTGGCATGAACACTCACTTCTCTCCTTCTTTTCTGGTTGATATTTTCTCTTCCGTGACATTGTTTAGAACCTTTGTGCGAGAGCGTAACGGGAGCACCGACCGAATTCAGCAATTCTGTTACGGAGCTCACGCTTTTCTCTTGTTTTGTCGCTGTTTTTGCTGCTCTTGGTATCATATTCACTATTTAATGATTTGTTTACTGAACTATCTCATTTTTTGTTGGCAAAATTGTCCTCTCAGACAACCATTCTTTGTTTAAGTAGTTTCGTTCCTTATCCGGATACACTTTTTCCGTCAGCTGGTCCTCTCTCTTTAGCACGGTGCACGATTCACGGGTTAAGAGGAACTTGCCAGAGTTCAGACCAACACTGTAATTGGCAATCGAAAAGTTTCTGTTCTAAAGCTACACTAACTACTTGCTTACATGTCGGTGCTTATACTCCCTCATCGGAATCGCGTTGGGATGCATATAAGCCGCAGCAACGTGCTCAGACGGAATCTTTTTGATCGTTCCTTATACGGGGTGATACAGCGGCCGCTATCCAGGGTTTTCATGCAACTCGCAACGCCTACAAATACCTGGGACAAGACTTTCACATTCTCTCGCTCGGTACTCGCAAAGTATTATCCCAACAGAAAAAATGAACGGGGCCTTTCGGTAGGAAACTTAATGTATTTACATTTCGTACTGAGATACGCTTTCGCTAGAGGCCGTAGTTTTCCAATTATTCAAGCGCGCGCGTTTCTCTTGAATAACTCGAAAACCGTGGCCTCCAGAAAAATCTTCTCCTGCTACAAAATTTAAGTGCATTCAATTTACTACAAAAAGGTTCTGTTCATTTTTTCTGTAGGACTAATAGTTTGCGCGCAACAAGCGGGAAAACGTGAAAATCTCGCTTGTGGTTCTACTGCATAAAACCTATTGACAGGGACAGCTCCATCACCCTATATTTGCATATCCAACTTTCATTTTACACGATTCCTGAATATTGTAAAACATTCGAAAACATTTGTTAACACCGCAGAATATTCTTAAAAGCTCGATAACGTTATGGAACAAATTCTAACGCTTTCCATTGAAAAATACATTGATGCGAAATGGACAGAAGATGCCTTCGTCACTACCACGATGACATGGCGACCACGTCAAACACTGGTAACTCCACAACTAAGCTGCGCTCCAGAAAAACGTCCACCGGTAGTTGAAAAGCAGTACTTTCGTGTTTGACTTCATATTACTCAATTTTTTGTTTGAATCTTGATATTTTTAGAATCCTACATGAGTCAGAACCATTAATCAAGTGTTTGTAAGAAATATTTGTATGGAAAGAATTTTATTTGCCACATTTAATAAAAGGTACACGGCAAACTCAACACGTTTTGAAAATCTTGTTGACAACCTGTTTCATAGTTGTCATTTTCTAAACAATCTGAAAAAGTGTCCCGTGCCAGTAACTTACCGTTACGCCACCAGACGGCATAAAACTGCTCCTCTGAGGCATGTTCTGCCTATTAACAGTTGCTAAAGTGTGAAAAATTCTTTTTCGTATTGAATATGATGAAAAGAAGTCATAGTAAGTTTCAGGTTGATATCTTGTATGTTCATTGTTATTAAACACGATTGTTTAGGCGTTACTATGCTTTGAAATATATGTAACAGGTCCCCACAGAATATGCAACCTAAGATTTTCGTATTAGGGTATGGGAAGATAGTAAGAAATTTTTTGTAGTTGGTAGGAATATCTTTTTTGACTGGACTCTGCAACAGCTGTCACCACACGAACCATATACTGAACAATGTAAGAACCTATTTTACTATCAAAAACAGTCTTGATCACAATTTATGTATTACGGGACTGGTTTTGACCACTACTGTGATCATCTTCAGACCAATGAGTAAGAACCTCCTTCTGGTGGCAACCATGTCAAACACTGGTAACTCCACAAGTAAACTGCGGTCCAGAAAAACATCCACAGGTAGTTGAAAAGCAATATCTTCTTGTTTTACTTCAGTGTTATACAATTTTTTTGTTTGAATCTTGATATTTTTAGAATCCTGCATGAGTCAGAACCAGTTATCAATTAGTAGTGATTTACCACCAGAAAGAGGTTCTTACCCATTGGTCTGAAGGCGACCACAGTAGTGGTCGAAACTGGTCACTGTAATAAATAAATTGTGGTCAAGACTGTTTTTGATAGTAAATATTTGTAACACATTGATTACTCTTCACTCCCACAATGTATTCAAAAGTAATGGGAGAACGTGCCTGACAAAGAAAGTGAAGCACTCAGAAGACAAAGTCAGAAGTTTCCAGAATGAGATTTTCACTCTGCAGCAGAGTGTGCGCTGATATGAAACACCCTGGCAAATTAAAACTGTGTGGCGGACCAAGACTCGAACTGGGGACCTTTGCCTTTCGCGGGCAAGTGCTTTACCATCTGAGCTACCCAAGCACGACTCACGCCCCGTCCTCACAGCTTTACTTCTGCCTACCTTCCAAACTCATTCTGAAAACATCCCCCATCAGCCATACAATATCCCAGTTAACTCACCTCCTGTTCGAAGACTGTACCGTCCATCTAGGAGCCAAGGACCCACTATTTTCCCACATTCAAACATCTCAGCTTTACTCAGTACAGCCTTACCAGCCATTCTGAGGCATTCCCTTACCTACAGACATTCTATTTTGTTCAGTATATTACCGTGCCAGATTTTAGCTTTTACTGAGGTGACTTTGGCTCATATGGGACAACCTACGAAAAGCAGAAACCATCTTCTGTCTCCTGCTGTAGCTACTTCTTATCTCCAATGTTTCACATAGATGTCTGGAGCTGTCCAGTCTTCCTGTTTTACCGCACTGTTTGCCTAGTGCCCTCACGCTGACCCTCACGACAGGACATGCCTCTGCACGTGGCGGTCATCCAGGACGAGGAGGAGGAGGTGGTGCGGCTGGCGCAGCAGGCTGCGGCGGCCACGGCGCCGGACACCGGGGGCCGCTCGCCGCTGCACCTGGCCGCCATCTACAACTCGGCCAGGGCCGCCCGCGTACTGCTGGAGCAGGTGAGCGCCCGCTCTGCTCCGCTCTCCCTCTCTGAAATTTCCTCTTGAAAGAGCGCGTGGGGTAAAGAGGCAAACCTCGGATGTGCAGCACGGAATTACGATGCCAGTTTCAGGTTCTCAGCGTTAACTACAGGCGGCAGTGTTATCCTACTTCTTTTTTCTTTCAGTAAGTTAGATAAATGTCTCATAATGATTTATTTAAAACGACCTAGCTCTGTTTATAAAGCTGGTCAAGATGTGAGTGTTGACGGTACCTGCGCCAACAGATAAAACTAACGCGCTGTTACCAAATTACCGAGGGGAGTAGCGCAGTGGATAGCATCCTGGACTCGCATTCGGCAGGACGACGGTTCAAACCTGCTTCCGGCCTTCCTGATTTAGATTTTCTGTGATTTCCCTAAATTGCTTAAGGCAAATTCCAGGATATATGAAATATAATTTGCAGTTGTGAATATTAACGACTATCAGCTGCATAATGAAATGACAGCAATATATGTAATGAGTGTATGAGTACAAGTTGTAGACAAATGGTTGATGACATGTGGAAGTTTGGGTCTGGACGTGAGTCTTGCACAGATAGCCAAATGGTAAGGCGACCACTCGCGATAAATGAGAAATCCGAGTTGGAGTCCCAATCCAGCACGAATTTGCGTTGTCGTCATTGCATTCTACAGCTGATGGTTATCTACACTCCTGGAAATTGAAATAAGAACACCGTGAATTCATTGTCCCAGGAAGGGGAAACTTTATTGACACATTCCTGGGGTCAGATACATCACATGATCACACTGACAGAACCACAGGCACATAGACACAGGCAACAGAGCATGCACAATGTCGGCACTAGTACAGTGTATATCCACCTTTCGCAGCAATGCAGGCTGCTATTCTCCCATGGAGACGATCGTAGAGATGCTGGATGTAGTCCTGTGGAACGGTTTGCCATGCCATTTCCACCTGGCGCCTCAGTTGGACCAGCGTTCGTGCTGGACGTGCAGACCGCGTGAGACGACGCTTCATCCAGTCCCAAACATGCTCAATGGGGGACAGATCCGGAGATCTTGCTGGCCAGGGTAGTTGACTTACACCTTCTAGAGCACGTTGGGTGGCACGGGATACATGCAGACGTGCATTGTCCTGTTGGAACAGCAAGTTCCCTTGCCGGTCTAGGAATGGTAGAACGATGGGTTCGATGACGGTTTGGATGTACCGTGCACTATTCAGTGTCCCCTCGACGATCACCAGTGGTGTACGGCCAGTGTAGGAGATCGCTCCCCACACCATGATGCCGGGTGTTGGCCCTGTGTGCCTCGGTCGTATGCAGTCCTGATTGTGGCGCTCACCTGCACGGCGCCAAACACGCATACGACCATCATTGGCACCAAGGCAGAAGCGACTCTCATCGCTGAAGACGACACGTCTCCATTCGTCCCTGCATTCACGCCTGTCGCGACACCACTGGAGGCGGGCTGCACGATGTTGGGGCGTGAGCGGAAGACGACCTAACGGTGTGCGGGACCGTAGCCCAGCTTCATGAGGAGGTTGCGAATGGTCCTCGCCGATACCCAAGGAGCAACAGTGTCCCTAATTTGCTGGGAAGTGGCTGTGCGGTCCCCTACGGCACTGCGCAGGATCCTACGGTCTTGGCGTGCATCCGTGCGTCGCTGCGGTCCGGTCCCAGGTCGACGGGCACTTGCACCTTCCGCCGACCACTGGCGACAACATCGATGTACTGTGGAGACCTCACGCCCCACGTGTTGAGCAATTCGGCGGTACGTCCACCCGGCCTCCCGCATGCCCACTATACGCCCTCGCTCAAAGTCCGTCAACTGCACATACGGTTCACGTCCACGCTGTCGCGGCATGCTACCAGTGTTAAAGACTGCGATGGAGCTCCGTATGCCACGGCAAACTGGCTGACACTGACGGCGGCGGTGCACAAATGTTGCGCAGCTAGCGCCATTCGACGGCCAACACCGCGGTTCCTGGTGTGTCCGCTGTGCCGTGCGTGTGATCATTGCTTGTACAGCCCTCTCGCAGTGTCCGGAGCAAGTATGGTGGGTCTGACACACCGATGTCAATGTGTTCTTTTTTCCATTTCCAGGAGTGTATATTCGCAATTGCGAATACATTTAATGTATTTCATAATGGCTGTAGTCGTCCCAGCACCTGTTCGTCTAGACATGCATGCGTACATTTCATCGTAATTCAGACTAAGACAGGCACTGCAATATCGTAGATGTCGCGATGGTTCCTTCTAAAGGGACAACCTTCACTAATCCGAATTAGTGCTCCCGTCTCTAATGACCTCATTGTCGACAGGATGTTAATCACTAATCTCCTCCTGCTCCTCCTCCTGTTACCAAATTCTTTGTTAAAGTGGGTTCACCCCAAAACGAAATTTATTTGATGCTTGTTAACCGTTTAAGCATCTTAGTCATAAATTTATGGATCAATGATATTGTACCATGAGGCCACAGATATCATGCTAACAGAACTACCAGATCTTCTGTGTGACGAGCCAATGACATTCCACTGTTACAAGACATATCATCCAATTGCTCAACTATAGTATTCATTATAACGTATGTGGCGCAGTGGGAGCTTATTGACGTCTCGAAATGTACTCCCTTATGTCAGGGAGGAAGTCGTACAGTCTGTGTCCCTTATTACTTATATCGCACTCACCTTGCCATGTATCCAAACGCCTACTTTTAAGGAGACACGTCGTTTGTATCGGAACACCAGCACCTTGCAGCTCTGTATTTGATCATGATATCTATGGGGCATATTCCGAGCAGCACACACAGTGAATCCACCGAGGTGGTGCCGAAGGCTCCAGATAGCCCAAGTAGGACACGTCTCTGCTCTCGTCTGACTGATGCTTTGTTGGTGACCAGGTTCAGTCTGTGTGCCCACGTGCTAGATGTGAAGCTGAGTACTGATTCGAAGAGTGCACAGTGGTGTCTCCGTATGACTGGTAGACGTAGTCTGCACTGTTTTGAGTTTATCCTCGCCAGTTTATTGTAGTATTTTTTTCTGCTTTGTCTGTTGTTAGCGCTGTGTGTTCGTGAAAGTTCAATTTCTCATCTATGTGTACCCCAAGAGAGTGCGTAACTTGTGCTCGTTTGATGCTCGTGTCCACAATTTTAACTGAATGATTCCTTGGGAGAGATCCTTTGAGAAACACACAATGATGCTGGAGCGATGTGCCGGGCAGGGACGGCTAATACCCACAATTCTGCAAGAAATACAGACAATAGGAACTGTCGCCAGTTGTTTGTATGGCTGGAAGCGGAACCAAGTCGCAACTAAAAGTAGTCTTTCCTCGTCTCCAGATGCTTTGTTGTCCCGCTGGTGGATGCAAAGTAATTAGTGGGTTCTATAACAGAGAAAAAATAAGTAAGATGCACACATAGTGGTTGATAAACTTCTTTTACTTAACTTAATCCAAATGCAAGCCAAAGCAATACCGAATGCAATTTCGTGACATAGGCCGAGTTCGCTATTCAGAATAGTAAAGGAGGCTGAGTGACAACGCTTAGACTTAGAGAGAAAGAGTTGCACTGACAGACAGATTAGAGATAATGTGTGGCATGGTATAAGTTGGTTCCGTGCCGGTGCTAACCGCCCGCGATGTGGAATGTGTGACTCTGGAGATGGACCACAGCACATTCTGACAATGCTGCTAGAACTACTAATTTTTGAGTTTCTCTTTACTTTCAGATCGCGCAATACATCGGCTGTTAACATGTCACCCCTACGTTAGAAACTTGCTAACAACCTTCTCAAGCAGCTCGCAAAATTTCTCGTCTGTGTGTTCTGCAAAACGTTCATTACCGTCTCGTAAAAAAATAATATGTGCTTTTGTCATCTATTGTCTCTAAAAAAAAACTCTGAATTCTCGTTGACACAGCGATCTCAATAAACAGGAGAACTGAATTCAAGGAACCACTTGGCAGGGTGTCCAGCCATAGGGTTTTAGTGCGAAGCGGATATGTGGTTGTTTCGAAATAGGCCCTAATCAAACAAGCATTGTGCATAATGTACGCAGCACTGACCCACTGAGTAGCTGGTAATCAGAGACGCTTCTGTACCTACAGCTGTACTCCAAAGTTCACGTTACGGACTGCTGAATGAGGTCAACCCCTGGTGCCCTCCCGCCATGCCACCTGCCCCCCACCGCTGTTCCATTCACGAGTGACGCGTGGGGAGAGACTGTCGGTGAAGTTCTGATTCCCGACTTTGCTTGGAACATACGCTCCAGAACTACTCGTATCAACAGTGATGACGCACAACGCTTCTCTTGTAGCGTCTGCCGCTGGAGTGCGTTGTGAATCTTATTTCGACTCTCTCCTCTACTAACGCATAAAGCAATTAAACGTGCTAACCTGAGAAATGGCTTTAACTGATGTTTAAATCGATTCCAAAAAAAATTGATCTGAGCACTATGGGACTTAATTTCTAAGGTCATCAGTCCCCTAGAACTTACAACTACTTAAACCTAACTAGCCTAAGGACATCACACACATCCATGCCCAAGGCAGGATTCGAACCTGCGATCGGTGCGGTCGCGCGGTTCCACACTGTAGCGCCTAGAACCGCTCGGCCACCCCGGCCAGCAAATCGATTGCACTTTAACAAATGCTATTCTAGTGTAGCCAAAATGTCCGACAAACGAGATCCCACAATAAAAATTTCATTACGCATCTGTTTCTTGTGACTTCCCAATGGAAACCCGACTCGCTGAAAGAATAATTTGCGTTTGGGTAGTAGGATACAGATTTATATTTTCAGATAAGATCACTGTGTGGTTTAGAAACACACATCTATTGATTTATTGCCTTCATGTCTCATATAGTAGTTTTTCATGTTTCTGCATTGTCTTTAATTTTTTTATTGTAGTCAGGCACAGTGGTTTCACAAATCAACAATCATACTTTCTCTTCAAAAAAAAAAGTTTACGTGAGTGAAACAATACATCAGTGCGTATATATCCTCGTAATTTTCATCACACAGAATCGTTTTAATTAACTTCAACGTATAAAATCATGAAATTACAAATGTTCAACATGACACTATGCACCGACAACTACATCTTACTCCCGCTAACAAATGGCTTCCAACTACTAACAAGAAGGATAACCCTCACTTCGCAATACTTTCTGCAAACGTGACGCCATCATTTTGACGTTACACGTAGTATAGACAACTGCAGGAACTGCTATCGACTTTCGCTAGCGATCGATACCGGCCACTCGCAAGACATCACGCACGCGTATCGGAGACATAGAAACACGTCTTTCTTGGTAAGTTTTGTAAGAATTATTATAATTAAACGTCACATAATGATTTATTGACGGTTAATGTTTTCATATAAGAGTGCTCTCGAGGGATTCGGTTGTTATCGACATTAATTAACAAATTAAGCATGAAACACGTTTGTATTATAACTTGCAGTATGCCGCATGGAAGATTTATCACAAACACGTCTTCATTATCATTAAATGTGTCTTAATACCGCATCAACAATATACAAGCTCTGACAATAAAGTTCGCTGAATGAAGTCAGAAAGGTCGATCGGGCAACGCTGGCGACTCACAGCGCTGCACCTGCGTAGCGGCCGGTGTTGACAACCTGCCCCCACCGCAGTTCAGTTGGGCATCGTGTGTGTTCCGCGTTACACCTGTTGGACGAAGTGCTTGTTTAGTGCGTAGGTTCTGAACTGAGAACAGGACAATGAACGAGCAAAGGATCAATTTAAAGTTTTGTTTTTAGCTTGGCAAGACACAGAAAGAAACGCATGCAATGTTGGTACGTGATTATGGGGATCAAGCACTGTCCACGAGGTGTGTGCATACCTGGTTCGCCTGTTTTCGAGGAGACTGGGAAAGTGTTTATGACAATCCCTGTGACGAAAACATTGAGAATCTGAGGACATATTTCACGAACGACCGTCGATTAAATGTGTGAATGATAGCAGATGAGCTGCAGGTGACCCATGAACCTGTGCAACAAATCCTTACCAAGGAGTTAGGGAAGAGGTAAACGTGTTGTCTTGCACCACATCACTTGACTGACGATGAGAAGCAAGCTGTTTAGAAGCTTCACAGGATTTTGTCAAAACGGTGGATGCAACACTCAAATTCTTGAACCGTATTGTCACTGAAGATGGAACCTATTGTCTGCAGTATGACTCTGAAATGAAACAGCAAACCATGGAATGGCATTCTCCGACATCACCTCGTCAGAAAAACGTCAAAGCCGAACACTCACTCATCAAAACGATGCTCATCACCTTTTTCGATAGTCAAGGAATTTCTACCTGAGGGAACAACACTGAACGCTGCATGGTACGTTGAAATTTTGACCCATTTCATGCAATGTCTACGCAGGGTACGACCACATTACGCAAAACAACGTTCCTGGTTATTTGTTCACGACAACGCTCGCACACACAGCCACTATCATCAAACAGTTCCAGGCAAAATAGGGGGTGGTGCAACTTGAACATCCACCATATTCGCCGGTCCTCTATCCTCCAGACTTCTTCCTCTGGCTCAAACTCGCTTTGAAAGGAAAGAGATTTAACGATATTCCTGACATCCAGTGAAATGTGATGAGGCTTTAGAACAGCATCCCAAAGGAAGACTTCATGCAAAGTTTCCAGGACATGTATTGCAGAGCTCAACTGTGCATAGTTATGGCAGGTATCTATTTCGAAGGACAGTAATGTAACTGTAGTTCATAGTTCATCTACGATAACGTTACAGTCACCGAGCTTTGTTGTCAGAGGTTGTAATCCTTCAAGAAATATTATGATAACCAAGACAAGACAATAATATCACCTCACTAAGTGCTAGTTTATGGCTAACATTGTGATTTCTGCGGTAGAAAGATGTAAGTCCACACGCAGATATTTCGTTTTTCATCTTAGCGTTGTTAGCATATTCTAAGACTTCCTTATAAATATAATACAAGTATGTTCTGGAATAGTCGATATTATTTAAGTTTCCGTTTCATTAGAGAATGAATGATGAAACAAATATTTGACGATTCGAGTGTGTGGTTAGACAGGAACCTGAGATGACAGCTTTAATTGCTGCAACTAGAATGAACAGCAATGAAATTCATATTTTTTCCTTCTCACATATATTTAGCTCTTTATTTTCAAATATTTGTTGATTTCCAAGTATGTGGTTAGGTAGGAACCAAAGAGGACAGATGGTGCGACTAAACTAGGCACCAATAAAATTGGTATTCTCCCTTTTCACAAATATTTGGCTCTGTATTTCTGAATATGTGCAGTTGTGTTACAGAAAGAGGATACCGACCACCAAACAACATCCTCTCCTTGCTTCCCATGGTACAAGATTCTACAGTGCCAACGAGACGACACAAAAGAATATGTGGCGTTTTCCAAGCGTAAGGTTAAGCTTGCTGTGAGTGAAACGAGGAGCAATAACATACATATTCTTCCTTCTCACAAAGTCGATAGCAGTTTCTGCGATTGTCGATACTGTTTGTGGCATCAAACTGACGTCATGGTAGCAGAAAGTCTTGTATAATGAATGTTACCCAACGAAGAACAACAAAGATCATACATATACAAAAGAAATTGTTTTGCATAACAAATGAGTTACCAATCAACATTCTTTTCTTTAATTTAAAACTTCATAATTTACAGTTTGAATGTCGATGACTTCAAATGGAAATGAAACTGAATAAGTAAATTTTGAAATAAATCAAATATAAGACAAGTAATCAAGTTTTTTGAAAATAATTAAAATTAATATTATTTATGTCAAACACATCATTTGAACACATATTTTATGTAAGTGTATAAAACTATTTCATTGACATCATTAAAGCAATGGGTAATGTGAAATTACAATTTTGAACCAGTTTGTGTCATATAGTGAATATTGTAAAGTGTATTGAATAATCCATTTGCTTAACTGTATCAGCAAGTAACATATATAGCAAAAGATGAGCTAATGATCAGTTCCTTTACAATCTCCATAACACTCCTGTGCGTAGTTAACGATCCTATGACAAAAAGCACCGCTCTTCGCTGGATCTTTTCAATCTCTTCTATTAATTCTACCTGGTGTCGGCTCCACAATACTCAACAATCTGTCGAACAAACGTTCTGAGAGAGGCACCTTTCATGGATGAAATGCATTTCCTCAGAATTCTTCTAATGAATCTCAATGTGGCATCTGCTTCTTTTACCATTTGCTTAATGTGGTCGTTTCACTCCAGGTCGCTCTGGATGATTATTTTTAGATGTTTTACAGCAGTTACTACTTCCAATGACTTGCCACCAGTAATATAATCGAACAGTAGTGGATCTCTCTCCGTATTTATGAGCAATACGTTACGATTTATTAACGTTCAACATCAGCTGCCAGTCCCTTCACCAGCCCTCCATCTTCCGCAGCTCTTACTACAAATCGCTGTGGTCATCTGGCTTTGCAAACTTCCTGTATATGACAGCATCACAGAGCCTGAAACGTTACCCACTACAGCATCTAGTCTCATTAGTGTGACCACCTGTCAAAAGACTGAACAACGCGATTATGTAGCCCAGACCGTTGCGAGACGTACAGGAAGAGTGTCAGTGAGGTTCTGGACGGTGGAGCCATGTCATCCCAGTGCCGTGGCCAGCTAAGCTAGTTTCTCAGTTGAGGATTCAGGATCTATGTCGTGAACAGCCCAAACGAGGTGCTCGATTCTCGGAGGGGAGTTTGGTGGCCAGAGTTGTATGGGAAACTGATGCTCATGCTCTTTAAACCACACACATACGCTGCAAGCTCTCTGAGATGTCGCATTGTCCTGGTGGTAGATACCATTGGGCCGAGGGAAAAAGAGCTGCATGTAGGGGGGGGACGAGGTCCACAAGGATAGTAGCATACTTGTGCTGATCCATTGCACTTTGGACAAAGATGAGGTCACCCAGGAAATGCCACAAAAACATTCCGCAGACCATAAGGCTCCCTGGTATGGACTAGACCCTTCTGTCCTTAGGTTAGTTAGGTTTAAGTAGTTCTAAGTTCTAGGGGACTGATGACCATAGATGTTAAGTCCCATAGTGCTCAGAGCCATTTGAACCATTTGAACCAAGACCCTTCTGCAGCACCGTGTGCCCAACGGCCATCTGTGCAATCGAACCTAAAGTGCGAGTCATCTGGCAGGTCGCTTGTCAATACTCTGTGGACGTCCAGTTGCGGTATTGGTGCGCAAATTCCACCCTCCGCCACCAATGATTAACAGACAGTGCTGGTGGACGAACCAGGCGCCTGCTGCAGAGGCCCATTTGCAGCAACATTCGATCAACTGTCGTTGAGGAGACAGTGTTCACAGCCCGTTGATTAATCTTGCCGGTCAGTTGCTGTTCACTCGTACACATCTCTGCAGCCGCCGTTCACCCCTGTCATCTGTGGCCTGTGGTGCACCACAGGTACCTCGGCGTCAGCTTGGGATAGCGCCATTTTGCCATGCGCGATACACTTTATTACTGTGGCACACTAACAGTTTAGAAACGCAGCCGTTTAGGTAATGCTTGCACAGTTGGCCCGGAAGTCAATGATCGTGCCCTTTCGGATATCAGACAAATCTGTTTTTTTCATAGATTTTTCTTTTCAATAAGAGGTGGAGCCCCTCCACGCTCACACCGGCATCTCTGCATAAGGGTTAGTTTTCACTAAAGTGAGGTGTCGCAGGATCTGGGTGCTGCGATGTTTGCGTACATCTGGTTAAGGTTAACCATTAATACGCACTCATCTGCAGATAGATTGGTCGAAGTCAAAGAAAGAGTAGAGGTTTGAAGGGGAGAGGGAAAAAAAAGTACCAAGGCAAGAGCCAAGGAAAAAACCCTCTGCGATAGTTAGGTCGGGTGGTAAGAGCAGTAGCGGGTGTCTTGCTGCCTGCGATAGGTCTTGCAAGGGTAGACTTTGTTAGTAGTGGGTATCGTGGAAGTCGATACCTTTGACGCTGTGCGGTGGTGTTGCTCAGGGGCTGCCGCTGGGTGCCGGTGTAGAGCTCTCGTTCAGCGTCAGCAACCTGCAACAGTTAGGTTTATTGTCGTTTTTGTGTCTGATAGATCATATATCGGATGCACAGTGTAGGGTGATGTTGGCGAACTGTTTGTGCGTTAGTGGGCGAGCTCATTGATGTCCCTGCTGTAGCCTGTTGGTCGGCTCTAATAGCAGCTGGTAATTACCAGTCAGTGTTACCAGCTGCTATTTTCGTACGATGACAACTACTTTCTTTTATCCGACACTGAAAGACGCTTTATATACCCTCCACTGCTGGTGCTGCTACTTGCTTAGGCACGTCGACGTCGAACATAGGCGGTGTACACATTAATGTGACTGGATCAGGCCGGTCGGTGTGGCCGAGCAGTTCTAGGCTCTTCAGTCTGGAACCGCGCGACCGCTACAGTCGCAGGTTCGAACCCTACCTCGGGCACGGATGTGTGTGATGTCCTTAGGCTAGTTAGGTTTAAGTAGTTCTAAGTTCTGGGGGACTGATGACCTCAGAAGTTAAGTCCCATAGTGCTCAGAGCCATTTGAACGATTTGACTGGATCAAGTAGAGCAGATTCTGAAGGGTAACTGCTTATAGTACTCCCACAGAATACTCTCAAAATTGACCTTACTTACAAAACATATTGCTCTCGAAATGTCAGCATCTCAGAAATCAAAGTTGTGGTACTCGTGATGGTAGCGACCGGAGGGCAAGTACCCTAGAAGAGGTGCGCATAGCGTGTCCACCAGCTTACGGAATTACTGGTGAGACCCTGGGGCTGCAGGGGCGGCGAGTCTTTCTCGGTTGGTTGCCGCCTGCAGGTGCCGGACGGCGCGCTGACGGCGGAGGACCGCGTGCTGCGCTGGCGGCCCCTGCAGTACGCCGACCTGCACGGCGCCTGGGAGGTGGCCGACGCGCTCCTCGCCTCCCACTACTCGCCCGGCGACCTCGCGCACACGAGGGACCGCCTCCAGAGGGCCGCGCCGCTCGCCGCGGACCTCCTGCGCGCGTTCGTGGCCAAAGGGTGAGCCTCACGCACTCTCAGCTACGTTCTAGTGCCACGATACGTGTGTCGACGAGGGGTCTGATGCACAAGGAAGATGTGACGTACAACGGCTCCACACGAATGAAGACCCTTTCACACATTTACAGGATGTCCCTCAATATGTTTATACACTACTGGCCATTATAATTGCTACACCAAGAAGAAATGCAGATGATACACGCGTATTCATTGGACAAATACATTATACTAGAACTGACATGTGATTACATTTTCACGCAATTTGGCTGCATAGATCCTGAGAAATCAGTACCCAGAACAACCACCTCTGGCCATAATAACGGCCTTGATACACCTGGACATTGAGTCAAACACAGCTTGGATGGCGTGTACAGGTACAGCTGCCCATGCAGCTTCAACACGATACCACCGTTCATCAAGAGTAGTGACTGGCGTATTGTGACGAGCCAGTTGCTCGGCCACCATTGACTGGACGGTTTCCAGTTGGCGAAAGATCTGGAGAATATGCTGGCCAGGGCAGCAGTCGAACATTTTCTGTATCCAGAAAGGCCCGTACAGGGCCTGCAACATGCGGTCGTGCATTATCCTGCTGAACTGTAGGGTTTCGCAGGGATCGAATGAAGGGTAGAGCCACGGGTCGTAACACATCTGAAATGTAACATCCACTGTTCAAAGTGCCGTCAATGCGAACAAGAGGTGACCGAGACGTGTAACCAATGGCACCCCGTACCATCACGCCGGGTGATACACCAGTATGGCAATGACGAATACACGCTTTCAATGTGCGTTCACCGCAATGTCGCCAAACACGGATGCGTCCATCGTGATCCTGTAAACAGAACCTGGACTCATCCGAAGAAATGACGTTTTGCCATTCGTGCTCACAGATTCGTTGTTGACTACACCATCGCAGGTGCTCCTGTCTGTGATGCAGTGTCAAGGGTAACCGCAGCCATGGTCTGGGAGCTGATAGTCCATGCTGCTGCAAACGTCGTCGAACTGTTCGTGCAGATGGTTGTTGTCTTGCAAACGTCCACATCTGTTGACTCAGGGATGGAGACGTGGTTGCACGATCCATTACAGCCATGCGGATAAAATGCCTGTCATCTCGACCGTTAGTGATACGAGGCCATTGGGATCCAGCACGGTGTTCCGTATTACCCTCCTGAAGCCACCGATTCCATATTCTGCTAACAACCATTGGATATCGACCAATGCGAGCAGCAATGTTGCGATACGATAAACTGGAATCGCGATAGGCTACAATCCGACCTTTATCAAAGTCGGAAACGTGATGGTACGTATTTCTCCTCCTTACACGAGGCATCACAACAACGTTTCACCAGGCAACGCTGGTCAACTGCTGTTTGTGTATGAGAAATCGGTTGGAAACTTTTCTCATATCAGCACGTTGTAGCTGTCGCCATCGGCGCCAACATTGTGTGAATGCACTGAAAAGCTAATAATTTGCATATCACAGCATCTTCTTCCTGTCAGTTAAATTTCGCGTCTGTAGCACGTGATCTTCGTGGTGCAGCAGTTTTAACGGCCGATGGTGTAGTCACTGGGTACTACTATTATGAGCAGATTGTCTCGGAAAACATTTCGTTACGTGTATAACAACTTGTAACTGAAATGAAATCCTGCAGTTGTGTGTGTAAATGACCAGAGAGATAGTGTTTCACACTTCTACATGTTACCACAACTGGTGAGGGATCTACATCAACATACGCACCTATACTCCACATCCACCTTACGGTGTGTGGCAGAGCGCACTTTCTGCACCACTGTCCTTTCCCAACCCCAGTCCGCGCCCTCATCCCCATCCCTTTTCCCTATTTTCAGTTGCAAATAGTGCCCGATGACAACTGTCCGTAAGCCTCAGTATCAACTCAACAGGAGGAAGAAGTATACTGGCTAACTCGTCTAGTAATGCACACTCTGAGAAGCACACAGCTGGTCAAATGCAGCAGTGGCTTTACGGGTAAAACGTCACTTGCTCTCCATTACCGCTGTAGTCTTTCTTGTACGATTTTACAGAAATTACCTAATAAACATAAATAAATAATTTTCAAGCTACATACAGCTTTACTTGGCAGCTTCATGACGAAGTGTCCATCATCTACCTAATCGCCATAGTTATTGTGATATTCCCATTTAAATAAGACAGTGTGCAAAATTCGGATAAGTTTGCAATGAAAAATATGGGTCGCTATGATTTTGTGTTTGGTGCACTTTACACCATATATTGTTGTAAATCAAATTTAACTAAGATATTTGAATTCTCTTTTGGCTAGGGGAGGAGGTCTCTATCTACTTCAAGAAATTGGAATTCATGTATCACATTCACTTCTGACCGCATGCACCAGAGGATGCAACATTCATAACATACCTCATATATCTCCTAAACCGTTGGAGATGTCAAAATGAGATTTTGTCCAATGATGACACACAAGGGGGAGAACATTTTGGCACACCGTTAACATACAGGAATTTCTTATATACATCGATATAGCTTAGGCTACAATTTTTATTTAATTTATCTTTTTTCAGTCCATTACCGTAATTTTTAAAAAGTCATAATAGCTAGTGAGAAGATAATTTCCTAGTATGAAAATAAACATGAATTTACTTCTCTTATGTTACAGAAAACCGACACAATTAGGTTTTTCATAAGGTATTGACCTCTCTGGTCGCCTATTGCTTGTTTAATAACGGACTCTGTTTCAAGGTTGTGTCGCAATAGCCATTGCAAGGTGCCTTTCTGCAATTTATACTGCATTTTCGCAAAAGAAACAAAATTAAACCTGCCAGCAGCAGAAATGTAGGCCTTCTTCATAATTTATGATGCTTCTTTAAATGAGTAATGGTCAACAATTCACGCAAAAATAAATCACCAATTCTGTTGCAGTTTCAAGGGAATCCTGTAATTGAGTGTATCTTTAATAATGAACAGGTGGGACTGAAACTTGCCGAACGATTTTTCTTTCTACATCTCAGTTACATTTGACATATCAAAAAGCACAGCACATGATGTACCACCTTCCATTAGTATCCTATTCAGAGTGAGGGAGTGAATCTTGTTACACAAATATCTTCTAATTCATCAGTGATACTGCCTTCGACAAATAGTTGTCCAGATTCTGCAAGTCGTCAGTGTGGTTACAGCATCAGAGTTATGAAAGAATTTTATTGTGTCAGTATTACTCAGCAGCAAAAATGCAGCATTGTTCTTTCAGAAATAACATATTAGGTGCTTGTGTATCTGCGGATAACAACGTTGCAAAAGTATGATAGTCACTACTTTATTCATGAAGCTTAAAATAGATTAAAAGTACATAGACTCTGTCTTTAACACATCAAAAGAGAACTGCGGTGAAGATCACCACTTCATTCTGAAAGGAGAGAGGAACTTGCTGCGAATTTTTTCCTTATTTCTCAGATGAAGAACAGTGAGAAAATCCCTTTCTAAGTTTCCATTCCAGCCACTCACTATTAATAATACGAGGGTTATGGGATTCTGCCAACATTGCAACAGAATTGGCGAGTTAAGTTTGTCTGCATTGTTAACATTTTCTCATTTGAAGAAGCATCATCAGTTGTGAGGAACAGGTATAATTCTCTTGTTGATAGGTTTAATTTTGCCTGTTTTGCCTAAACGCAGCGTAATTTAGACAACTTCGCCTTGCTGTAGCTACTGCGACATTATTCTGAAACATTGTGTCTTTTTAAACAAACAATTAGCGACCAGATAGGTCAAGAGCTTATGAAAAACCTCCATGTTTTGATCTGCAATAATACAGAAGAAGAAATTTCATGTTTATTTTCATACTAGCAAATTTTCTTTTCAATAACTGTCGAAGACTCTTAAAAAATTACAGTACAGGACTGAAAAAATAAAATAAAGACCATAGCTTCTGGTATATCGCCAAAGATAAGAAAGACCCATTGTTAACCATATAGCAAAATACTCTCTTTCTGTGTGTTATCACTTCCCAAAATCTCATATTGATATTGCAAACGGTTTAGGATATATGAGGGATGTTATGAATATATCATTCTGTTGTGTGTGGGGTCAGAAGGGAAGGTGGTGCATAGTTCCATTTTCTTAAGATTGGAGATGGATAGAGACCTCCTCCTAAGTCTAAAGAAGCATTCAATATCTTCGCTAAACTTCATCTACAGCAACTTATGGTGTATCGTGCACCAAAAGCAAAATCATAGCGACCTGTATTTTTCATTGCAAACTTTTCCAATTTCGTGCTGTGTCGTACTTAAAAATGCGATTATCATGTTGAGTATGAGCATTATCGAAATTTTTCACATTTCACTATGAAGCTGACACACAAAGCTGTAAGTTACGTGAAAATATTTTTTTAATGATTAGTTTATGTAAAATCGTTTGAGAAAGATTGCAGCCCGTGGGTCTCCATTCTGTCAGCACAGCATGTCGCTAACCAGTGTGCAGAAGGTTGGCAAAGAGTGCCTCGTACATCCCGGCTCGCCGGCTGGCGCGGGGTGGTGACACTCAGGACCTTCTCCACTGTGAATCAGGGGGATATTTTCCGCGCCGGATAGCACCTCTTCTTGCTGGGTCCTCCCACGCAGGTGCGCACCCTAAGGCACTGGAACTGGAGCTGGAGCAGGATGAGCACCTCTGTGTCACTCCCACGCATACCAAAAGAGCCCATGACTAAATGCGCTGAGCAGCGCGGGATTAGCCGAGCAGTCTTAGGCGCTGCAGTCATGGACTGTGCGGCTGGTCTCGGCGGAGGTTCGAGTCCTCCCTCGGGCATGGTTGTGTGTGTTTGTCCTTAGGATAATTTAGGTTAAGTAGTGTGTAAGCTTACCTTAGCAGTTAAGTCCCATAAGATTTCACACACATTTGAACATTTTTTTAAAATGCACTGCCCTTCTTTGAATCTTCTCTTTCCTCTATAAAGGGAGACTGCACTAGGAGGTGCTATGTGGATATTGCATTACTGTACTGTTATAGTTGAAACAATGGCAGTTCAGAAAGTCGCCATATGGTTAGGGTGCAGTGAGTGTCTAAGGAAATAGGGTGCAGTGAGTGTCTAAGGAAACAATGTTGTGAAAAAATTCAAATGTCATGTGATTTTTTTTTTCACGCCTCGAAACGATTCGTTCCGTTCTTCTATAATAAATCTCCGTCAGAAAAGACCGGTTACAATTGGTTTGCAGAATTTTCGCGTGTCCTTGCTTCCCTCAGCGATAATTTCGTGAAGTTTGACAAAATCGATTGCTGTGCAAAAAACGTTGAAGAGGTTATATATGTACTTGTAACTGACTTAGAGACGGAGGCACCCTTTGGCATATCAGAGACTGCAATGGCACCCTGCACTCAATTTCTTACATCAGCACACAGCTGTGAAAAACATGTGTTCCCAGTGTTTTTCAGACAACTGGACAGAACCTCAAAAACAAGGTTGCATCGAAGCCTTCGTGAAACCACTGGCCTAGCTGTACTTCCTGTGATGTTGAGAGTGGGGAGTCAGCGCCCTTTAAAAAGTGAAGCACGACTCGAGTTTCCCTGAGCAAAAGCTTTGAAACTTGTAACAATATGTATTACCTGAATGTAAACTCTGACCTAATCTTTAATTCCCTACCATAATAAGTCACAGCTGCAAAATACTAACGCGAATTCTTTACAGACGAATGGAAAAACTGATAGAAGCCGACCTCGGGGAAGATCAGTTTGGATTCCGTAGAAATGTTGGAACACGTGAGGCAATACTGACCCTACGACTTATCTTACAAGAGAGATTAAGGAAAGGCAAACCTACGTTTCTAGCATTTGTAGACTTAGAGAAAGCTTTTGACAATGTTGATTGGAATGCTCTCTTTCAAATTCTGAAGGTGGCAGGGGTAAAATACAGAGAGCGAAAGGCTATTTACAATTTGTACAGAAAGCAGATAGCAGTTATAAGAGTCGAGGGGTATGAAAGGGAAGCAGTGGTTGGGAAGGGAGTGAGACAGGGTTGTAGCCTATCCCCAATGTTATTCAATCTGTATATTGAGCAAGCAGTAAAGGAAACAAAAGAAAAATTCGGAGTAGGTATTAAAATTCATGGAGAAGAAGTAAAAACTTTGAGGTTCGCCGATGACATTGTAATTCTGTCAGAGACAGCAAAGGACTTGGAAGAGCACTTGAACGGAATGGATCGTGTCTTGAAAGGAGGGTATAAGATGAACATCAACAAAAGCAAAACGAGGATAATGGAATGTAGTCGAATTAAATTGGGTGATGCTGCGGGAATTAGATTAGGAAATGAGACGCTTAAAGTGGTAAATGAGTTTTGCTATTTAGGGAGCAAAATTACTGGTGATGGTCGAAGTAGAGAGCATATAAAATGTAGACTGGCAATGGCAAGGAAAGCGTTTCTGAAGAAGAGAAATTTGTTAACATCTAGTATAGATTTAAGTGTCAGGAAGTCGTTTCTCAAAGTATTTGTTTGGAGTGTAGCCATGTATGGAAGTGAAACGTGGATGATAAATAGTTTGGACAAGAAGAGAATAGAAGCTTTCGAAATGTGGTGCTACAGAAGAATGCTGAAGATTAGAGGGGTTGATCACATAACTAATGAGGAGGTATTGAATAGAATTGGGGAGAAGAGAAGTTTGTGGCACAGCTTCACTAGAAGAAGGGATCGGTTGGATGGACATCTTCTGAGACATCGAGGGATCACCAATTTAGTGTTGGAGGGCAGCGTGGAGGGTAAAAATCGTAGAGGGAGACCAAGAGATGAATACACTAAGCAGATTCAGAAGGATGTAGGTTGCAGTAGGTACTGGGAGATGAAGAAGCTTGCACAGGATAGAGTGGCATGGAGGGCTGCATCAAACCAGTCTCAGGACTGAAGACCACAACAACAACAACAACTACATCCTTTTTGAATTTGTGTTTATTTCACCTGTATGGCTGTGTCAAAGCGTTCAACGAAGATACCCTTTCCACGGAATATTGAAAGCTAGGACTGGTAGCGAAACCGAAAAAGTGAATGTCCGACACGATGCTCCGCTGGAACAGCCACTGCTGCGACAGCCTTCTCAGAGTTAACGATTAATACTTGTGTCAGATGACTCAGTACGCAGTTTAGGTTAAAATAAACAGTCGATATTGCAATATTTGTTTATTTACCGATTTCGGCTTACGTCAAAGCCATCCTCAGTATTTTTGGCCCCCTATGGCTGGGGCTGGCGGCTCCTCGGTTTTCTCGTGATGCCACGATCGTACACTGTCATTTGACGGCCAGCACCAGTCATAGGAGGCCAAAAATACTGAGGATGGCTTTAACGTAAGCCGAAACCGGTAAAGAAAGGAATATTATTGCCATATCGACTGTTTATTTTAACCTAAATAAAGCACCACATCGCTGCGCCCGATAGACAGTGTTGTCTAAATCCATTACACAGTGCTGAAAGAAGTTATGTACGAGTGCTAACCCATTCCTGCACATTACTTACCACCGAAATGAAACACAGCATTAAGCAATGGCGATTATTGTGTCTAATGTGTACAGAATCATTTGATCACCAAAACTCGCAGCGATAAGAAAGAACGTATTAGCACCTTGCATTCCAACGACACGTTTCAGTAATATTATAGGCAGACGAGACGCTAAGGAAGCGTGGGCACACTGTATGGGGTTTGAAGATAGCAGCTGCAGTGGCACAGGGACGAAAGCTGACTGACCTTACTTAATTATTCGTAATGGCAAACAGCAATTTCATATCGAAATTCGTATCTTATTAGACACCTACGATTTAAAATGAAAATTACTTTTACGGTAAAACTACAGCTTATTGTTCGAAATCCATCTATAATCTAAAAAATGTATTACTTAGGTACGTCTGACTAAGTGAAACATCTCGACCCACGCTAAGACCATTGCCGAGCGCATTTTCTCTTAGCATGTTCCGTGTTTTCTGAATACACAGCTTGCTGCGTTAAATACAAAACAGGTACATCACAGTGTACGAATGAATTGCCTTTGCAACTAGAAAAGTACTCCAAAAGCTCAAGTCGGCGAGGCTGTACGATTCTTGTGCCCAAAACGTCTGAATTGCACACAGATTCACCGTCAAATTTTAACACTGTGTGTATCAAACGGAATGTCGCGTCCACCCATACTGAAATGGTGACAGTAATTTGACCACAGAGATGGCGCTGATCACGAGATGTAGGTCTTGCACCGTGCGATATTCGTATTTTCGACAAGCTGAAAGAGCATCGGCAAGAAAGCGATTTTCCAACAATAAGGACGTTCACATAGTAGGTGTGGAGTAGCCCGTTGACTAAGGGGCGGATATGTGTCCTCGAGAAAATGAACGATTCGTAGAACGTTCCGACCGCTTGTTACCGTGACTTGATGACTAGTGTGAAAAATACTGTCACGTATCTGGCTCACTGTAAAACGTAGTGCAGCATTCAGTAAAAGTTATTGGCCTGTCATAATAATGTGTAACTTAGTTTTTGCTGTCCGCTCGTATTTCTTGTGATATCTGCATGGAAAACGTGTCGCGAGACACCACAGTGACACACTCGACTTGTCGAACAATGTCTATAAAAGCGAATACAGAGATTACGTGGCACGGAAACATGGTAGGAGAATGTATGATTTGTAGTGTTCCGATTTTAGGTAATTTCCAATAATGATTGCCTATCGAAGTCGCGGTGTCCAAGCGATACATATCGAACGTGCTATCGTAAATCGATCATGCGACTCTGGTAGCAAGCGTTATGGTCAATTATTTGTGATCGTCATTTTTATCTGTTTTCCGTTGTTCCCTTAGTTGCTCTAAATTACATAGCTCCGCGAATTATTTGTGAGTTGCCAGGGAAACCCAGACGATTTATGTCAGTAGTGAATGGGATGTCTGGTGTTCTTGACGTTGTTTCGGCGGATTGCCTCACATCGAAAAATCTAATTCCAATGTTATCCCCCATAGAAAATTGTTCGACTTTTTGTCGCAAATATGGAGTACTACCGGACGACGAAAGGAGGGACTGTATAGACTGTGGTGGTGAGAGGTGTGTAAAATTTCATAAGAACAGTTTCGATGCTGAAATACCGTTATAATTTCATTGCGGACAGTGCGGAAAACGAACGAGTGTAATGAAGAATACGTGGTACCACTCTTCCAAATGATGCATCCAGACTAGCGTAATGAACTTTCACATGACGATAAAACTGACGACGAGTAAGGTAAGTCGTCTCCTTTGTAATTACAAGTATTTTTGTAACGCTCTTATTTTGTCGTTGTTGTAGTGACCACCATAAACATACTCATAACGCCAGCCACCAGAGTCGCATGATCGATTTACGACCGCACGTTCGATATGTTTCGTTTGAACTCCGCGACTTCGATAGGCAATCATTCTCGGAAATTACCCGATTTTCTTGTAATTACCAGATTTTTATACTACGCCAACACAAACTGCAAACGCTGGTAAACAGGATGACTGTTTTGCGAAATCAAATTACACTAAATATAACTGCAGTGTCGAAGGTCTCCTTATTCACTGAATATACATGTGTGTGACAACTTACATTTCGCGTACGCAGAAAGGTGCAGTCGATTTGACGCCTGTGTTCTGGGTGCCACGGG
The DNA here is from genome assembly GCF_021461395.2 of Schistocerca americana. NCBI lineage: Eukaryota > Metazoa > Arthropoda > Insecta > Orthoptera > Acrididae > Schistocerca > Schistocerca americana. The sequence goes on along the minus strand of NC_060122.1, from coordinate 825,930,444 downwards.
TTGGCGTGACTCGTATGTTTCTTTGGTGGATTACCTTCTGACTCATATTGTTGCCCAGTGCTGCTACCTCGCATCACATTTTCCCAACGCTTCACTGAACGAGGACTGTGGCATCCACATTGCTCACCAATCGACTCGTCTAAGACTGTTGCTAAGCAACGGCGTCGGCCGCTGAGGAGACCCCTGTATTGTTGAGAACTACGTCACATCGTGATATGTTTGTTGTTCTTGACTCTATGAGGACAAATAATCACCGCGCATTTAAAGAGATTATCTAGCGATAATAGCAGGGGCGTAACTAAGCTGGGACGGTCGATCCCACACTCCTATGGATCATGTGCCTCTGGAATTTGAAAAAGAATAGTGAAGAAATTGCAAAAAATGGAAATGGGTAGGGGAAGCAGAAAATCTAGAAAATCGATTAGTCCTTAGAAATCTTACACTATATTTAAATAATAAAACATTGTTTTCGAATTCATTCCGACATTAAGATATCATTTACGTTTTTTACCCAGGTCAAAGATCAAACTCAATCAGAATAGGAACATCAGTTAGAAGAATATATAGAACGAAATGGGTTAGACGTGAGCAAGAGTTTCGGTGAATACTACGACTCGGCATCAGACATGAATGGTGTATACAATGATGTGCAAAAAAAGGATCAATGTTCCGATTCTAAAAATAAAAACATTTGCAAATTACCTCGCTGTCGCGGCTCTTCGCCTCTGGAATAAGCTGTCCTGTTCTTCTCGCACTGCTCGATGTCTTCTTACTTTGAAACTTCCCCTCTGTGAAACAGCACTGCCTACGCTCCTGTCTTCTCCCATTTATGCTTCTTTCTCTTTTTCTTTCTATGTGAGTAACGCCATCTTCTCTTTTCTCCTATTCTACATTCATCTTTCCCTCCCTCATCCATCCCTTTCTGCATACCAATTGCTGCTAGCACTGGTAATTAAAAGTCTATCTTACTGCAATATCTAATTATTGTTGTACGCCGGCCGCAGTGGCCGAGCGGTTCTAGGCGCTTCAGTCTGTCGCGGGTTCGAATCCTGCCTCGGGCATGGATGTGTGTGATGTCCTTAGGTTAGTTAGGTTTAAGTAGTTCTAAGTTCTAGGACACTGATGACCTCAGAAGTCCCATAGTGCTCAGAGCCATTTGAACCATATTGTTATATATACCATGTACGAATATAAACTGTGTGCATGCTTTTCTTATCTGTGCTATTGTTACTTTTATTTTTCGAAACTAAGTGTAAGACACTTACTGTAATATTTGCAGTGATGTAGAACGCCAGGTTATCTGTAAGAGAGGGTCGTTTGCCAGGTTAAGTAAATAAATAACTTTAGTCTTTAAAGGCGATGTAGAGACTAGTGAGGAAACAACACAGTATTTCGAAACAGGTAGAAACATAACAAATTTTTGGTTCATAAGCATGTTGCAGTGCTAGGATTTAAAAACTTGTTTCGTGAATACATCCAAGGTAACGTTAGAGACACGAAATCCAATGCAGATAAGAGAATCACTGATTAAAGCGCTGACAAACAAAATTCTCAAGAATAAGAAGAATAACGAACAAAGCATAGTATAGGTCTTAAAAAATAGTCTTACCTCTTTCAGATTTAATATAAACCACTAGAAACAATTAACAGAGTACAAAAGGCATTTCAGGCTGAGAGTATGTATGGACGTTGTAGTTGCTTATGACTTCTTAGAAACGGCACTGTGTAACCACCCCTGTATACTTTAATAGTTTATTTCCCGCTATCGAACTATTTATTCGGCAGTCGTATGAGTAAAAAAAGGGTGATGATTACATGCAGATGGATAGACAGCAACTGAATTACACTGTGTGCCTGAACTGACCAATGAACTGCTTCCTATGCTTATAGGAATCTATATTTAAGGATATTACTGGATTGATAAAAAATAATTCAATTGAAACACACTTTATTAACCCCTAGCTAAACTCGCTGTTTAGACTGGCATCAGTAACTTCGTGAGATTGTTTTCGACACGGAAAGAAAAGCCATCTGAAACTTAGTTACTTCTATGGTTCACTGAACTGTTGTTAAAGACTCAATAAAAGAAACGCTTCTATCTATGAAAAATCAATGTTTATTAAGAAGAAAACAGGATCTTAGGAACAATTAAGAATCTTACATTGGCACTGGCGTCATAAACAGAGTTCTAGGATTCACTTAAAAAACAAAGAAAATCCACCTCAGCAACGTTCAGAAACATGTTTTGCGATCAAATAATGATTAGTTAAGTAAACTATAGAGAAAACACACAGTGACTTTAAAAAAAGCATGAACGAATCAACTACGCGTTCATTTTCGTACATCACCGTCAAGCCGTACCTTTGCGTCAATAGAATGCATTTTGCGCATGTATCATTGCCATTTAGGACATATGTTTATTATTATTATTTTTGTCTTTAAGGCGTGAACATATATGGCATCGTTATGTCTTTGACTTTTTTGGCTGATTCAGTCCCCCTTGGATACGTCGACTCTACTAAAATTTTCAAAATTTTTGCGAAGAACTTTGTCCATTGTAGTCTGAAAGTCTATAAAAGAAATTCTGGAATTCATTTTCCTCTCTTTGATGTTTGCTTTGATCAATGCTATGCCGAGTTTTTTTTTTTTTTTTATAATATATCTATGCCCCGTCTTGATACTCTTATTTAGAACGGTTTCTTCCATAGAAATAGCCAGATTGCTATTTCTTGGTTTTCTTCGTAAACATTCTCTTTTCCTGCCTCTTCACCGTCCTGTTTCGCTATCGGTTTTATGTGAGATATTTCTCTTTCGTTGTCGTTAAATTCGGTTGCATGTTGAAAAGAATGTGGTGTACCCAGTGAATCAGCAGTCTCCGCTAGCTAACAACTACTCCAAAATTTGATCATCGTTCACAAATCGCTCCATCCTGTCTAAATCAGTTTAAAACAATTTGTGATGACAAGTAAGAAAAGTAACGTTTATAACTTCGTGGGGTAGCTTTCGACCCCAACTGGTATGTATGTGTTGTAGTTAAGGGGTAATCCTTGAAACAAGCTAAATATCCCTACTGTGTCTCGCACAGTTTAACAGCGCTCATTCTGTCCAACAACAACGAAAAGATTTCACTTCAAAATTACGCCCAGAACGATTTATGTCTCACTAGCTCAGAATATGAGTTGTTCCGGCATCCAGTTGTGTCGGCGATCACCTTAACGATATTCAAGTTTCTGCGTGTATCAGTGCCTGCCACACACATACAATGTTCGCGATGCTCCTCTTCATTTACACGACGCTTCCCTGATGATTTCGCAAAACTTGTTCCACATCTGCAGAAACGCTTCCCCTGTCACGGCACATCTCAAAATCTAAATCAAAGTAATCTTTCTTCAAAGACATCAACTTTCTCTGATACTGGGGCCACACTCCGAGCATCACCATCAGCCACTCGTGCAATCCGGAACTGCCTCTTCCAAGTCTCTATCAAAGTACACGACCTAATGGAGCACTCCCCGCCTGTTGACGCGAAACTGTTCCCTCCGGAACCTTCTAGAAGGCGAACGACACAGCAGTCAGCAGAAGCTGTTGGTTGTGGTCGCTCAACAGCAAGGGTGTCGATAACACTACCCTTACAGCTCTCAGAGGGAAAGTGGCGTGTGCAGACGAGGACTGGAATCGCATTCCTCCTGTCTGTGAGTCCAGTGTTCGACTGTAGATCATAGACTTTTCCAGAGCGGTTCACACTGACGTTGATGAAGCCAAGTCAACATGTACAGGCAAATGCCGGAATGGTTCCTTCGAAAGCGCACGGTCAACTTCCTTCCTCATCCTTCCCTGACCCGTTGGGATCGATGACCTCGCTGTTTGGTCCCCTTCTCCAAATCCACTAACCAACAAGGAAGGCGCAGTGCCAAATGAATGCACCTAATTCTGATAACAGATTTTAACGCCTAAGCAAATTACAAGTCGAACGACCGCAATCACGAGCCAATGAATATTCAAATTTCTCTCGGTAAATTAATTATGCTCGAAATTCTAAAACAACCAAAGTGTTGTGGAAAGATAGGACTGTCAGACAGTGGTTCCAGAATAATTATGTGACTAATGTGTTATTAATAATCCCAATATAGAGCTGACCCTTAGGAAAAGCTATTTCCGTTCAGATTTCGTTCGTAGCCCAACCTGTTGCACAAGGAGACGTGTTATACCGATGCCTCTTCTTTAGTCTTCTTCTTCTTCTTCTTCTTCTTCTTGTTTATCCCAGCTTCTTGAGATCTCTTGTGAAGAGACACGATAGAACAAGTTCCGTAGTGGTGTAGGGCAATCAATGAAGTTACACAACAGGTAATAATTTAACTTTTGAAACTGCCGGTTTATTGGCATTTATGGAAAGAAAAACACACTCATACTCTCATGCGGTCAGCAAACCTCGTGTGACATTTTGTGTGTGTAATGGGCCTTTCTACGTCGCAAATCGTTCTAATGAATTAATTAAACTGCTTTACAGTGTTGCTAGGCAGCGTAACCAACAAGGTGATGCGTGTCTCAATTAAAACTAGACATCGATATTTTGAATAAACTTCCGGTTCATTTTTGTTAAAATCAGCACTTGTCTCAAAATTAACTTCCAGCTTCGTGCACGCCGTGCAAACGCATTTGTAACTACAGTACGTGATTTGCTGGACAGCTCGATCACGAACTGGCGTGTAACGTATTTCAAATCGAGCGCCCAGGTTTCATTTTTCCCTAATGAGCTAAACGACTCTTTTTCGGGTCAATACCACAAAACAAAATTCATTACACAGGTCAACGAACTGTACACGCGCGCTTTTACCACTCTAAGTGATAACTCGTCTCAGAGTAAAAGCCGCACACAAATTCACACTTTTTTATGCATACAAAATTCGAAACACCTTTATATTAAACAAACAAATAAATTATGGCATGTAATTACTAATTAAACACTTCCGATTCTAAATAAAGTTCATGAACTTGTATTTCATAATCAATAAAATTTTATCGCCTGAGCGAAACTACTAGTTTGCTAAAACGGATTCAGATTACAGTCAACTCGTGTCTGGACGATGACGTCGCGAATCAACACTTGCTTGGAATGAACGAAATACCTGTACTGAAAATTACTGTCCTTTGAATAATTTACTGACTTTTATAACAAATTTGGTACTACTTGCATGCTACAGTGTGTCAATGAATCCACACGTTGGCACCATGTAGAGAGCGACAACTTAATGCTCGGAAAGCCCTCGTCCGTGCCATAAAGGTAGGTATGCGTAGCCTCCTTGAAGGGCTGGCAGTGTAAACAATGCTTCCAACAGTGAAAGCACATTACTGAGGCCATAAGAGAGCCAGAGGCACCGCGCTCAACCTCATTCACTGCTCAATCATGTTTCATTCGTTTCTAGTTGGTTTGCAATTACGTATTCAGTCTTTGTTGGCGCAAACATTGGCGCTGCAGTCTGCCACCGTACTGGATAACAGCGTGCTCTCACCTTGCAGAGTCGAGCATTTCTGTCAACTCAGTGACGTCGCGTGGGCGTGGTCTCGGCAGGACACTTCGATACCTGCGGTCGGCGCTCTGACCTGCCACTAAGCCGGTTAGCGCTACCGTCTACGCCACCTTCGAAACGAATCCCTAAAACTTTCATGGCTAGTTAAAAGCTCCCATTCTCTCTGTATGTAGTATTGTCGACGTGTACATTTGGAAGTCGTACTTTTTTCACCTACGAAATGCGACGTTCTTTTCTCTCGTTGGTATAGTTCGTCCAAGTCAAATGGTTTGAGTGCACGATCGATGTTAATGTTTGTTGCTTCGTTGGTGTCTAGGGGCATCACTCACTTGACGCATCACTCTGTAGATTTTTCGGTTAACTTCTTAATTAACTGCAAGCAAGATGGTGTTCAGTGGTGTCAAATAATAATGTTCCAAGCACTAGCCGGTTTCCGTTTAGAAATAAAACAGTTTATTAAACCTTTAAAACTGTGAAAGCAAAAAGAACAGATAGAGTCCCTCGCAATTAACAAAGTGCTAAGTGTAAAACAGTATGTTACTGTTCAGTACTAAAGTTCTTGCGGCTAACTGCCGAAACGCTTTACATCTCGCCTGAGCTCGCGGTTAGAGCCCACAGCTAACTATTTAAACTTTAATGACTCTGGAAATGTTACAAGTCCACGAAACTGTCATTCGAAAATTTCTATCACTTAAACCGTGCGACCGACGCGCCACTCATGGGAACATACATCCTTCCTCGTTGTACTGTACACACACGATCTCTCGTTGTCAATTTCTCAACTATACGTTTAATTTATTGCTACCATACATTCTTCATATCACCTAGGACCAGAGTTTCACTACTGTTCCCATCGCATAGCTGCGGTCTTTACGCTTTTTTTTTTCTTATATTTTAATTAGAGAGATAATTATGTCACTCCTATTTGCTATTTATTACTGTTACACATGATGAAATTCAAGTGACTATACATACATACTGTAGTCTACACTTTCGTATTCCAACTGCATTTACTGATCTGTAATTTATTTTACACTTAAATACATGTTTTAGCTCTCGAAGAGAACTTTTTGATATATAATGCAAAATGTAGGCCTATTACATTTATTAATATCGTAGAACTGTATTTTGATAAAGCTGTCTGTGGACTCCTGGATCTTTAACATCATTGAAGGTGTTAAGAACTTATTAATTTCGAAAGTTAATTGGTATTTCCAAGTCTTACATCTTTAATATGTTAAGTACTATTTTGTCTATCGAGAGGACGACTAGAAGAACATTCTCGTCTCGTTACCCTCTTGGATTAGGTGTTCTTGCCTAATCTGTAAATACACTGAAGTTCTCCAACACAGCATGACGTGGAGTCTACTGTCTGAAGTAGTGCTGGAAGAAATTGACACCATGAGTCTTGCACAGCTGTCCATAAATCCGTAAGAGTACAAGAGGCTGAAGATCTCTTCTGAACAGCACACTGCAAAGCATCCCAAATTCGCTCAATAATGTTCATGTCTGGGGAGTTTGGTGCCCAGCGGAAACGTTTAATCTCCGAAGAGTGTTCCTGGAGCCAATCTGTAGCAATTCTGGACGTTTGGGGTGTCGCATTGTCCTGCTGGAATTGCCCAAGTACGTCGGAATACACGATGGACATGGATGCATGCAGGTGATAAGATAGGATTCTTATGTACCTACTTGGCAGAGGTCGTATCCAGACGTATCAGGGGCATCATATGAATCCAATTGCACACGTCCCACACCATTACAGAGCTACCACCAGCTTGAACAGTCCCCTGCTGACATGGAGGGTCCATGGATTCATGAGATTGTCTCCATACCCGTCCACATGCACCCGCTCAATGAAATTTGAAACGAGACTTGTCTGACCAGGAAACATGTTTCCAGCCATCTACAGTCCAATGTCTGTGTTGACAGCCACAGACGAGGTGTACAGCTTTCTGTCCTGCACTCATCACTGGTACGCAAGTGGGCCTTCAGCTCAGAAAGACCATATCGATGATGTTTCGTTGAATGGTTCACATGCTGACACTTGTTGATGGCCCGGCCCAGCATTGAAATCTCCAGCAATTTGTGGAATGGTTGCACTTCTGTCACGTTGAACGATTCTCTTCAGTCGTCATTGGTCCCGTTCTTGCAGGATCTTTTTCCAGCCACAGCGATGTCGGAGATTTGATGTTTTAGCGGATTCCTGATATTCACAATACACTCGTGAAATGGTCGTGCGGAAAAATCCCCACTTCGCTGCTACTTCGGAGATGCTGTGTCCCATCCCTCATGTGGCGACTATAAGACCATGTTCAGTCTCACTTACGTCTTGATAACCTGGCATTGCAGCAGCAGTAACTGACCTAACAACTGCACCATACACTTGTCTTATATAGGCGTTCCAGACCGCAGCGCCGTATTCTGCCTCTTTACATATCTCTGTATTTCAATAAGCGTGCCTATACCAGTTTCTTTGGTGCTTCAGTGTATAACGGTTTGGGTGTTAAGTCGCTTCGGACTGTGACACGAATTATCTACCTGGTCAAGCGTCCATGTTTTCCCCGCTGGCAGTAACACTACAGGCTAACGACTGCCGGAAGAAAAACATAACACCAAAATAGAGTTGTGTGTCATAAACGAAAGTTTGTAGGCAGGTATCCACATCTTAAAAGGTGATGACTAATCAAATATCGCACCAGTCGCATAAGAGTGGCGGTAGTAACGCCACTGTGAGGCTGTGAATCAGGTTTGCTTTAAATACACGTCGTAAGGGTCGTGAGCGTTAGTTACCTTTAAGACTGGACGTGGTGAGCTTATGTTAGGTAAGAATACCTTGAAGGGAACAAAGACGCTATTGTCACCATTTCACTGAGTTTGAACAAGGTAGTGTAAAAGAGCGACAGGAAGCTGGATGTTTCTTCTCTGATACTGCAAAAAGACTTGGCAGGAATGTAGCAACTCCACATGATTGCTGGTAGTGGTGGTCACAAGATTGTACACTCGCGAGAATACTGGGCTCTGGATGCACTATTCTGCATCTGCAGGAGCAATCTGAGCTTCACAATAACGCAACTAACTGTTACAAATCGGTTACTTTAAGCACAGCTCTGAGCTGGATGGCCTGTAGCGTGTATTCCGCTGATCCCAAACCACCGCCACTTGCGACTTCGGAGGTGTCAAGCGAGAGCTCCTTGGAGAGCAGGCTGGAGGTCTATTGCGTTTTCTGATGAGAACTGATTCTGCCTCAATGCCAGCAGTGGCCGTGTATTGGTTGGAACAAGACCAGTTGAGGGCCTGCAACCAAACTGTCTGCATACTAAACAGACTGGACCTACTTCTGGAGTTATAGTCCCAGACATGATTTCGTACAACAGCGGGAGAACTCTCGTGGTTATCGCATGCACCCTGACCTCTACAGAATGTCGACATGTTGCCTTGACCTGCACATCTGTCTTCAATCCAACACATATGGGGCAACATCAGGTGACAACTTCAGCATCATCCACAACCAGTGATAAATGTTCCTGTATTGACTGACCAAGTGCAACAGGCATGGAACTGCATCCCACAAACTGATATCCGGCATCTGTACAAGACTGTATTCACGACTGGATGCTCGCATTCGACATTCTGGCGTCTACACCGTTTATTAACAGTTACGTTAACCTGTGATCTTACAATGTTACCCAGACTAATGTATTCCAGAAATTTCATTACTCATTAATCATTTTTTCGCCTAGTGAATTTTTTTTCCTTTGGCATATATATATATGAATATACAAGGGTGAATCAGAACTCCACTGACAAACTTGCAGAGTTGACAGTATGGATGTCCAGCTGTTCACCTTTGCTACTGTGGAACACATCTTAAAGTACTGATCTTGAATTCCATGTTTATTGGACATTCTTTTCTCTTCCGAAAATACGGAATGGCCGGCCGTTAAGGCCGAGCGGTTCTAGGCACTTCAGTCTGGAACCGCGCGACCGCTACGGTCGCAGGTTCGAATCCTGCCTCGGGCATGGATGTGTGTGATGTCCTTAGGTTAGTTAGGTTTAAGTAGTTCTAAGTTCTAGGAGACTGATGACTTCAAATGTTAAGTCCCATAGTTCTCAGAGCCATTTGAACCAAATACGAGTCGCAAAGATCTTGCAACAGAGATGTATTGGAGATGAGCAAATGCTGACAGTTCTGAAGGTGTGCATTTTGGAGCCCACGATTACTAGATACTTTTCTTCTTGTTTTGGTCCATCCGGCATCTGAAACTTTGATGGTGGGGTACTGGCTAGCTCTATAGAGTTCGTGTTGCAACTGGGTGGGTAGCAACTTGTGACAGCTTGCAGAACTCCGCAGGCACTTTTTGTGCACTAAAAGAACACGTCAACAGGCTCTGCAACCTGACGCGCTTCCTGGTGACGGAGTGCGGGGTGTCGCCGGAGAAGGTGACGGACGAGCCGCGGCAGCGCCGGCCGCTGCACGAGGCTGCGGAGGCCCGCGACGCGCGGATGCTGCGCGTGCTGCTGGAGGTGGGCGCCGACGTGGACCCGCGAGACACCGGGGGCCGCACGCCGCTGCAGCTGCTGTGCGCGCAGGCGCACCCGGCGAGCGAAGACGAGCGCGCCGCCGTGTGGGCGGCCGAGGTGCTGCTGGCGGGCGGGGCGGGGGTGGCGGCCGCCCTCAGCCGCGCCGGCGCCGCCCCGCTGCACGACGCCGCCGCCAAGGGCTGCGCGCCGCTGCTGCGCTGCCTCCTCACCAGGGGTGAGCCGCCCGCTCACGAACCGAAGTGTTTGGTCGTCTGCATCACTCGACTAGGTCAAACCTACACCTGCCAAAAAGTCCGTGGATAGTGCCTGGCGAAGGGCGTGTAGTAGCAGTAATATCAATTTCCATTCCTATTCCACCCACGTTCTGAGCGAGGGAAAATGAATATCTATACTACCTAACAGGGTCAGATGTCAACGTAACCCTGTATACGCACACACCGTCGGTGTGTAAATGATTAGAGTTGCAGTTGCCTGCGACAGGTACAGTAGCCACCAGAGTGCTGGAGACTAAAAGCAGCAGCACCAGGAAATACTTTTCGCACGTGTTGGGTACCATTAACACCACATCACAAATTACTGCATTTGGAGTGGTGTCTAGATCAGAGAGCACGGGTCGCAGATGAATATCGACACACTGTGTTGAGTGACAAATCGTAGTTCCTAGGTTTCCTGGACGAAAATTGATGGTGAGTATAAGGATTATATATTGATAAGTGCAGGTTGCAGACTTACGGCTGACAACAAATGGAAATTTGGGTCGGCCACGTTTTATGCTCAGATAGCCTAATTGCAAAGCAACCACTTGTGATAAGCGGGACATCTGAGTTCCACGAGTCATGCTCAGATAGCCTAATGGTAAAGCAACCACTCGTGATAAGTGGGATATCTGGGTTCCACAAGTCATTCTCAGATAGCCTAATGGTAAAGCAACCACTCGTGATAAGCAGGATATCTGGGTTCCACGGGTCATGCTCAGATAGCCTAATGGTAAAGCGACCACTCATGATAAGCAGGATATCTGGGTTCCACGAGTCATGCTCAGATAGCCTAATGGTAAAGCGACCACTCGTGATAAGTGGGATATCTGGGTTAGAGTCCCAGTCCGGCACATGTTCATTGTTATCATTCCATGATACAGCTGATGGTTATTCATACCAGCTCTCAGATGCAAAATTTGTCCCAGTGCCAGTACCCAGAATATCAAGGGTCAGTCATGGCAGTTGTAGGCTAGAGTGCCTCAGGAGAGGATATAACAGACTTTATGATACTGCTCCCAACTGAATCAGTACATGCATACAAGCCAGAGGGGATCATTCTGATGAGTGGGCTCATACTGCCACATCCTTTGCAAAAATGACTCGATTTTGTAAACACTAAAACAGAGGAGGAGGAGGAGATTAGTGTTTAATGTCCTGTCAACATCGAGGTCATTAGAGACAGAGCACAAGCTCGGATTAGCGAACTACAGTGAAGGAAATCGGCTGTGCCCTTTCAAAGGAAACATCCTGGCATTTGCCTGAAGTGATCTAGGCAAATCATGGAAAACCTAAATCAGGATGGCTGGATGCAGGATTGAACCATCATCCTCCCAAACATGAGTCCAGTGTGCTGACCACACCAAAACAAAATCACATCCCATCTCAAACCATAAAGTTTCCTTTCATCTCACATTCCCCTTCTGGATGCTTCCCTTTCTTTGTCAGTCAGTGGATGTACCTCTGTATGCATCCTAATTTCCCATATTTGTACTCATGATACCTATGCGAAATTTATGCTGGTGGCAATACATTGGTCACTCAGTCATCTTCAAACACAGTTGTTACAATTTCACCCTGCAGGATGCCACGAGAACTAGGTCACATTTCTTCCAAGCATTTCCATTTATGTACCTCATGTGTGTGTGTTAAACTTTCGTATGGGCTAAACTGACCTGTTAATCTTTCCAAATATCCAAATCCTTTGAATTTATACTATGTCTTTACCACACCTACTGATTATTGAGCGCACTGGCTTCTAGTATGTGATTTCCTTTACAGATACATTGCACTTATACAGAAATCAGGCAACAGGACTAACACTGTCTGATTTGCTGAAGAAAGGAAGGAATGAAATATGGATGATTACAGCTTAGTATCTTGTTGGGGTTGTAGTGTGTCCAAGGGAATACTGGAGGTGCTTTCTGACCAAGGCTCAGAGGCATAGGTCAGGAACGCCAGTCTCAGTTGCACAGTGGCGACAGGCAAGCATCCTTCCCAGTTATCATCTACAAAGAAAAGACCTCTGCTGTTTTTGCCTGTGAGATCAGCCATAATTCACAATAGATGTATTTGAAATTGTGAGTCATTGATAATTTGATCTGTCTTCAGAATTAATGAACAATATTGAAAGAATACAGCATACTTTCGCTGAAGGCGTGTTCGTCATTCAGTTGCTGGAAATAGTGAGACACTCTCTTACATCATCCTGCCTTGAGACAAAGTGAAGAAGAACAGTAAAAGGTAACATAGACCACATCAAACAGACAAACCCGCCATGCAGTGGTGTTACAGTCGAGTCGTCATATACACATATGAAAAGGAAACGCTGCACAATAGTTTCCCGATCGTGTAGGGTCCAACTAACATGCTCATGAACCCAGGAGAGGCACTGCAGGTGATGTCGCGCTGTTAGCAAAGGCACTTGCGTCAGTCATCTGCTGCCATAGCTCATTAAGCCAGATTTCGCCACACTAGCCCAACACATATGATCATCATACATCTCACATTGATTTCTGTTGTTGTTTCGTACAGTGTTGCTTCTCTGTTAGGAGTGACAACTCTACACAAACGCTGCTGCTCTCGGTCATTAAGTGAAAGCCATTGGCCACTGCGCTGTCTGTAGTGAGAGGCTGTGCCTTAAATTTGGTATCTCAGGACACACTTGGCATTGTGGATTTCTTTTAGTTCCCCTATGCAGTCAGAATCACGTCAGAAACCTTTTCACATGAATCACCGAGTACAAATGACAACTCTGCCAATGCACTCTCCTTTTATACCTGGTGTACACAATACTACCTCCTCCTGTATATGTACATATTGCCTAGCCCATGAATTTTGTCACAGATCTTGCTGCAGATGTGGCAGATATAGAAATACTTTTTTTTCTTACCAGGGCATGGAGTGACGCCGGAGACAATGGTGTTCCCAAACAAGAAGGGCCAGACGGCGCTGCACGTGGCAACGGCCAGCAACCGCACGGAGGCACTGCAGGCGCTGCTGGAGCTGGGGGCGGACCCTGAGGCCGCGGCCCACCCACCGGACAAGACGGGAGCCACGCCGCTACACATCGCTGCCAGTAAGGGCTGCCTGGCCTCACTACATAACTAACTGCACCAAAACGAATGTTGCCTTACTTACACTGTGTCTGCTTCTCGATACCATTACACAAAACGAAATTCGTGTTTTGTACAGATCCTTCCTTAGGCGTACCATAAGTCCAGAAATAGCCCAGACAGTCGTGAAATTTTAGTGCTGTCTGCGGTAATGTCTGAGGTTTCAAAAACGTCCAGGGTTTTAGGATGTAATGAATGGCGAGCATTTCCTCAGTTTTAGACCTATACTATGTGATCAAAAGTATCCGGACACCTGTCTGAAAAAGACTTACAAGTTCGTGGCGCCCTCCATCGGTAATGCTGGATGACATCGGTAATGCCTTGATGATAGCTTCCACTCTCGCAGGCATACGTTCAATCTGGTGCTGGAAGGTTTCTTGGGGAATGGCAGCCAATTCTTCACAGAGTGGTACGCTGAGGAGAGGTATCGATGTTGGTCAGTGCGGCCTGGCACAAAGTCGGCAATCCAAAACATCCCAAAGGTGTTCTATAGGATACAGGCAGCACCCCCTGTAAAAGGGGTGCTGATACAGGTCAGGACTCTGTGCAAGGATGTTATTGTCATGTAACCACTTCGCCACATGCTGTGAATTATCAACAGTTGCTCGATCATGTTGAAAGATGCAATCGTCATCCCTGAATGCTCTTCAACATTAGGAAACAAGAAGGAGCTTAAAACATCAGTGTAGGCCTGTGCTGTTATAGTGCCACGCAAAACAACAAGGGGTGCTAGCCCCCTCCATGAAAATCACGGCCACACAATAACACCACTGCTTCCGAATTTTACTGTTGGTACTACCCATGCTGGCAGATTACGTTCAGCAGGTATTCGCCATACCAACACCATGCCATCGGATCACCACATTGAGTTCTGTGATTCGTCACTCCACACAACGTTTTTCCACTGTTTAATCATCCAATGTTCACACTCTTTACACCAAGCGAAGCGTCATTTGGCATTCACCGGCATGATGTGTGGTTTATGAGCAGCCGCTCCACCATGAAATCCAAGTTTTCTCACCTCCCACTCAAATTTCATAGTACTTGTAGTGGATCCTGATGATGTTTGGAATTCCTTTGTGATGGTTTGGATAGATGTCTGCCTATTACACATTACAACCCTCTACAACTGTTGACTATCTCAGTCAGTGAACAGATGAGGTCAGCCTGTACGCTTTTGTGATGTACGTGTCCCTTCACACCCCCACTTCACTATCACATAGGAAACAGTGGACCTAAGGATGAGCCGCCCGGAGTGGCCGTGCGGTTCTAGGCGCTACAGTCTGGAACCGAGCGACCGCTACGGTCGCAGGTTCGAATCCTGCTTCGGGTATGGATGTGTGTGATGTCCTTAGGTTAGTTAGGTTTAATTAGTTCTAAGTTCTAGGCGACTGATGACCTCAGAAGTTAAGTTGCATAGTGCTCAGAGCCATTTGAACCATTTTTTTTGAACCTAAGGATGTTTAGGAGTGTGGAAATCTCGCGTACAGACATATGACACAAGTGACGAAGTCCGTGAGTTCCGCGGAGCACCCCAATCTGCTCTCTCACGATGTCTAATGACTACTGAAGTCGCTGATATGGAGTACCTGACAGTAGATGGCAGCACAATGCACCTAATATGAAAACTGTATGTTTGTGGGGGTTTCCGGATACTTTTGATCACATAGTGTATGTGTTTGGCATCACATCTTTTAAAACTCTCTAAAGCCACCCATCTCAGCTAATCTTGGAGCAAGGACTGGAAACAGGGTAGTGTGGCTACCCCTTCCGCCACTACTTTTCACTTCTTGTTAGTCATTTTGCAAAAAAATGCATAGTTTCGTGATGATAAAATTTTCTCAGGCTTCCAGCCACGTCCAGTGGTTTAAAATCCGAAAGATTTCGGCCGAGTTTTCGGCCACTGTCAAGTGGATTTTAAATCACTGGACACGGCCGAAAGCCCGAGAAAATTTTATCACTGTGTTTATGTTATGTTGTTTTCATGTTGGAAGTAAGTTTTCTACACATTTTTCATCGTTTCGTCTCTGTTCGTTTCTTGTCTCATCGTTTAGCAAAGGGTAAAAGAAAGTGTGTATTTAATGTTGAACAATGGCAGGATTACAAAATTTTGAAATTTTTTGATGATAGTAACAATGAACATGTTTATTTCACACTCTCTACTGAAGAATTTCACAGGCCAACGAAAATTTTTTTTTGAAAACTTTTTATATTTTGATAGCTGATCTTTATAGATTTTTATGAGCTGAATCCAAATCTAGCCTCAATTTTTTATATCACCCATAGTTTTAAAGCAATATGCTTTTTGTTATATATTATAAAAATCTTATGCTATACAGTAAACAGGGAAATTAATGAAACGCTTTGTTACAAAATCGCTTTTTTACAATATAAGCATGGTTTGTATTTACAGTAAGCTACATAAGACAATGATATGTGTTAATACAGGTTTCACTTATCAGCTGGAATTGGTTTGTATTTTCTTTCTCTTTTTCCTTTGAAGCTTCTTGTGTAGCTTTTTCTATGATGAGTCGCTTGCTGAACTTCTCAGTGAAGTGACCAACAGCATTCCCCCATAATGTTGGTGTTCCAGCGGCCTTGGTAGCGTTTTTGCATCACTTTAATGTCCTGGTGAAAATGCTCTCATTGCTCCTCACTTACATCTCCCATATTGTCCGGGAAGTAATCAAGGTGATTGCTCAAAAAGTGAACTTTCAGGTTCATTAAAAGTCCTAAAGTTTTAAACTTCTTTAACACTGTAGCTATAATAGAAACATATCATGGCTCTTTTTCATGTCCTAAGAACTTTGTGAGCCGGCCAAAGTGGCCGAGCAGTTTTAGGCGCTACAGTCTGGAACCGAGCAACCACTACGGTCACAGGTTCAAATCCTGCCTCGGGCATGGATGTGTGTGATGTCCTTAGGTTCATTAGGTTTAAGTAGTTTTAAGTTCTACGGGACCGATGACCTGAGAAGTTAAGTCCCATAGTGCTCAGAGCCATTTGAACCAAGAACTTTGTGATGACTTACTGAACGATACCCATGCTTATTCTCATTTAAGGTCATTGTGTATTCAAAGTTAACATCAAAAATTAATTTTCTAATGTCAAGTCCGACAAAGACGACTTCTTTTAGTTTAGCTTCTGAAAGGTGTGGAAACTTTTGGCAGAAATACTTAAAACATGGTCCATCTTTAGGCAAAGCCCGTACAAACTGTTTCATTATGCCTAACTTTATATGTAGAGGTGGTAGGAGTACGTTTTTTGGATCTACAAGGTTTTTGCATAGAATGCTCTTCTCACCAGGTTTTAAAGACTCCCTCACAGGTCAGTTCGTTCTGCACCTGTGTTGATCCCCAGCCCTACTGTCCTGTTTACACAAGAAACATGGAAATTTGGTAAAATCACCTTGCTGCCGAAGGAGCATACATGTTACTTTCAGAACGCCACATATCATCCAACCATGAGCAGAATAACCTATTTTATTTAGCACTATTTGTAGGGTTTCATAGCTTTCTTTCATATGTACAAAATGTCCAACAGGTATAGATGCATACATGTTACCATTGTGTAGTAAAACGGCCTTTAAACTAGTTTTGGATGACTCAGTAAACATCTAGTCTTCCTTTTTGTATTCAATACCAAACTCATCATCAGACTGGGAATGTCTGAGCAGTACACTAAATCACCTTCTTGTTGAAAAAACTTGGAAAATTGCTGCTCTCTCTTTCTATACATGTATATGCTGGTTCCAACTGCCAATTAGTTCTATTCTTTTAATCGAGAACCAAGCAATTCAGCTTTTTCTTTCGTTAAGCCTAGATCCCTAACCAAATTGTTAAGCTCAGTCTGAGTAAACAATCTGGTCTCTAGACTTTCTGTATTACAATGGGAATCATCATCATCTGTTTCATCTATATCACATTGTACATCAGAAAATACTTCTGTTGGAATAGAATTTGAATCATCTGGTTGTTCAGGAACCGGCAAATCTACACCATGCACTACTGATCAGATGGCGGATGGAAGGTTAGGGTAGCTTATTAACTTCTTGTTTTTCGAATTATGACCAGTAATATCAACACCGCAAAAGTAGCAATCATCAGAATAATTTCTTGGTTCCCTCCATATCATAGGAACAGCAAATCTAAAGGCTTTTTTCTCCTTTTTGGACCATTTTCTTAGATCTTCAACACACACATAATATACCTCATACGGCACCCAAGATTTATCTTGATCACCAAGTTTAGATCAAAGGTATGATAGATAAACTTTTTTAACAAAGTCTGTAATGTTTCTTTGGTGTTTTTTAATCACAAATTCACCACAAATATAACAAAAACTGTCAGCAGAGTTTTTACAACCACGATTAGACATCGTACTGAGCACATGTGCAGGAAATGGGAAAGTGAGGTTAGGTTGACAGTAAACGAAACACTATCTGTTAACACAAAAATAGAATCGAACTTTTTAAGCCAGCAAATGTTTTTCAGCAGTGCTACCAACGTCATCTACGTTCATTACACCTCTTTTTTAAATTATTTTAACTATATAAAAGCTATTAATATCTTTAAAAACCGCTCAATTTCATAAATTTAACTGTAAAATGTAAAGAAATGGTGGGTTATAGTTTTGTAACTATCATATTTGGATTTACCACCCTAAAAACATAAGAATAAGGTATTTTCAGCAAAAAAGTTTTTCCATCGTTGGCCTGTGTTTTCTGTTGCACGTAAAGGAAAGGGTGATATTAAGAATGACATGAAAACAGCTACACTCAGGAGTGCTGTTAACGCTACAGCCTCACCAAATTTGGTAGATTTTGTAAGCTGAAAATGGCTATAACAGTTTTGATAAAAGTAATAAGTTTGAGAGACTAAATTTATGAACTGAAATTGTCTGGTCTGATTTGGAAGAGAGTTCACACACTGTTATTGAAACTATAAAGGATTCCATAAATACTGATGACCTATTTGATGAATGTGTCATTCGTGGACCAGGTTATTCATAACAGAAGGATAGATTGTGGTTCAAGTACTGAAGAAGCACCAGATACTATTGAATAGAACTGGAAAGAATTTTTTAACGTTTTTCAAAACGCTACTATTTCTTGTTGCAATATTCTTAAAATGATCGACTTTGTGTTGCCCTTGCCTGAGATGTCTGCTCCGGCTTAGAGAGGTTTTTTTTTTCATATAAACCTTTAATCAGCAGAAAGGGATAGGCTTTCACTACCTGCTAAATGTTAAAATGAATACAGTACTTTCTTATTCTGGATTCTATTAGGTGTTTCAAACAAACAAAAGATATTTGAAGAATGTTATGTCTAATGAGAAATATAATTGAGTGAATAAAGTTTAATGTTTCAGTAAACTATCCTGGCGTGGAACCAAAAAATATGGTAATAAGTCTTGAGTTGAACTGAAATAAATATAGGAAACCTAACTTCACTGTCTCTAAACCACATCACCCACAACCGTCAGATATGTAAAACGAGAAGACAGTTAATGTCTGTAGCTCGTAGCAAAGCTCTTCCTGTCACTTAGTATGGGTAGAGGGTATACTTGACAATTGGAATAAACTAGTTATTGGTTCGTTTTACTCGGCCCCTGATTCAGATGATACACTTCCTCAAAATAAAAGAAAAAAAAACCTTGAGTCTCGTTTCAAATAGGTATCACACTCATACAGTTGCAGCTGGTGGTGACTTCAATCTACCCTTGACATGTCGACTACAACACGCTTTTTAAGTCTGTGGTTGGCATAAAAACATCGTTTGAAATTGTACTAAATGGTTTATCTGAAAATTATTTTGGTCAATTAGTTCAGGAGGCCAGTCGAAGTCGCGTCGACTGTGTAGGCATGTGCATTGTCAGGCATCGACCAGACTGCCTTCGTTAATGTTCCCCTTCCTTCTTTCTGTACGGCCCTCCGTTTTTTATAGGGTGTCACAGTACCATGGTGATTTAACAGTTTCACCCTGAGGCAAAATTCAACGAGGAGAATCACTGCCCTGAAAAAAAGAGGCGACGATTTTTCAGGTTGAAACAGCGGCAACATTTGTCCTGCCAGCTTTGAACTCACGACACCACTTGTACTCGTTAGTACTATTCCTCACACTACACACACACAAACAGTCACGATTTCGCAAAAAGTCTGCAACGGCGCTTTTTCCTTTGCAAGAAGAGACCTGATTATGCTCCTCACCTCGCATCTGATGAGATCCAGAGTCACTCGTCTCAATATGGCACTAAACAAGAGTTTTCAGCCGACTGAGACAACAGCTATACCCAACATCTTATCCTTGAAGGCAGTGCTGCCATCTTTGTCGAAGACAGAAAAGAACCTTTGTGCGTCAGAGGCTCTACACTACTCTCACTTTCTGCCCACGGCCCGTACAGTAAGTAACCCTCCTAAACCGTCAACAGCAAGAGCTTTGAATCTTTTCTTTCAGTGCCCTGTATCTGTGCTCAACGAAAATGCGGTATACTGTCGTCAGTCTTCATACGTCTGACTCAGACGTTTCCTCTACTGTTGGTGGCTGACATGGGTAGTGGCAAAGCACACACACAGTTGAACGACATTTATCTTCCTCAGCGGGAGCAAAATTTACTTCATCTGAAAACGACAGATGACATTTGTACACGTCTCACAATGTAATGATACCTTATTCGTCATTCGTGATGTAACAAAAATAAAAATTATTCGTAAATTAATCGAAAGCGCTCGTGTAAATCGACTGCACCTAGATTGGCAACTGCGTTGCTCTTATTTCAGCGAACATGCTCTGGATAGTTCCCAGGCGTCAATTTGAGCTCAAAGATCTAGAATTCCCGGCACGAGCGGGAGAGCGGACAAGGGGCGCCAGGGCTCCAGTTCGAATATTCGGCAATCCGGCAACAGATCACTGCTGGAAGAGTGACTGTGTCTCACCCAAAGTCAGAAACTTCTTTTTTTTTTTTTTAACTAGAGTAGTTAATGAGTAACGCGAATGAGATTGTTTGCGGAGCAAAAAGAAGAAGAAATGACTCAATAAATAGCTGAAGGCTCACTGTGTCATTAACTCGCCAGCCTGAAGCCATATGAAGGGACTTGACTCACTTGGTGTGGACCAAAACAGTCGCTGTCCGGCCTCCAGAACTAAACGGCGCCAAATAAAATAAGCCTCAACAGAGCAAGCAAACTAGAGCAAAGTGAAAAAAAAACCTGTAACCTTACTTAACATAACAGATTCAATACGGTTAAAAAAAAGAAAACAAATCCAAAATTTAATCATAATAATGTGAAGAAAGATGTGAAATAAACGGGACACGCCTGGGTCTTCGAGAGTTTGAGGTGGGAGACACAAAATAAACGACATTCTTGGTCCAATACAGGCATCGAAATAATAATAATAATAATAAAAGGAAAAAATCAAAAGGTGAACACGAATAAACCACACAATTCGCTATCGTCACCTTCAATTAACTTATTTCGGTAAATTGAACTGTTTGACACCAGCAACCAATTACATCTACAAGAAATGGCTACGAATAAGTCAGTAACAAAAAAAAACTTGGAGCAAATGCTGGTGTCTAAAACTTCAATTGATCTAAGTCGCTAGAACGAAGTTCACGGTGCCAAGTCAGTGCAAAAACAGGTATCAAAGACTTAACTTGGCCAACATAGCGAGAACGAAGGCTTGAGTAATACCCAGATGGAAACCTCAACTTCTGGCTACAGTACAGATCCGTCTGTTACCACAACCAGTTTTCTTCCATTCTCATTCGTCAGCTACGTCAGCTGACAACCAAACTGTAACGTTTCAACCCAACCCAGACCTCTGACTACACTAAGATCAGTCCTTCACCATATTCACATTTCTTACGTGCTTGTTCGTACATTTACGGGAATGGGTGCTATGGTTCAAATGGCTCTGAGCACTATGCAACTTAGCTTCTCAAGTCATTAGTCGCCTAGAACTTAGAACTACTTAAACCTAACTAACCTAAGGACATCACACACATCCATGCCCGAGGCAGGAACAGAACCTGCGACCGTAGCGGTCGCTCGGCTCCGCACGGCCACAACGGCCGGCAAAAAATTGGTGCTACTTCCTTCGTTTTGTGCCACCCTCGAGAGAGGCTACTGTAGTGCCCATTTACTGTTGCCAACTTTCCTTTGGTCCAGACTAACACTTAAGTTTAGCCAAAACGCCAGCACTCATTAACGAACAAAATACTGAAAGACAAAACAGAAAAAAAATCCGTCCCAACTTCACTAAACCACATCCCGTCTTCCAAAAATCATTCAGCCACCACTTAACACCTATCCTCAGCATAACAGACAAGTAAAATAAAATTAATACAAATCAAATCATACTGCTTTGAAATAAACAAGAATAAAACAAAATCAAGCAGCAACTTTAGCCCCCTCAGTTGCAACAACTTAATTAATCATGGAGCACTTAATGGTGCTCGTCACATCACCTCCCATAACATCTGTCAACGAACAACTGTTGAATTTTTTGTCATTTCCATGGCAACCACTAAAAATTTCAACACGAGGCCTACGAGAAAGACAGGTGGTTAGCCATTTGCGTGCTGCAATTTGGAATGCCGAGAATCGTAAGTACCCTGGACTTTAAAACCTCCTTGCTACAGCGTTTGCTGCCAGGAACACCCTCAGCATGTAGCAGTCGAAGAAAACCCCCCTCCATTCAAGTAAACAACACCTGGCGTTCGTGCGTGGTGTCACTCAGTCACTGTTTGCGGGCTGCTACCAGCGGCTAGTTTCGTATCCTGCAGCCTCTGTGATTTCTGAACGCTGAAGGCAGACACAATGTCAAGAGCGATGCCAATCCAGCCTGTAACAGATGGCCATCTAATGTCAACCCAGAGTGCCAATCATACCTTGTAGACATACACCGATAGGAAAAAATCGCAACACCGAAAAATTATTAATGTAGAGTAATGATGTATTTGTCTAGGCGACAGATTTAAGCGATTAACATTGCTAGATTTGTAACCTCCCACTCACTTATCGACCTTAATGACCGTGAAAAATGAAACCGCGTGTACCTAACGGGAATTTTGGAAAAGCAATCGTCACCGAAGTTAACCTGTCGGTAAAGAGGGAAAGGGTTACATCTAAATGAAAGGAAAAATGCAAGTGAAACTGGTGGAAATTAATTTTGAAATAGGGATAAAGTTAATAAAGAAAGTAAATGTGCGGCCGTTACGTTAACAATCAACTAGCGGTAATTAGATATTTGAGATTTGGGGGAAATTAGGTCGCCAGTCCTATGGACAATTACTATAATAACTGAAAAAGAAAGGTTATTACACATATAATTAGCACTAGAAGCATGGCAACTGAAGGTTGACACGTGTAGTGTGAAAACTGAAAGTTTGTCAGAAGTAATAAATTTCGCTACACTTAATTTAGCAAAAGAATTAATGAAACCGGAAAATCGAAAGTTAATTTAGTGACTAAAGTTAATAGTGAGCTTTCTTTCTGAAGCACATCGAAATACAGTTAGTCTTGGACTACCTCAACAATCATTTCTAAAGCTACTTGAATCTACGCAATTTAGAAAGAGATTTAACTTTGAACTTGAATTAAACGATTCTGAACAATTAACAAGCTGAGCTGCAGTCACAGGTAAGCTAAAATACGGTAACAAAACTCGCACTCTTAATTTGTGCTTGTGTAATCTAACTATTGTAGCCAGCTATGAATACTTAAATTGAACTTTGAAATTAAAGCAGTGAAATGGAATTATGCTGGCGTTTGAATTTCAACGACACTCGGGTTCATTTCGGAAAAGGAAGGGACCCTGCTTGGCAATGCAATTGGGACAATGAGCAACAAAGGTTCATGCTAAGTTGCTGTAATTTTGCGAGGCAAATGGAACAATTTGAAAAGCTGGGGTCTGCCATACAGTTCTGAAACTTTACGTGCTTTTAGTCTTCCTTGTTGGTTGATTGAAGGTTTGAAGCTGTCGATCGAGGAGGTGGCGACAGTCACTCATTGTCGGCCGTCGCTGTTGCAGAAGCTGAATATTGGCGCGCCTTCTTCTCGACACGGTCACCAGGCGAAACGGGCTCTTGATGTGCGCCAGCTAATGCTTCCCGTCCGCGACACTATGTCAGAAACTATCATCGCGAGTCGAGCGCAATTACATGCTGCCAAACCCTGAAAGCGCGGCAACTCGCGGGAGCGTCACACAACACACCTGCTCCACTCGCTACTCCAGCCAGACTCCAACTGCTCTGCCCGCGCTCCACGCGGCAGAGTTAACACTACCAAAGATCCTACACACTTTGATTCTTCACACGACCTATCGATGTAATCGTTCGATAGCAGTTTTCCCTAGGCAAGACCCAGCGTAAAAATACAAATAATATTTACGAAACAAACCAATTATACATCGACATAAATGCATAAATATATATATACAAATAGTAAAACAATTACAATATGTAAAGACACAGAAATGTCATATATTCAGGTAACAAAAATAAGGAAAACAAATTATAGTACAATAGATGGAAATAGGAGGATATACATTTCCGGCGTTACACGTGCCCCACATTGTCTGAGGATGTTCGTGTAACGTAAACAGACTCAGAAAATGTCCAAAAAAAAAAAGAAACAGCGGAAATGCATATGCTCAAAACATCAACAAAATTTAGCATTCGCCTAATTAACCATAAACCAATTTTTAGACGATAATAATTGAGTGGAGACACTCCTAATCTTATTCCACTCTGTCATCTTGATCAAAATAAAACAGGTTGACAACATATTAAAATTCATAGAAAACATAGAAAATGGTTTAGCTATTCTAAAAATCTAAATTCCTAGCAGTATCAAGAAATGGAATACTATTTACAAAATTAATCAGATTACATGGTCATAGAAAACAGGTATATCAAAATACGCAAATTAATAATTAATTACATAGAATACGTATTTTATATAAACTTTTCATAATTAATATTCTCGTCATGAGTGTGTACTTAACGCTAAACAAGAAAATAATATACAGCAGATCGACAAAAACATAAATATTGACAACAGAATTCTTTCATATCAGCTGTCCGGGAAGAAAAACAACTCCGCCTTCCGTACTCGCAAGTACAAAGAATGCCGACAGCGGCACAAGAGCCGACAGCGGCACAAGAGCCGACAGCGGTTCCGCCCCGCCAGTATTGTTGCGCCCGCCTGTGCGGCACGCTTGATCTCTCTCGCCCTTGTAACGGCATTTCCAGAACGTCCGTTTCACTGAATTCTTTCGGTAAAACTCACTCCCGAGTAATCTCAAGGAGTCCATAAACACTATCACAGTGGATAACTCAATACTGTCCATCATCACACGCATGTACTAGCCTGAAACTTAAAACAGCGTCTAAGTATATCGGCAATGACTAGTAAATCACATATTTATGGAATCTTACAGCTATTTACAAAATCATATTTACATTCCTTAATCTACTGTGACTCAGCTGAAAACTTAAACTAGCAGCTTGGATTTTTCAGTTGATTAGATCATGATTAAATTGATTAAAATTAAATTGATTAATCAAAATTAATTACTTATTAATTACAACTTCTTGAATGACCTTGGTCAGTCAAAAGCATGGCAATCTAGCAAATCGTTAAATCTTACACTCTATTTTACATACTGTACAAATTACCCATTCTGTGGTATTAATCAATCCTAGGTTGGTACAATTTCAGGTCTACAATGTTCCGTATACCTAATAGTTTTCCAGAGCTTGGATACTCTAAGCAATAAGCATTTGTGTGAGGTATACCAATGACTTTATATGGTCCATTATAAACAAACTTAAATTTAGAGATTTCATTGTCTATCTCGCTCGATTTCTCATGAGCTTTTACAAGTACTAAGTCTCCGATTGCAAACTTAGCAAAACGCACTTTAGCGTCATGTCGATGTATGCGAGCATCGGCTTTTAGCTTCATTACTTCTCGCAAACGATCTTTTTTCACACAAATACTAATGTCAATCCGTGGAGGGAATTTGATTATCTCTTCCACTAAACTTTTACTTCTGTCACCCAACAGGATTTCCTCTGGAGAAAATCCCGTAGATTCATGTCTCAAGGTGTTCATAATTCTCTCGAATACTGCTACATATTTGCCCCATGCCCTATGGCTGTGATGGCAATAGGTACGGCAAAGTCGGCCTAGCTCGCGGCTATACCTCTCAGCGGGATTCCCAGCCGGACAATAAGCTGAAATATGGATCACCTCGACCCCATTACTTACCATGCCTTCATTCCACAACTTAGAAGTAAATTGTGCCCCATTGTCTGATAGAATCGCCTTGGGCTTACCAATATGAACAAAATAATCGTTCACAAGCTTGCTATAGACCGCTTTGGCTGTAGCTTTTCTAATCGGGTATAGTTTGATGAACTTGGAAAAAGCTTCTAGCACTACTAAAATGTAGGCGAAGTTTCCTGATGACTTGGGCAAAGGTCCGTACAAGTCCACACACAGTAATTCAAAGGTGTCGTTAGGCCTTACACTTTGCATAGGACCACGACTCGTACAGTTGGTAACCTTCACCTTCTGACATAAATCGCAAGTTTTCACTCTGTCAGTAACGCGTTTTAACATGCTGTTAAAATGCGCTACTTCACTCAGCTTTTCCGTACATTTCTTTGGTCCACAGTGACCATACGCCAAATGGTAGTAGTCAATTATTTCCGTGACGTATTTGGTGGGCCAGCACACCCGCCAAATATTACTATCTTCACTCTTACATATGTACAAGATATGATCGTATATCTTGTAATACTTCCTTAATTTTTCTCCTTCTGGACTCCTTTCGCATTATCGGGTTTTCACCATATTTAAACAACCGTCCTCGTTCTGATGACGACGTAGATTCTTACAGATGTTCATTATTAATTTACGTCCCTCAACTTCTTTAAAATAGTATAATTTGACCACTCCATCTGACTCATCTTTCAATATCTCTTGATTAGACTCGGGCAAACGCGACAGCGCATCCGCTACGCAATTGTCGGTCCCTTTTACGTAACAGATGTCATAGTTAAATTGCTGTAAATACAGCGACCACCTAGTCAGTCTTTCGTGAAGTAGTTTACAATCCTTCAGATAAGTGAGCGCCTCATGGTCCGTATGAATAATCAATCACCTTATGGTCCCATAGGTATCCCTTGAACTTTTTGAATCCCCACACGATAGCGAGACACTCTTTCTCAGAAATCGTGTAGTTTCGCTCACTTTTTGATAAAGTTCGACTCGCGAACGCTATCGTCCGGTGTTCCTTATCCTCTCCTTTACCAACTTCTTGGAACAGTTCTACCCCCACCCAATAATTCGACGAATCCGTTCCCAGATGGAAGGGTAGCGATAAATCAGGATGAAATAGTATGTTAGATCTTAACAACTCGTCTTTTAATCTCTCGAAAGCGGCCTGACACCCGTCAGTCCACACAAACGGAACGTTTTTGCGTAACAGGTTATTCAAATTTTCATCATTAAACACTTGTCCTTTTACAAATTTACGGTAAAATCCTGTTAGCCCTAGAAAACTTTTTAACTGTTTCCTAGACTTGGGTGGAGGACAATTCCTTATTGCCTCTAGTTTCTCTGGGTCCTTTGTAATACCGGCAGTGGTAATTACATGCCCTAAAAATTTCAGTTCCTGCTTCACAAATTCGCATTTCTTTAGCTTTAGAGCCATTCCGCCACGGCGCAATGCTCTAAAAACTTCATCTAACAGGTCACAATGGTCATGCCAAGTGGCATTGGCCAACAATAGGTCGTCAACATATACAGTTAATCTTGAACTCAAAGCCGGTCCTAGCACTTTATCTAGGGCCCTGATGAATACGGACACAGATATATTAAGTCCAAACGGCAGAACTCTATACTGATAACACCTGCCCGCAAACAAGAAGGCGGTGTATGGCCTAGATTCTTCTTCGAGTTCTATTTGCCAGTAACTAGCCGTCAGATCGAGGCTAGTCATGAATTTAACGTCATGACAACGTTGCAAAATGTCCTCCATACTCTCTGGTCTGTCTGTTTCACGTTGAACGACCCTATTCAACGTGCGTGCGTCAATCACAATACGCACACTACCATCCCATTTTGCTACAATGACCAAACCGTTATTATATGGACTCGTACTTCTTTCAATCACTCCCCATTCGATCATCTTATCTATCTCCCGTTGCACTGCTTCCTTTTTGGACAGCGGTATAGCATACAGTCTCACGAAGAATGGTTTGTGCGGAATCACATGCAACTTGCATTTATATCCTTCCACAAGTCCCGGTTTGTCTGAAAACACACTCTTATTCTTCATTATTACTTCATACAGGCCTCGTCTTTGTTCGTGTGTTACGTTTGACACACCGTCTACAATACTTTCCAATTCACTTTCTACACTATTGTCAATGCCGAGATTCCTCACATTACAGTAGTTCAAATTCATACCTACGTCAATAGCATCCGGCCAGTTAACAATCTGTATAGGCTGGTATTGCCTATGCACACCGTCTCCTGCCTCGTCAAAACCAACTACCATTGTTTTATCCAGTGACATACATGTCAAAGTTTTGCTTTCGCAGTTAATCACTGCACGGTACTTTAATAGCCAATCTAACCCGATAATTACTTCCGTAGTTAAGTCTGGCACGACGACAAACTCTTGTTCAAATCGTGCCCCACATATCTCGAAGTTGACAAAAATCTGTTTTGTGACCGGTTTACTGGCCTTCCCGGTAGCACCGATAATTTTCACTCCTGTTACTGGCATAACTACGATGCCAGGTCTGTCTTTCAGTAACTCAAATATTTTCCCAGATACAGCACTCAATTCTGCACCGGTGTCAATCAACACGTTTAGTTGTAGGTCGTGCATATTAACAGACACTACTATCTGTCTACACTTGTCCTCGACTGTTTCATTATTTTCCCACAGTAAATCCTCGTCTACATCCAGGTCATTCCAGAAAAAACCATCCGGCTTTGATCCTAAATCCGATTTATCTGGCGGCTTTTTCAGCCTCTGTTCACATACAGTTTTAATTTCAACACGTTTGTCCTGAGGTTTTGTCTGTAGCTTCGCCTCCAATACCGAAACCTTTTCCTGTAACTCGTCAACTAGCGAGTGTTGCTTTGCTATCAATTCACTAATTGTCACCTTCGTTGATTCCTCTTTAGCCAGATTGATCTCATCTGGCAATCTACCTAGAGAAATGTGCCCAGTAGTATCTGCAATTACTTCCTCTAGATCTGCGCAACCCACACTGTTATCGTCTGACCGTATAACGTCAGCTCTAACCTCATACACACTGTAATCTACGTGGTTTTCTACCAATCGTGTCCGGCTATCACTAAAATTTTCGCAATCTTTCTCCTTAATACTTTCGCAATGTTTAAACTGGAGGTTTGCGTCGGATGGGTCGGCTACTTCTACCACTGAAACTTTCGGTAAGGTCTGCCGGTTAGGGCCAGAACTTTCCGTTACTACTTCAACATCCAACTCTTGCGGGACGAAACACGACCAATCTTGCTCGTGCTCCCCATTAACATCAACTATTTCTAGTAAAGTCTGCCGGTTAGGGCCAGAACTTTCTATCATTTCACAAACACTACCTTCCTGCGGGACGAGACGCGGAAAATCCTGCACGCGCTCCCCATAAACACTTCTCCCGTACAGGCCCCTATAATCTCTTAGTTCGTCGTATAAGCGACCGAACTGCCTTAACCAGACCTCATCCCTCTCTGCATCCCCTCGCTCGATGACGGACGTGTTATCCGACATCTGATCTTCTCTCAACAATTGCGAATCATTCTTAAACTCAATCTCCATTTCCGCTGTGGGTGCTACAGCTGCCACTTTATAATCGATTTCCGGAACACTGCTTAAATCATTCTCACTGACAGTGAATGTACTTCCTACTGCCGTGTATACAGCTGATCTACTACTTGTGGGCGCACTCCTTTCTCCTAACACTGGCACACTCTCCCGCCATTGATTATTCCACACGGAATTTTCATATCGACGACACCTGGGTTTTCTCCTGCTATTGGGCCGCCAAAATTTCTCCACGCCCGGTCGGCCCCTCACCGGCGCGGCTAATGGTTTCCCTGCCTCGTCCCAGCAGATACGGTCCCCGGATGCTGCTGAGGCGGCTGATCACACCCTCTGGCGTTATTACTATTCTGTGAAGCCCGTATCACGTTAGTATGATACTGGTTTCCGTCATTCCTGTTATTATTTGCATTGTACCGATTGTTATTACGATCCGAACAATTATTGTTATTGCTGCCATGGTTGCGGTATGCATTATTCCCATGGTTATCGTTGTTGTGGTTGCTGTGGTACCCGTTGTTGTTACCACGGCCTCTACCACTGTCGCGATTATTGCGCCAATTGTTCTCGTCCTCCACTCTTTCCAGGAAATCATTTATTGTCCTGTAATTGCTTCCTACGTAGCGTTTTGTATCATCTGGAAGCTTTTTGTAGAGTTCCCAGACTATTTCGGATTACGTGCGGCGATCACGCAAATATTCCAACTTGCGGATCCAGCCCTCACAAAACTCCTTCATCGAACCGCGCGAATTCGCATCGAAAGGCCTCGATACGACAAATTCGCGCCAGACACTTTGCTGTTTTTGCTCTGACCAGTATTCAGCCAGAAACAAATTTTTAAATTCGTCAAAAGTCAGGTCCGTAATGTTGAGGTTTAAGCCCCAACGCTTGGCATCACCAGCCAACACATCAATAATCGCATTAATTTTTCTCCCATTAGTCCATGATCTGGGTAAAACTCTTTCACAATTCTTAATGAAATCCGTCGCGTGTATACCGCCTTTTTTCAAGGGGTCGAACCGCTCCTCTTTCGTCAACAATTCCGAACTATGTGCATAGATTGGCACATAGCTCTGTTTTTCGTCAAGTTTCTTTTCTAATTCCGACACTCTCGTAATTACTTGGCAAGTGGTTGTCGCAAGCGTTTCTACTTCCCTTTTTTTTTCTTCGCAGGTATTAGCCTGCTTCGTCACTTTGGTATCTACTTCGGATACTAAAGCCTTTAAAGTTTCCACCTTCTTTTGATCCTCTTTTTTCACTAATTGAATTTGTTCCGTCACCTTATTCTCGATGATCGGAGCAACTGATTCTCCTACACTTTTCTCGATTCTGCTAATTTCGGAATAAAAACGAGTATTTATGCTCGCAATTTCCGCCTGAACGCCTATCATTTCCTGTTTAAGATTACCGATTTCGCTATTAATCACAATATCTTCTTTGATTTTATCAACTTTTGTGTTAACAACTCCAACATTGTTGTTAACAACATTAATAGCTTTGTTGTGACTGTCTAGCTTTCGTTCAATTTTTTCAGACTGAGCTTCTTGCTTGGCCGATTGACTCTTGATTTCGTTAATCAAAACATTCAATAAATCAGTTAAATTCCCGGAAACTACCGGTTTTACTTCCGTAGCGGCTTCCTCTTTAATTGTCCCCCCGTATTCGTCATCAAGGGATTCGCATTTGGTTTTCACATCCGACTCCGAAACATTTTCTAAAGTGTGGAATTCCATTTCTGCTCTTTGTTGCGTTTCGGCGGTCGCGTCTTTCATGCTAGCCGCCTGTCCCGGAACAATGGGTACCGCGGTGCGCGTTCCCCACTGTTCGACCGATTGTTCCTTATCCAAGCCTACCAAATTTTGGTAATTGTTGCCTTCACTCATTTTAATAATTTTCAATATAAATGCCAAATCTCAAATCTAATTAGGATTCCTCACACTAATATTCTCGCTGACGTATCAACCATTTCGTAACCAGTACTTTGTTACGAGATTTGTACAATGCAAAATTCGTGTCCAGAACAACCTCAGATTTGAAGATTGTCCTGTCACCAGGTCGCCACGTGTAACCTCCCCCTCACTTATCGACCTTAATGACAGTGAAAAGTGAAACCGCGTGTACCTAACGGGAATTTTGGAAAAGCAATCGTCACCGAAGTTAACCTGTCGGTAAAGAGGGAAAGGGTTACATCTAAATGAAAGGAAAAATGCAAGTGAAACTGGTGGAAATTAATTTTGAAATAGGGATAAAGTTAATAAAGAAAGTAAATGTGCGGCCGTTACGTTAACAATCAACTAGCGGTAATTAGATATTTGAGATTTGGGGGAAATTAGGTCGCCAGTCCTATGGACAATTACTATAATAACTGAAAAAGAAAGGTTATTACACATATAACTAGCACTAGAAGCATGGCAACTGAAGGTTGACACGTGTAGTGTGAAAACTGAAAGTTTGTCAGAAGTAATAAATTTCGCTACACTTAATTTAGCAAAAGAATTAATGAAACCGGAAAATCGAAAGTTAATTTAGTGACTAAAGTTAATAGTGAGCTTTCTTTCTGAAGCACATCGAAATACAGTTAGTCTTGGACTACCTCAACAATCATTTCTAAAGCTACTTGAATCTACGCAATTTAGAAAGAGATTTAACTTTGAACTTGAATTAAACGATTCTGAACAATTAACAAGCTGAGCTGCAGTCACAGGTAAGCTAAAATACGGTAACAAAACTCGCACTCTTAATTTGTGCTTGTGTAATCTAACTATTGTAGCCAGCTATGAATACTTAAATTGAACTTTGAAATTAAAGCAGTGAAATGGAATTATGCTGGCGTTTGAATTTCAACGACACTCGGGTTCATTTCGGAAAAGGAAGGGACCCTGCTTGGCAATGCAATTGGGACAATGAGCAACAAAGGTTCATGCTAAGTTGCTGTAATTTTGCGAGGCAAATGGAACAATTTGAAAAGCTGGGGTCTGCCATACAGTTCTGAAACTTTACGTGCTTTTAGTCTTCCTTGTTGGTTGATTGAAGGATTGAAGCCGTCGATCGAGGAGGTGGCGACAGTCACTCATTGTCGGCCGTCGCTGTTGCAGAAGCTGAATATTGGCGCGCCTTCTTCTCGACACGGTCACCAGGCGAAACGGGCTCTTGATGTGCGCCAGCTAATGCTTCCCGTCCGCGACACCATGTCAGAAACTATCATCGCGAGTCGAGCGCAATTACATGCTGCCAAACCCTGAAAGCGCGGCAACTCGCGGGAGCGTCACACAACACACCTGCTCCACTCGCTACTCCAGCCAGACTCCAACTGCTCTGCCCGCGCTCCACGCGGCAGAGTTAACACTACCAAAGATCCTACACACTTTGATTCTTCACACGACCTATCGATGTAATCGTTTGATAGCAGTTTTCCCTAGGCAAGACCCAGCGTAAAAATACAAATAATATTTACGAAACAAACCAATTATACATCGACATAAATGCATAAATATATACATACAAATAGTAAAACAATTACAATATGTGAAGACACAGAAATGTCATATATTCAGGTAACAAAAATAAGGAAAACAAATTATAGTACAATAGAAGGAAATAGGAGGATATGCATTTCCGGCGTTACAGATTACAGATTAACATACGGGTGAGATATGCTAATGTGAAATGGAGGCGCATTAATAACTGGTGTCACCGTCAGAAAGTTGAATGCAAGCTAACAAACGAGCACACATTTTACTGTTCAGGTGCCGGAAGTCAGTTTGTGCGATGGAGTCCCACGCCTGTTTCAATTGGCCAGTCAATAAACGGACGTTTAATGCTGTTTGTGGATGACGGTGGAGTTGTCTATTTTGACAGATTTGGTGATCGAGCAGACCAAGGCAACATGTCGACACTCTGTAGAGCATATTGGGCTACAACAATGGGATGTGGACGAGCGTTATCCTGTTGGAAAACACCCCCTGAAATGCTGTGCATGAATGGCAGCACAACAGGTCGAATCACCACACTGGCGTACAGTTTTGCAGTCAGGGTGCATGGGATAAAAACGAGAGTGCTCCTACTCTCATACGAAATCGCACCCCAGACCATAGCCCAAGGTACAGTGCGTCTCACACGCAGACAAGTTGGCTGCACGCCCTCACCCTAGCCACCGTCTAAAGATCACAAAGATCACGGATGACTAAAAATCAAAGATAGCATTTTAAAGGTATAAAATTTGGGTTTATTGTTAAATGAACTGGGTTAAGAACTAATATTAAATGTCTTTATTACATCTGAGTTACAACCATGTTAAGAGATAAATTCTGTTCTAGGGATGTAAAACAGTGGAATTGGGTAGTGCAAAAGAAAAGTGTGAAGGAAGATAGTCGCTCTGGATTGTGGTCATGCATATCGCTCCTTCATAGGTCTCCAAAGTGAAGAACGAAAACGGACAATGCCCCATTCTCGCTACAGCACTACGTCACAAAAAGCAACTACAGGGTATTTCACAAAGTTTTACCGACCCTCCACAGCTCGCCCTATGAATTACTGGCCACTCCAGGGTGGGTTGGAATGGATGCTCGTCTTCTACATGGTGTGTTAACACCACATCGAAAACAGATATGAACTGCCAATAATACAAAGGCAAGAAAAGCGTATCGACAGACGCTTCGTAAATCTCAGAACACAATTCTACACTGCTATAGAGGACACTGATTAGTCATCCTGTATGTTAGTTCTAGCGTTATTCTGCAAAAGGCGACTTCTTCCAACATGAGTTCTGTTCGCTTTTGAGTTCAAGAGACGTACCGTATTTCCCCAGCATTTCCCGTCCAGTTTTCTTATTTAAATAGACAAAACAACTTCAGTGAGCTCGTGTTTGTATAGTGGAGGTATTTTCAGTTGCCGCGCGGGGTAGCCGCGCTGTCTCAGCCGCATTGTCATGGTTCGAGCGGCTCACGCTCTCTGAGGTTCGAGTCCTCCCTCGGGCATGGGCGTGTGTGTTGCCCTAGCGTAAGTTAGTTAGATTAAGTAGTGTGTAAGCCAAGGGACCGATGAACTCAGGAGTTTGGTCCCATAGGAGCTTACCATAAATTTCCTATTTTCAGTTTACTGAGTGAGGATTTATTTGCAGTGGTTAAATGAACTATTCTGTAAGAAAGCTCAACAATGGAGTTGTAAACTGTCTAACACAATGAATACCCTGCCCCAAGTGTAACAAACTGTCAATACGTATTGGATAATGTCGGATTCGTTGCCTCCACTATCAATAGCTGGTATATTTTTCGCAGCTTGAGGCTATCAAATGCATCACCTCACCCTCAGCTCTCCCAACATCTGGAAAGGCCCAGAGGCGTAAATTAGCTCCCTCTGCAACAGGAAAAGGTCGCCTAGGAGTTATCGAACTTTGGGTATTTCAGCACAAGTCAAGCAATGTATTACAGTATTGTTCCAGATTTAAACATGAGAAAAAATATAAATAGGACCTTTTTGGTAGGAAAGTTAATGTAGTTTATTTTTTTTACTGGGAAGCGTTTTCGCTAGAAACCGTAATTTCGAGACAGTCATGAAAAGTATAAGTCACTCACACCCCACTGGTTAGGATTTTTTGTATGTTGTTCATGAAACTATCGCTCCTACGTTATCACTGTACAAAAATCAGTGACTACACGAACTTTTCCCCCAATCGATAATTCTTCGCTGACAGCAAACGAGCGCTGGCTATAGATGGTGTCTGGTTGAAGTTTTACTCCTAAAACGCACACTCCGCGTACAACGATAAATCATGAAACATTGTCGGCAGGCAAAGATTAGTGCTAGGAGTATTTGAACCAACTGTTGGTGCATGGCTGTTGATAGTTCTGGGTTCGATATGAATCCAAAAGAGAGCAACAACTTTTAGAAAAATACCAAGAAATAGATGCCATCGTTTACGCATTCTCGGTGCGATCTATTGGGATTGAGCTTCCGGCTATTCTGGCGAGTTGTTGCTTCCATTTTATGCACAATATTCCGACGACCGATCGAGTCGTTGTCTTCAGGTGCTGCGAGTTTTGCTGTTACTTTTATTCGCTGGCTGGTCACCAGCCTTACTGTGAACTATTGTTTATCTCATGCCGCTGTTTGAGTTCGATGCCCACTACGCCCTTTGATGCTCTTTTGTTTCACAGAGCTTCAAAGAGAGCAGTGGGTATCGAACTCAAACAGCGGCATGAGATCAATAGTAGCTCACAGTATGCCTGCAGAGAGGGGTGGGTACTGAGGGGGGGGGGGGGGGGGGGGAAATCGAAGCACCCGCTCCACCCGCCTCCCCTTCTGTATCAAACCCTCCCAGCCTCCCAATCGGGGATGTCCATTTCCCGCTCACTGGTTAAACAAAACTAAACATTCAAAATGGCTCTGAGCACTATGGAACTTAACTGCTGAAGTCATTAGTCCCCTAGAACTTTGAACTACTTAAACCTAACTAACCTAAGGACATCACACACATCCATGCCCGAAGCAGGATTCGAACCTGCGACTGTAGCGCCTAGAACCGCTCGGCGACTCCGGCCAGCCACTAAACATTCAATTTAAATTTGTGGAGCTATACACAGAAAGCGTTAATACACTTTTACTACTTTAACAGTAACATGTTTGCTTGTTAATTTTTGGAAAAAGCGTTATGTATTTAAAAAAATTCAAACTGAATTGTCATTCTCGTGACGTCAGTCTTGCTGAAATCTGAGCTCAGACATCCGTTACTTCAGGGTTTGCGAGGCAAGTAGCTTTACTATCGAGTAGAATGTGTGCAGGCCTGTAAAAACTACGAAATTTCAGCATGTTTTTGAAACAAACAAAATTTCGGCATGCCTTAACAGAGGTGCGTTACCAGAGGCGTGTGTAAACATTCACAGTCACTACACTTACAGTGCTGCTAAAGGAATTAAAATAAACGGTGAATCTAAAAAAACAAACCGGTGATGTAGGTGTTGGCAAAGAAAAGGATAGCGAATCTTCGGGGAATGAAAAATGGGAGGAATCTCAGTAGGCTCAGTAGACTTGAAACTATAGTGAGAAACTGTGTTGATTTATCACGTTTTCAAAACTGGAAAAATGGTAAGCCGTGGCTGTCTGTAAATGACAAAAACTTGCTAGAGTTCGCGGAAAGTATAGGGCGTGTGCGTATCGATAATACGTGTTTGCTGGTGTTTCTGCTACAACGCAAAAACTAACGATAAAATCGGTGGTAATGCAAGCTCCTAATCACACATGAAAGGCATAGAAATCACACAAAGCAAAGAAAAGGAGAATATTGAAAAAGCGCTGAGTGAAAGTGAAAAGTTGTGAGGCAAGCAACATCAACAAAAAGTAATCACAACAGTTTTTTTGTTCAGATTTGCATATGTAACAGCTAAACAGAAGTTATCATACAAATCATATTTCACAGTAATCAGTCGGTAGCAGCTTCAGTTTCATAACACATGCCAAAATATGTGTTTACAAGAGAAGAAATGAAAAAGAATCTTGCTAATTTCCTTATAGAACTCGGTACAAACTTTAGTGTCATGCTGGACGAAAGTACAACGATTTCCAATAAAACTATGTTTGAAAAGACCGCACGTGGAATCGCTATTTTGAGGGTGGTGGGGGGGGGGGGGGGAGGTCTTGGCGCTTGGTTCCTATTTGAGCTAGGGATATGGGGTAAATAGTTTTTGGTTTATAGCGGTCCATCGGCCGGTTGTATAGCCACTCGAACATCTATCTGTCTTATTGAAGCTACGTTATAGTATGTTAAGCAGGGTTTGAACGACGAACCGGAGCTGGCGCCTAGGCAAGTTGTGCGAATCGATTAATTTCTTCTTCAAAAGATTTTATCTGAGCTGAAATTAATCCTCAGCTAAGGGTACCATTTCTATGTGCACCGTTTGGATTTCACGGACAAAAACAATCACCTTTAAATAACTTCGGACTGGACCGAGACTGATGGGTCAAATTTGGTCCGCTGGTTCGTTGGACCTTGGTCTAAGATACGTTTTAACCGTTTGAAAAAAATCTTGCTTCGTTTTTTCCGAATATTTTTGAAGCGTGCTACTTCTGTACTTTAAAATTGTACGAATCGCTTTAAACTTTGCACAAAACCCTCGAATCTTCAGGAGCAGTCTCATTCATGTCGTCTGTTCAACTTAACTCTGTAAGTGAAAATGACAAGTACATACCCTAATAATATATGTATAAATCAGCTTTATCTATAATGTTCACTGAAGATACATCAAGAAGACAATCACAAATTATACGTACGTAATTAAGAGACACTACACGTAAGAAAAAGCGTTTAATATAGTCGCAATACAAAATTTAAAATATGTGTAACCCACAAGGACATCCTCGCCTCAGTGGTAAAAGCATAAATTACACACTGGCGAGTACGCATAACAGAAAAACTCGCGGCACTTGAAGAAGACAGCTGGGTCGGTCGTCGAAATATTGTGCAGAAAGGGGAAACAACTCGGCAGCACACCCGGAAGCATGCCACTGGTAAACAACTGCGATATGTGAGGATATAAGGGCCGCAATCTGTCACAATTTTCCAAAGTCGAGCGAAAGCTGCGATCGAAGTCTGTCGTCCGTATGTGAGCCGTGTTTCTGTCGCAGCTGGTGGTCCAGCAGCGATTCATCATTGTGTACGACCCTCCTCTGTCAAATTGCTCTACTTTGCAGGATGCCCGATGCGAGCCAGATTGTCACAGTATGAGAGTCCCAGTTACCGGAGACCGTTCAAACTAGCTGACATACTGATATTCCGTTCTTTGACGTCGTGTAGGCATACTGGCACTTGTATCTACGTTCTCATGTGTTTTGACAGGTTTTAATCATCTGGGTATTGTAAAATACATACCTTACTTTCGATACACCGATCTACACATCCTTGTTCTATTCATTCGGGCCTTTTCATTCAGGGCGCTACTGTTTTCTGTATAACTTATACCATTTTCAGTTGTCGTTGAAGAATTTTATCTCAACAAATTTACTTGTCTTCTATCATTTCTTAGTCGCGAAATAGAATTTTGATATGTTTTAGGGCATAAACTCCGTCTGTGCAAGTAAATGAAATAGTTTGGTTGCCAGTTACAGTTCACTTCTCTGATTCTCGAAGCATCTGAAGTGGCCTGTAGTATATTTTTCTTTCTTGCTACATTTATATATTAGTGATATAGTGATATCACTACATATAAGTTATGAAATAATTTTGAATTCATGTCTACATCACAGTTTTTAGCTACATTTAGTTAAAAAATTCTTAGTGCACAAGTTACCCTAATTTTTTAAAACGTATTCACTCATCTTACGATTTCATGCGGTCCTTTGCACATGTACGTCGCA
The DNA here is from genome assembly GCF_021461395.2 of Schistocerca americana. Lineage (NCBI taxonomy): Eukaryota > Metazoa > Arthropoda > Insecta > Orthoptera > Acrididae > Schistocerca > Schistocerca americana. The sequence continues at coordinate 825,891,790 of NC_060122.1, read as the reverse complement.
ATGAAATTATGTTTAGTTGTTCGATGCAATCTATACGATGTTCTTTTCTTGGCAATTTCGCAAACGTTACACTATTATATTCGCGATTTTCTACCAGTATGTCTGTAGACACTGTATTTATATTTTGTAGCGTTCCAGCTTCGGCTAGGTTATGCAGTTTTTGTACACTTTAGTTCGTGTTGTGGTGGCTAAATGCAATTAAGCTTTACGCTTCTTTGCATTAGTGACAGCAGCAGTAAGTTTTGTTGTTGTGTTTGGTGATTGCAGCGGCGAAGGTGGTGGTTGTCGTGTTGGTGTGTGTATGTGTGTGTGTGTGTGTGTGTGTGTGAGAGAGAGAGAGAGAGAGAGAGAGAGAGAGAGAGAGAGAGAGAGAGAGAGAGAGGGAGAGGGAGAGAGATTTTTTTAGTAATCTGCGTTGTACTTTCATTATATATAAGGGCGGAAGTGGCGATTGTGGCTGAGATGATGTGTGAGTTACACGTTACATATAGATTTACTATACTTTTCTGTTTGTTGCTGTTTATTTCGTTGCCATATTAAATGCGTTGTTACTGTGTTTGATTGTTAATTATTTTCTTCTTCATTGTTAGGGCTTTTCATATATGGAAATTCTCCAGCAATTTTCTCTTGTGGTTATTCGTTATAATAATTTTCACACGTTGTTGAATGCTTGATGGTTCTTGGTCATGCTGTTTTACATGATTATTAATGGGTGAATGTTTGTTTCCAAGTTTCCAGATTCTTTATGTTCTCTGTATTGTGTTTTGAAGTTTCCGCTTCTTATCCCCATATACGCTAGTGTATACCTGCTCCTAGTTATGTCTCTGGTTTTTCTTTTGATGCGTGTAAGTGTGTTGGAGTACATTTCTTGCTCAACATGCTATGCATAAACCTTTTTTCTTCAGTATTTTGCTTTCCAGCCTGTACATTCTGTTATGATATCTACTGTAGTGTCTGTGTTGCTTCTGGAGTTGTGCCATTCTCGTACATTTTTGTACTATGTGGGTGTTATTACCATTGTTTCTTTTATTCGCAGTTTTTCTGTTAAGTGGAATTTTATTCAGTCTGTGTGTAATTTGCTGGCAGCTGCTGTTAAAGATCTTATGGGAGACATGATGTGCCGTGTAGAGTGCACTCAGAATGACTTGACCCGTGCCTGCACAGGCGGCGCGGAAGGGGACGGAGCGGTTATATTGGTGGGTGGTGGGAGTTCCTGTGTGAGCTGACACCCTACTGTGGGGGAGGGACAGTTCAGTAGCGGAAGCCCTGCCACAAACAGAACTTGTAAGCTACAGCTAGCAAGTCTGCAGGCGTTTGTACTGACAGGTTATGCAAATAATTCGACAATTCAACTACTTATAATCGAAAACACACTGCATTCAAGGGTTGCGCTAAAATCGTAAAAGAAGGTGCGATTTATTCTCCCTTGACTTCCTAACCTTTTGTCTTTAAGAGAAGCGTAAACAGTGACCAGTTTTGAGTAATACCTACAGTTCTCTTGTTGCCATGATCGAAATTGCTTCTTTTCCCAAAACGCAATGGGGCGATTTCATGTCATGTGATACAGGTCATGTCAACTCGTCGACATGAATTTCTGTATCATAGTGTCAAGAAATTAGTATTTTCGTCTTATCTTAATTTTTGTAAATGGTGCAGCCCTTTGAAAAATGAATATTTTGTAAATAACTCTTAAAACAGTAGAGAATAAAAAATAAAGCTAGTAAACCAAAAGTACTAGAGACCTGGCTGATGTTTTGCGTTAAAGTTCCCTCTTAGTGCGTTGAAATTAATTTGACGCCCGCACACTTACGGGTTTTCTGTAACTCACAAATTTAAGATGAAAATACTAAATTTAAGTTAATTTTTCCACTTAATAATTTATTTTTCTAATTTGGAAAGTCACAGAACGCTATCTTTCCTGCCATATTGCCAGATACTACTGACATAATTATAAACAGTATCTTCTCTGCTCCAGCTATCTGTATTATGTAAATATATATTACTAAAAATGTGAAAATTTTCATTTATACAAGATTTGACGAATTATTTACTCGAAAACTCCATCCATAAACTTCTGATAATTACACAAAATATTACTTGATTAATATGGTAGTAGTCAGTGCAAACACAGTGGACAATACTTTTCTGTGTAAAGTGTTAAAAAGTTTTTCAACAATCTGCATATTTCGCATCACTGAATTTCTAGTGTAGAATGTGCATGTTGGCAACATTGTTTCCAGCGCTCTTCTGTTTATAACAAATGAGGGAGAACTTGTACATAAATCATTCTGCATCGAGCTTTGTGTTCGGTTTCTACTTTTTGTTTGATACAATGTCACTGAGGAAACACAGTAGTGAAAGAGTGAGGTTTGTGGACTATGAAAAAAGACACAAAAGGTGGTGTTTAAGAAAAGTGAACAACGCTTCGCAGTTGTTGGAAATCTGTCACAGGTATTGCAGAAATATCTTGGTCCCCAAGTAACGGTAACAACATCACACCCATTGTGCATGGATTGCTACACTCACTATAAGAAGAACTTTAGCGGCAACCCACCCGAACGATCACCATCACCCGAATGTGAAACTGAAGAAGACAGTGCACATGTTTATATTCCTGGGCGCGAAGTCGTTGATGCATTGCATGGTAGCATTTCTGCTGTAGCCGCTAGTATATACGCCCTTAAATGTCCTGGAAAGGTGAAAAACATAAGAAGAAAACAGTACTAAAAAGAAAAATGGAAGAAATTGATACAAGTTTTACAGAAGCAACATCTTCAAAACTTTGTAAAGTGTATAATGTAGATGCACTTGGTGCAGAACCTGAAAGTAGTGATATGTGCACGAAATGTGATACGTGGTTTCAAAACCTAACTACTGCTATCTCAGCAGCCAACTATGCTGATAAGGTACAGTTAGTGACATTGATGCCAGGTAGCCATTCTAAGCAGCAGATACAGAAATACATACCCACTTCGTCACATTATTTGATTTAAAAAGCTCGTAAAATAAAGAATGAGAAAGGTATTTGCGCATGCCCAGATTCTTACTGTTGCCATCCCTTGCAAGGTGATATGCATACTGTTTCTCTGGAATATTACCTAAGTGATAACAAAGATTCTAGAAGGCAAAGTCTTAACCAAGCTGATGTTATCTCTCTGTTAGTGAAAATAGTGAAAAAGTTAAAAAACGTAAAAAATATATATGACAAGATCAATAAGAGTAGCATATCTCCTAATGAAAAAGCAGAACCCGAATTTAAAAATTGGTCTCCCAAAATTCTATTCCGTATGACCAAAATGGGTAAAATGCCAGCCAGTGAAGGAAGTATGCACATGTATTTACTGAATTAATTTGAAACTTGTTTGTTTCGCCAGAAGCAGTGTCACAGGAAAGAAGTACACAGAGATGGACCTGATGCTTTGTGTATATGTCAAGAGCTGCAAGATCAATGTTGCTTGTAGGAGTGTGCAATGTGTTCTGGTGCTGAAGTGATCAGCCACATCCCAGAATACTGACACATTAGTTCTTCATTTCGACTTTGCTGGGACCAGGTCTGTTGCTTTCCAGAACGAAATTCAAAGTTACCACTGGCACACATCACAGGTCTCAATATTCACATGTGTTGCTCATTTCCTTGGAACATCACACTGTTTTGCTATTGTCTGTGACGAACTATTTATGACAGTGCACAAGCATGCTATACTGTCAGCATGATAATTGATGATATAGCATCTAGAGGTCATGCATTTCCTAAGCATGCGTATGTGACTAATGAGCAGCATCTCACTTTAAAAACAGTTTTCAGCATTATTATGATCTTAGTCAACACTGTAGTACAGGAATTAAGACAAAAAACGTATAGTTTCAGCACAAATCACGGAAAAGTGCATGTGATGGGGTAGGAGGTTTCTTTAAACATCTTGCAACAAGATTTAATCTCAATCATTAAGCTGTTGGTGCTATAAGATATGTCGCTGGATTTGTACATGACATATCAACTTTAGTAGCAAACATGAAACTCTTAATTCTAAATGAAAATACATTAAGGGAATTCCATTTAAAAAAAGAGAGAAGAGTGTTCTGCTATGAACCCTGTGGTAGAAATTCAATCAAGTCACTACTGGGTCGCATCCCAGGTTGGCAGACACATTGTAAGAGCCGTTCTGTGAAATGCAGAGAACACATCATACATTAGAAGACTTTGTAGTGAGTCACTTCATTTCTTGTGTGTATGACAATCAGTGATGGACGGGACAGGTAAGTGTCTCACATGAGCTGCAAGATGTAACCATCTCCTTTGTGACCCCTCGTGGTCCTGCTAATGCTTTCAAATGGCCATCATTAAAAGATGAGTGTGCAGTTCCCATTTCCCAAGTACTGCTCTTGTTGGATCATCCTTGTCCATGCAGGCAATTTTAATTCATGGAAAGTCATGAAGAAGTAAAATAATGACAGAAGACAAAAATTTGTGAATAATATCATAAAAGGGAAAAAATGGGTATAAATATGCTATATCTCATTTTTGTGATAAAATGCTTTCGAACAAAATTATGAATTGTTTTCCCACTCACTTATAATGTTGTAAAATAATTATTTTGATTCAGAAATACCAGTTTTGTATGACATTTACTTAAAATCAGCGATCAGTTTAAATATTTAAGCGCCCATGATTTTTGACCTTGAGCATAGAGCTGGGCCTACCTAAAAAATTTCTCACATTTTGTACAGACAGATACTGACCAATTAATATGGCATGAAATTTTTAGAACATTTAGGATGAGTGTTTTGGAGAAAATAATTTCTAAATAGCCAAAAAATTTCAGATTATTTCATCTTTATGTAGAAATATTTTGACAGTTTAAGAGTTTCATGCATTAATGTCATAGCTGACAGTTAGCAGTCCTTCCACTTCATCATTTCTCAAGGCAGTTAACACTCTGTGATTAACAGAAGTGTGTATGTATTAATAATGTCTCTTAATATTGAGAATGAAGTATTTGCTGAAAATAAATTCAGATCCCTGTCACTTTTGGTTTCTTTATTACAATTTTTCAATTTTCCCTTTCATTATGACATTTTCACAAATACTCACATTTAGAGAGGGATGTAGCGTTTTAACAAGTTATCAGACAATCATGTGGAAAATCATGTGGAACTTGAACACATTTTTTTCCCAGAAAACTTTGAAATAGTGATGTGCACAATCACTCTTGATCTGTATGATTTGAGATGAAATCACATAGTGGGTTTTATACTAATTCACTTCATTAACATGCTAATGCAATTGTAATTGTAACAGAGTCCTGAAAGAGAGTATTGTTAAACAAACAGCTGAGGACAGATCAGGCGAAAAATGATGAATGATTCATTCCCAGTATAAAAATAAACTTGTATGAATTACATTGTTGCAAAATTACATGAATTCTCATTTCACTAGCTATGCATGTCCTTTAAAAAATTACATTATTTTATTGACTGATCTGAAGTTATTCACATATCACAGTATGTAACAAAGTTTCAAATGTTAATGTTATGGCAAAATACTGTCACCTTTGCATGCTATCTCGAATCGTTTATGAGATACAAGGGATCTTACGAATATTTCACTTCGACAAGATTGTTCGTACGCGCAAACGAAAATGAGTATGTTATGTGCAATCTATTTTCTCAGGCCTAGAGATATTGATCTCCTCCCAAGTTTAAAGAAAAATTCAGTAGGCTAGCTACATTTCATATTCAACAAAGTGTGAGGAGGACATGCATCAATACATACAGCAACTACTCTTTTTCATTCCAGCCTATTATAATTTCGTGTGACGTGTTACTTAATTTCGAAATAGCACTAAGTATGACCGTTAATGAAACAACAGGCAGTTTACTGTGGAGATGATGAATTAGACTATAAGATGTGCATTTCTTTAATGTCATTTTAGAAAAATTGTAGAGAGATGGTGTACATATGCTATCGTTCCCGCTTTGTGGCGAGTCGGTCACTGGCCAAGCCGAAGCTGGCAAAGAATATTTCGTTCATAACAGACGACGTAACCAGCTCAACACGGGAAAGCGAAATTAGATTCTTAACAAAAGGGTAGACATACCCAGTGGTAAGAACAAGAGTGCATCAAGAGCCACGCTACCATGCGCAAGCTCTGCAACTGTGCCTGTTGCTGTTGGCTCCCAGTAAATAATAAACTTAGGATTATTGTTTTCTTTTTTATTGTTATGTCCTGGAAGTGTACTTATTTTTGCATCTCATTTTCTACAGTGGACTGAATATTTTTATGTACCATGTTTACATCTGCACAGAGTTGGTGTATTTTCCCTGTTGGGTCATCTGCCAGAGTTGGTGTATTATATTCTCACATATCTGTACTAGTAGAGAAATGTGCAGCCTCTCTTTTTGATTGCTTTGTCAAAGCCAGAAAGTTGTAACGTAGAAAGAACTTCACAATTTTTCGTTACATGCCTGATATATAAATGTAGTAAGAAACAAAACATGAATTACAGAACACTGAAAACGCTGCAGAAATGAAAGAAGAGAATCGTGCGTGGCGACCAACAGACATCCTTCCATTTGTCCGCAGAGACTGTATTTGTACACTAAGAAGATACCAATTTACTATATCCCAATTTTTTTCCGAAAACTTGCCAAATGCAGCTGGTTACCTCCGTACATAGCTTTCGGACTACCAAGTGAGGAGAGCGCGAGTTGACGTATCATGATCAATGTCTTTGGAGGAAGCCTCACTACTTGTCACTTTCCCACAAAATTTTATTGCGTTATAAAAATATTAAATGTTTTTGTCGTTTCAAGTATGTTGCCCATTTATGTAGGTATGATATTATGTGACCTGTGACTTTTTTTTAAATTTGAAATGATTTAATGTACCTTTTTTTTTTAGCCATAGCATGCTCATCGTCAGACGGAGGTATTAAGCATTGCCCATCTTGAACACTCTGATGGTCGTATCAATGACAACCTTTTTTTGTTTTACATTGCTGACAAAGGTTTAAACATAGTTCTCCTTCAACAGCTAGAGATCCACACTCATGAGCTAAGGTCACCACAGAGGCTAAAATACGAAAAAACTGAACCAAACGAAAACTCATGCTTCCAGAACTTTTAAGACAGATCGTCTCTAAATCACGTTCAGAACACACAATGATGTGATATGTTCATCCTCCTGCATAATTTTTTATTCCGCCAACAGACGTCAGCAATTCAATTCATCTTAACATATACAGTTTTCCTGGTTTATTTGTATCTACCATGTATGACTGAAATTCAGTTACACCTTTATTCATCTTACAATTATTTAACTCTGTTAGTTTACCTGAAACTGTTTTACACTGCCATGTTTCCACAAACAATAGCCCTATCCATGTACACGCCTACAATTTTCCATGTTCAACTATGTCTGTCACATAAGTATGGTAGCTCACTCACTCCTTCGTTTATGCAATAATACTCATACTTTATACATAAATACTCTGTTTGTTTACTTGTAACTTTTTTGCCTGACAGTAAGTACATTGCCAACATATGGGCACATCTACAAATTGCAATGTCTATTTTTGTCCATTATCCATGCTTTCATGTATTTTATTCCGTAGTTTCTGCAGCTCACGGTAAAGGCTGCGATGTGGTGGAGTGTAACATCTAGGTTCCACACATTCTTTGTATTTATTTTAAGTGTTTGTTTACTGTACAATGAAGTCCATCTAAATATCTCTCTCTCTCTCTCCCTCCCTCTCTCTCTCTCTCTCTCTCTCTCTCTCTCTCTCTCTCTCTCTCTCTGTGTGTGTGTGTGTGTGTGTGTGTGTGTGTGTGTGTGTGTGTGTGTGTATCAGCTGCCTAAAATTTACATTATTGAAATGAATTTTTGTCACGGACAGCAAGAATCAGAGCAATGAAATGTAAGTAACCTTAACATTAAGAACTTCTCGTTTCGTGACTGTTTCGTTAACCTATGCCTAAAAAAAATGAAATGATCGTACCGCATCACTGTCCAGGATTGGTGCGGACACTTAAGCCTTAATTCCCTTATTTCTTCAGTACCATGTCCCTAGCGTCTAGCTGAACATGGTCCATAAAATAACGTTTCTACATCCGATGATCCTGCTGTGCCTCGAAAACTGGTTGGTGGTACAATCAATCGTATCAAATTCTAAAAGCGTCTGGTTGCATATCACACTTTCATAAGCTTGCAAGCGATATATTCCGAACGCGCGACTGTCGTGGAGCCACATACCGATTTGGTATACAGTGATCGTAACTACTACGAGAAAAGAGGAACGATGTTAATTTTCGGTTATAGCGTTGCCAGCGGCAAAAACAATACGTGAAAATGTCCGGTGACGGCATTAAATGTAATTTTACTTACCTTACTCGTCACCGATATCTGAACAATTCCGTGTGATTTGTATACTGCCGCTAGAAGTTCTTTTCTTTACATAACCGGGGTACACTCCAGCAGTTTCTCTTATGAGGATTGTGAAAGTCTCACAGTGAAGTTTTATACCGTGTAAGCGCATACTATGGTAGTAGACGTGTTGGAAAATATGCAGTTCATCCCGGTCTCCCTGTCGTCCTTCTCTTTTCATGGATGCTTTTAGGAATTTCCATAATTGCTCGATGTTATGTGTGTCCACAGACGGATCATCAGAAGACACAAATTCGACAGAATGGTTTAAAAACTCGTGGTTAAATCCCTCTAAAGTGTTGTACGATTTCCATCCATCTGCAATGAATTTGGCGCCAACAAGAAGTAGTTCTTAATAAGGGGACGAAAGTTTGTTTAGTCCTCGAATAAACTTTCACATATATCATTTTCTTGAGTCTCTATCAATGCCTGCGAATACCCAAATCTATTCAGTTTTGTTCTCGAGGAGTCATCCTTTCCCATATTTTTCGAGTTACGCGCGACTCACCTATTTCCAAAATTTTGTTGACATCACCAACCTGACCACTGTCATTCGTTACAGTTGTGAAATACATTTCTCGACAGAAACCGTAATAGCCAGTCCTGTGTTTTCCAGCATGCAGTCTCTAATCCAGTTGGAAACCACGATGATGCCCTGCTGTATTGTCAGTTTAGGATTATGAGACCATGTGTTTTTCCTTATATTTGTTCTTTTTCACCATTTGCTACAACTGTGATGTGAACTGACAACGCTACTTTTTGAAGCAAGTTTGACCCAGTTTTGCCCGTAACAGTCCACGCAATTTCTAGCTTCGTGATTCGATAGCAGATGGCACTCCCACAGAAGTGTAAACAATTTTCAACGGTACTCAACCTAGGAATCAAATCATGCCACGTGAGACCAACATTACTGGAAACTGTTGCAGCTTCGGTAATCTCCACGAGACTACTGAAAATGAATATTCTTTGCCACTTATTAAGTGTCAGTGCTGTCGCTCGAAACGAGATACTAGGCCGCAGGTAATGTGTCATTGTAAACCAAATTGGTATGTTGCTCCCCGACAGTCACGCGTTCGATATATGTCAATTCAAAAAATGTTCAAATGTGTGTGAAATCTTATGGGACTTAACTGCTAAGGTCATCAGTCCCTAAGCTTACACACTACTTAACCTAAATTATCCTAAGGAGAAACACACACACACCCATGCCCGAAGGAGGACTCGAACCTCCGCCGGGACCAGCCGCAGAGTCCATGACTGCAGCGCCCTAGACCGCTCGGCTAATCCCACGCGGCATATGTCAATTGCAAACGTTCTTGTAAATTACCCACAGTTGGACATCTTGATGCACAATGGATTTAATGTAGTTGAAGTATGTGAGTAGATGTGCAGGGGACAACCCACAGCAGATAAGAACCCCAGGAGACTTACAACGGCCGACCACGGTGGCCGAGCGGTTCTAGGCGCTTCAGTCTGGAACCGCATGACTGCTACGGTCGCAGGTTCGAATCCTGCCTCGGCCATAGATGTGTGTGATGTCCTTAGGTTAGTTAGCTTTAAGTAGTTCTAAGTTCTAGGTGACTGATGACCAAAGATGTTAAGTCCCATAGTTCTCAGAGTCATAGACTTACGTTGTGTCTTTCCTCAGGACACGGGTTCGTGAAGGAGGTGCGGCTGCTGCTGGCCTTTGGCGCCTCGCCCGGCGTCAGGGACCGTGCTGGACGGACCCCGCTGCACTACGCCACCACAGGCCAGTGCGTCGACGAACTGGTGAAGGCAGGCGCCGACCCCAACCAGCCATCCGATGACGGGCTCACGCCGCTGTCTCTCGCCGTCGCCAACGCCTGCACCCCGTATGTTCTCATCCACTTAGTCGCTCTGTTAACGTGCCTGGCCGAGAGAAGATCCCTGGCATTTAAAGTGGATTCGGCTCGGCCAATTCACGTTTCCTCCACAAACGAATCGCGTAAAGCGATTTTATTTACGTTTCTATGGCAACGCCTCTATGAACGCTGCTCATTTTTGTTATACACTGCGACAACAGCGCGTCGAGCGGAAGTAATCTAAACTATTGAATACGATATCCGAAGAATGCTCATAGTGTCGTTTCTGTTGACTTTATAAGATAGTTTCAAAGGCGGTGTTCGCAGCTCAGTAAATTGGGGGGGGTACTGAAGAATAGGATACAACCCGTCGACTTTGACCAATGACGTCAGAAGTTACCACAGATTATGTATTGCACAGATTTAACAGCAAAGACGAATGTTGGAAAACAAAAGAATGCAGGACTGAGAAAATCATAGACCATGTATCACATAGACCTCGCATGTCCCTATCTCCGCCGTGTTAACGCTTGAAACCAAGCAAGATCTAAGTCATGTGATTCGGAACCGAAAGCCGAGTTCCTGTCGTTACGCTTTGTGTGAAGTGGAGCTGGCAGTTACAGTTTCTGTGATTTGTAGCTGAAATCAAGCATTGATATTGACAGTTCAAACGAACTGTAGTACAACTCTTACACATATAGTAGTGCAGTTAACATAGTTGCTCCGAAATTCCCGATAATGAAGCAGTGGTTATCGTTTTTAGATGTGGTCAAGTTGAAACGTATTGACAGTTCTTCTAAAATGCGACAGAATGGCCGTTCTTTAGTGAATGCTTGTTTTTTCCCACTGTCAATTCTTGTAGTTCGCCGCTTCCACAGATATGGAAGACAAAATAACAATTCCGAACGCAGCATTAGTTTTCTAACTATTCCGCATGAATATGTGTAAATGCTTTGGTAAGCTTTTGTAAGAAAGGAAATTCGTTTACGTTCATAATGTCAGGTATTTACACAAAATAAGCACGTACGTTTTCTGACTTCTGCTTAAACCAGTACAAGTTCCGAAATGATATCAAGATAGGAAGCGTAATATATTACAAAACGTCGATTATACTGGTGTAGTAAGCTAGATATTAACGATATGTCGTCTCAAAATCTTAGTCATTCACGAAGTTTTCCATCCAAGGATAAACATCCATACTAACTTTCAACTTATGGAACTACCTCTGCAAGTATTTTAAAGTAATTCACTTACACAACTGAGATTTTCGTCACTTTACCTAACCTGCAGGATACGAAACAACTATATAATCTGAGCATATGTGACGGTCTTTACATCTGCATCTAGCAAACAGGACAACATTTTATCTGTAACAAAAACGTCATAAATTGTGCACTATAAATGCCTAATGACATGCTCGGTTTCGTGCCCCGAGTCACGTGATTTAGATGTTGGTTTCAGTAAAATGACGTCATGTGCAGTCTATGTTATCTATGGTCTATGGAGAAAACAGATGGCAGACATATATCATGTACATTCATATTTCGAACATAATGATAAGTACATCGCTTCTTTGAGTCCTGGTATCCTATTCTTCAGTTGACCTATACAGCTCCACTGAAGGATGGGATGCTAGTTAGGACGGTACTGGGCACTACACATTGCAGTTTGAATAGTTTGGCCCGAGCCCCCACGTGCTATGGCACTGAAATATATATATATTTGTTACACTCGGCTTAATTGAGCGGCCCAGAGATGTGGTTTGTCTCAGTGTTTGGTTACGTTTTTCGTCATAGGGTGCCAGCTCACACCTGTCGTAAGCTCAATTTTTAAAGCTGAAATAAAATATAAAAAAACAATGCAGGCAGGTAGTGCGGTGAAATTTAAAAAAAATATTGAGTCATTCACGTTGATTTATAATTTGAACAAGTAGTTTATTTTTACTTTTCCACGAATAGTCTTCATTATATTGAGTAAACACTTAAAATTCAGTCTGACGGGCTTTTACGTAAGGGCGGCGGTTAATAACTGATGCTACAACAGTTCAGTATAAAATTCATTTGTCGCGATCACGACACTCGACAGTCTGCTATCCTAATCCACTGTATTGCACTCCACGTGATCGCTTTCGACCGCCGCTACATACATGATTGTCCACGAACGTGGCTACCAACCCACTGCTACCCCCAGGTGGGCGGCACGTCCGTCTCTTAGCATCGCTCAAATTCAACTCCCCTGTCATCAAAGATTGCCGCCCCATGCACCCTCGAAGCGACTGCCTAATTCAAACCAACGTTTGATAAAAATTATGAATATTCTAAAACTAAACACAAAAACATATACGATATATTGAAAAATATGGAAATTTTCCGGGAAATAACTATTTAAAGTCCAATTTTTTTTGATCTGCCACCGTTTTTTCACAAATAATGTTCTTGTGGCGTGATTTTGCTTTTCTCGGATTTTCGATATTAAACATAAGAAAACAAATAAAACTACATACTTAATTACTCATCTACCGCTTTAAATCTTAGAATGCTGCCGCTAGTTTGGTCTCGTTAAATTTATTTATTAGCAAAAACACAGTTTCTATCAGTCGGCCAAAGCATTGCCAAGTTATTAGCTTATGGACTTGCATAAATTTACAATTTTTAAGGCAACAATGACTTTTAAACTATTGGATATTTTTGTGCCGCGTCTAGATAATTTAGCTTTATATATTTTTCTGCCCATGAGTGCCAACTCGCACCTCCGTGTCACTCTTAGTTTTGTTTTTATCAACTTTTCTCTGTCATACAAATTTCTCCAAGCGCGCAGACACGGCCATACGCGCCCCTGCCAAGCGGTCGGGTTTTTCCAACGCCGCATAGACGCTGGCCGCTCGCCAACCAGGTGCTCTGCGGCGGCAAACTGCAGCTCTAATCTCTCCCACCCCCCTCCCCCCCCCTCCCCTCCAGCTTGTACGGTCACATAGTGCAAGAAAGAAAAAAAAGGGAGAGAAGTAACGTTAGAATGGTGAACCTCTGCTGACATATGAGTTGTATCCCGAACTTCAGCTGATCATTATAGGTTAACTTCAGGACGGGATACTAACTTAACGTATGTCGACTTTTTCGCCTTCGCTAGCACTAGTATCCTATGCTTCAGGTGAGCTGTGTAGGTCAACTGAAGTATCGGGTACAAATTTTACAAGTGTTGCTTTTTTAGCCTCCCCTTTTACTAGTATTCCTATTCTTCAGCTGGTACTAGTATTAGCGGAAGCGAAAATACGGACGTACGTAATATTTGTTCCCGTACTTCAGTTGACTTATATATGTCAACTGAAGTATGGGATACAAATGTTTTCCCCTCCGCTACAACAGTATCGACTGAAAATCATCGCATTAGTATTGACCGCGAAAAAATCGACAACAGTAAAATTTTTATCCTGCACTTCAGCTGACCTATGTAGGTGAACTGAAAAATAGGATACTAGTGCTAGCGAAGGCGAAATTCTCGACATAGGTAAAATTTGTATCAAGCTCGCTCGGGCGGAAAATAGCGATATACATAAGGTTTGTGTCTCATACTTCAGTTGACCTACATATTGGGTTATGCATGTTGCTTTTTCGTCTTTGCTAGCATTAGTATCCTATTCGTCAGTTGATCTACACAGGTCGACTGAAGTACGGGATACAAACTTTTTGGATTTCGGTCTTTTCGCCTTTACAAAATTGTTCAGGCTTTCGTAGCCAGTTGTTGGCAAACTGCCTATTTGCTTCTGTCTCGGGTTCTTCGGCCGACGTTCGTCTGATGATTTTACTCACGTTTCGCCAGCACGAGTGGCTGGCATTGTCAAAGCTTCACCCTCCATTGCCAGTGGTGGACTGGAGCCGAGCTCGCGGCCGCAGACTATATGTACCTGGCGCGCCAACGTCCGAGGGCTTCTCCGCGGTCATTTCCGGTGCGGTTCTCCTCTTGCTACCTGCGACAGTCGTTCGCTGCAGCACGGGAAGCCAGGATCCGTTTACCTTAAGGCTTTCCTTTTTCTTATTGAAGTTGTTCCCGTGTTTGTGTATATCTACAGCTTCTCTAAACAAGCGCGTGTGATAGTGCATCTCTACAGCCAGAACTTCCGTGTCGGTGAATTTTATTACATTGTCGGTCTCATTCAGTGCGTGCTCTGCCACGGCCGATTTCTCCACCTGCCCCTACCTGCAATGTCGCGTATGTTCTTTGATCCTGGTGCTGATTGATCGTCCAGTCATTCCGACATAAACTTTTCCGCATGTGCGTGGTAAGCGGTATATTCCCGACATTGCAAGTGGGTCCCTTTTATCCTTTGCCGATCTAAGACATTCTTTGATCTTCCTTGTCGGTTTTAAACTTGTCTCTTACGCCGTGTTTGTGCAATAAACGGCCGATTCTGTCCGTCACTCTGGGAATGTGTGGCAGAAAGGCCGTACCCGACATTTCTTTTTCTGATTGCTAACTTCGCCGGCTGTTTCGCTCCGTTACACTTCTAATATAACTTGTGGAGTACCCATTGCTCCTCAGAACACTTTCCAGGTGTTGCATTTCGCGCTTGAGGTGCTGCGGCTCACATATTCGTCCTGCTCGCGTTACGAGCGTATGAATCATGCCTCTTTTCTGGCTTGGGTGGTGGTCTGATAGTTTGTGCAGGTATCGGTTCGTGTGTGTCGGTTTTCGGTACACGCTGTGTCCCAGGTTTTTGCCTTCCCTTGTGACCAGCACATCTAGAAATGGCAGTTTCTTGTCCTTTTCTACTTCCATAGTAAATGTTATGTTGGTGTGGAGGCTGTACACGTGCCTTAGGAAGTCACCGAGCTGTTCTTCACCATGGCTCGACACAGCGAAAGTATCATCGACGTACCTGTACCACACCTTAAGTTTACAAGTCGCCGAGTCCAGTGCCTGTCCTTCGAAATGTTCCATGAAGAAGTAGAGAAGTTTGAGTAAAATGGTTCGAATGGCTCTGAGCACTATGGGACTTAACTTCTGAGGTCATCAGTCCCCTAGAACTCAGAACTACTTAAACCTAACTAACCTAAGGACATCACACACATCCACGCCCGAGGTAGGATTCGAACCTGCGACCGTAGCGGTCGCGCAGTTCCAGACTGTAGCGCCTAGAACCGCTCGGCCACTCCGGCCGGCTATTATTTTACTAACTTAAAAGTAAAATTATATCATCATTTTCAGGTTAACAGAGCGATCAGTTTTATTGAATGAAAGGCCTAGATTCAATTAATTAAATTTTGTGTAAATAAAATTTTACATTTCTATATAGTCGTAACTACATTTGTATTAACTAACACCAATTAGAGCTTAAGCATGTTTTGATACTCTCTAAAAGTCATCATGTCATATTTCCGTTAGGAGAATGAACAATTTATGACTTAAAAAAAACATAAAAATAGCTGTCTCTCCATGACTTGAAATGTTCGAATTTTACTCGTTAATTACTCCATAATTACAATAGCAATTTTATTCCTACCATGTGCCTATTGTTTGTATTGTGTGTAAATTATGATGGTACATTAGTTTTTAATTAAACATGTTTCCTTCGTTCTATATACTGGTGAAGTCCAGCATAAACAGTGTCAAAGCAACAGCTTAAATTGTTGTAAATTACTAATATTGCACATACGCCCTCCTCGGGGGAGTAGAGATGAGATTGGACTAGGATCCAGGATCCCAAAAGGAGAGAAACGGCGCCGTTTCAGTGCAGTATTTACAGTGTGTTGCAGCACATAAGCACATGACGAGCAGCCGCCACTGCAGGCATGGGGGCTGGTTTTGTAGAGTGAGCATACACTGCCACTCAAAGTCCAAACGTCGGTGCGAATTGGGTCTAAAAACGTGTGTAGAATTTTAAAATTTTCAGTAGTAGCTTCACGCTTAGCAGCTAACATTTTTGTTCTTGAACTTTTTTCATTGTTCAGTTAGTGACAATGTTAAGCTCACCTCTCACATGATACCAGTCAATCACTCGGTAACATCGTGTCAACAGTGTATGAAACTGTTTTAATCTAAGTGAGTTACGGAAAATAAATTTTGCAATTCACAAATCCCCAACCCCTCGACTCAGCCGGTATATTGCAGAGCTTGTCCAGTTTCAGCCACCACGTGTGAACTGGTGTAGGCGGAACAGTTTACAGTTAATCGGTTACTCTTTGATAGACTCCAGTCGAATGGGTTACACTGTCATCTCGATAAATGTCGTTTCTTCCAACCTAGTGTCATTAGTTAGGGCATATACTAACCAAAGCTGAGGTAAATCCAACTGTCAAGCATGTAAATGCAATACATTATCTGACTTCCGCAAAAATCTGAAGGAATTACAATAATTTCTGGGGAAGATAACACACAATAGCAAGTTCATAGCCAACACAGCTCAGGTAGCTTTCCCATGAAGCCAGTTACACTTCAAGGATATTAGTTCTAAGTGGTCCATAGTGTCCCAGAAGACTATTACTCACTTAGAAACGTGCCTGCCATTTTCTCTCTGCCTCACAGTCTATGTACGTAACAAAAGGCTACTACCCACTGACGTGTCACAGTACAGAATCAGTGTGGTAATATCACACGAAAATACTGATTTCACGAAGCAACTAATTGTGTATGCCTCCGAAACACTATCAGCACAGCAGAAATAAATTACACCCGTGTGAAGCAACCGCTTGCCATTATTTGCAGTGTCAAGAAGTTCAACATTATTTACACGACATGAAATTCCATTTAATAATGGACTGCAAGCCGCTGATTTCCTTGTTCGGCTCCTAATTGAAACTTTCAGAACACAGGGCACAGCGACTACGTATGTGGGCACTGTTTGTTTGCAGTTACCGTTATTAAATTCTTTACAGATCCACTTTTCAGTATCCTATCTATCTATCTATCTACACTGTCTGTTCAAGGGATCCGACAAATAATGCTGAAAGGAAAACACGTTATGTACCATTTTTAATGGAAATCAATATTTTATGGAAACCACTATTTTACTGTAACCCACAAACGACAAGCCACAAAATTCACGTAACTTTTTAACAGCATACAGCCTCCACGACCAGTTGGTAGCTCTGCCTGGTGACTGTCGCTCGCCAAATATTGTGTACTTTTCCTTGTATGTATTCGCCATGTGTTGTCAGTACAAATCGGCAAGCCTTATGGAAATTTGTGGTAAGTTCCTATGGGACCAAACTGCTGAGGTCATCGGTCCCTAGGCTTACGCACTACTTAATCTAGCTTAAACTAACTTACGCTAACAACAACACACGCACCCATGCCCGAGTGAAGACTCGAACATCCGACGGGGGGAGCCACGGCAGCCGTGACAAGGCGCCCTCCGACTGCATGGCTACGGCAAGCCTTACGCTCAGCTGCCCGTTCCAACAAGTGGGCACTGAATGCCTCCAGTACCGAGTATAAACGAAATCTTTGACGTTAGTTAATTACTCACCGTTGTCCAAACAAAACAAAATGTAACATGAATTTCACCTACAAATTCCCTGTATCCAGAATGAATTTTCACTCTCCAAAGCTGATCTGAATCTTCCTAGCAGTTTAAAACTATTTGCCAGGCCAGAAGTCGAACCATAAACCATTGCCTTTCACGGAAAATGGTCTCCCGACTTGGCTTTGGTACCACATTTCACGGCCCACCCTTACAGGTTCACTTCCGCCAGAACTATGCGAGCAGGTCCAGTGCACGGCGCTAATCTGTCACGGAGGTTCAAATCGTGTGTAATTTTTGCATACGACGGTTCCGTATGTTTCGGGAGTTACCTTGTATATAATTTTCCAAATACTGAAACAGCTCGTTTCGTCTCTGTTTAGTTTCAGCGCTTCCTTGAGAGTCTCAGCTAGTTGGAGAGCTTTGAAGGCAGAAAAAAGTGGGGTATGCATCTTTCTTCGTGTCCTTCTACAGAAGGCTGTTCTTGACCTTTCAGTAACTTGGTGGCGGCGCTGGTGCACCACGGCGCTGACGTCACGGCCGCTGATAGCGACGGCAACACCGCCGTCTACGTGGCGGCGAGCGCTGGAAGCACTCGCGCGGTCGCCATAATGATGAAGAACAACATGAAAGCCGCCGAAGGTATGTAGCGGCCGGACCAATTCGCAGCTGTACAGGGCGTCTGAAGTCGCAAGTCAGATTCAGCATGCAGGGCTTGCTGGCAGCTGCTGAATGGCCCCAGCTGAGAGGCTCTTCCTGTAATTTCTCGTGCTGTCCGAATCTTTCTCACAGCTTGCGTTGTCTTCGCCTTGAGACTGTCTGACAGTAATTGTACCACATGTTCCACGGTCTGCGTTTTGTCTGTTCGCTAGTGAAAATGAAGTTCTGAGTAATGTATTGTTGCAATTTTGTAACTGAATGTTACCCTCAATTCAACCCAAACACCCTCAGCAGTGGAAAACGTATTTCCATATAGTTCACTAAACAGATGGCAGTATGCACGCACGCTAGCTAAAAGCTATTATTACACTCGCTTGAGAGTAGTACTCAAACAGAAATATGGCAACACAGCAAGAAATAATCAACAGGATACAGAGTATCTCAATCATTTTGAGTCAAATTTGAATGGGTGATAGTGGGGCCACAACCAATGGACATACCCAGTGCACATCACATAATAACAGTGTCACTCATAGCAAATGTTCAAAGTGACGACCGCCAGTCTCAGTGCTTGCATGGCAACAGTGCATGAAGTTCTGCCACATTCTCTAGAAGATTCCTGGTATCTGTTGTAATGGCAGACAGGCAACATGGACCTTTGCGAGCAAGTCTTCAACCATTTCTACAAGGGTTTCTTACAACAACATCTCGACGTAACCATGGAGGAAAAAATCCGGATGTGTGCGATCCGGCAATCGTGCTGGCCGTGGGACAGGACCTCCCCTTCCAGCCCAATGATCAGGATGCGTGTTATTCAGGTGCTCTGGACATTAACATTGAAGTGGGCTGGTGCACCATCGTGTTGAAACCACATTCTTTTACGGACAGTCACAGAGACAGTCTCCAAGAACTGCAGCAGCTCATATTGCACGAACACCAGGTAACAAGGGCCAGTTAAATGGGGAGGCAGCAAATAAGGTGCTATTAGGTGAACCTGGACGATTCCCACTCTCACACTGACTGCGAATCGTTGCTCTTGGTCACTGATGTGGGGACACAGGAATTGTTCTCATTCCAGACGCTGCCATTGCGGCTTTTAAAAGACCGTCAGAGGTGAACGAGGCCCCATCCATGAATAATACAAACTGTATGAAGTTCAGCACTGCAACACTGCTGTGCATAATACAAGTACATTGACAGACGTGAATGCTGGGCTCAAAATCCATTAGTCTGACAAGCTGTCTGACACCAGGCACAGGTTAATGTGCCAGTGTGATGCATGTGCTCATCACATGACACACATGCTATGAGCTAGTTTGTGTACTGTATGCCGCTTGTGGTCAGGGTTGTATGTCGTTTGGCACCAACTGTCTGTTCCAGTGTACAACAGACACCCAATATCTTTGCGAGAGTGACAAAGGCATGAGCCATTGCAATACTTACCTTTGAGACCGGCAGTCATCACATTGAACAATTACTAGGAGCTACTGTTTTAAGCAGTGTATGCTGTGCATGTCCATAACACAGTCAGTATGCATTTCCGCCATTGCTTGCCTGTCTCAATACAATCGGTTGTGGACCTACTATCACCTGTTTCAGTTTGACCCAAATTGTCTGAGACATCCTGTATGTTGATAGTTGTACTTTGGTAACAGTCTGATGCATGACGCTTGATGTCCTATACCTAGTACAATGAAATCTTGATAACTTTGCTGTCTCTTGGCTATCTATGATACTGTCACTATTACTGAAAGTACTATGCAAACGCTCGTGATTAGCTATATCTGTTGCTCCGTAAGTAGAATTTTTGCCTTCTGTGAGGAAGACACGGAACTGTCCTCCGTAGCATAGTTGTAGGAAATGCTGGCACTGTAAGAACAATTGAACCGCAGAAACTGAGCAAGTGTCGTTGCTGGATCGTCTTTTGTTCACACTGGCAGAAGCATCTCCATCTGCATCAGTACTCGGTGGAAGCAAAGTAGTCCACTGTTCACAGTGCTCCCCCTGGCGGCTGGAAGCGCTGTCGGCGGACGAATAGGTAGCGCTTATGAACATTGCGTGGAAGCAGAGTACAGTCGCAATTAGCGGCTCAGAACTGAGAAGGAGCCACGCAAGTAGTTGTGCCTACGTGGTGACGACCTCTCGTGAAATTGCAGAGTACCTCTAGCCAGGCGCACAACATATCTGTAATTTCACATATTTCTGTGTGAGGGAATCTGTACATCGCAGTGAAAATATAGTCCTTTCAGGTTTAACTTGAGACGTTCATACTAAGATACTTTGGTGGTGATCATAAGATATGACGAAGAATGACGAGCTTGACCGACCTATCTGAATAGCAAGGATGCATAAACGTATATACAAATATACAAGTACGTTGTAAGGGAATAACTAGCTGCTGCAAGAAACCTCTGATGCATCTACCAGATGTCAGATGCGATGGACTAAATGAAATTGCACATCAGAACCCTACTGGCTGAACCAGCGACTGGGCTGCAAGCTACCAGGTTACTGAAGTCAAAGTAGCTCGGAGAGTTTTTGAAGGATTATGTGTCAGCCTTTGAGTTTGTAGTTCCCACCAACGTGTCAGTTGCTGTTTCAGTATGAATGTGTACACAGCGGTAAAACGGTTTTCTGAGATTTATGAAGATTGTGCGGAAAGTTTGTCGCTTCTACTCCTCAAGCCTTGATGATGGCTTTAGTTTCAAGAGAAAAAGAGTCCATCTACATGGTTACTTTGCAATTCACACTTAAGTGCCTGGCAGAGGGTTCATTGAACTATTTTCATACTACTTCTCTACCATTCTACTCTCGAATGGCACGTAGGAAAAAGGAACTCTGATTTCTTTTATTATGTTGATCATTTCTCCCTACGTAGGTGGGTGACAGCTAAATATTTTCACATTCGGAAGAGAAAGTTGGTGATTGAAATTTCGTAAACAGATCTCGCCGCAAAGAAAACCGCCTTTGTTTCAGTGACTGCCACCCCAACTCGCGTATCATATCAGTGACACTCTCACCCCTATTGCGCGATAACAGGAAACGAGCTGCCCTTCTTTGCACTTTTTCGATGTCCTCCGTCAATCCTACCTGGTAAGGATCTCACACTGTGCAGCAATATTCCAGCAGAGGACGGACAAGTGTAATGTAGGCTGTCTCTTTAGTGGGTTTGTCGCATCTTCTAAGTGTTCTGCCAACAAAGCGCAGTCATTGTTTCGCCTTCCCCACAATATTATCTATGTGGTCTTTCCAATTTAAGTTGCTCGTAATTTTAATTCTTAGGTATTTAGTCGAACTGACAGCCCTTATATTTGTGCGATTTATCATATACCCAAAATTTATCGGATGTCTTCTAATACCCATGTGGATGACCTCGCACATTTCTTTGTTTAGTGCCATTTGCCACTTTTCGCGCCATACAGAAATTCTCTCTAGATCATTTTATAATTGGAATTGATCGTCTGATGATTTTACTAGCTGGTAAGTTACAGCGTCATCTGCAAACAATCCACTAGTTGCTTCAGATACACCACATTCAGCTGACGCCACTCATGGACGATTAGATCCCTTAGGACTACGGGATTGTAGGGATCTTGATTGCTGTGTTTCACCTGCTGTGCCAAGTAGTAAGAGACATTTTATGTGGAATCAAGACTGGGTGATTTAACGACTCAGTCGAGATGCAGTGTGGTCGTGAAGCCAGAAATGTACACGTCTGTTGTCGTCTTGGAAGACGGGAATAGCTACAGCAGAAAGAAGGGGAAAACTGGGTGACTGAGAATGTCGGCATAATCATCATACTCTCAAAACATCACAGAATCACTTCCCACCCGAGTAGAGCCTCCACCCGCTGCAGGTTAATCACACCTCACTAGGCCTTCCTCACTGGCCCTTCAGTGCACTCTGTGCCCCATATCGTCTGAAATGAGATAAAAACACAGTTCATCACACTGCGGTACTCGGCCCCATCTAGTTACTGTCGAAAGCCTCTGCAGTAATTCACCTTTATATGACATTGTCAGCCATTAGAATTTGCGATGTATCAGAATCGAAAAGTCAGCAGTATACAGTTCCCCTCACAGCTAGCCCACTGAAACTGGGCGATATGGACCTGCATTTACTGACATCAGCAACTCCTCCCAGATCAGGCAATGATTGTTGTTGTCGACACATGACACTTCTCACTGCCTCCTGCCAGGATCTTGTCACAGCCATTGTTCTCACTCCATGTTACATAGCTGCGAGAAGTAGGTCTACACCATTTCCTGAAAATGAATGGACCACCTTGCACTGATCATTGAACTATCAGGTAACTTTATACATAGTGTCCAAATATGACAGCTCCTTCCTGCCACTCCGTCAAGCCCCTATGTTCCCCATCTTCCTGAGCTGATTCCATGGAATCTACTGGCACACACCATTTCACTGGCACAGCTAATGGTCAGTGATGGAGAGACATGTGGCCAGTTGGTACCAGTTCTGCACCATATAGAGCGTTACGAATCGACTGTATGCTCGTCTAAGAGGGGAGTAACATTTTACCTGATGATCTTACGTGCAGTTGCCTCCCTCGCCATTTGCATGTAGGCAAGCACAAACACCCTCACAATTAAATACACTACTGGCCATTAAAATTGCTACACCACGAAGATGACGTGCTACAGACGCAAAATTTAACCGACAGGAAGAAGATGCTGTGATATGCAAGTGATTAGCTTTTCAGAGCATTCAAACAAGGTTGGCGCCGGTGGCGACACATACAACGTGCTGACATGAGGAAAGTTTCCAACTTTCAAATACACAGACAGCAGTCGACCGCCGTTGCCTGGTGAAACGTTGTTCTGATGCCCCGTGTAAGGAGGAGAAATGCGTACCATCATGTTTCCGGCTTTCATAAAGGTCGGATTGTAGCCTATCGCGATTGCAGTTTATCGTATCGTGACATTGCTGCTCGCGCTGGTCGAGATTGAATGACTGTCAGCAGAATATGGAATCGGTGGGTTCTGGAGGGTAATACGGAATGCCGTGCTGGATCCCAGTGGCCTCGTATCACTAGCAGTCGAGGTGACAGGCATCTTATCTGCATGGCTGTAACGGATCGTGCAGCCACGTCTCTATTCCTGAGTCAACAGACGGGGACGTTTGCAAGACAACAACCATCTGCACGAACAGTTCGACGACGTTTACAGCAGCACGGACTATCAGCTCGGAGACCATGGCTGTGGTTACCCTTGACGCTGCATCACAGACAGGAATGCCTGCGATGGTCTACTAGACGACGAACCTGGGTGCGCGAATGGCAAAACGTTATTTTTTCGGATGAATCCAGGTTCTGCTTACAGCATCACGATGGTCGCATCCGTGTTTGGCGACATCACGGTGAACGCACATTAGAAACGTGTATTCGTCATCGCCATACTGGCGTATCACCCTGGGTGTTGGTTGGGGTGCCATTGGTTCCACGTCTCGGTCACCTCTCGTTCGCATTGACGGCACTTTGAACAGTGGACGTTACATTTCAGATGTGTTACCACCCCTGGCTGTGCCCTTCATTCGATCCCAGCGAAACCCTACATTTCAGCAGGATAATGCACGACCGCATGTTGCAGGTCATGTACGGGCGTTTATGGATACAGAAAATGTTCGACTGCTGCCCTGGCCAGCACATTCTCCAGTTCTCTCACCAATTGAAAACGTCTGGTCAGTGGTGGCCGAGCAACTGGCTAGTCACAATACGGCAGTCACTACTCTTGATGAACTGTGGTATCGTGTTGAAGCTGCATGGGCAGCTGTACCTGTACACGCCATCCAAGCTCTGTTTGACTCAATTCCCAGGCCTATCAAGGCTGTTATTACGGCCAGAGGTGGTTGTCCTGGGTACTGATTTCTCAGGATCTATGCACCCAAATTTCGTGAAAATGTAATCATGTGTCAGCTGTAGTATAATGTATTTGTGCAATGAATACCGGTTTATCATCTGCATTTCTTCTTGATGTAGCTATTTTAATGGCCAGGAGTGTAGTAATGACACATCAGCTGGGCAGTACACCAGCAGTTACTTGATCTGTGAACCAGTAACTCAGGCTGACAAGGTTCTATGGAGTATATCAGAGACTAACATTGAGAGGTTGAGAGACGACCACGTGTTGTCATGTGCATCACGTATTTTAGTGCAGTACAACGTCGATTTTAGATTTTTCTACTATCTTGTGTAAGACAAGAATTAAGAATTTACTATTAGCCTTTCGTGACGGCAAAGTCCTTCTCACAGCATTCCCTTCGTCTTACGAGTTTTGTAACAATGTACAACAATGAAAGATGTCAACTTAGTGTTTACCCTACCGATTCGAGCACAGATGCGCTGTGGCGCGCCGTGGAGCGGTGTGACGCGCAGGCGGCGCGGACTCTGGTGGAGGCGGGCGACCTGCTGGAGGACGACTCGGAGCGGCTGCGGCTGCTGCACCGGGCTGCGACCTGCGGCGACGCCAGCGTCTTGGAGGCGCTGCTGTGCTACGGCTTCCCCGCCACAGCCGCAGACGCGGCCGGCCGCACCGCCCTGCACGCCGCCGCCGCCGCAGGTCAGTGCCGACTCCGTGCGAGAGCGCGGCGCAGTTCTCTTTGAGGCGTGTCCACTCTGAGGGCGCTGCGCTTGGCCGTGCTGCGCCGCGCTTCTGACCCCGCGCACAGCTGTTCAACAGAGAGGAGTGCGCCGTCCGCGCCCCTCCGAGGTGCGCACTGTGTTCCAGTCGGAGCGCGCGCGCGGTCTGAAGATGGAGCGAGCCGAAGCCTCGACAACAGCCAGGAAACTGCGCTGCGCGGCACGGCGCGCCCGTTGTGGACCCGCCTTAACACGAGGCCGTCCTCGATACGTCACGGTGATGTCACAAACTTTCGGGGATGAAGGAGAAGGGTAAATTATTAATTTGAGGTAAGGGAGTCTGGTCTGGAAACGACCGAGTCGAAAGGTATAAGCGATATTCTACTCAAGTTCCCCCTCAACTTCAAGCAGTGTTCCGACTAAGGGTCCCAACTTCCTAATCCTGATCCTGACGTACAGGATTCACGCTCAGCGCTCCTCAGTACCCCCAGATAATTTTCCCTGTCGACGGACTACAATCCGATCCACGAACGATGGCGGTTCGCGAATGTCGAGGCACGGACGGGAACGACATTTTTGACGATTCCGAGCGACAGTTGCTGTCCGCGCATGCGCGTGCTTTTCGCTTGAAGGAAGCGTACATTATGCCAATTATGTCTCTCCCTTGCTTATGTAGAATTTATCAATTACCACCACCATCAGTGACGACAACTCTCAACGAATGAAACAGAAATTCACTGAACAACTTCCTACGATCACGTTTAATACTCCCCTCAATAGCTGCGGATTCAGAGCAGAGCGCTCAGAACACCACTGAACGTTCATTGGCTGTCGGAGTATGCGTGACGTAGGCGCGCAGAACGACCGCCTTCGTTCGTGACTGCAACTATAGCAACGGCGCACACAACCTGATGTCAGAGGTGGCGTAAATTCTAAATCTACTTGCAGTAACAACGAATTCCGTAACCTCCACAAGTTTCACAAGCCACTATATTTACAACAGTTGTTCAAAATTGTGTCCTCCCAGTGTCAATACAGGTGTGGTATCATCACTCAGAGTTCTAATATCTCTGATGTCGTTTGAACAGTGTCGCAGGCAGCAAGAATTTGGGCCACGACATGCTCTTCAGTCTCTATAGGCCTCTGGTACTCAAGACTTTTCACATAAACTATGTGATCAAAAGTATCTGGACACCTGGCTGGAAATGGCTTACGAGTTCGTGGCACCCTCCATCGGTAATGCTTAAATTCAGTATGGTGTTGGCCCACCCTTAGCCTCGATGACAGCTTCCACACTCGCAGGCATACGTTCATTCAGGTGCTGGAAGGTTTCTTGGGCAATGACAGCCCATTCTGCACGGAGTGCTGCACTGAGGAGAGGTATCGATGTCGGTCGGTGAGGCCTGGCACGAAGTCGGCGTTCCAAAACACCCCAAAGGTGTTCTATAGGATTCAGGTCATGACTTTGTGCAGGACAGACCATTACAGGAATGTTACTGATGTGTAACAACTCCGCTACAGGCCGTGCATTATGAGCAGGTGCTCGATCGTGTTGAAAGATGCAATCGCCATCCCCGAATTGCTCTTCAACAGCGGGAAGCAAGAAGGTGTTTAAAACATCAATGTAGGCCTGTGCTGAGATAGTGCCACGCAAAACAACAAGGGGTGCAAGCCCCATCCATGAAAAACACGACCACGCCATAACAAAAAAATGGTTCAAATGGCTCTGAGCACTATGGGACTCAACTTCTAAGGTCATTAGTCCCCTAGAACTTAGAACTAGTTAAACCTAACTAACCTAAGGACAGCACACACATCCATGCCCGAGGCAGGATTCGAACCTGCGACCGTAGCGGTGTCGCGGTTCCAGACTGCAGCGCCTAGAACCGTACGGCCACTTCGGCCGGCACACGCCATAACATCACAGCCTCCGAATTTTACTGATGCCACTATACATGCTGGCGGATGACATTCACCGCGAACTCGCCATACCCACACCCTGCCATCGGATCGCCACATTTTGCACTGTGATTCGTCACTCCACACAACGTTTTTCCACTGTTCAATCGTCCAATGTTTACGCTCCTTACACCAAGCGAGGCGTCGTTGGCGTTTACCAGCGTGATGTGTGGCTTATGAGCAACCGCTCCACCATGAAATCCAACTTTTCTCACCTCCCACCTAACTGCCATAGTACTTGCAGTGAATCTTGATACAGTTTGGAATTCCTGTGTGGTGGTCTGGATAGATGTCTGCCTATTAGACATTACGACCCTCTTCAACTGCCGGTGGTCTCTGTCAGTCAACAGATGACGTCGACCTGTATGCCTTTGTGCTGTACGTGTCTATTCACGTTTCCACTTCACTATCACATCGGAAACAGTGGGCCTAGGGATGTTTAGGAGTGTGGAAATCTCGCGTACAGAAATATGACACAAGTGGCATCCAATCACCTGACCACATTCACAGTCTGTGAGTTCTGCGGAGCACCCGATTCTGCTCTCTGACGATGTTTAGTGACTACTGAGGTCGCTGATATGGAGTAGCTGGCAGTAGGTGGCAGCTAAATGTGCCTAGTATGAAAAATGTATGTTTTTGCGGGTGTCCGGATACTTTTGATCATGTAGTGTATCATAAATGGTCCTACAAGAAGAAATCAAGTGGGGTGAGATTAGGTGAAAATGATGGCCATGAAACAGGACAGTTTTCAGGGAATATCCGATCTAGGTGTCACAAACCCTCGGTACAAAGTGAGGTGCGGACCATAATGTCCGAACCACAGCTCTTGGCGAGCAACAAATGGGATATGTCCGAATAATGTAGGTAGTATGTCTCTGATAAACACTGTGTACACCGGTACATTTAAGTGGAGAGGAAGAAGAAACGGACCTAATATATAATCGTTGAGTATGCCTGCCCACATGGTGACTGACAGTCCCTATTGCTGGCTCTTCATGCTATAGTGTGGGGATTCTTACCGGCGCAAACATGACTCTTGTGAGTATTTAGCATTCTGTCTCTGGTGAAACAGGCTTCATCTGTGTAAAGTAGATGCGCAGCAAAATAAGGATCGACTGTAAGCCGCTGTAACGAAAGGATGTTGTGTGCAATATTGGCACTGTTTCAAATAGTGCAGTTCATCACAAAGTTCGTGGCTTGTAGCAAATAAATTAACGCTAAATCGCAGCAAGACTCAGTTTTTACAGTTTGTAACACACAATTCAACAAAACCAGACGTTTTAATTTCACAGGATGGGCATATGAATAGTGAAACTGAACAGTTCAAATTTCTAGGAGTTCATATAGATAGTGAAGTGTCGTGTAAAGCCCATGTTCAGCATCTTGTTCAAAGACAGAGGCTTGGTGACCTTGCTGACCAAGGTAGGATTTGGCAGGCATGAAGAGACGTGTGCGGCGGGCACTATCTTGCTACAATCTAAGCCCTGGACGGCTCGCTCTGTGCGGCTGGTCCCGGCAGAGGTTCGAGTCCTCTCTTGTGCATGTGTGTGTGTGTTTGTCCTTAGGATAATTTAGGTTAAGTAGTGTGTAAGCTTAGGGATTGATGACCTTAGTAGTTAAGTCCCATAAGATCTGACACACATTTGAACGTTTAATGGCTTGCTATGATGGGCAACAAAACAGGGTGTAGAATATCGTCGATGTACTGGTGTGCTGTAAGGGTGCTGCGGATGACAACCATAGGAGACGCCAGGAAAAGAAGTGGCACCCAGACCATCACTCCTGGTTGTCTGGCTGTACAGTGGCCGACAGTCAGGCTGGTGCCCCCCCTCCCCCCCCCCCCCCCCCCGCACTCTGGACGTCTCCAGATGCGTCTTCGCTGGTCATTGGGGCTCAGTTCAAAGCGGAACTCATCACTGAAGACAGTTCTACTCCAGTCAATGAGATTCCCAGCTGAATGAGTGTCTGAAGATGCCCCGAACGGCGGTCGACTATATTCTATGCCCCATCATGACAAGTCATCCTGGGCTTACATTTCAGCAAGATAACGCCCGCCTGCACATGGCCAGAGTTTCTACTGCTTGTCTCCCGTGGTTGCCCAGTCCTACCTTGGCCAGCAGTCTCACTGTATCTCTCCCCAGCTGAGAACGTCTGGAGCATTCTGGGCAGGTCCCCCCAACTAGATCGGGATTTTGACAATCTAACGTGCCAATTAGATATAATTTGGCACGACATCCTTCAGGAGGGCATCCAACAACTCTATCAATGAATACCAAGCCGAATAACTGCTTGTATAAGGCCCAGAGATGGTCCAGTGCGTTATTGATTTGTTCAGTTTCTTGCTGGTGCAATTTGTTTCAAAAGCGACCCAGCTCATATATAAGTATAAGTATATATAAGTATAATGAACAGTCAAAAGAAAACGAGACAGATGGTAAGTAAACGGTTAATTGTTTCAAAAATAGTCGTCATAACTGTCAATGTACAGGGTGTTTGAAAAAGAACTCCCCCGTTATAAGTATAAATTTAATGGGGAAGTTAATGAAAAATTACATCAATGAGTAAATATCATGAAAGAGAATTCCTTCAAGTTTTGTTTAATGTTAGTAGACGTCAACGTGTGATCCATCTGTTGCCCTGCACACGTCGAGGCGATATTCCACTTCCCGCCACATATTCACCAACATTTCTGATCTAACTGTCCCAACTGCCACGACGATTCTTTCCGCTAAATGACTGATGTGTCTGATCTTTTCACTGTACACAACAGTTTTTATGTGGCCCCAAAAGAAAAATTCCAATGGGTTTAAGTCTGGGCTTCGTGGTGGCCAAGGTGTTGGGCCAGCCTGTCTGTCCTGGAAAGCGAGTGTCAAGAGCTGCATGCACATGTTTACTGTAATGAGGTGGGGCGCCATCTTGTCGGAAAAACATGGGCCCCTTTTCCTCCTCGATTTGGTCCATTTGGGGAAAGACGTCTCTGTCAACATGTCGCAGTAAACGTCCCCGTTTATTGTTTTTTCTACAAAAATCACACGATCTTCCATTAAATCGCACCAGACATTAACTTTTGGACAGTAACGTTGATGCTGAATAACTTCATGTGGATGATCTGCCCCCCCCCCCCCCCCAAATTCTGTGGTTATGACGATTAACTTTTCCACTAACATGAAATGTAGCCTCATCAGAAAAGAGAATCTTTTTTAAAAAATTTACATCATCATCAGTTCTGTGCAGAAAGTCAACAGCAAACTCATACCTTTCGATTTTATCAGTAGGTTTTATTTCATGCAACAGTTGCAATTTGTAGGCCTGCAACTTCAGTCTTTTACACACAACATCATACACAGTACCTTTAGGCACTCCTGATTGTAGACTACATCTGGTCAATGACTTATTTTGGCTCCGAACACACGAAACAAGGATCTGTTCAACAACATCTTCAGAATTTCTCGATCTACCTGGTGATTTTGCTTTCAAAACACTACCGCTTTTTTGAAAGACTTTTGCCAATGATGGATAGGTTTTGCTGTAGGTGGTTCACCACCATACTGACGTATAAACCTGCGTTGCACTATTATAAGTTTCTCAGTTTTCACAAGCCGAATAAAACACAGCACTTTCTGTTGCGGAGTACACATTGTCGCCGAGTTGCTCTGCACTGCACTGCACACACGGTTGGACTAAACTGAGGGAACAGAGGAAACAGAGGAAAAAAACAGCACTGGTGCCATCTCAAGGTGAAGCAGACCTGCCAACTGCAGGGGAGCCAAACTTGGAGAGTTGATGAATCAAACACCACAAACTATAATAGTGTATATCACTTTGTATAGGCTCTAGGACACATTAAAACTAGGGAGTTCTTTTTCAAACACACTGTATTTATTCCATTGTGAAGCAAGATGGTCAATTTCTTCAAGGAAAAATGTTGGCAGTTTCGCATGGAAACATGATTTTGCCAAGCATGCACCTCTGCGTCAGAAGCAAATCGATGGCCACAAACTGTCTTTCTTCAGGTTTCCAAAAACATGGAAACAGCATGAAGACAGATCAGGACTGTAAGGAGGATGTGTAAAAGCTTCCCAGAAAACTTGTACAGTGTACCTGAAACAACTATGGCAACATGTGGGGGGCTTCTGGACTTTGTGGTGGTTGGTGCTGTTACTGCAAGAATCACAACATGTGGCTCAACACTTGGACCATAACGCCCACACGGTATTTGTTTGAATAGATAAATGTTCCTGTCCTATCTACACCACACGAATAGTGGTAATTGCTTACACATTAAAAGTCTTGTATTTACGTTAATTTACATGTGTGTTTCGACGGTTGTTTTCAAAAGTTGTTGAAATTGTGTAGTTGTGCGACGTTCAAAAGTTGTTGAACATGAATAGTTGCAAGCATAGGAAAGCTCGATTCGTACCTTCTTGAACTATAATGTCACAGGACTGTGGTCGAATTTTCAGTTTCACCATAATGGATCTTGAACCAGTAGAATAACTGCCCATCTAGGATTTCCTGCCAGTTTACACACAGGACAACTGGATTGTGAGTTGTGATATCATAGAAGTATAAGAAATTCTTTAGAAGAGTTGGGCTACTTTGAATTTCCCGCCACTTCTTGACTTTCCCACCATTTTATGATACAAGGCAATTGGCTTATTTTATTGGGTTGGGGGTAGGAAGAGGGGAGGAATCTGTTAGCATTGCGCAGGATGGAGGGAAATGTGTCAACAGTGACGGCTGTGTGTGAATGTACACAGCCCCACTACTTCCATTTCATTCAACTGTTCTTTCTTGCCCTTTGCCGTCTCTGACAGAATTGTAGGGTCATTGGAAAACCTCACAGTTTTATTTCTTCTCCCTCACATTTAATTCCCTTTCCATATTTTTCCTCGATTTACTTTCCTGCTTGACAAACGTAACTTCGATGATAGGCTACCACACACTGCCTCCCTTCCTCCTCTACTGCTGTATCTCGTTCACATCCTTCGACACTTGTAACTACAGTCTGGTTTCTGCACGAATAAAGAATCTTTCGGTCTCTATTTTATTCCTATAACTTAAAAATATCAGTGTGTATTTCTCTCCACATTGTCAAGTGCCTTCTCTACACCATACACCCCTGCATACCATACCGTTGCTTAGCCTCCTCTAGCACGATTGTTTCATAACCGGCAACGTGCGACGCAGCCCTATGGGATTCGCGCACAGGATTGCCTTGGTGCGTTGTCTATGGCTGGTCTTCGTGTTTTACGTCGCGGTTGGAGCAGATCTCCACCTTGGCTCCTCTGGAGACCCAAACTTATTTTAGATTTGACTAATTTTAAGAAAGATCGCACACCAGATTTTACGTTTCAATCTCTGCTTTTTAACATTTTAGATGTGCATCACGGTTTCACTGTCGTTTATACTGATGGCTCCAAACAGGAGACTTTCCTTGGCTGTTCTGTGGTGTTCCCTGATCATGTTACCCGGATTCGCCTCCCTGCTGAATATACCGTTTTCGCAGCGGAGCTCCACGCGATCCTGAAGGCACTGGAGCAGATGAATCGTGTTCGGGGCGATCGATTACTTCTCTGCTCCGATTCTCTTAGTGCCTTGCAATCACTGCAGAACCTTTCCCCACTGGGGAGATGGTCCAGCTGATACATGACCAACTGTACTTGCTCCAACAGCGGAGTAAAGAGGTATCCTTCTGCTGGGTGCCTGGTCATGTCGGCATGTGGGGCAATGAACAGGCTGATCGGGCTGCCAAGGAGGCCTGCAGAGAGCAGGATGTGGTCCAGTGTCCTATCCCCTTGCAGTCAGTCATCGCTGCACTCCACAGGAAGTGCATGGAGTTGTGGGAGGACGAATGGCTGGCGGTGACGGCCAATAAACTGCGGTCGGTAAAGTCAACCACTCGGCCGTGGCGTTCCTCCTGCCGGATGCTCAGGCGGGAAGAGGTGGCCCTCACATGTCTTCGGATCGGGCACTGTCCTCTGACGCATAGCTTTTTATTACGGCGGGAGGATCCTCCGTTTTGTGATGCTTGTGGTGTGCACATCTCTGTCCAGCACATTTTAACAGACTGCATTTTATACCGTGATGCATGGGCAGAAGCACAAGTTGATGGGGATCTACCTTCTGTTTTAGCTAACGATGAGACGTGTGTGTCTAGGGTTTTTAAGTTTTGTGATGTGTCTGGACTCTGGCCTAAACTTTTAGGCTGGA
Organism: Schistocerca americana; assembly: GCF_021461395.2. Taxonomy (NCBI): domain Eukaryota; kingdom Metazoa; phylum Arthropoda; class Insecta; order Orthoptera; family Acrididae; genus Schistocerca; species Schistocerca americana. Next base: position 825,858,658 of record NC_060122.1, on the reverse strand, counting down.
GGTTTTAGTGTATTACAGAGTGGCTGACTCCTCCCTTTTTTCCTTGCGGTTAGCCAGCTACTTCCATCTGCTACATTGTTTTAGCTCCCTCTATCATTTTCTTCCTGTGTTGTCCATGTTTTACTGCTGACGCCCTGCTCCGTCCCACGCTTCGGTGTGGGTGAGCACATATTTTTCAATGATTGTTCCCCGTGTTTTATGTTCCGTTTTATGTAAATGTCCTGAGTTTTTTTTTTCTTGACACCCGTCTCACTATGATACTGAACGGGCGCTGAAGACCTTGCTGTCGTGCGCTCACAAAACCCCTCTACTACTACTACTACTAAATCTGCTTTGTAGAGGTACGGTATAAAGTGATCACATAGGCCCAGTCGTAGGTAAAGATGATGACAGACTTTGATTCATTGGTAGGATACAGTGAGTGTACAAAGAGGATGACGCGTGTTCAGGGAGCAGCGCGGTGTGCGAGCTGCTGCTGCAGTACGGAGCGGACGTGCGCGCGCGCGACGCGCAGGGCCGCCAACCCCTGCACGACGCGGCGAACGAGGGGACGGCGCAGGCGCTGCTGGGCGCCGCTGGGGTGGAGGCGGACGCGCGCGACCTCAGGGGCCGCACGCCTCTGCACGCCGCCTCCGCCGACGACCGCCACGACGTCGCCAGGTGAGCTGGGGCGGGGAGGCCGCCGACAAGCGGAATTTGCAGTCTCCCCTCCACAACGGTCACGTGACTCCACCTCCACACGGACAGGAGGCGGGGCGTGACTGCCATTCAGCAGTTTGCTGAGGACGACTGTATGGAAAATATTGACAGTTCAATAATTATTGTATCCTATTTGAGCAGCAAATAGACAAAATGTTGGAAACTCATTCTTCAGCCGACTGTAAAACTCTGAAAAGTCATATCCCATGTATTGCCAAGCTATGAAATGTTATATCAGCCTAAGACACGGATACATTATGAACATACTGCTTGAAGTATGCGGAATAAAATCTCGCAAGAACACCAGCAGACAGCAACTTTAATAAAGAAACGAAACGAACAACGAACAATGAACTGTTTGCATCTGCTAAATGTCCGCCCCAGTAGCTGAGTGGTCAGCGTGACGGATTGCCGTCCTCTGGGCCCGGGTTCGATTCCCGGCTGGGTCGGAGATTTTCTCCGCTCAGGGACTGGGTGTTGTGTTGTGTTCATCATCATTTCATCCCCATCCGGCGTGCAGGTCGCCCAATGTGGCGCCGAATGTAATAAGACCTGCGATATGGCGGCCGGACCTGCCCCGCGAGGGGCCTCCCGGCCAATGACGCCAAACGCTCATTTCATTTCCATCTGCTAAATGTTTATGTACAAAGAAATAGCCAACTCGTTACAGCATGTTAAATGGAAATTTTACGAACTTAAGCCTTTTTAATTGCCGTACACGAAATTAAAGCCGACTCCTTTGGCAATTTTGTCACAGACACTATATTTTGAGCGATAAAAACATCACAGTAGAAACTCATGTTCGCTACACACGAAAGTTAATAAGAAAAATATTTTGAGAAACAAAAAGGAAAAAGAGTGCAAACTTTTGTTAAGTCACTTAATCTTCTGGGCTCTCATCGGGCTGTACGTTTTTAAACACCTCGTAGTAAAAACCTGAAAAGAATCTGCGCAATCTGGCTGTAGTGCACTTTGCTGGTTTTGCTTACAGGCACAAAGCAGGCGAGAGTGTGCTTGTTTTCTGGCGGGAAAGGCAACATAGTACACTCAAGTAAAACCAGGAGCGCTGGCAGTCACGCCCCGCCTCCTGTCCGCGTGGCGGTGGAATCACGTGACCGGCCTTTGGCCGTTGTGGAGGGGAGACTACAAATTCCGTGCGAAACTTGAGTCTTGCACCGCGGACAAACGCGGGCGCGTGCGCGTGCATTGCTGCTCTCTGTCGCGCAGCTTTACCGCGTTACGTACAGCATCAAACACAAAATTAGAGATTTAGCGAAATAAGATCTTGAGACAAATTTTTGGGTCAGTGGAAGAGGAGTCTGGAGGAGGACATTCAACTGCACTGGCGGAAAAAAAAATTACAACACGAAGAAGGAGTTGTACAGCATAAACGAAAGCTGGTAGGCGTGTTTTTACATCTGAAAGACGATGTCTACTCAAATTTCGCACCAGTCACATAAGAGTGGCGTTAATAGTGCTACTAAGAGGATACCAATCAGGTTTCCTTTAAACACACATTGTAACTGTAACGGCCGTTAGTCGCCTTTGCGATTGAACGTGGTGAGTTGATGTTAGTCAAGAACGCCTTTAAGGCGACAAAGGCGCCATTACCAACACCTCACTGAGTCTGAACGAGGTCGTGTAATAGCGCTACGAGAAGCTATATATTCCTTCTGCGATACTGCAGAAAGGCTTCACAGGAATTTAGCCACTGTACATTATTGCGGGCAGTGGTGGTCAGGAGAATGTACGGCCGCAAGAAAATTGGGTTCGAGACAGCTATGAGGCACTATCGAGAGGGAAGACCATCATGTTCATGTATGGCTCAGCGCATCGTACTGCATCTGCAGCAGCAATCTGAGCAGTAGCTAGTACCACAGTGACACAAGGAACTCTTACAAATCGGTTAATTCAGAAACACCTGTGAGCTAGAAGCCCTGTAACGTGGATTCCACTGACCCCAAACCACTGCCATTTGCGACTTCAGTGCTGTCATGAAATGATAGTTAAATCAAGACCCTAAGCTGCCGACAGGCGTTGTACATAAACGGGGACAGTTGAAAATGTGTGCCCCGACAGTGACTCGAACTCGGGATCTCCTGCTCACATGGCAGACCTGAGCCACCGAGGGCACACAGGATAATGCGACTGCAGGGACTTATCCCTTACACACTCCCTGTGACACCCAAAGTCCCACCTTAATGTCCACAGACTACATTCGTAGTTCCCCTACCCATTACACTCATTGCTCGTGGTAGACAATCTCAGCGAGTCCCATAAGAGTTTGGGCAATGTGTGTGCATCCGCACAGAGGAAGGAGGTCAGTGACCAGTTAGCCTTAACTATATGAAGATGGTATCTGCTCTTTCAGACATGTCCGAAAGAACAGATACCATCCTCATATATCAGTGCTGTCAAGTGAGAGCTCATTGGAGGGCATTTTGAGATCTGTTCTGTTTTCTGATGAAAGCTGGTTCTGCCCCGATACCACTCATGGCAATGTATTGGTTAGAGGAGGCCAGTTCAAAACCTGCAAGCAGCCTGTTTGTGTGCTACACACACTGGACCCACACCTGGAGTTATGGTCTGAGGTACGATTTTGTATGACAGCAGGAGCACTCTCGTGCTTATCACACGCACCCTGACTGCAAAGTTGTACGTCAGTCTGGTGATTCGACCTGTTGTGCTGTCATTCATGAGCAGCATTCCAGGAGGTGTTTTCTAACAGGGTAACGCTCGCCCACATATAGCTGTTGTAACCCATTTACTGTACAGAGTGTCGACAAGTTGCCTTGGCCTCCTCGATTACCGGATCTGTCTCCAATTAAGCACGTCGGCACGCAAATCGCTCTAAGTGGCGTCAACTGAAATGATTTGCCCTTCGGCGGCCAAACTTCCCCTAGCGAGTTCCCAGCCATCAATGCCATACGATCAATTTATTTTTTCTTGAATAAATCATCCAATTTTTCTGAAACTAATCATTTGTTTGTCTGTACACGTAAACAACATCTACATATTTTCGTTCCATTCGGCTAATTCCTTCATGGTGCGTCTTTTTGACTTAGAGCATATAATTTCAGTTGATGTGGGTATGTCGAGGACGTGTGGTCACCGTCGAAGAACTTCGAGTAAACTCAGGATGCACTTCAGCTCAGTTGTTGAGGGTTAGACTATAGATAAGTGTCTGAAACTGGTAGAGGTTATTCCTGATAAACAGCTGGAAACAGCAAAGTAGCTTCGTCCCAAAGAATGAGAGTGTTATCACAAGACTGATGATGCTCTGTCAGGCAAACGACGAGGTTAAGACCACCTTGAAGCTATGAATGTGTAGTGTGCTACATGCCAACAGTGAGTCTCACTCTCGACGTCGTGAACAACACAAAAACGCGGTCAATACACGATCATTACTTACAGTGAACAGTTACGTTTGAAAGAGAAACACTAGTATTTCGCGAATGCAGGTCCCACTTTCCACCTAGAATATTTCCACCATTATAAAAGCAACAATGGTGCAGCTGTATGGTACGGATAGGATAACATAAGGGGCGTTCAAAAAGAAACCAGTACCTGTAGGTTGGAAGTATTGACTCTGGCTGTTGAGACACTTGTCCCACTGTGACACAAGGCAGTGAACGGCTGTCACATAAAATTCCCAGGGCTGCGATATTAACCAGTTCCACACGTACAGCTGGGCGTCGTCGTCCGAGCTGAACCGTTTGTCCATATGCTGACGTTCTTCTTTGACCAAGATGGTCCCCTTCTGATTCATTTCCTTCAGCACGGGGCAACAGTGAATGCCCAGCGTTACTCGCAAACCTCGACCACCCTTTGCCAAACGATCAAATCAAAACAACCAGCCAATCTCACCTGTGGAGTCATTCTGCTCCACGACAATGCAAAACCTCATAGGACCGACACAGTCGCGGCATTCCTGCAGAAATTCAGATGGGAGGTTCTTGGCCACCCTCCATACAGTCCAGACCTCTCTCCCTGTGATTACGCCATTTTTGGTCCCCTTTAAAGGGCTCTAAGGAACAAACGATTCACCTCGGACGACGACGTCGAGCGGTACGTGTGGAACTGGTTAATATTGCAGCCCCGGGAATTTTATGAGACACACATTCATCGCCTTGTGTCCCAGTATCAACAGCCAGGGTCAGTACTTCTGATATGTCTGTGTAAGCAGAAGAAACTAACGATCAAAGTCTGAAAACAATTTATTGGACTGTTCAATTAACCAAAACAAATTCTCCAAGTATAACACCAACACAAAACAGTGATCCGTCTTCGAATCACAACTACATACAAGAATAAGATAGAAAACAACTGAAATAATTTCCCACTAGTCTCCGCCAGAGACTTCTCCAATATACCAAGCCTAATCCAGATATCAACGAGAAGATCCAAGCCGGGCTGCTGGGGCGGCAGCTATCCAAGTCTGCTGGCAGTCGATGAACTGCCAATGTGAGGCCGACCGCCGGCCTTTATAGCGCTTCGGCAGATGATATTTTCCATCACGTGGTTTGACGTGTGAAAATAGTTCCGGGATCTGCAGCGACCTCTTCCTTATGTTTATGTGGGCCGGTAGTGGCCCCTGGTGGTCGCTGGTGTCTTTGCTGTGGTGTTGTTGTTGTGGTTGTTGCTGTGGCCGTTCATCAATATTGCCTGTCGGTTGTGTAGTGCTTCGGTGTGCCTGCGAGGCGGGCAACCCGTGGCTGCAGGCTGTCAGTTTGGTTGCTGATACTGTAGGCGCCGTGATGTCTGGTGGAGAAGGCCACAGCAACTTCTAACACACAAGGACTGGTTTCTGTAATTATGCCTCGGGCTCGTTTCCTTGTGAACGCCCCTCTCCCTCTATAATATACAGGAGCATTGTTGCAGGCTGCTGGTGAGCGCTGGGTGCGACGTCGAGTCGCGGGACAGCGAGGGCAACACGCCGCTGCACGCCGCCGTCGACGCCAACCGCGTGAGGCTAGTGCGACTCCTGCTGGAGGCCGGCGCGGACCACAGGGCCAGGAACAGCCAAGGGCAGCTCCCGCTGGACTTGGCTCGCAAGCTAGGCGGCAAGGCGAGGAAGTATGAGGCAATATTCGAGAAGGTTGCTGCCTCAAGGAAGAGACTTGCAGATGCTAAGAAATGAAAAGCAATATGTAAGGAGTACCTAATAAAAGATAATGATAAATCATTTCATTACTTCAGGTTTTTGATACAATAAAAACCACTGTCAAGTGCACCCCCCATTTTCTGTGTCAGTTAGAAGCTATTGCTGTTCTACACCATGGCCGAGCAGCCCCGGTACCACTTAAGAAAACGCAAGAGGAAACGAGTGTTGCCATGATACAGTCAGTTAAGTAGTGTGCAATGAAACTCGTCCGCAAAAGAGCAGCTGAGTTCCACACCCAACAATGCATAACCACATTAAAAATATTTGAAAATAAAAGGAAATGCTACCTTCATTGCTCAGTCACCAGCATGACGTGGAACAACAACTTACAGCCTACCCTGCTTTGTTGACCCAATATAAAGAAGCGTGGCTCCCTCGACAGTATTATTTTTTCATGAATGTGCAATATGACATGGGAGGACTGTGGTTTTCTGGGGGTGGAGAAACTCCCCAATATCTGTAAGAGTTGGAAAGAAGCCCGGCTCATATAACATTAGCTGGCAATCTGTACTTCAGGTACTAAAATATACATTCCTCGAAATGGATATGGTTCTTGCTGCCCTTATTGTAGAAAATTTATCATTATTGTAAACTCGATCACTCTAGTAGTGTTGATTCACAATGTACCATACATGTTTATCCAGTTCAGTAACAATAACAGGACGGGTGATGAAACAGAAGACGCCATTTGAGCCCATAAATTATGTCAGAGTCGGCAGAAAATGAAACTTAGTTTCACGTAAGCTGTAAATAGGTCTCGTCTTATATAATGAGCCTCCCCCTTGCAAATAAAGTAGTCGTCTATTCACTGCCTCACGTCATTAATTTAAAGTGCAAAGAATGACTGCAGAGGTCTACAATTTCTCCAAATATTGTCATTCTGATGAAAATAAAAATACAATATGTGTAACATTTAATTGGATGGATATTCGTGTGAATGGCAAGATCAATAGACTAAACTAAAACCCCATGGCACATGACCATCCTAGCGACTCCTATTAATAGCCACTTCACAACCCTAATAGTGTACACAGAAAGACAGAAGACTACCTGTCCAGGGGGCCCCAGCGCCAGGCGGTTTGACCTAGCCCAAAAATCATCCCCTCGTTATCTCGTGAGGCACCACGCAATGACAGCCGGTTGGTGCTACCGACCACTGACCAGCGCAGTCTCGCGGAAACCGGCGAGCCAGACTGAACGCGACATCCTTTGCCCGCTTTCAACGCGCTGGTTGCCAATGCGCTGCGCTGACACAGTAGAGGCGTGCGCCCTGCAATCATTCTCGAACAGTTTTACAGAAACTATTCGGCAAAGGAATTCGATTTTTACGTCACTTATAGCTTTAAATGTCAGCTTCGTGGTGAAGTGCCCGCCATCTGCATAAAGATCATTTCGCATTTCGCATTTAAGGAAGACACTGCAAGAAATTCGAAAAGTCTGCAATGAAAAACACGAATCACTATGATTTGCGTTTAATGCACATTTCACCATGTGTTGCTGCAAATGAAATTTAGCTAAGATATTAAATTTTTCTTTAGACTTGGAAGTCTCTGTCTCCAATCTTGAAAAAATGTATTATATGTAGCTTCTTCATTACCAATGGAACACGTGTGAGAATAAAATAATTCTATCACATCTCGAACCTCCTAATCTGTTCAAGATATCGAAGCGAGAATTTGGCAAATAGTAGCACTCAAAGAGGAGATTTTTTATGATACGGTTAACATTGGACCTTTCTTTTCTACGTCGATGTAGCAGATGCTATAAATTTAATTGTTTTCAATCCAGTTCTGTATTTTTTAATAAGTCTTCAATGGCTTGTCAAAAGAGAATTCGCTTCCTGGTATGAAACCAAACATGAAATTTCTTCTCTTATGTTACTGCAGACCGACACAATCAGATTTTCTGACACCAATTACTTGTTTAATAAGACACACTATTTCAAGATTCTGTCGCAATAGCTACTGTAAGGTGAGTTTGTGCAAATTATGCTGTGTTTCGGCAAAACAAGCAAAATTAAACCTGCCAATAAAATAAATGTAGTCATTACTCATAAGTGATAATGCCTCTTCAAATGAGAAACGGTTGACGATTCAGACAAAAATAAATCCTCAATGTGTTGAAAATTTTGCGGAATTCTGTAACATATCGTATTTTTAATTGGGAACAACTGGAGTGGAAAAGGATTTTCATCCTGTTCTTCATCTCAGAAATATGAAAACTATTCGCAGCAAATACTATACCATATCTCTGTTCATCTCCCCATTCAGTGTTAAGTGGTGAACATTCACAGCTTAATCATATTTTGATGTGTTACAGGTTGATTATATATATATATATATATATATATATATATATATATATATATATATATATATATATATATATATAATGCGTAGTATCGAGTGGTTCATAAAGTACAGACTATCATATTTTCATAACATTGTTATCTACAGATGAACAGGCATCAAAATTGCAATTCCTAATAGAACAATGTTGCACTTTTCTTGTCGAGTAGACCTGACCTAATAAAACTCTTTCCTAACTCTGAAGCTGTGCGCACACTGAGAACTTGCAGAACCTTGCCAACTATTCATCAGAGTCAATACCACTGATGAATTAAAAGAAATTTACAGTAAGAAATTCACTGGCTCACTCTGTACAGGGATAGGAACACAAAGACGGTATGCTATTTGCTGTACATTTTCTAATATCAAAGATAACTGAAGTGTATAAATAAAATATATATATATATATATATATATATATATTATCAACCTGTAACACATCAAAATATGATTAAGCTGTGAATGTTCACCACTTAGCACTGAATGGGGAGATGAACAGAGATATGGTATAGTATTTGCTGCGAATAGTTTTCATATTTCTGAGATGAAGAACAGGATGAAAATCCTTTTCCACTCCAGTTGTTCCCAATTAAAAATACGATATGTTACAAAATTCCGCAAAATTTGCAACACATTGAGGATTTATTTTTGTCTGAATCGTCAACTGTTTCTCATTTGAAGAGGCATTATCACTTATGAGTAATGACTACATTTATTTTATTGGCAGGTTTAATTTTGCTTGTTTTGCCGAAACACAGCATAATTTGCACAAACTCATCTTACAGTAGCTATTGCGACAGAATCTTGAAATAGTGTGTCTCATTAAACAAGTATATATATATATATATATATATATATATATATATATATATATATATATATATATTTGTAATCTATTTGAACCATAATGAGTAGTATCGAGTGGTTCATAAAGTACAGACTATCATATTTTCATAACATTGTTATCTACAGATGAACAGGCATCAAAATTGCAATTCCTAATAGAACAATGTTGCACTTTTCTTGTCGAGTAGACCTGACCTAATAAAACTCTTTCCTAACTCTGAAGCTGTGCGCACACTGAGAACTTGCAGAACCTTGCCAACTATTCATCAGAGTCAATACCACTGATGAATTAAAAGAAATTTACAGTAAGAAATTCACTGGCTCACTCTGTACAGGGATAGGAACGCAAAGACGGTATGCTATTTGCTGTACATTTTCTAATATCAAAGATAACTGAAGTGTATAAATAAAATCCTTCGCTAATTTTCAGTCCCACCTGTTCATTGGTTAAGATACACTGGGTTACAGGACTCCTCTGGAATAAAAGCAGATTTGGTGATTTATTTTCATCTGATTTATTAAATTTTTTCAGAATTGTGGTCAGTGATGAATTCACATACAATACATTTACCTAGACGCCAGATTAAATTTTGCTTCTTTTGCCAAAACACAATAAAAATAGAACACAGAGATGACTATAAAAACAAAGGCGTTAACCCACTGATGTCGCTGGAGAAGCACCCTGATATTGACGCAAGTACACCATCGGATTATTGTGAGAATGGCAAGTGCTTGTATAAGAACTACTGAACGACCTTGTTCTAGCGATTTAAAAAAAAGAACAGTTTAATAAAAAATATTTGTAACCTCACTGTGTGCCTTGTAAACTACCTTTTCATTAACACATACAATCATTAAGTTTTTTCAATTTCTGTTGTGTTTTGGCAAAAGAAGCAACACTTAAAGTGCCTTCTTGACAATTTTATCTAGAATTCATTACTGATGACACTTCTGAAAAAAGTTTAACAAATCAAATGAAAAAAAGACACCAAGTCTGTTGTAACTCCAAGGGAATTCTGTAACGTAGTTCATCTTAAGCAATGAACACTTCTCTATACTCTTCAGTTATCTTTGACATTTGAAAATGTACAGCAAGTAGCGTACCATCTTTCTGTTCCTAACCCTATATAGAATGAGCGAGTGGATCTTCTTACTATAAATATCTTTTAATTCATCGATGATTTACTAATTTGGTGAGTAGTTGGGAAGGTTCTGCAAGCTGTCAGTGAGTCCACAGCTTCAGAGTTATGAAAGAGATTTATTGGGTCAGTTCCGTTCTGCAGCGAAAATACAGCATTGTTCTATTAGAAATTACAAATTTGATACCTGTTTATTTGTGGATAACAAAGTTAAGAAGACATGATAGTCATTACTTTATAAACCACTTGAGACTACTCGTTAAGGTTAAATACATTATAAATATATATATAATCTATCTTTAACACACCAAAAGATAATTATGGTGAAGAAGTTTACCACTTCACTCTGAATGAGGACAAGAACAGAAATATGGTGTAGTATTTGCTGCAAATAGTTTCCGTATTTCTCAGATGAAGAACAGGAAGAAAATCCTTCGTTAAGTTTCCATTCCGGTCGTTCCCTGTTAAAAATACGCCAAATTTACAACACAACAGGCGATTTATTTTTGTCTGAACTGCTAATCTTCCTTCATTTGAAGGACGACTAACGACTACATTTATCTTGTTAACAGGTTTAATTTCGCTTGTTCTGCCAAAACGCAGTATAATTTGCACAAACTCACCCTGCAGTGCCAATTGCGACAGAATCTTGAAACAGTGTGTCTTATTAAATAAGCACGTGTCGACCAGAGAGGTCAATACCTTAGAGAAAAACTCATTGTGTTCGTCTGCAGTAACATAAGAGAAAAAATTTCACATTTGTTTTCATACCAGCAAATCCTCTTTTCACTAGCTATCGATCACTTATTAAAAATTACGGTACTGGATTGAAAAAAATCAAATAAATCTATAGCATCAGTTATATCGACATAGCTAAGAAAGTTCCATACGTTAACCATATGACAAAATACTCTCTTCTTTGTGTCTTATCACTTTTCCAAAATCTCACTTCAGTATCTCGAATGCTTTTGGAGATATGAAATATGTTGGGAATATTTCATTGTCGAGTGCATTCGATTGGAAGGGAACGCTCTACATAAAATTCATTTTTTCGAGACTAGAGAAAGATAGAGACCTCCACTCAAGTCTAAAGAAAATTTCAATATCTTAGCTAAATTTCATTTGCATCAACGTATAGTGTAATATGCACCAACAAAAGATCTTAGCGACCTCTATTTTTCATTGCAAACTTTCGAATCTCGTGCAGTGTCTTCTTCAAATAGTTGTATCACAATAAGTATGACCAGTATCGAAATGATGGGCACTTCACCATGAAGCTGACATATACAAGAAATGTGCCGGAAATACCAATTTTTTGTAATAAATAGTTTCAGTAAAATCATGTGAGAGACTGCTGACGTCGTGGAGTATGCTTGACGTTCTACCCTCAATGAGATTGCTGCGCCTTGTCTAGTGCGCTGACCAGCATTCTCTGTGTGTGCAACGTAGGCAGGTACAGCTGCGCTGGACAGCATGGTGAGTCAACGTGCAGACGACCAGCTTTCTTTCTGTTCTTCCACTAAGATCGAGGTGCAGACTGGTGTAGTGGAGTTTGATGTCAACAGGACTTATGTTTCTGATGGGGCCAGCAGTACAGCGAAGGTTTTCTTCGGTGAGGTATTGTCTGGGTAAGTTACGTTCTCTTGTCGGGATTAAGATCACAACTAACTGGCATAACATCGAATCCTCACAAACAATCACAGTTCCCAGCAATCCGGTTATGGCGTTCCGGTGACTTCGAGTGACCTCACCGGGCCTGAATCTTTCCATCTGTGACTGTTCCTCATGTTAACATCGTGAAACCTATCGCCTTTGAGATTTTAGCCTAGTGTTAAGTGTGACAGCTAGTGTTTGACAGACTTTACTTTGTTAACACACACCTCTGTTCTCTGGAATATCGAGGTGCGCCAATGTACTGGTGTTCGACCTAGAGGTAGCCGCTTCGAATCATAGTGATGGAAAAATTTTGATCACCAGTTCTGCTTATACAGGTCGTATAAGTGTCATACTGTACGCCTCACCAGAAGAAAACTGTGTCGTCAATTGCCACAGTGAAATAACTACACTGCGCCTCAAACACTTAAAATTGTGTATTTTTCTACTGAAAAGACTGGTAAGTACCCACTGAAATACAAGGATCATTCAATGTAAAAACGGACTTCTTTTAAAGAATGAATTCCACAATGAAATACAATACTTATTTATTTTTCAACGTAATCCCCCTCATGTCCCATGCACTTGTGCCAGCGCCGGACAAGCTCCTCAGTTGCATGTGCAAGGAATTCTTAGGGGCATGTGAGTAACCGGTTACGCACTGCTGCCTGGACTTCATTATCAGCAGACCTTCAACCACTAAGAGCTTCTTACAGTGTGTTAAATATGCACCCAACTTTTGTCTCCAGATACAATACAGTGAAGAACTGCCTCTACTTCAGCCTCGTACTGTTGCGAAAGCTCCCTGCACGCATCTGATCGGCTTTCTTTTATTTCTTATGTCTAATGTTTTTTCAACCCAACTTACACACAGTTTCTTGAACATCGGCACGTCGTGGACAACATGTGGGACTGGGCCGACACTAATATTCATCAGTGCTGAAACCACTCACCGTATTAGGCCTGCCGTATCGTAATTCAAATCGCGTTATGCAGAAAGCAGTAATATTTCGATTAATGCTTAATTACAATATTTTTTGAATATTGTGACGCATAGGACGAAAGCATTTTTATGGAGATGTACAGCATTCGCTAACTAATAACAAGTGTTGTTTGTTCACTGTTCATGAACATGCAAACATAAATTATTATCAAGAAATTTGCGACTTTATCACTGAGAAGCTTTAGTAACATTACTATACGGAACTCTGTTTCTTGTGTATAAACCTCTTTACAACAGCACAACGCCATTTATTTGTACTTAACTGCAGCACTAGGTCAGAAAAATATTTTGATCTTACTCATAGAATAACGAGTAATCAATAATTAGTTCTGTACACACATTTACTATTAACAGTTGTCAAATATGAAGTGCAGTTGGTTATTTTCACTCATGAATTTTCATAATATACGCGAGTGTATTTTCGAATTCGCGGTACGTTATCCGGAACTCACCTCGCTGCCTACCCAGTTAACACTGTGTGGCTTGGTCTCTTGCAGTGTGTCCAATAAATGGCTTCTGTTTGCATATCGTCAAAAGGTGAGGGATTGGTTTAAGCTGTACAAAAATGTATTCTCAGTTGCGAATTTGGACAACCATCAGGTGTACAATGGAATGACGACAATGAAAATTTGTACCGGACCGGGACACGAACCCGGATTTCCTGCTTATGCATATTTCGTCAACCGTGTGTCTACAGCCTGTACTCGTACATCCATTATATCTATTCCCGTACAGGGGAGACATTTTACTTGAAAGGCGCTTGCCCGGTGTCGATGGATAAATACGATGTTTCAGTGCCTGTGTTAATTTCGGATTACAATGCAATGCGTGCAAGTCCAAAGGAACACTGCATCGTAGTTCAGAATAACACATGCACTGCAGTAACGTTTGGTATAAACTGTGTCGCGCTCTGTTTGGAGTAGCGTACAGGGCGTGAGAGATTGCCACGGGTCTCGTCCTTGACGTGGAGACCCTGCCCGCGGCTATCGAGCGACCTGGCTACAACCGGCTGCAAATAGTGGTACTTTTCGGCACGAAAGACGCCTGCTGCTTGGGTTCTGAGACCATCCTCGCCTAGTTTCGTGGAGTAGCTGATTTCGTGAAGACAACTAGCATCGCGCGCGGAGTGCAGGCTAAGCTGTCTATTTGTAGCGTCGTACCTAAGCTCGACCGCGGCTCTCTGGTTTGGAGCAGAGTGGAAGGTCTAAACCTGAGACTCAGACGGCTCTGCGCCGGTATCGGATGCGAACTTCTCCACTTTGGTTATTGGGTGCAGAACTGTAGGGTTCCCCTTAATAGGTTAGGCATGCACTATAGGCAGGAAGCGGCTGCTACGGTAGCAGAGTAAGTGTTGTGTGCACTTGGGAATTTTAAGGTTAGAGAAACCGCGCCTTGGAATCAGAGACGAATTGCCTGTCAAAATCGAAGTTACATCAGCTGCAAGGTTACCACCGAACCCTCATACTCACAGATTCGATACAGAAAAGGTTAATATGGTATCAGTAAACTGCAGGAACAACCAAGGAAAGGTCCTAGAATTAGTATCGCATATCGAAGACTATAACCAGTCTCAGGACTGAAGACCACAACAACAACAACAACAACAAAGCGATTTAGAAAAGTTTGCTGTATGGTGTGGCAGGTGGCAGTTGACGCTAAATAACGAAAAGTGTGAGGTGATCCACATGAGTTCCAAAAGAAATCCGTTGGAATTCGATTACTTGATGAATAGTACAATTCTCAACGCTGTCAATTCAACTAAGTACCTGGGTGTTAAAATTACGAACAACTTCAGTTGGAAAGACCACATAGATGATATTGTGGGGAAGGCGAGCAAAAGGTTGCGTTTCATTGGCAGGACACTTAGAAGATGCAACAAGTCCACTAAAGAAACAGCTTACACTACACTCGTTCGTCCTCTGTTAGAATATTGCTGCGCGGTGTGGGATCCTTACCAGGTGGGATTGACGGAGGTCATCGAAAGGGTGCAAAAAAGGGCAGCTCGTTTTGTATTATCGAGTAATAGGGGAGAGAGTGTGGCAGATATGATACGCGAGTAGGGATGGAAGTCATTACAGCAAAGACGTTTTTCGTCGCGGCGAGATCTATTTACGAAATTTCAGTCACCAATTTTCTCTTCCGAATGCGAAAATATTTTGTTGAGCCCAACCTACATAGATAGGAATGATCATCAAAATAAAATAAGAGAAATCAGAGCTCGAACAGAAAGGTTTAGGTGTTCGTTTTTCCCCCGCGTTGTTCGGGAGTGGAATGGTAGAGAGATAGTATGATTGTGGTTCGATGAACCCTCTGCCAAGCACTTAAATGTGAATTGCAGAGTAGTCATGTAGATGTAGATGTAGAACAACAATGTCCAGATAGTATTAGCGACAGAAAGATAGTTGAAAGCGGAAGTGAAGAGCAACGACATCCTATGTTCAAATTGGAATATTTATCATAAGGATAGGTCAGTCGTTAATGGTGGCGGCGTATTTATTGCAGTAAAGAACTCGATAATATCTAGCGAGATTATCACAAATCCAGAATGTGAATTAATCCGGGTGAAGTTAGCATCAAAGATCGGCCAATGGTAATCGGATGCTTTTATAGACCGCATTAGTCAGGAGCTGTAGTGGTAGAGAGATTCAGAGAGAACGAAGGGAATATCCTTAATAATTTTTCTGATCATACAGTTGTAGTGGGGGAGGGGGGGCGGCGCTTGAACTCGCCAGATATAGACTGGGAGAATCATGATTTCAAAACTGGTGCCAAAAACAGAGATTCATGTGGCATTATTCTGAATGTCGCGTCAGAAAATTACTTTGAGATGATAGAAAGAGAATCAACTGGTGAAAGTAACGTCTTAGACCTCCTAGCAACAAACAGACCTGATTTTACTGAATCAGTTAAAGTAGAAGAAGGTATCAGTGGTCATAAGGCCGTGATAGCAACTATGACTATAGCTTCTACAAGGGACGTCAAGAAAGGTAGGAAAATATTTTTAGTTAGCAAGAGTGGCAGGATACAAATTGCAGAGTACTTGGGCAGCCGGCATCATAAATTCAGTGATGAGGACGAAGACTTGGAGCACAAATGGAAAAAATTCAAAACCACAGTTCAGTATGCCTCAGGTAAGCATGTTCCGAGCAAGGTCTTATGACCCACCGTGGTATAACAGCCGTATTAGAAAACTGCCACGTAAACAAAGAGTGCTTCATCACAGATTCAAGAGAAGCCAAAACCTAGCTGAGAAACAAAAGCTGAACGAAACGAATATTTGCGTGAAGAGAGCAATGAGAAAACCGTTCAGTGACTTTGAATGTTAAATTCTGTCAATCGATCTGAGTGAAAGCCCTAATAGGTTTTAGTCTTACGTAAAATCAGTAAAATCATCAAAATAATCAATTCAATCCCTCAGAGACTATACTCGCACCAAAACGGAAGATAATAGAGGGAAAACAGAAATACTGAATTCGGTCTTCCGAAATTGTTTCACTCAATCATCGTACGATCATCGAAAGAGCAGATATTGAGATAACCGATCACAGAAGAGAAAGGCAATAACAAGGGCAGATCTACATATACATATACATGATTACTCTGCAATTCACATTTAAGTGCTTGGCAGAGGGTTCATCGAACCACAATCATACTATCTCTTTACCATTCCACTCACGAACATAGCGCGGGAAAAACGAACACCTAAACCTCTCTGTTCGAGCTCTGATTTCTCTTATTTTATTTTGATGATCATTCCTACCTGTGTAGGTTGGGCTCAACAAAATATTTTCGCATTCGGAAGAGAAAGTTGGTGACTGGAATTTCGTAAATAGATCTCGCCGCGATGAAAAACGTCTTTGCTTTAATGACTTCCATCCCAACTCGCGTATCATATCTGCCACACTCTCTCCCCTATTACTCGATAATACAAAACGAGCTGCCCTTTTTTGCACCCTTTCGATGACCTCCGTCAATCCCACCTGGTAAGGATCCCACACCGCGCAGCAATATTCTAACAGAGGACGAACGAGTGTAGTGTAAGCTGTCTCTTTAGTGGACTTGTTTCATCTTCTAAGTGTCCTGCCAATGAAACGCAACCTTTGGCTTGCCTTCCCCACAATATTATATATGTGGTCTTTCCAACTGAAGTTGTTCGTAATTTTAACATCCAGGTACTTAGTTGAATTGACAGCCTTGAGAATTGTACTATTCATCGAGTAATCGAATTCCAACGGATTTCTTTTGGAACTCATGTGGATCACCTCACACTTTTCGTTATTTAGCGTCAACTGCCACCTGCCACACCATACAGCAATCTTTTCTAAATCGCTTTGCAACTGATACTAGTCTTCAGATGACCTTACTAGACGGCAAATTACAGCATCATCTGCAAACAACCTAAGAGAACTGCTCAGATTGTCACCCAGGTCATTTATATAGATCAGGAACAGCAGAGGTCCCAGGACGCTTCCCTGGGGAACGCTTGATATCACTTCAGTTTTACTCGATGATTTGCCGTCTATTACTACAAACTGCGACCTTCCTGACAGAAAATCACGAATCCAGTCGCACAACTGAGACGATACTCCATAGACCCGCAGCTTGATTAAAAGTCGCTTGTGAGGAACGGTGTCAAAAGCTTTCCGGAAATCCAGAAATACGGAATCAACTTGAGATCCCATGACGATAGCGCCCATTACTTCGTGCAGATGAGATACGCATAAGATTCTAGAAAGACTGTGCAACAGAACTTCCTCCCCATGTAGCAGAAGTTTACCGTAGATCTCTGGAGCAACGAGGGGTACCTAACGACTGGAAAAAACCGCAGGACATACCCGTTTTC
Source organism: Schistocerca americana (assembly GCF_021461395.2). Taxonomy (NCBI): domain Eukaryota; kingdom Metazoa; phylum Arthropoda; class Insecta; order Orthoptera; family Acrididae; genus Schistocerca; species Schistocerca americana. The sequence goes on along the minus strand of NC_060122.1, from coordinate 825,840,963 downwards.
AACGAGGGCCGCAAGACAGATACACACAATTATAGAGCTGTATGGTTGAAGTCAATGTGTTATAGAATAATAGAACTTGTTTTTTCCTCAGAATTATAGTCTTTTTAGAGAACGAAAATCTCCTCTAGAAAAATCAACATTGATTCAGCAAACAGAGATCCTGCGAAATTCGACTCGCTGTGTTTCTCCATGAGATCGACAGCACTTCGACATCTGCGGTCTGGTTGATGCCGTATTCCTTGACTTCAGGCCGGCAGTTGACACCATCCCGTATTGCCGTTTAGTGAAACAAATACGAGCTCAACGAGTATCGTACCAGATTTGAGGCTGGAATTCGAGATTTCCTTGCAGATAGAGCTCAAGACGTCGCTCTTTACGAAAGAAAACCGACAGGTGTAAAGGTAATTTCCGGAGTACCCCAAGGAAGTGTGATAGGATCGTTATTGATTACAATGTGTGCAATGGATATAGTAACAGCATGGGATGCTCCTCAAGATTGTACACAGATGATGCTGTTGTTTACAACACAGCAGCAACTCCAGAAGACAGTATTCATTTTCAAAACGGCCTCCAGAGAATCGAGGAATGGTGCAGGCTCTGGCAGTTCACCCTGAAAGTAAATAAATGTAACATATTGCGCATACATAGGAAGAGAAAGCCAGTTCTGTACAACTACGCTGTTGATGAGAAACTCCTGGGAATAACCGTAAAATATCGGAGTTATCTTAATTGTAATGACCACATAAAAGAAATAGTGGGAAAAGCATATGCCAGACTGAGATTCACAGGGATAATCTGAAGGAAATGTAATTCGTTCAAATAGATCTGAGCACTATGGGACTTAACATCTGAGGTCATCAGTCCTCTATAACTTAGAACTACTTAAGCCTAACTAACCCTAGGACATCACACATATCCATGCCCGAGGCAGGATTCGAACGTGCGACCAGCCCGCATCTCGTGGTCGTGCGGTAGCGTTCTCGCTTCCCACGCCCGGGTTCCCGGGTTCGATTCCCGGCGGGGTCAGGGATTTTCTCTGCCTCGTGATGGCTGGGTGTTGTGTGCTGTCCTTAGGTTAGTTAGGTTTAAGTAGTTCTAAGTTCTAGGGGACTGATGACCATAGATGTTAAGTCACATAGTGCTCAGAGCCATTTGAACCATTTGAACGTGCGACCGTAGCGGTCGCGCGATTGCAGACTGAAGCTCCTAGAACCGCTCGGCCACAGCGTCCGGCGAAATGTAATTCGTCCACGAAAGAAGTGAATTATAAGGCACGTGTTCGACCGGTTCCTGATTACTGTTCGTCTATATGGAATCCTTAGCAGGTAGGACAGATAGGAGAGATAGACAAGATCCATCGAAGTGGGGCGCGTTTCGTCACGGGATCGTTTGACCGGCGAAAGGGCTCAACAAACTCCACTGACAGACAAGAGAGGCGTTGTGCATCACGGAGAGGATTGCTACCGAAAGTTCGAGAGACCACTTCCCGAGGAGGGTCGGCAACATAGTGTTTTCTTTCACGTTCATCTCCCGTAATGACAACGAAGAGAAAATTCGAGAAATTACAGCCAGCGCAGAGGCTTACCGTCAGTGGTACTAAAAGTACCCTCTACCACACACCATTAAGTGGCTTTCGGAGTGTGAGGTAGATGTAGTTGGATACCAAGCACACTGTATTTCGTAACGAGTTTAATTGGTCGAATGTCCACGGGTTATAAGAAAACCTAGGGACATAGACAGATAGAGAACTAAAACTTTTATCCATTGTGGATGAGGAACACTGCGACTGTGATGAATGCAGGTATCTTGAAGTTACTACAACAGTCGCCTTTTGTTTTTTCCTTCAATTTTTTTTATTATTCTATTACCGGTTTCGATCCGCCTAGCGATTCATCATCATATGGTAAGTACATATTTATTAATTGTCTGCAGCAGTGTGGGAGTCGTGTAGCTGTGGGAAGATGTATAAACGAAACATGTAAGCACTCAGTATGTCGAGAATTATTCATATTATGATATAGATTTTGTTGGTTTACTTACAGCGATTTCTATCCGTCGGTTGGATGTTGGTGTACACAATATTGTGGAAAACACAATGAATGTTTTCCAGTGACGTTAACTGCATTACACTTTACACACTTAGCCACAGGTTACACGTTCTACATACTTTAGAAGACGTAAATAAACCAAAGGGTATGGCTAAAGTTATATCAAAGAGTAAGTGAAGAGTGTCTCATCTTTCAGCTGTTGTAATACAAAATGGCGTCAGTAAGTATGTATCTATTCCTCTATTGTAAAATAACATGTAGTAATATGTCAAAATTGAAATGTATTTATAAACAATTATAGAGAATTAATCTGTCAATGAGCAGCCACTACGCTCAGCGATCTACACATCGCGTAATACGCCATAAAATTAAAAATTGTATCTTTGTCAGTGCTGATACTGTTGCTGCGTAAAATAAACGCCATTCTTCTTCGATGGAGTACATTAATTTTACGTAACAGCAAACTGATGGGATAGTGCAGTTTGATGACGATCTACTTTCAGAATTTCATGATGTTATAACCTTAGTTAACATCTGTTTTTTTCGGAGTAAATTACTTTTCTGTTATGAAATAATATTACTAGGAAGGAAATCTCTTATATGTCCTGCAATCGTCTTAAATACTGTACCAGTACTGCTCAGATATCTATGGTACGTGAAGCTAGGCCTTAATATGTATATTAGAATACTACCGTGTCTTTCCTTCTTATAAACTGACACTGTACGCTAGAGGCTTCTTGAGTAGCTCTGTACACTAGTATATCCATTTATTACTTGAGACCAGTGGCGGACACAGAAAAACCTTAAGGAGGGGGCGCTAAAGATATCTTGAGCTACCTTTACTTGTACCGTAATAAAAAATAATCAAGGCTCATGTAAAGTTTAAGAAAGTTTTATTTAAACTGATTATACACATACAAGGCAATGCCATCTTATGAAAAAAATTACAGTTGTGGTTCTCTTCCTTAAATGACGCATTCTAGGCGCCTATTCTTTCTGGCAAATTGGTTAATTCCATCGTCAATAGGACAATCAATGGGAGCGTGAGTATTCAACAGAGCTAAGCCATAAGTCGACCTTCCTTCCTTGTCGACCTCAGCCATGTCTTCGTACACCACAATGTTGAAAAGCTTCTTTCTACTGTAGCAATAGATGCAGGTAGACAAGCAAATATTTTGTACAGCTTGTGCAACGTAGGATAGTCAGATCTTGGACAGACAGACAACGCTTGCATAACAAGAGTCACGATCATTAAGGGCGTTTTGCTCGTTTGCTTGAATTGAAGAATCTCTCCCATTAATCTCTTTTTAATCACAAAACATTAGGATATTGGCGACTTTCTCGAACAAATGCCAGACAGAGTAACGTATCGAGATCACTAGAATAGCCGCGGCTTTTCTGTTAGGTATGTGTTAGCTATGTATGTGCCAGACAGCAACGAATAAAATATGATGACGCGGACGCGCGTGCTACATAGGAAAGTACGACTACTCGATAACTCGATTCAGTCGAGTCGACTGACGAAAGAAACGAACGAATTACGCTCGTCTGGGGGAGGAAACCAAACAGCGAGGTCATTGGTCCTATCGGATTAGAGAAGGATGGGGAAGGAAGTCGGCTGTGTCCTTTTAGAGGAATCTTCCTGGCATTTGCCTAAAGGGGTCTGGGGAAATCACGGAAAGCCTAAATCAGGATGACTGGACGCGGGTGTGAACCGGCGTCCTCCCGAATGCGAGTTCAGTGTGCTAACCACAGAGCCACCTCGCTCGGTGGGCATCCAATTCATTGCAGCAGCGTGCAGTAGCTCGTGACCACAAGAATGCACGGGTGTGGTTGGTTCGCTATATTCTACTGTGTGATTGAATGTAGTTATTGCTATTTAGCGTGATAATTATTGAACGATCATGTTACTACTTATTACAATAGAGATTTTTCGTAATTAGTTATTTTAGTGCATAAAATGAAACCAAGTGTACGAAGTACGTTTTGAAAACGGGTATATATTTTTAAATGAATCTTGTATCTAAAATCTTTAAAAAGTCGCCTAAGAACATTACAACACAAAAAAAATTTTTCTTCCACTAGAAAAAATTCAGGACCGAAAGGGTTAAGAACTATCACCTACTGTGTGGCGCAGCGTATTTGCCTTCAGACCACACCATGGAGTTGTGAATAAATCTCAGAGAACAAGTTTAAGTAACTGGACATCACTTTCATATAACTTGCGCGATGTGAGCAAGTTGTCTGGAGGCACGAATATTATATGTTTCATAATGAGCTGTCGTTTGCAGTGACATCTGATGGCAATAACAGGAGCACATTGTCATGTAAGTAAGAGGTTTACAACCAATGTAAATACTGTTCGCGAGTCATGGGTGTATGTCTGTGTGAGTGATTCATTACGTATCGGTGGCTGGCTGAGGTAGCACAATAGAACTAAAAATAAGAGAAACCACACATGTGTAGCTCATGTTGCAGCATTCCTCTTGTGAAGCTTAGCGAGCACAGTGATGCATAGTTGAGGCTTATTGCCACAGTTCTTTGTCGTAGACTTTATGACAGACTTCTTCGCTGTGCCATGCAAAGAACCGTGTCAACATCTAGGTTTGATTAAAGGAAAGCAGGAAGTTGAAATCTGAGTCACCCGCTGCACTGCTGTATGTGAACGGAGCAAAGTTGTTGAAGCTCCAGAGGTAGTTTTTCGGAAAACGTTTTACTTGTAGCGTAAAAAATATACCGCCAAATATTTTTGGTTCAAATGTTTTTTCGCTATGCACCTGCTCTCAAACTACTGCAGGGAAACCGTTGTTTAAAAACATACGATTATTTCAAACTGTAAGTCCCGCATCACAACCTGACGATGTGGTGGTTATCTTTTCGTTATTGGTCATAATGATTACAATACTTCAAACTGAGTAACTCATTGCCTGTCGTTCGAAGAATTAGCAGAGATTTGAAAAGTGCAAACTGCGATACCTAATGCGAGAGGAGCAGTAACTTGCAGTCTGAAATTGTCGTCATATTTCAAAACACCTTTGGCCACATCATTGAGAGGTGAATGCTAGGTTCAAAGGCTTAGTGAAGAAACGTTACCTAGCCAGAACTTGATCCCGTAACTTTTGGGTTTCCAGCCAAACCTTCTACCGCTGGATCAGCACGCCACATAACGAATTGGATCTCGCTTGCTGCGTTTTCAACGTCTGCTGTTCTATCGAGTTATGCCGGCTGTCCGGCAGGTGGCAATAGCATCTTTTTTACAACTTAGCTTTAATTCATCGTAGTTCAGACGATTTATACGAAGTATTTATAAATTACGAAGAAAAACCTTCCTCATGAATAGTTGTATCTGGATCAAAATCTCTACAGCAGTTCGTGAGATTAACCTGCACATACGGACGGACATACATGATCAAGCGACTTCAGTTTATGCATAGAGAGATTACTGCCACGTTAAGCTTCTGCTTTCAAGTATAGATTCTCAGTCGTTCAGTGAGTGCGGAATAAAGCAAAGGTTCTTCAACGTTAACTGTCTATCGTATTGCGAGGCTCTCCGCAATACGTGGACAATAGCGATACGATATCACTGGATGTAGCAATTCTCAAAAAAATATGTAATACTTCCAGGTTAATAATAACCCTTAATTATCACGGTTGAAAAGTTCAAAATTGATTTTATACTCAAATACAAGCTATTTCATTCGAAAATTTACCTACTATCCCCCTTTTTAAATAAAGTTTTAAAATTACGAGCGGTTCCCAATCTTTTGTTCCGAGCATAATATCTTTCGTAAACAAAAATTCAACTATCGACCAGTAAGCGATATAGTACTAGCCCTCTGTTTTCTTTCATCGTATTCTACAATATACTTTCTCGTGTTCTTCTTTTTATTGCGACTTTTTTCCCTTTCATATAAACTCGTTGGATTTGTATTAGTGAAGGTGTAAATCTATGATTGTATCATGAGTATAATTTGGGTCTAACTGATTTGTAAAAATAGCTATCTATGGATTCTCCTTTGCCAAATATTTCAAAAATCGTCGCTTAAAGCGAGTTCATTCCAAAGCGCTAATGCATTCAGCAAAATATTGTTCTTTTTTCTTTTGTATTTCTTGTTATCTCTTTTTGGTTTTATTTCAAATTGGAATAGGGTAACTGAAATATGTACGAGGGCAGTTCAATAAGTAATGCAACACATTTTTTTTCTCGGCCAATTTTGGTTGAAAAAACCGGAATTTTCTTGTGGAATATTTTCAAACATTCCCGCTTCGTCTCGTATAGTTTCATTGACTTCCGACAGGTGGCAGCGCTGTACGGAGCTGTTAAAATGGCGTCTGTAACGGATGTGCGTTGCAAACAACGGGCAGTGATCGAGTTTCTTTTAGCGGAAAACCAGGGCATCTCAGATATTCATAGGCGCTTGCAGAATGTCTACGGTGATCTGGCAGTGGACAAAAGCACGGTGAGTCGTTGCGCAAAGCGTGTGTCATCATCGCCCCATGGTCAAGCAAGACTGTCTGATCTCCCGCGTGCGGGCCAGCCGTGCACAGCTGTGACTCCTGCAATGGCGGAGCGTGCGAACACACTCGTTTGAGATGATCGACGGATCACCATCAAACAACTCAGTGCTCAACTTGACATCTCTGTTGATAGTGCTGTCACAATTGTTCACCAGTTGGGATATTCAAAGGTTTGTTCCCGCTGAGTCCCTCGTTGTCTAACCGAACACCATAAAGAGCAAAGGAGAACCATCTGTGCGGAATTGCTTGCTCGTCATGTGGCTGAGGGTGACAATTTCTTGTCAAAGATTGTTACAGGCGATGAAACATGGGTTCATCACTTCGAACTTGAAACAAAACGGCAATCAATGGAGTGGCGCCACACCCACTCCCCTACCAAGAAAAAGTTTAAAGCCATACCCTCAGCCGGTAAAGTCATGGTTACAGTCTTCTGGGACGCTGAAGGGGTTATTCTGTTCGATGTCCTTCCCCATGGTCAAACGATCAACTCTGAAGTGTATTGTGCTACTCTTCAGAAATTGAAGAAACGACTTCAGCGTGTTCGTAGGCACAAAAATCTGAACAAACTTCTCCTTCTCCATGACAACACAAGACCTCACACAAGTCTTCGCACCCGAGAGGAGCTCACAAAACTTCAGTGGACTGTTCATCCTCATGCACCCTACAGCCCCGATCTCGCACCATCGGATTTCCATATGTTTGGCCCAATGAAGGACGCAATCCGTGGGAGGCACTACGCGGATGATGAAGAAGTTATTGATGCAGTACGACGTTGGCTCCGACATCGACCAGTGGAATGGTACCGTGCAGGCATACAGGCCCTCATTTCAAGGTGGCGTAAGGCCGTAGCATTGAATGGTGATTACGTTGAAAAATAGTGTTGTGTAGCTAAAAGATTGGGGAATAACCTGGTGTATTTCAGTGTTGAATAAAACAACCCCTGTTTCAGAAAAAAATGTGTTGCATTACTTATTGAACTGCCCTCGTATTTATTCAGGTAAACTAAAATAACAAGTCCGCACTTATCATTTTTCTTTTTCGCACTTCCACAGGAAATTGTTTTATTCGAAAGTAGCCACATACACATAATAGGTTGCCGTGCACGGGTGCCCATGTTCCCCCAAACCTATCACCTAGCTGGCCATTTGAACAACAAGACCAAAATATTTTTAAAAAATAAATATTATTTTGCCACCGCCACTTCGACACGCAATGAAACAGGATTTGTCAAAGATATGCCTTGGCAGGCATTGGCATCTATTCCGCAATACGTTTCCCCAGTTGTTACATTTGTGTGGACAGTCGCCACATCGGTATTTTGTAAGTGGTTACTAACACTGTTCGTCAAATGGGTTAATGGTTCCCTTAGGTGGCAGGTTTAAATTTTCCTTGCGAATGGACTAAAAAGCGGTATCACACTGAAGAGCCAAAGGAACTGGTACACCTATCCAGTATCGTGTAGGGCTCCCGCGAGCACGCAGAAGTGCCGCAACACGACGTGACATGGACTCGGCTACTGTCTGAAGTAGTGATGGAGCTAACTGATACCATGAATCCGTGAGAGTACGAGGGAGTTGAGATCTCTTCTGAACAGCACGTTGCAAGGCATCTCAAATATGCTCGATAATGTTCATGTCTGGGTAGTTTGGTGGCCAGCGGAAGTGTTTAGAGTCAAAAGAGTTGCTGGATCCACTCTGTAGCAATTTTGAACGTGTGAAGTGTCGCATTGTCCTGCTGGAATTGCCCAAGTCCGTTGCAATGCACAATGGACATGAATGAATGCAGGTGATCAGACAGGATGCTTACGTACGTGTCACCTATCAGAGTCGTATCTAAACGTATCAGGAGTACCATATCACTCCAACTGCACACACCCCACACCATACCAGAACCTCCACCAGCTTGAACAGTCCTCTGCTGACATGCAAGGTCCATGGATTCAGAAGGTTGTCTCTATACCCGTACACGTCCATCCGCTCGATACAGTTTGAAATGAGACTCGTCCGACCAGGCAACATGTTTCCAGTCATCAACAGTCCAATGTTGGTGTTGACGGGCCCAGTCGAGGAGTAAAGCTTTGTGTCGCGCAATCATCAAGGGTACGTACATGGATGGGCCTTCGGCTCCGAAAGCCAGTATCGGTGATGTTTCGTTGAATGGTTCGCAGGCTGACACTTGCACTTGTTTATGGCCTAGCATTGAAACATGCAGTTATGTATGGCCGGCCAGAATGGGTGTTTTCTTGGTATCGTAGTAATGTGGTTTTCCATTACTCCCCATTCGGTGAGTTGAATGGACGGAACGAGAGCCATGCCGATGGGAGCGCACGTGGAGTGGCTGTGCATCTTAGTACGCATGTCTGTTTTCTCCCCCCCTGTTCCCGTGCCCCCTCGGTTTGTTTCTGGCCTGGCATTCCTTACTTTCATGTGCCTATGCAGGAATTCATAGTCGGTCAGTTCTACGTTCATAATGAGTGTATTGATGGTGAGAGCCTTTTATAGCAAGTTATTACTGCTTTGGCGCTTACAGTACCTAAGACCGTAGTGCCCAGACAGGTAAAGCCCAGCATACAGGTTTTAATCACTCGTCACGTTGTATCCAAGTCGTGTTATGAACAGCTTACTATGTGTATATTCCTGACTTCCATACATGAATATACCGAGCGAGGTGGCGCAGTGGTTAGCACACTGGACTCGCATTCGGGAGGACGACGGTTCAATCCCGTCTCCAGCCATCCTGATTTAGGTTTTCCGTGATTTCCCTAAATCGTTTCAGGCAAATGCCGGGATGGTTCCTTTCAAAGGGCACGGCCGATTTCCTTCCCCATCCTTCCCTAACCCGAGCTAGCGCTCCGTCTCTAATGACCTCATTGTCGACGGGACGTTAAAACCAACACTAACGCTAACATACATGAATAAGGGTAAATTATAATACGTAGTTTAGTGTGGCGCTAATATGGATAAAGCCTTTATTGACGCACTTTATAGGATATATAGTATGCATAGTATGTATAGTATTTACAGTAAGTGCACGCGAAAGTGTTCGCTGCATGGGTATTCGATTAGCAGTAACAGTGAAGTTGTATCGTAGTAGTAGTGACTGGTTATACCGTGGGACTGTGTGTCCACTGCTTGGACAGCGCTATCTAGTGACCGGTTGTGAACCACTAGAATCGCAGCAGGTATACCTTCGTGGAATAGGGCAGTGTGATGCCGACCGTTGTTAGTTGAGCAGCGGTCATGTACCACATAGTTTTATCTTGTGGCTGCGGTTTTACATATTTTCTGGAAAAGAATGACCATGAGGGCAGTTGTTTTTTATTTTTTGTGACAATGATTTTATATCAGCTGGTCTGCCTCGTGCATCGTTATATCCAAATGGTTTACAAATGTTAACCTACATTCAGGTATGTGTACTGTACTAATAGTAATGTATATAGTGTAACTCATGTTTTTCTGACTGAGATTCCCCTTGGATCCCAAGACGGATGTCGAGGTGCGGCTGGGCGCTCCGCGTCGGTCCCAGCTGTAGCTTCCAGCTCCTCACGCCACCCAGCTTCCTACCTTCCCCCCCCCCCCCCCCGCGCCCTCGCTGCCGTAAGATGGCTCCCTACATGACCATGGTGTGGTATCTTGAGGGTGGAATGTGCAGTCCTAAAGCGCCAGCTACACACCAACCAGTGCAGTGTCGTGAAACGTCATCAAGAATATGCTGACCTGCACACCAATGGAAAGAGTGACCAGTGCCACACGTCCAGGAAGAGAGACTTTGTGACGTTACAACGCAGTCCTTGCTATGAATTTTTTCGTTTACTTAACACATGAAACTGTTTGTATATGATGTATTGTCTAGTGTAAATATGTATTGTAAATACAATGCTTAAATTATGTAATATTTAACACTGGCAAGTCGGGGCATATTTAGTTAACGTTGAAGTCAGAGAGATTGTTTTGTCGCGCCTCTGGGCGCGGGAGCGCGCCAGCGGGCAGTAGTATCGGTAACGCCGTGCTCGGAGTAAGACTTACAGTCGAGTGCTGCTAGTCCTAGTTGTGTTACATCTAACGGCTAGTGTGTCGGTCTAAGTACGACGGGAAAGTAATGGTCGGCATATCTGGAAGCATGGCCGGGCAAGTTATTATGGATTAATGGGCATAGTGCTGAAGAAACGAGGGCTTAAATGTGAAGCGCACTATGGGCCCAAGTCGCAACAGTAAAAGCCTGCTGCCACATTGTGTCGCCGCCGTGGACTTCCGTCGATCCACCGACAGCGAGGGAAGTAAGATCTACGTAATTTTCGTAGAATAAAATTGTAGAAGACTTGCCAGTGACTGTGCTTTTCTCTGAAGTTGAACAATTAATAACAAGCTCTTTATAATCGAAATGTTGCATTTACATTCCACCCGACAATAACTCCAAGAAGTTTCCTTCCGATCCTTACCATATTGAACCGAGTGTGTCACGCCATTATCAAGAGAAAATATGTTAATTATCAAATTATTTGCATAGACGGTGAAGAGTAAATTCCAGATTGTTTTGAACGGTTGGTTATCGTAGTTAATTGTTGCACATAATAAGCTTACGCCAACCGTAGTAACTTAATAATAGACTGAAGTAATAAATTTGATTATTAAAATTTATTTCAATGCATATTCAGCTGAAGTTAGTTCAAGGATGTTTCATGAAACTATAAGGCTTATTCCACCTGACAATCGCCCAATTAATGAATTACTATCATTCAAAACATAGTTAATCAATATTGACAATATATTTCATTATCAGTAGATTAAACTGTGCAAAGTACGTAATTTTAAAGACAGAGTGACAGTCCATTATTCAAAGTCTCGATAGACAATTATCTGTGTTGTCAGCATTGCAGTTAGCCGACAAATTATGAACAAAATAATTACCAAAATACTTATTGAAAGTTAACCATTAATGTTTAAGTGTAGTTAGATTGTTATGACATTATTTTATATGACTTCTGAGCCTGACACAGCACTTACGTAAAACTTCCCGTTCCACCTGCTGCGCTACAAACAGGTAAACTTTATTTTTGACGCAATTATTCACGTACTTAATAGTACTGTCGCTCATCAGTTGAGCTGGCGAGCGATTTTTTAATTGCTTTTACAACTTAATCATTTCTTTCGGCAAAATTTCCACTGGTAAAACTTATTTCCAAATTATTTCATTTACCGATCGTTATTGAATGAAATTATTCACTCAATAACGATCAAGTTATAACGTCTCCTGTTTCCCGTGGAATAATCATAATTTACTTCGGATTTGGATGCCTTATCCCGACACTGGTGAAAATTCATAATTCACAGTCATTGTCAACTTGTAATTTCGCAAATCCCGGGAAGCAGGGGGGGGTGTTATAACTTCAGCGCCCTTGTCAACACTGATTTAACCAGTCGCCCATCACTGGTCACTCTGTTCGGTAGCAGACTTCGAGAGCATCAGTACTGAGTAATAGGAAGAAGGTACTTAGCCTGCATTCTGCAGCTAGTAATAGTCTGTGTACATACCTGCACGTAGGAAGCACAGGCAACAAGTTAAGCAGTGGTTCTCTTCGTTGTAGAAATAAAGTGTTAAATTAAATCACAACTGTTTTGTACAGATGATTGTGGATTCCTTCCACCAGCCATCGCAACTTCTCTCCTTCCTTGTTTGTGTTGGTGCTGACTCCCACAGTAGCCAACACAACACATAATGAACTCTTAACGTTACTTGACGATTTCAGATTTTGCTGTTAGTTGCTAGATGCATATTATTATAAAATACAACTGAAAACCATGGACTGCACGAATACTTGAGTCGGGCTGCATGTGGCCTGCAGTTTCACTGAATTAATGAAATCGACAGGAATGGCAGAGCTGAGCTGTCACCTATCTACATATCTATGTAGTACTGATAATGCAACTTCTTGCACTGTCTCGATTTGTGATAGCCCTTTTCAGAACACATGTTGGCCTTTGTTGAGTAGTTTTTACACAAGAAAAAATCATTTAATTGATCTTTCACCAATGTTTCAATAAATTTTCGAAATAATCGGTGCTATCACTATGGATCTGTAATTTTAAGGTGTACTTCTGTCTCCTTTTTTGTATATGGGCAAGACAGTTGTCAGTTTCTGACAGTGTGCAAATGTTCCCTCTCTAAACTTTCTCTTTATGAGTTTAGGTGATGGAATGCATGTAGCATCTACAATTCTTTTTATAATAAAACTAGATAAAACATGTATGTCTTCAATTCTGAAGTTGCTCAGTGATTTGGCAACACACAGTATGTCCTATGGATAAATAGTCCGTAATCCAAATTTTGGCAAGTCTAACTTAAACTCTGTTTCTTGTGAGCTGGGGAGCCTATCCACATTGTCAGCTAAATTACTTTCATATTTCTAAGTTCCCAAAATTTATAAAACTATTATTTAACTCATCTGCACTTAGTGGAACTGCATTGAGTCATGCTTCTGTTTTAACTATTTTCCAAGGAGCTTTATATTTGTTAATGGACTGAGAAATGTAGGTATCATTGGCTTTGTTCTTTGTAGAAATGTTATCATCTCTGTATATCTCTTTTTAATTTTTCATATGAATGTCTGTATTCATTAGTAGTATGGGATTTTTCACATTATATTTTTAACAGAATCCTTAAATTGTTCAAGTAAGGTGTGCACCAGTTAGCTACATTTTTGTTTTGTCTCTTCCCTCCAATTAGTTTGTTTGTATGTAATTATAAAGAGACAGTATCAATTAAATATAGTTGTAATGGAATGTGAGAAATAATCGAAACCATCATTCAGTGAGTCATGTGAGATTTGATACATTTAGTGATTTTAATTGCCCCACAGGTCTGGGTTCTATTAGTTGAACATGATCTTTTTTGTACCTCATTAATTTTAGGAATATTCTATCACGATCAGACAACATAGGTTCAACAACATTTAAAATTACATCATCTCTCCAAATTTTTGATATAACATTATCTAGACAGACATTCTGCCTCATAGACTTAAACTTAAGGCAAGAGAAATTGGGTAACTTGAGGCTGTGCAACAGGAGGTTATTTTTATAATTTTTCATCAACACATCAGTATTGATGTCACCAAAAATTAAAATTTTACTGCTCTTATATCTAAGTAGGTACATTAGTAGACTATCTATATGTTGGACAAAATTGTTACTACTAGTTTTGGAGGCATAATACATGGATACTAACCTGATCTTGCTGTGAGGGAAGTGAACGGCTGCAAGTTGCAGGCAAACGAAAAGGTCCATTTCGACACACAGAGTGTGTTACTGGATAGAGCTATAAATAATGACCATGGCTGTTGAGACACTTACCCCACCTTGATGATGAATGCCCTGGAAGAACAACTCATGTTGAGTATAGAACCACTCTGTCACAGTCTGCTGCACTTCTTCATCTGATCCATAGTGGTGCCCCTGGAAGAATTTATTGAGTGGCCCAAAAACGTGGAAATCATGGGAACTTAAGTCATAATTATACACAGGGTGGTTTAGCTCTTCCCACTTCCAAAACACCAAAACATTCTTTGTTTGTTTGGCAACATGAGACCGGGCATTGTCGTGTAATAAGGTAAGGTTACTCTGGAGTTTATTCTTGATTGCTATCAACAGCCATCAGAGAATGTCACAGTATTTGTTAGCTTTTATTGTTACTCCTTTGGGGCAGAACTCCACTAGCAGAGGCCACTGATTGTCGATGAATGGTCACCATGACCTTAGCTGCTGATGTTGTGGAACCTATTTTCTTTGGTTTAGGCGACCCTGTATGCTTCTTTTGCATACTCTCACGTTTTGATTCCGGTTGAAACAATGTGCTTATGGATTCGTCTCTGACAATAATCTTGAAAAAGAAAGTGTCGCCCTCATTCTGATACCGCATCAAATGGTTCAGTGATATTCCCATTATGTTGTGTCACTGTTCCTCGGACAAACATTGTGGGATCCATTGAACTCAACCTTCTTATAACCAAGTCTATTGCATAAAATAGCATGTACACTGCCATGGTCACCTGTACTTGAACAGTAAGGGCATCCAAGGTGACCTGTATATCAGTTTGAATGCAACTGTCAGTAGCAACCATTGTCTCGCGAGGATTACGATTTGTCACCTGCCTGGGTCACGCACCATCCATCAGTGTCTCCCTGCCATTACGAAAACGCCGACACCACTTACACACTGTTCAGTCTGAAACACGCTTCACACCACGCATTCTTCTATGAATGTCCTGTGGATGGACACCTTTCATACAAAGAAAGCTATCACACTCTCCTGTTCCTCCTTGGTACTGTTCGTCACTGGCACCTCCATTGGCCATTGGTGTATCACAGGGCACCACATCTTACCTGGGGGAGAGAAAAGAACAGTGGTAAGTAACCAATCTCTGCTAATGTACCACACTGCACCCATACGCAACAAATGTAACATTTATTATAGCCTACACATAGGTGGATATAAACAGCATACAGAAATAACACTTTCCTCAAAACGATATCCAGAGATCTGCTGTTGGACTTTTTCATTTGACTGAACCTTATAGTTCAAGTTCTTGATGTTTGTTTCTCGTTGATAGCATGTTTAAGTGGAGGAAAGACACAGAGCCACATTCTTTAGCTAATAATCATTGCACAGATTTGTAATTACATGACTGTGTATTTAATTATGGCTGTAATTTCTCTGACCAAGGCTTGGTCATCACTGTGAGTTTCACTGGAGCAGACACTCATGTTCAATACTATGGGTGATGTACACAGATTTTAACTTGTTACTTAAAACCTTTCCAGTTACCTTTCGTAAATATAGTTTCCCATTGTAGTCAAAGTCGTGGCCATGTTTTATGTAATGGTTCCTCTTAAAAGAGCTTGCATTAATTATTGAAATGGTCACAGATATCTTTGTATTTAATATTACTTTTCGACTCTTCTTTGTTTACACATGAGGTTTCCATCAAGTGATGTCAGTGTCGTATGTTCACTATTATGGCATTTGTGGGTGTAAGGTTAGCTAGTGTTCTCTTGAGGGCAGAAATCGCATCATTACTGACATCATTTGATCTTCCTATTATTACGACAAAATCTTTAGCTGATGATTCGCAGAAGTCACTTTTACCTAAAAAATTACTCAGACAGGGCCCACATTTTGTAAACCCACCTAATACAGACTTGGTTGAGTCATTCAGCACTAAAAGCAATATACCAGACATACTACGACAGCGGTTATCTGAAAGCATCCTTGTTTTGTGTTACCTTACAGAATTTGGCACACAGCTTTTTAGTTTGTAAGTATTGGATCCTTGCCTTTCGTCTGTTAACAAGTTCCTTCTATTATCATTTGACACTTTTGATTCGCTGTTTTCGTATTTAGATAACGCTTCAAATACGCTTTTTTAGAGAGGGGAATGTTGACACCCAACATCATTGCACTTTTCAAAAGTTATTTGAGAACTGCTGTTACAGGTATGAGTACATTTGTTAAGCCGGGTTCACACACGCAACTAATATGATGTCAAAGCTTGTGGTTTTCTATAGTGGCACCATGAGCTACCCTTTGCACAGGACGCCACAAATTCTATGTAGTTGCAAAGCACATGGTGTCAATTGAAATGATACAGGTGGGTATCGGTGTTGGTAGTGCAGGTTACGGTATGGCATTAGATGTGTGACAACAGTTAAAACAAGAAAGACGAAACTTGAATGTTGGATCTGAAAATAGGGAGACACACAGATAAAAATCAGAAGCCACAAACACTAGCGGCGTGTAAATATCATCTGCAGAGATGCCACTCTTCCACCGTTTTAGTATTCGTTGACGTAGGCATTTCAAATAACTAATTTTTAGTTTAACAGCTGTCACACCACACTCAAGTTCTATTTGCCACACATAATCCGCAATTTATACAGTGTTCGGTCTCATAAATCATGTAGTTTATGTGACTCACATTTTTGGTTACATATTAAGTTCATTTATTCGTTCATCCAAAAATCTTTTAAGTTTGTGGGATAAAACATTGTTTTGCAAATACTGCACACACACACACACACACATACACACACACACATATACACACACTGCTACGCGAGTGCTATGGGAATGCTTCAGGAAAGACCACAAAGATAAGAGAGATTAGGGCTCTTACAGAGGCATATAGGCAATCATTTTTCCCTCATTCTGTTTGGGAGTGGAACAGGGAGGGAAGATGCTAGTTGTGGTACGAGGTACTCTCCGCCATGCACCGTATGGTGGATTGCGGAGTATGTATGTAGATGTAGATGTAGATAGATTGTTGTTCTTGTCGTGCCAGAAGCTGTGAAAGAGTACCTGTCAACCACTGTTTTCACTTTTTGTCAGTAATAAAATCAAAACACACCTAAATCGAATGGAGTACAGCAGCATACAATGTTGTTAGGGAGTCACTGCAAATGGATCACACAACCCACTACAAAAATTTCATACTACCACTGAAAATATCATACATTTTTATTTCTATGCTTCTACCTACCTACTATCATCTTGGCCTACACTGTTATTATTATTAATTGGCCTATGCTCCATAAAAAGAACGTTAAAACTGTTTAGCAAAATAAAATCAAAATAAACAGTGTCACTGCACATTAAAACTATTTAGCGAAATAAAATCAAAATAAACAGTGTCACTGCTGGAACTGTTTGCACTTGTCTGGGGGAAACTGTTCACTGTCACTGACTCCAGTATAATCGTCTGATAGTGTTGGAAACTTTCAACTTCATCTACATCCTTCGATGGGTAAAATGAGCAGTGGCCATTCTTTCAATTATAGACTTGGTCGGCTGGAATGTAGTGCAGCAGCTGCAGGATCATTTGACGTACTGTGATACAAGGAGAGCTCCATTCATTGTAGACGTAGACAGCTGGTTTCTCAACTTGGCTTTCATTCTGAATATCTTGCTGAAAACTAAAATTTAAAAAGCAAATTAATTTAAAAATAGCGTTGATAATCTTAAAACTGGGATGTCTCATCTCTCACTCTACCTCATTCCTTGAACAATCTCACTAGTTACCAATAAGGATGATAACTGTTACAACCAAGCAGCTTACAATCTTCTGACAATAATGACTTTAGCTTGCCTGAATACTCACTATGGAATGAGGAAGTGATATTACTGACAAGGCCGCTAATGCACCATACAAATGCGCACCATCATCAGATGAGATCTGTCCAATCTGAAATATGTGTACATTGTCCTTTAATTTTCCTGTATTTATAAACATTTAAAGTATGGCATAAAACTTTTCCCTTCATATACGGATTCAAACTAATATCATTTTAAAAGTTCATACATAGCACATTACGAGGCGCATCCAGAAAGTAAGTTTCCCGATGTTGTTTTCTTTAAACTAGACATATTTAGTCGGGAATTTGCGCATGCGCAACTGATCTATGACGTCACAATCGAATGCCGGCTGGACAAAGTCCCGCCTGGTGCCAGTACTGGGGCCGCAGTGCCCTGAAACAGCGTCTCTTATTCGTTCTCCCGCCATCGGCTAGTTTCGGTCAGTGATAAGGTTCCTTAATGCACAAAATATAGCTCCCATCGAAATTCGTCGTCAACTCTCTCAGATCAATGGGCAGAGCATCATGAGCAAACAGATGGTGCGTTGCTGGTGTAGGTTTTCTTTTTCTAAATGTCTTCAAAGTGTCCTTGATGAAGAGCGCAGTGGGCAACTGTCCCTCACCCATTATCACCTGGTTGAGGTGATGCGGTAGCGCATTTGGAGAACCGTCACTTCTCGATTACGGAGCTCAGCAGCCATTTTCCGCAGACATCGCAATCTTTGTTGCATGAAATTGTTACTAAGCACCTGCTGTTCAAGAAACTGTGTGGCCGCGCGGGATTAGCCGCCGGTCTGGGGCGCTGCAGTCATGGACTGTGCGGCTGGTCCCGGCGGAGGTTCGAGTCCTCACTCGGGCATGGGTGTGTGTGTTTGTCCTTAGGACAATTTAGGTTAAGTAGTGTGTAAGCTTAGGGACTCATCACCTTAGTAGTTAAGTCCTACAAGATTTCACACACATTTAAACATTTTTTGAAACTGTGATCCAGGTGGGTGCTGAAAAACCCGAACACAAAACGAAAAACTTGGGAGTAGCACTGAAATTTCTGCAGCCATATCGTGATGAAAGAGACTAGTTCCCCAACAGTATCGTCATGGGCGATTAGAAATGGATTTCTCAAAATGGTTCAAATGGCTCTGAGCACTATGGGACTTAACTTCTTAGGCCATCAGTCCCCTAGAACTTAGAACTATTTAAACCTAACTAACCTAAGGCCATCACACACATCCGTGCCTGAGGCAGGATTCGAACCTGCGTCCGTAGAGGTCGCGCGGTTCCAGACTGTAGCGCCTAGAACCGCTCGGCCACCCCAGCCAGCTGGATTTCTCACTTAACCCCAGAACACGGAGGAGCAGTCAGTGCATTGGCATCACAGTCCGGTCAAGATGAAATTCAAACAGACTGTGTCAGTGTAGGATGATGGGCATGGTGTTCTGTGACAGGAAGGGCATTCTGCTCATTGACTTTCTGCTCAGAGGTGAAAGAGTGAACGCTGACCATTAAAGTTGATTCACACTTGGCAGGACGTCACCGTCACTTCAAAAGATTTCTCCCCTATAGTTCAAATGGTTGCATTCACACACGCCGTCAATGGACCATCATCGGCACGCACGTTACATCAGGGTCACGTCAAGGTTTTTCAGGAAGAATCTTTCGATGGGCCCACTTGCATAATTGTTTTGTTTAGTTCCACAAAACGGCCAATGTAGATATATCTTCGGCAGACCACCAGCTTCTGCCATGGTGATACTGGATGCCTAAATCTTGCATTTCACTTCATGATTTTTATTTTTATCTGGCTTAACAGGTAAAAAATTGTTGTTTAGACACTCTGAAAAAATTATAGAATGATGACACCTTCTCTTCCATTTCCTTGTAAAGAGTGTCGAACTCTCCTTCACAGTCTCGATTTTTTAACTTTTTTTTTCTAATACAGACTCTTTTTTGCTCACTGTTCCTGTTCCTCATCATCAAGTGCAACAGCAATCAATACAAGCTGCTTTAAACTAAATTTCAGTATTTAATGACGATCTACGAAATAGCGCCTCTGTGGGTATTTTATGAACCAGCTGTAACGTCACGACATTCTTTCGAAGTTGAAGTGCCGTGTAGTGTGAATGCTCAGGAATTCTTCTGACTGTTGATGCTCAAAAACGTGAGCGTTACAAGATGGTGACGTTCCAACAAGTGTGAATGCACCTTTATTGGGAAACAATGCGGAAACTGCGACGTACCAGTCAGAACAAGAGGTATCGAATGTTTACTGCTGCTCCATGACAATGGCTGTCCCACATTGGTTCCATTCACAGGTGGCAGACGTCTACGACATAGCAATACCAAAGTTAATCCCAAGAAATGACAAGTGTCTCAATTATTTTGATGACTATGTCGAAAAACAGCTCAAACATTGGTGTACCTATTGCCAGTAAGGTTTTTCATGTAACTATGTTGTCTTTGTTTCAAAAAAATAGGGAAACTTACTTTCTGGATGCACCTCTTATTGTGAAAAACTAATAATATTTAATTTATTGGCTTTTCCAGTCTGGTTTGAGAATATCAGACAACAGACAAGTAATAATAGATAATGATAATAGTATGTGATCAGAGTATAAATTTCTAATGGTGCTTAATACAAACTTTGCATGCTTGACAATGGCTTTTTGCGTAAGGTCCATTCATTGTAAGTTTTACCGTGAGTGACTCTTCTGAAAATATTTCTTTATCAGATTTCATAGATTGAAGAATTCCAAAGCATTGGTTCATGCTGGAGTGGTTGGACCATTCGTAAGATTTGTAACACAGAACCTTTAGCCATGCCCAGAAACCGTTTATCTGGAACAATAGCTTGGAACATAAATGAAAAACAAGATTAAATAATATCACTGTATTCACAAAATATTACACTAAATTAAATTACATAGACACATTAATTCTGTTGCTGGGTGTAACTATGGGTATGCCTAGTGAGACTGCGTCTCAATAAACTAGTTGTAGTAATAATGGCGGTGTGCCAAATAATTATCTGCAGCGATGGCAGATCTGACTCCGATCTGGACCGCTGCAAGAACAAAAAAGGTGCCATCTTCTCGGCAAGACAACTGAACTGCATAATTATTCTAATGTTTCAGTGGTTTCACCCCATAATCGATACAACCACTTACACTAATTAATATGTTACAAAATTCTTTATTCATATTCTCATCCGTTTTTACAATATATCAATGCCCATCCTGCAAATATGTCTTTAAAAGTACCTTGTAGCAGAATCTATCAGCTTCAAATTCCAAAGAAACATCTGCTGGAATCACATCGAATGGCGAGGAGCACCAGTCATGATCCAGGTTTTGCATTTAGAGTGGTTTAACTCATGGTTCAAGATCTGCCAGTGTTGTTAAAATAAGTGTAACCTCTCTCTCTGTACGAGTCAAGGCTCTTTTTGGAGATAATGATAAATGTTCTAGCAAAAGATCATAAAAATTAAACCACATCTGAATTCCTTTATACCCACAAATTAAGAAGTTGCTGCATCTCTCTAGCATCCATTATAAGATGAGACATGACCAAAACATCATTCGAGTTCATTGCTTCCAGAAGGTGTACAGCTAAATATATGCCATTAATATCTAACAAATTAGTCTCATCTGCTTCCACAATATTGTATCCATAGATTCTTTGTGATCATCATCATGTTTCATGTAGGTTAGAAAATTGTCTTTAAAAGATTTTTCCATTTGTTTCTTTAAGTTGAGCACTACAACTTTTGAAGACTGAAAGTAAGCATTCATTGTATTTAATTTAGGCAAAATCCGCTGTAGAAATTGGAAATGCAGTTTAATAACTGGAGCATACAGCAAGTTTAGGATATTTTTGAACTTATTAACCTTTTCTGTTGCCAACTGTTCAATAAAAAATAAAATTAATACAACCCACTGCTCCACCATTCGTTCAACAGCAGAAAGAAATGAAAGTCAATAAGTATGTGCTGGATTTATTGTTTTATGTGCAGGATGATTGTAATTAAAGTCAAACTTTCAAAAAGCTGTAGAAATAACATCACTGGTCAGAATGACGTCAAACTGCTATGGAATTTTATCGGAAAGGGGGAAAACGTATGACAGAAGAAGAAAAATAGTGTGTAAACCGATCAATAGATGGCGCTGTATGTGTCAGAATACGTAAATGAAAACACCTGTAATGCTCACGACTCATTGAAGTTGGTATAAACATGCCAAGTTCATGGCTTTTCCTCTTTTCTCGTCTGCGACGTTCACCATGACTGTCTCAATGCAGGATCGCGCCCTTCTTGTAAAGCTGTGTTACAAGAATGATGACTGTGCACACATCACTCTGCAGAAGTTACGGATACTGAAGGATTTGAAAAAAGACGTTGGTTCAATGACTGCTGTGGGTCTGCAGAAAATGATTCGGAAATTCAAAAAGACGGGTTCTTTTGGTGTGCAACCTGGTATAGGGACGAAACGAATTGATTCGACGTCAGTGGAAGCAGTGGCCACAGCAGTGCAGGAGGAGACGAGTGGTGGTGTGCAAACGTGTAGCACACATATAATTGCCCAAACACTGGACGCACCCATGAGCATGGTGTATAAAATCCTATGAAACATCCTTCTTTGCTATTCATTCAAAATTACCCATGTGCACGAGTTGCTTCCTGTTGACCTGCCAGCAAGAGATATCTTTGCTTTAGAATTTCTTGCTCGCATGGAAGTGGACAATGATTGGCCATGGAAGATTTCTTTGGACAGGCGAAGCCCAATTCCATATGACAGGGTATGTCAATACACAGAATTGTCGAATATGGGCAATGGAAAATCCACACGCAAATAAACCAGTACCACTTCATCCTGAAAAGGTCGCTGTGTGGTGCGGGTTTACGGCATCATTTATCATAGGGCCATATTTTTTCGAAGAGACTGGTGCTTCCGGTCCTGTTACCTGTACTGTCACTGGTAAGTGCTATGTGTGTCTTTTGCGCAACCACGTCATTCCCGCTCTCCAACAGCGTGGATGGGATCATTTTTACGCAAGATGGTGCACCTCTGCAGATTGCAAATCCAGTTAAGCAGCCGCTGAACCGCCATTTCGGAAATGCTAGAATTATCAGCCTCCATTTCCCTACAGCCTGGCCATCCCGACCACCTGATCTTAAATCGTATGACTTCTGGCTGTGAGGTTATCTGAAGGATGTGTTCAGTCTTCCAATTGCTAACTTAGCTGCATTGAAGGCAAGCATTGCACAACACATTCTGAACGTGACCCCAGAAACACATTGATCAGTTATGAAACATGCTGTTTCTAGATTTCAACTTATTGCAGAAAACGGTGGAAGCATATTGAACATGTTTTGCCCAGTCAAAAGGAAATTAGTAATCCGACTTCATTTTGATTGATGCCTTTTATGCGGCTTTTGGCCTCAGGAAATTAAAAACCGATGTGAGTGATGCTTTTATGCGGTTTTTGGCCTCAGGACAATTAAAAAACGATTTTTCCCATCCAATGTGATATGACCTTGCTGTGGTGGATGTTCTTACAGAACTAAGAGTATCACCCCTGTACACACATGCACAGTGAGTAGTACAATTCGTTTAACGTCAAATGTACACCTTAGATATTGTTGTGTGATTCATTTGTCATTTGTAGTCGACCACTATTAAATTATAATGCTTACAAGGCCATCTATTGCTACATTTTGTAACTATTTATTTTTCTTTTGCCATACATTTTCCCCTTTCTCCGATAGTATTTTGTTGCAATTTGACGTCATTCTGACCGGTGGTGTTATTTCTACAGCGGTTTGAAAGCTTAACTTTAATTATAATCACCTTGTACTTTAAGCGGCGCATATTTTTGAAATTGAGCTAGCTGATATCGCCGTTTGCAACTTAGTTTTAAATAATTATGTTCATGTCTTGCAAGTTCCTCACAACAACTAGGAAGTGTCATGCAACCATCATTAGCACACAAGTGAACTGAATGGCTAATTCATTTTGTTAATATGATTCCAGGAAGAAACTCCTTTTGCTAATGGAATATTATGTTGGACCAAGGCTTGAGTAAGTTCCTCATATGATACAAGTTAGGCCCAGTTACAGACACTGTCATTATTTCAGGCAAATTAGAGTTTGCTCAATATTTGGCCTTTCATTCTATCATAACAGCACACAATAATGCAGGCAGAAATGACTGAAGCAATATGGTTAGGTTAATCTGTCAAAATGGAGAATTTTACCTTTTGATGCTTGGAAATAATTTTTCTGACAAGGGAACCTCCCCATCGCACCCCCCTCAGATTTAGTTATAATTTGGCACAGTGCACAGGCCTTGAAAAACTGAACACAGATCAGTCGAGAAAACAGCAAGAAGTTGTGTGGAACTGAGAAAAAATAAGCAAAATATACAAACTGAGTAGTCCATGGGCAACACAGACAACATCAAGCACGACGTGGGCATAGGAGTGCCGTGGTCACGTGGGTAGCGTGGGCAGCTGCGGAGCGAGAGATCGTTGGTTCAAGTCTTCCCTCGAGCGAGAAGTTTACTTTCTTTATTTTTGCAAAGTTATGATCTGTCCGTTCGTTCATTGACGTCTCTGTTCACTATAATAAGTTTAGTGTCTGTGTTTTGCGACCGCACCGCAAAACCGTGCGATTAGTAGACGAAAGGACGTGCCTCTCCAATGGGAACCGAAAACATTTGATCCAGGAAAACACGTCTGATATATTCTATACGACACTGGTGACGGCATGTGCATCACATGACAGGAATATGTTGTCGACCCACCTAACTTGCACACTTGGCGAATGGGTAAAAAGATTCTTCTACCTTGCCCGATTTAGGTTTTCTTGTGGATGTGATAATCACTCCCAAAAAAGTGATGAAAACATAAGAGTGTGTCACCTTAACTGCAACAAATGAATGCAACAGTTTCACAGTCGCACAGTTTTCTCTTGCTCTGTCAAAACATATGTTTTTAACGTTTTCAAATTTTTCCGTGTGTAGACCGTCAAATCCTGCATATGTCCAAGCAAATCTGAACATGTCCTGGAATTTTGGAGAGCGAAATTGATTATGTGTGATTGCCTGAACTCTGATAATTGTCTGAAAATAAAAATTTAAACTTTTTACTGGAGGGAAGACTTGAACCAAGGTCCTCTTGTTCCGCAGCTGCTCACGCTAACCACGGGACCACGACACTCCTGTGCACACATCATCCTTGATGATGCCTATGTTGACTACTCAGTTTGTATATTTCGCATTTTTTTTTTAGTTCCACACAACTTCTTCCTGTTTTCTCGATTGATACGTGTTCAGTTTTTCAAGGCCTATCCACTGTGCCAAATTATAACTAAATCTGAGGGGAGTGGGGTGGGGAGGTTCCCTTGTGAGAGGATATAGTAGCACTTCTTATTGTATTCGTACTTTTGTTTCTTCTCATAACATTTTGTGCTATCTTAGAGTCAGGAAACGCACTTTTTAACATTGCTGTGGAATGGTCAGTTGTGTTAAAAGGAATATCATGACTTGCTCGGAATGTAGCAAATTTAACCTGAGCTTCCGCAGTTCCTTAGTCGAACATTGTTGTGCCTTTAGATAAAATATTGCAAAAATTGCACATGATTTTCCATTTATATCACTCATTTCACTAGTGGGATTTTTTTGGTGCATATTTTTTTTAACACAGTTAGAGTAGCTACTATAGAATCATTACAGTGTTTGCATTTTGCGTTATATCAGTTACCTGAGTCCTTTACTATCCATGAACGAAATACTGGATTTTCCTCCTATGTCGCGCGATGTTGTTGAAGCCTGTTCTGGAGGTTTCTCACTTTTTGACAGTTGCTCTCTTCGCATTTTTTTTCTTTGGCGTAAGAACACTGCACATCTCTTCATTACTGCTTGACATTGCACCCACTTAATAAATTACACAAATTAACACAAAATGTTAATGTTATATGTTGTTTGACAGGGGGTGCTACCTATTAAACTAGAGAGTGAAGAGCTAAGATGACTGTTAAACAGCTCACAGCACAGCTGTCGGCGTAGCCACGTGTAATGAGAAATCGTACACTACAAGGAAGCATCTTCGAAATCCATTGTTAGTCAAATATTTAAGTATTAAGACGAATTATAGTGGACACAAGCTGCTAAAATATACCTTATTGCACAACAAGTTCCGCACGGGGAGTTTGTGTCAGAAGACGTTCGTAGATAATTTTAACGTGAGCGTAGGTCATTGTTGTGCACGTGCTTCGCAATCGCTTGATAGTAACCTAGTAATGGATGCAGAGTTGACGAGTTACGCAACGATTTCTCTCTTAGAAAGTAAAAATTCCAAAATTGTCTTATTTTCGAGTATAATCCTTCACTTAGGATCATATATCACACAGTACTTGAAATTATGATATGCATATGATCTTTATAATACACCTAACAATCCTGAGCAGCAATTACGCCACGAAAACTGCTGCAGAAAGCTTGTGTTTTCGAAATACAGCCACCATGGTGCAGTGGTGGAGGGGAAGTGGCGCAACAATGCAGAACCGAGTTGAACTTTTTGGTGGGGAAGCGGCGCAACAACGCAGAACCGAGTTGAACTTTTTGTGACGTGACAAAAATTGAGTGTCTGAAGCTGCACCACTAATGACTAGGAGTTCACACATGCAACTGGAGTATACCACTAGCTGTGGCGACTCTTTTGTTGCATGTGTGAAACAGGCTTCAGACATGATATTATATTCCACTACACTAACCTGTCTCTTTAGTTTCACATATGAGTTAGGTACTATTTTGTTGTACTTAACATATGGGTCATTCATTCTCCAAATTTTGTGAGTTGCGACCAAAGCACTGTGTTCTTGCCAATGCCAGTGGAACCCATGCTGTTTGTGTGTGTGTCTTGCACCAGAATTTCAAGTTAATGATTGAAGGTTGTAAACTCAAAGCACTAACAAAGAGTGAAGAATACACATTACCATCATACAAGCACTGTGTACCATTTGTTACATGTAATCCTGCACTACCAGCAAGTTTCTTAGGTTCATGTCCCTATTGTCCAGGTGTGATAAGATTAACTGATTATCTTTATGGTCTGTTTGCTAAGAACTGCATTGATGAAATTGCATATAAGTGTTAGTTAACCACAGGCAGGGTAGTTCTAGAGGCTGTAACAAAGTCAACAGGTTATTTCATTGAGGTGCTTGCATCGAGGTTACAACAGCTCCTACTGCACTCATTTATCTCCCAACAGCAGTCACATTTCTGTAAAATCACTAAAGAAGGTCTCAAAGTAAATGAGTTTCTTGTTCTTTGTGACTTTGCAGAAAATTACTCCTTCACCATTCGGGATGAGGTACGAGGATTTCACTGGAATAGTTCACAGGCTAAAATTCACCCATTTGCAGCTTACTGCAGAGACTCAAGCACTAATGAAATATGGCATGTATCATATGTGGAAATATCTGAGTGCTTTCAGCATGATACAGTGTGTGTATTTTCTTTCCAGACAAATTTCATCAATTTCTTAAAATGTCAGTTTTCAAATCCAAGGAACATTTATTACTTTTCGGATGGATGCGCTGCCCAATACAAAAACAGGAAGAACTATTGAAAGGTGGCTACACTGAGCCACTGCGCCAGAGTTTGCGCCAAAGAGCATTATTAAGCCGCCTCCACAGTGCTTGTCGAGAGCTCGTAGTAGTCAGTGCCTGTTAAGAACTCGTGGCAGTCAGTGCGTGGGCAGAGCTCGTAGAAGACAGTTTGTGTTGAGATGTGCGAGTGGGCAAGGCTTGTCGAAATGTTGTAGTAAGGAGTGCTTGTTCCATGTTTTATCCAGTTATTTGATGGGAGAGATAGCAGATGTTATTCTAATGAAGATATTGTAACGATCAGAGTGCTTTTCGTCAATATATGTGAAGGTATAATATTGCGTGTTTTTTTTTCATTATTTCCATGTTTTAAATAATGCGTCATGACAGGTTCAGTCAACAAAGCATCTGGCTTGTGTTCTTGTATTAGAGTGTAATTCTGGTTTTCCTGAGTAATTATGGTATTTTTATTTCCTTTAGTTACTTCTGTATAAATGGTATTTAAAATTTCTTGTCTTGTTGAAGAAGAACCGTGCCAGATGTGTACGTTGAGTCACACTCCCACACACAGAACAATTACATTTGGGCTTTGGTTTTGTAGGTTTTATAGTTGCTGGGGACTTAATTAATTAACTGTGTTTATGAAAATTTTCATTTCATTCTTTGTTGTTGTTCTTTGCAGTCAGATAGCGTAATAATACTAGTCAGGGCCAACCGATTACGAGACATAGCGTAATCGGACATACAGCTACCAAAAATAAAAAGTATTTTCAAAAATTATTTAATTAAGCCCCCATGCACGTGGCGACCCTGCCAGGATCGTCCCTTGGATTCTTCTGATTGTAAAAATAGTAGATGGTAGTATTGTTGCAGTAATTTGTAGTTAGTAATTGTAGTCTATTTTGCATGTGTAGATTTGGTAATTGTCATTCTTCTAATGGTATTTTTTTTTCAGAATTTGATTTGTTGTATTGTCTACGGGTTTGACAATTTAGTGCAATTATTTCAATTGTTCGATTAATCGTGTTTGAGGGAAACTTTTAATGTAAATGGTATTGTTGAAGATAAAGAGTCATTGTGTGTAGTTTTCGAACAGTGACGAAATTTTTATGTTCTGTAAATGATTACATGGTCAATGAAAAAGGCAAAAATGATGAATAGTGAGAATGACGAAATTGTTAACATGGCGAACTCGCCAACAGAGGAGAACAGTGTGATGAATAATGAGGTGGAAAACAATGTAATAAGTCGGGAAAATAGTCCGGAAACAGTTCAAAATTTTTCACAATCGAAAAATTCTCAGATTGCGTGGTTAACGACAGAAGAAATGGAGCAGTTGATGGGTGCAATATTAAATTTGGGATCACAAATGGGAACAATTAAAACAGGTATAGAAAGAATTAACTCGAAGATGGAAACTTTGACAATACGGTTAGGCTCACAAATAGGAACAAGTAAAACTGAGATGGAAACAATGGAAACACAGTTAGGCTCACGAACAGGGACATGTTTCAAATACATGAAAGACGAATCAAATAAAGAAATTAGAGAAGAAGTACAACCGATTTTGAAGGCTCACAATAATAGCTTAATTTCAACAGAAATCAGACAAGAGGAACAGGGCAGGGAACAGGAAGAAAAAGATCGCGTGATAGTACAGAAATTTTCAGAGTTAAATTTACAATGTGCACACGATAAGGAAGAAATACTTGAGAGAATCGAGGAATCCGTACCAAATGACAGAATAAATAACTTAACGCAACAGTATGAACAGTTCACTACTAAATGTGACAATACTGAAACCCGAGTCGCGACACTTGCAGAAGACGTAAATAAACAGAAAGAACAATTAAGTGACTCATCGGAAAGAGTTGAGGAGATCTCAGATAAATTGACAAGTGTTGGTTTAGCAGAAGGATTTGAAGAAAGTAATTTATTTTATTTACGGGATGCAATAAGAGAGCGCGAGGCGCGTGAATTTAACAATAATCAACATTGGGACTGGGACAGACGTGGTAGGTCTTTGTCGCCACGAGGCGCAAACATTGACTATAAACACTTCTTAACTGTTCGGAAATTTAAGATCTTCTGCGATTCTAAGAATGACATACATCCATGTTCATGGCTAGATCAATTTATGTACTCACTTCCGCCAAAGTTGCCACTAAGTCACAAACTGGAAATTATGTGCGGCTATTAATGTCCTCAGGGGATTCACTACTCTAAGTGAATATGTGCCGTAGCGAGCATAGGACCCCGAGCTGTAGTGGTGCTATTTCTCTTTTAGTTTTCTGTACCGCTGCCAACTCTTTCACTATTCTTTGCATCTGTCAAACCAACTCTTCGACTATCAATCTATCTAGTGAGTAAGTAAACAATAACCGGATATGACTGTTTTACCCAAAAGTGACTTTGGAATTTACCGTTTGGACTTACTATATTTTCTGCAGCATTCATTCGTAGTTTAAACGAAATTTTACCTGTTTATCTTCGTGACAACATTACTTCATATGTTGACGATATTCTTATTGCTAAACATTCTTGGAGTGAGCACAACAAAATTTTTGGATTCATCATTACGTATTTTTGCAAAAGTTGGCATTACAGTGAACTTAGAAAAATCTGAATTTGGTCGTTCTCAGGTGAAATTTCTCGGTCACATTATTGCTACAGAAGGTACTCTTCCTGATCCAGAGAAACTAGATGCTATTCAGTTCGCAATGACATTCCTTTTAAACGAAAATCGCTCGACAACTCTGTTTGGTTAGTTTGTATTCCTGATGAGTGGGTTAATAAGCTGATTTGGTATACGCATTTCAGTTATGCACACTTTGGTCCCAGAAAATGTTTTTATAAATTACGAGAAAATTGCTACTTCAGTAATATGGAAAAACGTATTCGATCTGTTCTGGCCAAATGCAAATTATGTCAAAAGGCTAAGCCGCCAACAGTTTCTCACAGAGCACCATTGTTTCCTATCATTCCAGCGAAATTAAAGGAGATGGCTGCAGTCGATTTGTTCGGTCCAGTGGTTCGATCTACTAATGGTTTTGCGTACACTTTCGTAGCAGTGGAACTGACGTCAAAATATGTGTGTTTTACACCGTTACGCAAAGCAACAGCTCGTTCAGTATCTAACGCTTTCATCAAACATTTTCTTAAAGAAGTTGGTCATGTTGATAAGGTAATATCAGATAATGGATCACAGTTTCGTTCTAAAATTTGGCTTCGTACTCTACAGCGTCGTAAAATTAAACCAATTTTCATTTCACTTTTTCACCCCCAATCTAACGCTTCAGAGAGATGGATGAAGGAAATCAATAAATTGTGTCGACTTTATTGTCATCAGAATCACAGAACGTGGGATCAGTATCTTCATATTTTTCAAAACATTCTGAATGAACTCTCTAATGATTCAACTTCTTTACCGCCTATACTGGTATTAAAAAACAAAGCTCCGACAAATCGCATATCTGAAATCGTTCCTTTTCCGCCTACACGGAAACTACGGCATTCTGAAGTTGTGAACATGGCTCTGCAAAATATTGCATCTGCGGCTGCTAGAAGAGAGAGATCAGCTAAACGTCCTGGTCGTTTAGAAATCTTGTCAGTTGGTCAGAAGGTGTTAATTAAGTCCCACCGTTTGTCTCACAAAGGAAAAGGCTTGTGTAGCAAATTTTTTCTGCTTTATAACGGTCCATATAGAATTCGCAAAATTATTCATGATAACACTGTCGAAGTAGAAACTCTTAAATCACGACGCTCTAAAGGAATACATCATATATCAAACGTTAAAATTTTTGTGGAATGACATACTTTCGAGAAACCAACAGTTTACGTAAACATGCAGAGAATACAAGGATACCGCGCTGTGTTTTGGCGGCAGCATATACTCAAAGCAACAGTCAAGCCTGCGCGCCGCACAAGGCAGTCGTTGACCGCGAACAATTGCTTCCTACGTCACGCGCCTCCAGCTGATCGAGCGCTCAGTGCGAATGCACTGACAGCCGTAAACAAATACACAGTTTAATTTCTCCGATTAAATTCAGTATAAAGCTATAGTGACTTGATGAATTATGTTATTAATATTCAGTATTTTCCAGGATACGGTTGTATAAAATATTTAAGAACTTCAGGTAAATTCTGTGTGTCTCCGACGTTAAGAGGACTTGCTATCGAGAAATTTTCAGAAAGAATGTAATTTCCAAGAAGAAACTAATAAACTAAAAAGGTAACTATTAATTGAGTTCATTTTTCAGGTAACATATTTCCACTTAGGTACGTACTTTAGACGTAATTTGCTGCTCGCAATTACGTGATTCATACTTTGTGCTAAATTTCATGTTCTATGAATTTACTTGTGAAGCGACGTGCTTGCGTACATTTGCTGATTTTTGTCAATGTTTTATTAATGAACAGGATTGTTATTTGTATATATTATGCATCGCTTGGCTGCACTGCTTTTTCACTGATGTCATACTTTTTGATTATGTGCCTGCTGTGCTTATTTATTTAAATTATAATTGTCACCTGATTTATTGTGCTGATGTGGTTAGGTATGTAAGTTATACTTTGTAATTTATCTGCTTGCGCCTTCATGTTTACTTATTAAGATTACATATGAACATTTATTTGCTTATGCTGATATGATGCTAATGACCTGTTTATTATGTTAGATAACATATGTTTGCTGCTATGCGTATGGATTGCATATTTATACATTTCTGTTTTGTTGTCATAACTACTCTTTAATTTGATGCATAGAAATGCCGATATACTGTGTACAAACATAGAGTTTAGGTCACACTATTGTATTAATTATAGATTGTTCGCTTGGCAGAGCCTCGTTGTAGGAATTGTGCTGCATCCACTGGTTGACATTCTGTTCTCTACTGGTATATTTACTCGCTATTGCTTGTTTTGCTTACGCTCAGTGCCTTATATTTTAAGATAAGAAAATGAACTGCTATAATTCGACGAACGACATTGGTACAAAGAACTTCGTTGATGTCACATGAGCTGAGGTTTTATGGAAGCTGTATAAATTTATGCTAATAGGAAGGAAGCTAACGACATGACATACCGAAACTAGGTGTAGACCATTGACAGTTATTACACTGCATTTTTCGTGAGCAATTGAAATAGGAAGTGACACTTGACACAAGAAATACTCCATATGTTTGCTTCTGTCTGCCATAATTCGAACTAAAGACTGTTAGAGGTCATGTATGCATTTCTTTTGTTTATAATTCATAATGAGTTATATGAATTATAAACAAAAGAAATGCATACATGACCTCTTTAGTTCGAATAACTCTCAGTAATTGAGTACGATTACGGAGTGTGAATGATCATATTATTTCACAGTGTGTACACCACTTCAAGAATTATAATTTGGGTCAGATGGATTACACAGAGGTTGTGTGTTGGCAATGTGTCTTCAGATTGTATGGGATGATGAACTGAAGTTTGCACTAGGATTTTATCTGTACTCGTTCGAGGAGACTGACTAGAGGAAAGAGTTGTTATGGAAGTGAAATGATATTGGCAATAAGGTTTATATGTATTGACGTATTGAAGAGGTATTATTGAGGTATAGAGACTATATGAAGTTGATGATTATTGGAGTTTTGGTGGATAAGAGGTAAAGTAAGTGAGGAGCATATATTGGCAATAAGGTTTATATGTATCGATGTATTGAAGAAGTATTATTGAGATTGTGTGAAGTTGATGATTATTGGAGTTTTGGTGGATAAGAGGTAAAGTAAGTGAGATGCATATTTTTTTTTGTTGGTCTTATGGAACAAGGAGGATGAAGATAGCAGACTAGAACACTAAAGTAGAAGGAAGATAGTCTATACACACACTTTGTTAAATCACTAAGCAGTATATACTTTTTTTTGAAGAGAGGAAGTAATTGCACATCTTGGCTCACTGACAGTTGTTCAACAACAGTACATTTGATCTGGCTTGGCAAACATTGGTCTTGACATGATGACTATGACGTTGACCTAACTATTATTGACTGTTATACATTGCTGCCACTACTACTTGATACACATGATGAACATCAGATTTTGACAGAATTACATTTACACAGTTAACACCATTCAATTACACAGTAGTACTTAATGTGGATGAAAGATGAATGAGTGTGTTTTGTGTGTTTTCCTTTCCTAATCCTACCCACCTATCTCGTAAATATTATTTTATTTGTTTGTAGTGGCTTGCACTGACACCCATAAATATTATAGGTTTACTGATATTTGAGTATTTGTAATAGTTAATATGAAAATTATCTGACATCTTTTGTGTGTTTATTAGAATTTATATGTTTAGTGTAAAAGCATTTGTATGTGTTTTCAAACTATTGTTCATGCCTGAACTGTCAGATTAGTGAAGGTGAATATTATGGACTGTTACCTGCACTTTTCAACGTAATGTGTGACACTTAGGAATGATTAATTTCTGCTGATGAACTGTGTGATCAGTGATAGTGAATATCATGGACTGCTCTCTGGACCTGCTCATCATTGCTAGGTGCAACTGATGGACTACTTGTATGGAAATGAAGTCACTTGTTGCTGTCTGCACCTACTCAACATTACTGGGTGCACAGATGAAGCTACTTCTATGGAAATGATGTCACTTGCCGGTGTCTGCACCTACTCAACATTGCTGGGTGCCACTGTTAGAACTGTTTCTACTGAAATGATGTTACTTCTTGCTGTCTGCACCTACTCAACATTGCTGGGTGCCACTGATGGATTGCTTCTACTGAAAAAATGTCACTTGTTGCTGTGTGTACCTCTTCAACATTGCTGGGTGCCACAGATGGAACTGCTTCTACTGAAATAATGTCACTTGTTGCTGTCTGCACCTACTCAGCATTGCTGGGTGCCACTAATGGAAATTCTTCTACTGAAATAATGTCACTTGTTGCTGTCTGCACCTGCTCAACATTACTGGGTGCACAGATGAAGCTACTTCTATGGAAATGATGTCACTTGCCGGTGTCTGCACCTACTCAACATTGCTGGGTGCCACTGTTAGAACTGTTTCTACTGAAATGATGTTACTTCTTGCTGTCTGCACCTACTCAACATTGCTGGGTGCCACTGATGGATTGCTTCTACTGAAAAAATGTCACTTGTTCCTGTGTGTACCTCTTCAACATTGCTGGGTGCCACAGATGGAACTGCTTCTACTGAAATAATGTCACTTGTTGCTGTCTGCACCTACTCAACATTGCTGGGTGCCACTGATGGATTGCTTCTACTGAACTAATGTGACTTGTTGCTGTGTGTACCTCTTCAACTTTACTGGGTGCCACAGATGGAACTGCTTCTACTGAAATGATGTCACTTGTTGGTGTCTGCACCTGCTCAACATTGCTGGGTGCAACTGAAAGACTGCTTCTTCTTAAATGATGTCACTTGTCGGTGACTGCACCTGCTCAACATTGCTGGGTGCAACTGATGGACTGCTTCTACTGAAATGATGTCACTTGTTGGTGTCTGCACCTGCTCTCAACATTGCTGGGTGCAACTGATGGACTGTTTCTGCTGAAATGATGTCACTTGTTGCTGTCTGCACCTACTCAACATTGCTGGGTGCCTCTGATGGATTGCTTCTACTGAACTAATGTGACTTGTTGCTGGGTGTACCTGCTAAACTTTACTGGGTGCCACTGATGGACTGCTTCTACTGAAAAGATGTCACCTGTTGGTGTCTTTTTTTTGTATAAACTAATCATTGAAAGCATTTTATGTGAACATTTGTATAAACTGATTTTTTATGTATTGTGTAAACTATTATGTAAACCCACATGTATGAAAAGAATTTGTATTGCCTACTGTATTTTATATACTAGGTTATTGAAAGGTCAGTGCAAAGCCAAAATATCAGAGTGCTTTTCGTCAATATATATGAAGGTAAAATATTGCGTGTTTTCTTTTTCATTATTTCCATGTTTTAAATAATGCGTCATGACAGGTTCAGTCAACAAAGCATCTGGCTTGTGTTCTTGTATTAGAGTGTAATTCTGGTTTTCCTGAGTAATTATGGTATTTTTATTTCCTTTAGTTACTCCTGTATAAATGGTATTTAAAATTTCTTGTCTTGTTGAAGAAGAACCGTGCCAGATGTGTACGTTGAGTCACACTCCCACACACAGAACAATTACATTTGGGCTTTGGTTTTGTAGGTTTTATAGTTGCTGGGGACTTAATTAATTAACTGTGTTTATGAAAATTTTCATTTCATTCTTTGTTGTTGTTCTTTGCAGTCAGATAGCGTAATAATACTAGTCAGGGCCAACCGATTACGAGACATAGCGCAATCGGACATACAGCTACCAAAAATAAAAAGTATTTTCAAAAATTATTTAATTAAGCCCCCATGCACTATATGAATATGTTCTACCATCAAGAATATTTTGATGTTACAGCAGAACGGCATTTTTTTTGTTTTTTTTTTTTTTTGTTTGCTACAGTGCATGGGACAGGGCCTTGTGATGATATAGCAGGGACTGTAAAAAGATTAGCAAGACTTGCCGCCCTCAAGCAACCTTACAAAAATCATATTTTTATATCACGACAGTTGTTTAAGTGCTGCAAGGAAAATATTCCTTCATGTGTCATCCATTATACATCGGTTTCCCATCACGATCAAGATACGGGCAAGCTGAAACAACGTTTCAAAGATGTTAGTACTATTCCAGGTACCCATAAGCTTCAGTGTGTAAAACATGTTAACAAAGGTTTAGTAAAGACAAAGACATATTATGCTTCTGTAGTGAGTAGAGAAGAGTCAGTGATTGCTATGGTGAATGAAATGCTGTTAACGAATAATCATGGATTGTTTGCCTGCATGTTTGACAGTCATTGCAGTCATTGGTGGGTTGCATATGTCTTATAAACATGTGAAGAAACAGATGAGATAAAGGTCAACTTCTTGCATCCACATGGACCAGCTCCATCATTTTTGTTTCCTGCCAAACCAGACACTTGTGTCATCAGAAAATGTGACATAATCACATTAACAATTTAGTTGGAGAATTGTGAGGAGTGATCTAATAACTTTTAATTGCCTTTTCATTACAATTGTGCCAGCTGCGGTGGTCTAGCGGTTCTAGGCGCGCAGTCCGGAACCGCGCGACTGCTACGGTCGCAGGTTCGAATCCTGCCTCGGGCATGGATGTGTGTGATGTCCTTAGGTTAGTTAGGTTTAAGTCGTTCTAAGTTCTAGGGGACTGATGACCACAGTAGTTAAGTCCCACAGTGCTCAGAGCCATTTGAACCATTTGAACCATTACAATTGTAATGTAATGTAAATAATTCATAATACCGCTATAATAATGCAAACCATATTTTTGCACAATATTACTTATCGATTGTACTTTATCATAATTTGTGTTTCATATATATGTGTTACCTTCTTCATTTGGTAGTGTAGTGATTTTTTGTGCATGATGCCTTTGGTGTGCCATCTCGATATTTAACATATTTATAGTAACATACTGGAGCAATTAAATATACTTTTTTCAAAAAAATTGAAAATTGAGTGTTTTGAGATATTCAAGATCAAAGGTCAAGGTCAATGACCTTTAGTATTAATATTCTCAGAATCTTTCCATTAGCATATCGATCTAAAGGTCTATTCGTTACCTTCCCAATGGTACCATTTTCATTGCTGTAACTGAATTAGAAACAGAATTACAATCATTTATGTTGTGACAGACACATGTAAATTTCGCATTAATTCCAAACTTTCCAGACTTTCTTCACAGTTGTAACACACACCTGCAAATAGGTATTTTTCCATCTCTTATCTGGGTCATTGAATGCACCAAATTTGAAACAAATCTGAGATGGTCAGGTTGAAAATGTTACTTTACAGCGTTAACTTGACATTGAATGACCCATATTTTATATCGAGTAAAATACGCTACTTCTCTAACCGGCGCCATCTGATTTCTGTTTCTCTGATTCACATTGAATATGTTGATATCTTATCGACAAGGGTCAGTTCTGTGTACGCAGTAATAGGTTCAGTCGTGCATATAGCTTGATACATATGACCATGACGTGCAATTTACTGTGAGTCCCAGCCGCGCACAGACGCGTGTGTAGGAGTAATTACACTACATAAGGGAAAACGCTTGCATGTATTTTACACTGGAAGTGATCACTTTTATTATGCCGCACGAACACAATACAAACATACGTCAACGCGGGAAAATGAACACTCCTTTTCTCTAAAGAACCTCATTCGCATAGAGAGTGTTTTAGTGTCCTGCCGACTATCGACTTGTCACTCCCACTTGTGCAATCGTAGTCAGAGATTTTCCTTCTAACTCTTGATAGTAATGACTTTGCTGTTCGTAATTGTGTATGTGTTGCTAACTTTTTAGCGCGAAGTATGTTTGTAGTTGAAGATACTCTCCAAACAAAATACCTTATTAAATATGTTTGCCTCGGAGAACAGCATAGAATTGTTGCAACGGACCTAGTTCGTATATGGACAGAAGAAATGTCTTCGGAAGACATTATTCGTCGTTGCCAGGTGAGGGAGGGTTTACTTTACATTGTACGGTGTGCATTAAGAGTATTTAAATTATTCGGAACTGGTACTGACCTTTGAGGAGGTGTCATTGCTCTTTTGTGGCCGTTCATAACAATATCCACGTATGGCCTGCCTTTGTTTTTCGTAGATTTATGTCTTGGTTTCCAGGTGACATCAAATGTAAATGGAAAAAAAGCACGTTTTTAAAAGAATAAAAAATCTACAGTGTGCCCAGAAATGAACCCTCCACAGAGAAGACTATTATTAAGAAAAACATTTTGAGAGAATAACAAATGGTTAGCGTAATAACGACCCCAGAATTATTGATCACGTCGATACCCCCTGTCAGCACTGACTCATGAAATCTTTTAACTGGCGGACGTAAACCACTCATTGAAGTCTAATATGCATAAAATCCCAACCATAACAAGCATTTTAGTTATTTTCATGTCATTCGTTGGCGTCACCAATCCACTTGTCACCATCCAGTCTAACCTAAACATCGAGCTACACTTCCGATCAGTCTCTCACCACGACAAATATTTTAAAAACTTATACTTTGTAAAAACCAAATATGTATTATTATTGTTAGGTTCAATCAGTTTCTCACATTTATGTGTCACATCATTATTATGTGGCGAGTCAAAACAGTCGAATGTTTACATTAAAACATGTCAGTTTTATTGTTTGTGTACCCTTGTCAGGTGCATTCTCGTTTGTTTACTTCTGGAAAAATAACTCTACTCTATGACTGCTGTTACATCTGGCATCATATTCAAAGTTTCCATTGGTTAGGTTTTGTTTTGCTTACATATTAAATCGTACATCATCGCCTTATGAAAGAAACTGCTGCCATTTTTCAGTTCTTGTCAAAGGGCTGGCTCGACATCATAATGTAAGTAGGTAGGTACATAGGGAGGGATGTCGTCTGTTTATTTTTAAAACCAGTTGTACTGTAAGAATAATATGTGGTGCTCACCCACAGTCCTCTAGTAGACTACTATTTAAGGAGCTCTGCATTTTAACTACCGTGTCACACTATATTTATTCTCCCATGAAGTTTGTTTATTTACTTCTTGATTCATCCATGGATCATCTGACAATGGTATAGGATCTGTCAAGGTAACACAGTGCAATTCAGTAGGCCAAAATATATATCAGCATTCTTAGTGTGATTTATGAGGGTAGAACAGGTAGTCTATGGGAGTAAAATCATTGGTGATATAAAATGTTTTTAGTTTTTTCTTTGTTTTTCCTGGGGAAATGTAATGCCAGCTGGCTCTTATTCCACTATTAGTGCAGACTTCAGTAATATTTTCCTTGATATATACACCACAGATTAGTTGATGTACTCACTTTGTGCAGTAAGGATGCCCAATTTCTTAGATAGCTGTTTAATTGAGCGCAGCTACTACTTCCAGTTATTATTCTTGTAGCCCTTTTCTGCAATTTAAAAACTGTCCATGTTTTGTGCCCTTGATTCCCTAACAGAGTCCCAAAGCTAAGAATGGGGTGCATTTAGGCATTGTGTGCTTATTATTCTATCAACATCTTTGATTTGTTTGTTATTCCACTTATCTGCCCTTTCCAGTTCATTGTTGTAGGTAATACACAGCTGTTCAAAAGTAACAATAATTGACATAATTACAATGCCAGAAGAAAATGAATGGCATTCATTACTCCACATTAAGATTGTCTTTAGCACAAAACGGGTGCACAGTGCTACAAATAAAATTTTTAATCACTTGCCCAGTGCTGTAAAATGGCTGACAGCAAAGTAAAATTTGAAAATACACTGAAAAGTTTTCTTCTTGACAGCTCCTTCAATATCATAGAACAATTTCTGTTGTAAGAGTAACAGTTGGTGGGTAGCAATTACTACCACACGTGTTATGTTAGAGAGAGAGAGAGAGAGACGTGTAAATGGTCAGCATCTAGCCATATTTACAAATTGATTTGAATGTAAAATGAGTTTTTCCACATCATCACAATTTATTGTACAAATGATTCATGGGACACGAAACTAACTAGCTGTTTTGTGTGGTATTCTGTCAGTAATCATATAACATTGTTTTTAATTTTGTTATAGGCCCTATTGAATGAAGCCTACACTTGAACAATGCCCATGACGTCACAAATATGGCGGAAACGACCATACACTAAGACTCCATTATGGCTCCTATGACGTCATTACGTAAACATGACCACAAATATTGAAAATCCAACACACACACATTCCACAAAAAACCTAATGAGACTAACGGGACAAGTGTGGGAAATTGGGGGTTTTTGGGTGGGGACAAAGTAAATGTAAACAAATTTAGACACACACCACGGTACCAAACCACGCAAAATGACGAAAAAAACTGACAACACGAAACTCCCCAAATTCCACTAAACACAATATCCTCTGGAATCGGACACTTCCCTTGACCTATATAGCTCAACATCAGCCTCCGATCCCACAAATAACCTTTTCCTTGACCTGTATCGCTCAACAGCAACTCCCGGTACCAGAACACTCACAGCAACCACACATTGGAATCAAACACTTCCCTTGACCTATATAGGTCAACGGCAACTAACAATACCAAATCATAACACTCAAAACTACAACCTCGTCCACAATCATCACTACCTCAATAAACACAACAAACCAAAAAAATTGGAATCGAACACTTCCCTTGAGCTATTATACTAACGACATCTCCACATATAGCTGTCCCTGGTCCGAGATGCTGGAACTTTAGTAAGCCTCATTTCTTCACAACACACTGAACACTACACGACCTCATCCAAAAAGCCGAATAGTTGAAGAAATTTTATTAGAGACAACGCACTGTCCCCCATCATCGTTGACAACCGAAAACTGTTGACCTTGTCACTCATATCCATACCTACCATAGACATAAAAAAAGCAATTTACCAAAATTCACACACAACAAACAGAAAAAAAACTACAATAACGTCAACATAACAAATCCAAAATCGTTAACTCACTTAAACAAATTGTGCTGAAAGCACAGTCACTACCGATATCACATACGTGCAATGCTACTACGCAAATGAACCCCATACGCCACGTAACACGCTAGCCATAAACACACCACCAGAGAGAACCACTGACTGCAACAATACGCCACCCATAAACACTTCACACACGCAAACTAAACCAAAAATATTACCTAACGCATAAACACACCACCAGACAGCACCACTGAACAGATCAAAACAACACCTACAAACACGCCACTCTCACAAACTAAATTCTGTGCCGTCGTGATGTCACACACCACAACACGGTTGGGATCGGACGCTTCGGTCAACCCATAAAACCAGGGTTGCCACAGGTTCTAGAAATCAGGGAATTTCATGGTTTGTTTACTGAGGTGTCATGCATCGTCGCTGGCTGGGTGCAGAGGAGTACATGCGCCGCTTCCCTACTCCCTCGTTTCTACTGCTTCTTCCCTTGCTACCACTCCCCTCAGTGTACAGTCAGTGCTGCCACCACTTCTTGCCGCTAGCCTAGCAGCTGCCGGCGAGAGGCGAAGAGGCACGAGGAGTTGTTTGTTTGAATCAAAGACTGTAGACACAACGGCCGTAGATGGCAGTCATGTGTGCATGAGTTGTGTCTGCGTGAATGTGTGTGTGCACTGTCGTTTTCTGACAAAAAGTATGGCTAAAAATTTAGTTGAGAGTTTGATTGTCTTGCCTACATGCCTGTCTGTGGCTCAGCAATCATCTTTACAATGAGTTGCTATCTATCTCATTATTTTTGATTCTCAGAGTATCCAAACAAGTTATCTGTTGCATGGACTGATCATCATGGTCTTATTTCATCAACATGCTGTTTGTGGCTTGAGAGTAGCTGGCCACACGAGTGGCTTTCCATGACATGCCAAAACCGGAGGCCGTTCTTGCGGGTATCTGTAATGGATTGGGCCTCCTGATCTGAAGGCATTCGGTTCCCACTAGTGTGCAGGCCTTGCCTGTCAGATCTGGTCTCACTGATCTGCCCCCAGACCGGGTCTGTGTGTGTGTGATGTAATGCAGTGGATTTTCAAAAATGGTTAATCCATGGACTCAGGACTGCAGTACTCCACAGCAGGCCAGAGACCATGGGTGTTGGATTTCAGGAATTGGGACTGTCTCACCGCAAGCACATTGTACAGTGTGATATTTTACAGACATTGTATTTGTTCTAGTACGTGTGTATGTTAAAAAGTATGGACAATAAGAAGAAGAAAATTGTCAGTCGCTGATGGTTTGTACGTTATGTACTCGTATATTTCTCTAAAGAAAAATTACACGATACCTGTAAAATAATAGATATAACACAGTGGGCAATAACTGACAACAATGAACATAGCAGAACCAGCATTTTATTGGCGGTCACCTACAGTGTTGGTTTACACAATTCTTCCATGCCTTGTACATTTCTTTCAAGAAGCTTACCTTTTTCTGAGGTTATTTCTGAAATTAATGAAAGTGTTTTAAATCAGTTTTGTGACTCCAAGGAAATGTGTATTTTTGTCACCAAGTGTGTTTTGTTTTATTGAAATAAAATAACATCAGTGGTCTTAATGAAACACATATACTATTTGGCATGCTTTCTCCATCTAAAAACAGTTCATTACAAAAAATGTTGATGTTAGCACTTAAGATTTTTGCTCACATCAGGAAACGTCTTCTGCTTTGCAAGGTTTTTTATTTATTTATATTTTTAGGTATTTCCTCGTTTGCACTATTGTTTCTTGTATCATAGCTACAAAGGCAGAGTGTCAACTTACGTCTTAACACTAGAAGGGCCACACCCATCATTTTGTCGGGTATTCTACTTCTGTAGGCTTATTTCTCCTAAATGAAATCTACTGATCCCATTTTCAATGACTTTTCTTAAATGTTTGTTAGGTGTACATCTGCAAAGAATTTACTCGGTAGGACCATTCTGAAAAGTGTCCCAAACAACTCCTACTACAAGGACTGAAGTCCATTATTTTGACTGGTACCAAAATGTGAACAATAGCTTTCGGACATGTCCAAAGCTATTGTTGTTTACCACCCTAATTTGATTATCTTCTGCAGACCCATTGTCGATGAGCAACGAAGCTTTGTTGCTCAAGTGGCACAGTTTATGTAGTCCACATTTCAGTTGTTTTGTGATGGTGGTTCAAAGGCGCAGTCTCTCTGATGAAATTTTAAAATACTTGATGTCAATGTCAGATGGTGAATCTGAAGGAGATGATCCTGGTGATGTTTGTGAAGCTGATGAATTGTGAGAAGATGATGCTGTAAGTGCTATTGATGATGAATATATCCCTCACATCAATGAAATCAGTGATTCTTCAGACAGCGATGTTGCAACTACTGGACAAGAGCAAGCCGAGAAGTTGCAAACCAATGTTACTTTACCTATAGCAGGTACGTTGGTATAGCCAATATATTATTATTCTTTTACATTTCATCGCAACTGATATTTCAGCAAGCATTATGAATGTTTTCTATTTTGCTATATTATAATTTGAAATTGATTGTTTTTTATGTAACTGAATTATTCTGTTACATACTGTATATTTAGGTACGTCAAACGACAGTGCGCGCTTACCTCCAGTTAACAGCACTAGAGGCGTTCATGGCAGAGTGAAAGGAAAAATTCAGATGGATGAAAATCCTTCCATTGGGAATAGTGAGACAGCTAATGATGGAACAACATGGACTGTTACATGTATGAAAGCTTTTCCTGGAAGGTGTCCACAGCAGAACATCTTGAAGGTAGCACTGGGACCTACAGGCTATGTGAAGAAGTTTGCCAGGGAAAATATATATTCTAGTGCATGGAGATTGCTAGTTGATGACACCATGCTTCAAAATATAAAGATGTGTACAGAAAATAGAGCACGCCAAGAGCTACATAATGACGATTGGACCATTAGCGTCGATGCAATAGGAATCGCAATATCACTTATGTATTTACGAGGTGTATATGGAGCAAAAAACTTTCCATTGAAGCTGTTATGGCCGAATACATGGGGAATAGCATTTTTTTTGGGGGGGGGGGGGGGACATAATGATCAGAAATAAGTTCACTGAAATTTTGTGGTTTATGCAATTTGACAAAAAGAGCACTTGTTCACATACACTAAAGACAGATCGTTTTGCACCTGCTGCCCATGTGTAGAATTGTTTCATTGCCAATTTCTTGCTGTGTTATATTCCAGGTGAAAATATCACTGTGGATGAGCAATTGTTTCCATGCAAGGCTAGATGCTCATTCATTCAATACATGAGCAATAAGTCAGACAAATTTGGAATAAAGTTTTGGCTTGCAGTTGATACGAACTCTAAGTATCTGGCGAGTGGGTTTCTTTATCTAGGCAAAGATGAGCATTGT
This sequence comes from Schistocerca americana, assembly GCF_021461395.2. Classification (NCBI taxonomy): domain Eukaryota; kingdom Metazoa; phylum Arthropoda; class Insecta; order Orthoptera; family Acrididae; genus Schistocerca; species Schistocerca americana. The sequence goes on along the minus strand of NC_060122.1, from coordinate 825,796,718 downwards.
CCCATAGGTGTTCCCCTTGCAGAGCATGTTGTTACATGTCTTACGCAACCCTTTGTTTCTGCAGGAAGAAACATAACCTGCGACAATTTTTTCACAATGAAATACCTTGCAGAAAATTTGAAACGTAAGAGTACAATCGTTGTAGTCACTATGAAGATATCTATAGGGGAAATACCTCGATCAGCAAAATCTGCTGTAGCGCCTTTGCACACAACTATTCTTCATAAGTCAGGTGACATGACTAACATGCTATCAGGGGAAAAGAAGAGAAATGTGCTTATTTTGAGTTCAATGCATGACACAGTAACTATTGACGAACAACATCCTAAAAGCTACCAGAGTCATTGGCCTACTACAATAACACCAAGTATGACTTTGACAAAATTGATCAAATGGCTCTGCCTTACACTGTGAAATATGGATGCCGCAGATGGCCCATGCATGTTTTTTGCAGTGTCTTGGACTAAGCAGCTATAAGTGTTTGGGTACTCCATAAGGAAGTAACAGAAGAAAAAGTAAGCAGACATCAGTTTATATACAAATTGGCAGAAGAGTTGGCTTCAGCAAGTAAGGCCACAAGGGTACAAAATACTCTTGCTAATACAGTATCACCACATTGCAACATTTGGAAGACTTGTCAAAGTGGAGGGTGTAAAGGAAAGAATAGAAGCAAGTATTTATGTATAAAGTGTGGCAAGTATGTTTGCAGAACGTATTTAGGCAATGCTGAATACACCTGTGAGAGGTGTCACGATGCCGCAGCTGGTTTTGAATGAGTAAAATCAGGGTTATAAATGTTTTCTCTATATAGAATATATTGTACTTTTCAGATATTTGTGTTAAAACACAGTTTTCTTGTCTACGGAAAGTTATGTATTCGACATTTTGTTACATAATGTTTTGATTAATTTTTAGGTATAATATGTTCATTGTACCATGTAATCCTACAGAAAAAAGTAAAACTATATCCTGGTAAACTGTGTAACTTGTCTAGAACAAATTGATGTGTGTTACAATGTGTTTACTCTTTTAAAACGGCAAATGAAACTGTACCCATCAAAATGACAGGTTGGTCCTTCTAGGTAGATTGAAATCCCCAGTCCTTCTAATGTTAACTTACCCTCGAGATCTCAAAATTTTTCAGCGAAAAAAGCTAAAACTTGTATGGAAATCAGAGCATTTCATTTTGGGAAACATGTGGCAATCCTGAAAACATATCCTGATTTCATTCAAAAATTCTCTTCTCTGTTACACTGATTTTAGTTAACTATTTAATCTGCTTGGTCAGTTTATTGTATAGTCTTACATATGTCACTACTGTACACTGTTATGTAATTTACAACCTCACTTGAAAACTACTCTGCTTTGGCAACCAGTTTTGGATGGCAAGTATCCATTCAAGTTTCCTGTAAAGTCTAAGGTTACTGACAGGAGTTCAAATTGTACAATAAATCTTCTTACACAGTAGATTTGGTAATATACTTATAAATATTGATGACATAAATGGATTTCTTTAAGAATTCGAACTCTGTCAGTAACCTTAAATTTCGTGTATTTTTTAGAAACTTGATAATCTGATACCGGTTGTCAATAAAATACAGTGTTATAGTAATACATTGTACTGCATACTATATTGTCCACTTGCTGTTGGCCTGTGCTTCTGTGGCAAATTTTACGAACAGTGCACTGACATACACACTGATGGCAAAACTCAAAGGACGTTACATGGTGGTAATAGGCAATACCCATTGCAAAACAATTAATTTACACTGGAGGTATGAATTAAAAATACCTTCAGTCACAATTGTGACTGAAGACGTTTTTTTAATTCATACCTCAAGTGTATTGAGTACAGTCACATTTGAAGCTGCAGAATATGGATAAAATAAAAAAATTAATTTATGTTATTTTGGCTTCTTTTTGCTCAAACTTTTTTCCACCATATGGACTTAACTTTCTTTCTTTCCAGAATTTCTGGCTACAGTATTGTCACCAGAAAAGAGAATAATTTCTGCATATGATAAAATTGCTGGGAAATAATTGATCTGGGTCTATACCAAAAACAAGTATGGTTCCTACTCAGAGGAACTGTTACATTAATGCATTTGTGTATAATTCATATCTTAATAAAAATTGTGCCCCAAGGCCTGTGCTATCTGTACCCTTTGTATCTTGATTGCCAGATACAAACAAAATCAGTTGATTATTTTTCATACTTTTAATGAGTGTATCTCCATCAGTATGGCGTATGGCGAGCTATATTTTTTTGACAGCCTTGGATATAGGTATCTAATTTTTACCCACAGAAGTCATTCTCATATCGTTCAACTATGGGCTCATTTTGTGTCAGTTCAACCGGCAAAAAGCAATTTGTCGTTACCATCTCAGATTTGGATGAAAGTAGTGTTATTATTTCTCCCTGTGAAGGTAAGTAATCATACCAAATTTTAGCATTTTATCCCTCTGTTTCCATTTTATAGCACTTCAAAATTTGCTAGTTTTCTTGTTTTTAATGTTGTGATGTCAGAAAACACCACTTGCTAACATTTAGAAAATAATTTTCTGTATTACACAAACAGTGTGAAACATGAAAATAGCAGGAAAAAAGTATTATACCATTAAGTAAAACCATCAAGACAGGAAAATAAATGTATACCAGTAGGGTGGAGGCTCTAGTTTTGGCCACTACCCCACTTATGGCCACCTTGATGTCAAAGGTTAATTTTTAAGCTTCTCTGGAATACCAGCCAGTTCTACTATAGATTATTATAAACTTTGTGAAAGGCTCTCTTCATTTGTCTACACAATAATTCTTTTGTCTGTTTTTGTTTGGAGACACCATTTTGTGAAATGATCAGTGTTGCAGAAGCTGGGTTCTGCAGAAGTTTTCTTTAAGCAACACATGATCTGTTTTTTTGTATTTTACATGTTTAAATAAAACATCAGAAGAAACTTAATCTGTTCAGAGGTAAGATAAGACATTATATTTTCATTTCTTTTAAGTTTTATATCGCTCAGCCTAAAAACATGTTATCAAAAGTATGTGGCCATTAACAGATCCATATTTAGCCCTGGTTCCATGTTATGGCCACGCATGTGGCCATAAGTGGAGACATATATGTATCCTGTTTTGGCCACTTCTAAAAACTGATACAAAAACATCAATATTAGTGTTCTGTCCTACATTACACTAGGCTAATTTTATTTAAATAGGCTTATTAAAATATTTTTGGTATTTTTATATCAATATATACCTCATTGTTAGTATTGTCTTGGCATATCATACTAATTTACCTATGCTTGTAAGATACAAAATATGCAATAGGCACTATTCAAATATGCAACATTCTTTAACTAAATCTTTGTGCATTATTTATAGGAAAAATGAGTCAACCAAAGAATAAGAAGTTTCAGTATTCTCCCAGCAAAGTTAAAGATGCTCTAAAGGCTATTGATGAGGGAATGAAGGTTGCTACTGCAAGCAAGTTGTACAAAGTTCCAAGGACAACATTAAGAAACAAAATTTCTGGTGTATCTCCAAAAGAATCTACAGGGCACTGTGGTCCACATTCTGTCTTAGGAGAACAAATTGAAAAAAAATTGGTGGACTGGGTTTTGGACTGTTCTAGCATGGGATTTCCAGTTACTAAAGAAAATCTCTGTGCATCTGTGCACAAACTTATTGAGAATGCAGATATGGAAAGTTGTAAGGCTACATTTACTAACAATCGACCTGGAAAAAAGTGGTATTATGGATTTCTTAAGAGGCACAAGGTTCTGTCACAAAAACATGCAGAATATGTCAATAGGTCTAGAGGTTCTGTTACAGAAGAGAAAATAAGAAACTGGTTTCACGAAGTATCCATCACTTTAAATGATATGGATGTGTTAAATGACCCAAATAGAATTTTTAATATGGATGAAACTTCTTTTTTTCTGGCTCCTAAAGGGGAATTAATCATAGGTCCTCGTGGCCATCATGTTTATGAAGAGTCGTGTAACTCTGACAAAGATAACGTTACTACATTGTTTGCAGTGAATGCTGCTGGAAAATTTGCTCCTCCCTTAACACTGTTCAAATATGCAAGGATTCCAGCATCATTGGTGAAAGCAGCTCCTCCAAACTGGGGCATTGGAAAAACAGAAAATGGGTGGATGACAGGTGAAAGTTTTTTTGAGTATATAACAAATGTATTTGATCCGTTCTTGAAAGAAGCTGAAATTCCCCGGCCTGTAGTAATATTTTTAGATGGGCACTGCTCTCATTTGACACTTCATTTGAGCCGATATTGTAGGGAAAATCAGATCATTCTAGTTGCTCTCCATCCCAATTCTACACACATCTTGCAACCATTAGATGTAGCTGTCTTTGGACCTATGAAAAAAATGTGGAGGAAGATTGTTCAGAAATGGCGTTTTGAAAATAATGGCACTGAAATTTCAAAATCTGATGTACCTTCTGTTCTGTCACAAATTATTACAGAACCTAAAATGGTGGCAAATATTCGTGCTGGTTTCAGGGCCACTGGTCTGTTTCCATTTAATGTGAACAATGTAGATTACAGCAAGATAGTTGTTCGTAGTATACCAGCCTCAACCACAGTTCAGACAAATGAGGAACTTCAGAGACATTTCTCATACATAGAAAAGCAAATTGATCCTGTCCTTCTAGATGAGTTCAGAGCAACCAAGAGAAGCAATCATGAGTGGGAAGGAAATCAAGAAGCATTATTACTTTTCAAGTTCTGGAGAAAAATAGCTGATGAGGTTGAAATGCATGGTGCTAGTGGTAACACTGATGACATTATGACAGATAGCATAGCGCCTCCCTCTGAAGATAATCAAACAGAGAATGTTTCACAAAACGCAGACAGACTTAATCAAAATGTTGATAATATTGACATATTTTCAACACGCAATTCAGATATTCCTTCAACACCCACCAACAGTCTTATTCCTGCAGATATATCAACAACCCCCAACAGTATTTCACATAATTCAGTTACTCCAATATCCAACCATAGCCCATCTTCAGTGTGTATCCAAGTGACACCACCAAAATCATTAGCAACAGTTTTTGAAAGTGTCATCACTTGGCCAGAACCGAAACAACGAGGCACAAAGAGAAAGAAAGAACATACACCCACTGTTGTGACTAGTGACAAGTGGGTGGAATATCATGAACTGAAGGAAAACGAGAAGCAGCACTTGGCATTCTCACACGTAAAAAAGGGGAAAACAAGAAACAGACAAGAGTTAAGTGATAGGCCAACAAGTTCTTCCGAGGAACGAGAATGGACGGACAATGGAAGCAGTTTCGATGACTATGTAGAAGGAGATGAAGATGAAATACCAGAAAATGTGAAACTATCTTCGAGTGAGAATTTGAAAGTAGGGGACTTTATTTTGGTAAAATTTAGTTTAACAGGAAATAGAAGAAAAAGACCTGCAATTTTTAAGTATGTATCTGTAATTTTGAAAGTGCTTTCTGACTCTGAATATGAAATTCAGTCCCTAAAAAGTTCTAATGTTCAGAAAACTTGTTTCGAATACATTGCAAATGATGTTTCGACTATAACGGGTGAAGAAATTATAGGGAAACTGCCAGATCCAGTCTTGATGCAAGAAGGACGTTCATTAAAAACAAAGTTCCCTGGTTCCATTGATACTCGTGAGAAATAAACTTGTGTGGAAATTGATTTAAGTAATTACTGGGACAATTCTTTGCCTAACGAATTTTTTTTTCTGTTCATTCAGTTTCTGTACCTTTTACCTATTTGATGTATGTTTGTTGTCTGTTGTCTTATATACTTGTATAAAGCAGAAATTACTTTCTGGCTCATGGATTGACAATTATTTTAGCCATAGTTTTATTATAATATGAAGTGGCCATAAGTGGGGAAACAACTGGCCATAGGTGGGGTTAACATGGCCAAAACTGGGGAAATGCGCCATTTATTTTTCAATATTTTTTTCTGCTTTTGTTAAATAACTTAGAATATTTGTTTTTACATGGTTGTAATGTGTAGACTTTGAAGCAATAGATACAATTTTTTTAAGTAATTCGTATACTTTCTTCCTATACTAAAAATGTGGTGTATCTCGAATTGCCCTTAATGTGGCCATAACTGGGGCCTCGACCCTACTTATATTTTTGTATTTTTTTATCTGCAAAAACCATGTTTCACCATTACATCAATAGTCACTGGAAGCATCCAATTCCACCCATCTGCTTTGACCCATGACGTAACTGTGGTGGTGTTTGTGACGTCACTATGGTGCGGTGCTTTTGAGTTGTTTCTTGTTTGTAGATGTTGTGTTGTTGTACTTGATGGTGCCCTCTGGAGGTGGATGTTAATGTATTGAGTTTAACATGTAATATGGGTTCATTTGAGTCTTGGTTATCACTGTGGTAACATGGATTTGTGTCTGAGTAGTCAGTGCTGTAAAGTGGATTTGTAAGTGTTTGCTTTGCTTTCAGTAAACTATTACAGTTCTTTTCTTTTGTTTATATGTTTTTGTTAGGTCTGGTTACTTTGGTGTTCAACGTGTGTGTGTGTGTGTGTGTGTGTGTGTGTGTGTGTGTGTGTGTGTGTGTGTCCGACTTAAGTGATTTTCTTGGAGTCTTTTGTTGGTAAGTAATTTTTATTTTGGTTCTATTCTACAGTAATTGTGGTGATTGTCTATTTTATATTTAAGTATTTTGGCCCGGCCCCCTCTCCCCAGTGTCCTCTGGCTAGTTACAAAGAATGAGAACTCAATATTGATGTTAAAATTTGATCAAAACATAGGTTTATAAAATTAAGCAAATTTTTATTGCCCTGCATAGCCTGAGGCATTATCACAGTTTCTTGCTCTTTTTACACCACAGGCATGCCATGTTTCATGTCATCAGACACAATACAAAGATATTTAATTAATCTTTAATCATCAGCATTCTTTTAGGCTAACTGTAATAGTATGTACAGCAGAAGTGTGTCTTGTGGTATCATTAGTAAAAAAATAGTTTTCACTGGGGTCTGTTGACACTGTAGCACTGTTTGTATGTGATGATTCTGCAAGTGTCTCCTAATATTTTGATTGGAAGTCGGCAGTGTAAGAATTCGGAACAAGATTTTTCCATTTAGATGAAAGGTCCTCAATAAAGTCAATTTATTACAGAATGGATTATTTCAGGTTTTAGTTCTTTTCTCTTTTCAGGCTTGGTTCTGCTAACAAACCTTTTTCTTTGAAACTATTTTGTACTTGCCCTGCTATAAGCCAGCCGCCCCCCTATCACCACCACCACCATCTCAAGACCAGTTAGTTTAGTGGCATGGGGATAGTCAGTAACTGATTTTTTTTTCTTGTTTCTACAAAAAGGTAATGAAAACGTTGTCAATTTTATTTTCTGAAGTGATTGACCATACTTTGACAATTATTCTTGAAAAACTGGGTATTGTCCCTTTCCCTGTATGTGATATCTGATGTATTGGTGAATCATATTTTTTAACAAAACTAAATACTAAAATGTAAGTATACATTTTTTCCTGTCTTGATGGTTTTACATAAGATATGACATTTTGTTCTGCAGGCGTTACACTATAGAATATACAAGCACCAAAGTTCACATTGTCTTGATAATGAATAAAAAATGGCAATTAATTTTCAGAAATGTAAAAAAATATTTTGTGCCATCACAATGTTAAGTGACAAACTTTCATGTACAATAAAATAGAATCAGAGTTAAAAGACTAAAATTTGGTGTGGTAACTTACCTAGGGAGAACAAATAAGCCAAGTTTCATCCAAATGGTGGGTGAGAAGTCTCTGGTAATTCAATATGGAATGACCCTATGGTTAAATCTGCTGTAATTGATTCTGTACTTCGACTATTTTGGGGACAGATCTGTTTGTATTATTTTATAAGGTTTACAATTATAAATAAATTTTAATTTGACTGTGTGTCACATCTTTCTTTCTAACTCAATGGCTCCTGTGCACGTTGTTACAACTTTTCATCTCATATGGATGTTCTGGGAAAGCTCTAGAACATAGTTGAGCTACGTGATTCTTTTTATATCTGGAAAGAGGAGAAACTTAGGTTTAGCATCTTGTTTGTTCATAGAATTTCATACCTTGATAAACTCTTATTATTTATTGAAGAGTTATGTCCACATTTTTTCAAAATTTAACATCACTCAGTATTTCAGTCTATTTAATTTAGTGGAATATATATTTGAGTGAAAGGTTTGGCAGGTTCTTCTGTAAATGTTAATGATATTACAATAATTACACATATTACTTCACATTCAACACAGTGAAAACAATTGCATGACAGTAGTTGTGCTGCCATAATAGGAGGCGTGATGTAACTTAAAATTTAAAAAAAAATTCACCCAGTGCTTGTGCAGTGCAAGTCAGCAGGTGGTGAACATCAGGTTTTATAGCATGCTATTTATATAGTTTATATTTGATGTATGAATTGATAACAATATTTATGTAACTATTACGTGCAGTAACAGTTGTTGTTTGGAACATTGGAATAAATTTACACTTTTCTGCTGGACTCATATTTATTTTGGAGAATATTTATCTCTTTTTGTGAATCCCTATCAACTTCATACATAGTTGTAAATTTATTTATTTTTTTCCAGGAGTTAAATCCAAATATTGAAGCACCACCAGAAACTCTTTTGTCAAAGGTTACCAATTTGATGGATTCTGTTGGTGCGGAAGTGAGGGCTAATATTACAGTTAGCAAGGAAATGCTGTGCCTAAGCCTAGAAACGAGAGTATCCAGAGTTTTATTTAGGTTCAACTTTAGACTCTCTCCTTCTGACCCAGCAACTGTGAGTATTACATTTGTTTTTATTTGTTAGGTTTTCAAGACTCTCTCACATACACATACAAAATACGTAATTTACAATGTATTTAATAACAATTATTTTAGATACCTGTTATTCTCATATGAATTATGAAACAAACACCAAAATCAATCTTCATTGGTACAGCTACAGATGTGAAAAAGTTGGACCGCAAGATGGAACAAATTACATCCAGATCCACTATTAAAGAAGGGACATGACCAATTAATGTGGCTCTTAACATACTCAATACAGCCATAAGCTAGTTAAAAGGTGTGTGTTTTCAAATACATCTCCAAATGATTTTATTAGGTGCATGATTCTCTCTCTTGTCCCTCTGCAATTCCCTAGACAGCCACACCATCAACCACCACTCCTTTCCTACAAACCAAGATGGCCAACCTCCATAATATCCCCCAGCCTTCACTGCTGCCTCCCAGGCCAGTGGTAACTCATGATCATAGGCACCATTCACAGCAGTACAGGGTTCTTAACAACCATCTAAAGTGCTTTCCCCTCCTGAATTATCTGTATTATACTAGGGTCTCACTGTCAGCCTTAAATCTGCGTTTAATCATGCTGCTTTGGTGAAGGACCTACTTTCCCTCACACATGTAACTGGAAATATCACTTTGCAACCCAATCCCAAAACCATTCCAACAGCAAACCTGTTATCCTGGTTTTGAACCCAGCCTTGAACAGTTCTAACCATTATCCCAACTTTATCCACAACCACTACCTCAAAATCATCCCTTACAAACCTTCCAAGAATTCCTCACATCCATTATTGCTTCACAACCCTTCCTCAGATTCCTGCAGCATGACCCTAATCTTTCCTCTGCTGTGCTTCAGGCTCCTTATTCCGTAAAAGCTGATGATTACATCATTGTCCTCTCAGTGGACAAGGGATCTACCACTGTGGTACTGACACACAGGAGTAGGTAAGCAAGGGTGTATACTAGCTGTGTGACACCAGGACGTACAACATCAGCCTTCAAGATCCCATCTCTGTGATTCAAACTGACCTGCAATCCCTTACTAAAACCTCAGGCCCCTCACAATGACTGACACCTCAATCCATAGACCTTCTTACCCCACCAAAACCACACATCCCCACCTTTTACCTTTTCTTAAGATCCACAAACAAAATCACCCTGGCCGTGCCATAGTTGTTCGCTTCAAAGTACCCACTGTATGTTCATCTGCCTTAGTTGATTACAAAGACATCCCTCCTATATTAAAGACACCAACCATTTCGTAGACTGTCTGAAATCTGTGCCCATTCCACTTGTGACGAACAAGCTGGGATAATTTTACTTCCCCTCTTGTTTTGCCATCTGCCTTATATATACATACACTACTGACCATTAACGTAGGTGAATATAATCTGTATTTTCATAATGGAGAAAGGTTGATCCCCAGTTTTAAAGAATGTAACACCAGATCTAATTTTGTGATTAGTTGTATGTATGTAATTGATTTTCTAATTTATTTCAACTGTTCCTAGTTAATACTTTCATTATAGGGACAAATCAGTGATTGTTTTGTAACTTAAATTCTATTGTTGACAAATAAACAAATATAAATTCTGTAATAATTGTAAACATTTGGAAGATGAAATGCTATTAATCTTAAAGTATTTATTTGGCTCTATTCGAAAACATATTAGCAAAGCCAGCTCTTTATTAATTCCAAAGAAATTAACAGTTTTGTCAAAAGTATTGTTTGCTTAACTATATATGTTAATTTCACGATTTAAACAAATAATTCGGCTTAACTCTTGTAGTAGAAGAAACTGTTAAAAAAGAACGAATTTTTCGACGTATTCAATTAATTTAATGAGTTAAGTTTTAATTGTAATTTCTATAAATTAAACTTCGAACAAAGTGTAGTTTCAGTACATATTATTGTGAGGACATATAAGGGCCTGATTTGTAGTCACAAGACAGTCAGTCCACAGCTGAGTTTCAGACAAGAAACCTGTGTAGGTTAGAACAACAACAATGCTTCAACTTAACTGTGGAATATAATGAGGCTTATCAAAAGTTAAACAGTGGTGCACTGTCCACATAACTGTGTATTATTCAGGGGTTGTGGAAAGTGAAATTAAAGTACTGTGTAACTTAACTGTGCACCTGTCAGCGACATTATTTACAGTAGTCAGTGTCTGAATCCACAACCCATTTTTCAGCGAGTGTAAGCACCTAGTATGTCGACACTGAGGACAACAAACGAAGAAATAAAGCAGGCAGAATCGCTACACACTCCCACCACACACCTTTGTCAGTACATGCTGAGTTTTGTCTAGTGTGACTGGCTGCACTTCAGCAGTACTGCCCATCCTGCCACAGCAAGATGTCAGTCCCAAAGTTGTTTTAATCTCAGTTGGAGTGCAGTTTTGTGAATGGCCCTGGGCACACTTGCCAGTAGTCAGTACCAATTACATGTTCTGACTTTCTTCAAACTGATATTGAATTTTATTTTTCCTCACATGAGAAATGTGCTAAATATATACTTGATTACATAAAAATCATAGTTATGTATGTCAATCAGTGGAAAATTCAGGATGGAATACAACAATATGCACAACAAAATGACTGTCACAAATAAGCTTTCAGCCAGCAAGGCCTTCGTCAGAAGTAGACCACACACACACACACACACACACACACACACACACACACACACACACACACACACAGATATATTCACATGAACATAAGTCACACACATGACTGTTGTTGTGCCTATCTGCGTCTCAGCATATCAAAAAATTAATAGAACAAAAGAATTGACCAAATCTACCTTCAGATAACATTTTTCCAAAACTGAGCCACATATAGCACAGTGTCATTGGCAAACAATAAATCTTATTCTGGGCATGAAACTGGGCAGAGGGGGCATTGGCACTGGTGGCTGGCGGTTCATTGTTGGCTGCACTCAGACTTCCGCCCTCTGATATTAAGTTCCATGACTTAAATGATGTCTTAGCCCTGCCAGTCTTGATGCTTCAATCTTCACAGTGAAAATCTTGCCTTCTATGTCTGGAGGATGCTTTTCCTTGATTTCCAGCTATGTTGAAACTGTTGATGGCCTAAGAGTGAGTTATGCTCCAAAGCTTCAGTCATTCTTGATCGGCAACGACTTCTTGAAAGATACTTGGAAGGTACAATGGCAGCAAGGGAGTAGTTCTTACCAGGAGTGAGTTTGAAGCAACTAGTGATCAACCTGTAAGCTTCATTCAAGGCAGGGTCCACAGTCTTATAGCATGTGTTGATATGTACCACACGGGGGATTCATATTGTGAAGCAGAGTAGCACCGACCCCTTGCTGCTGTTCTGAGAACTTTTGGTTTTCTACCCAAATTTGTTCATTATAGCTTCCTTAGAATAACGTATCTGGCACCGGCCTTATGTTGATGGTGAAAGGAAGATTAGAGTTTAATGATCTGTCGACAGGAAGGTCATTAGAGATGGAGCACAAGCTTGCACTATTGAAGGATGAGGAAGGAAATTGGCCATGCTCTTTTCAAAGGAACTATACCGGTATTTGCTTGTTACAATTTGAGGAAATCACAGAAAATCCAAATTTTGATGGCCGGACAGGGGTTTGCACTGCCATCCTCCTGAATGTGCGTCCAATGTGCTGATGCTGCACCACCAGACTATGTCTTGATGTTGGAAATTGTAATGGTCGCCTAGTCGTAGATATTGATATAATCGCACTATTTCACTCCCATTTACGGAGCTTGTTAGCAGTTGATGTTAGGTTGGCGCCATTAAAATGCATTGTCGTAATCGCTGCTACTTGCTGGATCGCTGCTGTGTGTTGATGCTGATGCTGGCTCTAAATCTGGTTGTCTAGGGATAAAAAGATGAGGTCCCGTATTTTTGATGTACTTTTGATGATAAATAACGAGCGAAACCAACAAATATTTAAACTTCAAATATTTATTGCTCTGGTGGCCATCTTAATTCCACTGTCCACCAAAGACAATGACACATCACAAAGTAGTACTTCTTTTACATGTTCTTTGCATTGTCTATCCACCTCGAACAATAATACACAAACACACTTTACCAAAGTGACATTCTGACTGCGCCCCCGACCATTCTTGCTGCTTGTATTTATAACCTTGTCAAAGAACTACTAAAAAGAGATATAGTTTATAAGTCACATGTACATCTGCTATCATAATTTGTGCAGAAAAGTTATTAATTTACATCGAGTGACATAATTTAACATGTTATTAAAATGACAGACAGATTTGTTGACTTGACAGAATAATTCTTTGGTACAAAAAGGCCGTTTTTTAGAAGTTTGTCAATTGATTTCTCTAATTTGCATAAATAAGTAAATAACATGAATTATTAAGAATTACATTGGTTTTCATCTAAAATGGAGAGTTTATGTGAATACTGAGTGAAAACGGTCCTAGTGAACAAATAGGTTTCACTGGGTGATTTTTATTTAAGGAGATCCAAAATACGTAAGTTGGCCACTATTTTTCGTACTTCATATTAATTATTTAAGATGATCTTAGTGTTTTTACATGATGACATTTGCTGTATCAGTGATCAAGTGATATTAACTTTTGTGTGGGTCAGTTATTCATTATAATTTAATGGGTTGACTGTTTATGGAGACATGTTATGCAATCATTATTAACGTACACAATAACTTTTCTGTAATCATAAATACCCGTTAAACTGGTTGAATTTGGAGGGTATCGCATACTTCGGTAAAGTAAAGCCCTTAATAGGTTCTGTTACAAACTGCATGTTCTAAAACTGAAGAAATGACTCAAGAATACTTGTAGTTACTTTGGTGTGAAAGAATGTTCCAATAGGGGTTCCATTCCAGGAGGTGGGTAATTTCTGTGAATCATTTATATTTTTGCGGTGGAAAGCACAAAATTGAGATTTTAATGGCTTTGGCTTTAAGTAGTTAGCATTGTATTATGTACCATGTTCCTTCAGAGTGCTATCAAAGGGTGAGTATTACCTCTTCGTAGGTTGCACCCAGGCTAGCTAGTGCAAAGTCTAGTGTAAATATAGAATAGCAATGGAGCCAGCCAGCGCTCTTTCTTTGGGCAATCAATTTTTCTGTATTCTCCATTTACTTTATTGACCTTGAAAGTCGACAAAAATTTGTAGGGTATTTTGTTGGCTTTCCAGATCAGTAAAGTAAATGATGGATAAAGAAATATTGAATTAATACATTGTTTGGTAGTGCAGAATTCAAGTTCAGTATGTGGACTGCTTCTTCGGGGGAGGGGGGGGGGGGGGGGGGGGGGGGGTTAGCGGAATATTGACCAACCATTTCCCCTCACTAGGTGCACCCTTTGTATTAACCCATATTGCAGTGAAGCCTAAAATTAATATGATTTACTTTATACCCTCTGTTTTCTGTAACTGCATATTCATGAATTACATATCATTTGCATAAGTAGTGTATTACTAATTAGAAATACCAATAATAATAGTGGAATATGGTTGTGGAATGCATACCATCTCTCCCCCTCTTCCTCTCCCTCCCCCCTATCCCCTTTCCCATCCTCTCCCCCAGCCCCCACTCCTCCTCCTCCTCCTCCTCCTCCTACTACTACTACTACTACTACTACTACTACTTCTTCTTCATTCTAACAATAATATGGATATTACTGAGCATACCAAGTACCATGCTCAATGACTGGACAATACTGCTTTCTTAGTGAAGGGAATGATCTAATCTGAAAATAATTCGTGGCAAACCCAACATTTGTAATCACCAAATCTTTGTATTGTAATTCTGATAATGAGTAAATACGTAGTTAATATCACGATATTCTATATCCATCGCTACGTTGTAGAGACTCTTAAGTAGTACCTTTATCTTTACTTCTGTGGGAATGGTTCACATCTCACGAAGTGGTTTATAAGGGAATATCCTACTCTGAGATCCTCTCCACAATTGCTTAACAGCTTACACTCATGAAGGGCAACTCATCTAAGGTACAAAACTGCTCTTTTAAGTCAATGTTTAGAACGTTTAGGTGCAAGTTATTGATTTTAATAAAGTTGGATCCATGCTGAACACACAAGTGGCACCGAGACAGCACACTTGAAGCTGAGTATAAGTGGATTTGAAACAGTAAAACACATTATCTTGTCTAAACATTGATATGTAGTGGTTTGTTGCTTGTAATCAGTGCAACCTTGCTAATGATGTGGTCAGTCAATTATATAGTTCTTCTGTAGTAGATCCGTAAGGCTTGAAATTAGTGTCTTTCTGCAAACTCACCAGGTGAACACACAGTACTTTGGAGGGCATGAAGGCCAAAATCTGTTCATCGCAGCAGTCGTGAGTGTCCATAATACACTCCACCAAATGCACTGTGATTAAATTGGTCCCATGAACCCACACTGCCATCCTGGCATCAACTTCCATGGATTATCAGCACCATCCACAACCATTAGTATTTACTTTGGCCTAACTATATCTGCCCAACCAAAGGAACAGTCAACACCATGTAGCAGTTCTGCCTGCTTTATTTATTTCGGTTGTTGTCCTCGGTGTCGACATACTGCATTGCTACACTGGCTGAAAAATAGGGTTTGTAATTTGGACACTAACTAAGGTAAATAACATAGCCGACAGATGCACAGTTGCATTTCACAGTCTTTTACTTTCATTTCTCACAACCCCCTATACACATTTAATATGGCCAGTGTGCTATTGTTTAACTTTCCATAAGCCCCATTAATAGTTTGCAGGCAAACCTCCACATACTGCTACAATAATTTACTACTGAAGATCTACAAGCAGTAAAAACATAGCAACAAAGTTTACAGTTCTTGAAGAATAGAAAGGTACGTATGGAGCCGACACTGTCACTGTTTTAACACACGGCCTAATTGTGTAACACTTATTTCAGTTAAGTTGAAGCATTGTTGTCGTTCTAACCAACACAGATTCCTCATCTGAATCTCAGCCGTGGACTGACTGTCTCATGACCAAAAATCGGCTTATATATCATCACAACAATAAGTACTGAAACTACCCATTGTTTGAAGTTAAATTTACAGAAATTGCTATTAAAACTTAACTCATTAAATTAACTGAATACGTCGAAAAATTAGTTCTTTTAACAATTTCTTCTACTACAAGAGTTTAGGCCGAATTATTTGTTTAAATCATGAAATTAACAAATATCGTTATGGAAACCATACTTTTGACAAAACTGTTAATTACTTTGGAATTAAGGGCTGGTTTTGTAACGTGTTTACAACTAGAGCCAAATAGATAATTTAAGAATACTAGCATTTCGTCTTCCAAATGTTTACAATTAGTACAGAATTTATATTTGTTTATATGTCAACAATATAATTTAAGCTATGAAACAATTACTGATTTCTTCCTATATTGAAAGATACTGAATAGGAATAGTCAAAATAAATTAGAAAATCAATTACATATATAAAACTAAGCATTTCTCTTTTATCAAAATACATATTGTACTCACATATGTTAATGGTAATTAGTTTAAAAATGAAAAAAAAAAAAACAAATTTAAGTAGGCAGAGGCCAAAACAAGATGGGAAGTAAAAACATCCCAGCTTGCTGTGACACAACCATGTCCACCATTCCTAGCATTTGAAAATCTACAGAGACAGAATCTCTGGCTCATTGATTATGTTTCAGTATGAAGGAACTGTTGTAATCAGCTAACATCAGTGTGGGGAATTATCTTACATTTGGTGTTAGGATTGTGAATCACTGTGACTTGACCAGAAAGAGTTAATGTAAGGGCTCTAAGTTGTGTGTTGGCCTCTGATTTGCTTTTCCACTGTCTGCTCGGTGCTGAAATTTTTACAGGACTTGGACTGTGTGTGAATTGTTAATGACCAGAAATGGATTCTGTAACTGGCTCAGTGTGTTGCGTTGCTTGGGTGCACGTCTTTGACTTTAATTATGATATCTTGTTTGACTCATTAGGAAGATGATGACATTGGCTAACCTTCATAAACAAATAAATAAATCATTTCAATTGATTCAGCTGTGGGTTCTTGGTGAAACATTGCATTCTGTATTGACTAAACAAAATTTTCAGTCTCATTTCACAGACTGTATTGTTACTGTATGACCTTGGTTTTGGATTATGAGCCCCTTTTCTAGTGCACAACGTGTGCAACTGTGGAACCGCGACCATGTTTCTGTACACCAATCTACTATACGTAAATGGCTGCCTAGCCTCTATTTTACATACTGTAATGCCACTACCCAGTTTTTAGCTAAAGTAATGAGAAACCTGCCATGAAGACTTGCCTTAACAACTGTGGGCTGGTAGCTTCAAGTGTGGCAACATGCCAGTCAGAAAAAGGTGCACGAAAGGGGATTGTGAGAATAGGCTAGCCACGTGCAGCAGAAAACTGCACTGCACAGCAGTAATGACTGTAGCTGGTGGGTCGATGTCACCCCACCAGGGCAACTCTCTTGTTATGGGTGATGTGACTAGGGAGCAGGTTTTAGCACAACAGATGTACCTTAGTATCTGTCTGGATTTTGAGGCAGAAGGAATTCTCTCATCACCGAACTCCAGCAGCAGCAACAACAATAGCTGAAAGACACCGAGGGCTATGCCAGGCATTGAGATGACTTGGTATCAGCAGCAGGAGCCATGGAGTTGAGACCAGGCTGTGCCTGCTGCCGCCACAACCAAATTTCTGGCGCCTCAGCACCCAGCGCTGTCTGACCCCTTCCAGGAAGTGCCACCAGTCCTCAATACCGTAAGCTCTGAGCATGCTTCAACGACCACCGTAAAGCGTGATGGTGGAACGTTGTACGGTACAGAGCCTGGGGATCTTGGCTTTACTGCCTGGCTCGCGAGGATGGTATAAACCTCTATAAAAAAAAAACCTCAATCTCAAGGTGTGCTGCGTGCCGAGGAGACGCATGGCTGTTGAGGTAGAACAATTGCTAGCGGGCGACCTCTGGGGAACCTGCCTCCCTTGGCTGTATTAGGCTTACCCAGGGGCAAGCGGGGCACTGTCTGGGTGGACATTCCTTTCCCTAGCTCGTGGGACCACCATGAAAAGAAATACAAATAGTGCGCAAGCACGAGTCTCTAAGAAAGGAAAGTTCAATTCCTTAAAGTATGACCCCCAATTGTTCCCTTCCCTGCCCACACCAGGGGAGGAACGGCAGTCTAAATTACCTGGTGAGACATATTCTCCTCGATTTCTGGTTTGCAGCCAAATAGATGGGGACTCATTTCTGACCACAAAGCCTCAGTTTTTTGTGGAAAATTTAGACGACAAGTTTGAGAAGTTGAGGGCCTGTCTAAAATGAGGTGTAGAGCAGTCCTCATACAGACAGCATCCCCAGCAGCCACGGGCGTTGCTTGCTTGTGACAAGCTCAGTGATGTTGCAGTCTCCATTATGCCTCATAAGAGCCTCAATATGGTTCAGGGACTTATTTTTCATCGTGACCTGTTGTTGCAGTCTGACGATGAGCTCCGTGCAAATCTGGAACACCGCAGTATCCACTTTGTACGACGTGTCTTCAGGGGACCTAAAAATAGTAGGGTCGCCACCGGCGCCTTCATTTTGGCTTTCGAGGGTGACACCCTGCCCGAGAAGGTCAGGGTGATGACATATCGATGTGATGTTAAGCCTTACGTCCCTCCTCCCATGTTCTGCTTTAAGTGCTGGAGGTTTGGGCATATGTCATCGAGACGTGACGCCAACCCTACCTGTCGGGATTGTGGACTTGCCTCCCATCCCAACGTCCCATGTTCGCCGCCCCCTGTTTGTGTCAACTGTGGACAGAAACATTCACCTTGCTCGTCAGACTGCGCGGTTTATCAAAAAGAACGGAAGATTATGGAGTATAAGACCTTGGACAGGCTCCCTTACACAGAGGCTAAACGCAAGTACGACCGACTTCACCCCGTGCGCATTTCATCGACGTATGTTGCAGCAGCTTCGATATCGCCGTCCCTGGCGCTGAGCCCCCAAGCTCAGCCGCTTTTTGTGGGCCCTCCAGCCTGGCCGTCTATTCCTGCCACCCTGGTAGTTGGGGGAACACCCTCTTCCATTGCTCCCCTGTTTTCAACATCGGGAGTAACAACCCCTCCTTCTTTGGGGACTTCAGTCCCCACCTCTGCGCCGGAGAAGTGCCCACCTGCTCTGGCTCCCCCCGCGCGGAAGGGATCGCTTGGAGCCCTCCCTTCCACGGTTACTGCCCCTCCCGATGTCAGCCAGTGGCTGAAAAAGCCACCACCTGAGGGCCATAGGGCTTCCCAGGTCTTCCTCGGTCCATGAGGCTTGGTCGGAAAAGCCCACCCAGCCTGATAAACCAAATCCTTCAATGGAATTGCCTTGGTTTTTTCCACCACCTTGCTGAGTTGAAACAGCTTTTGTGCTGTTTCCCTGCCACTTGTCTGGCCCTACAGGAAACCTGGTTTCCTGTTTGGTAAACCCCCTCCCTCCATGGCTACCGGGGTTACTATAAGAACCGCCTAGAATACGACAGGGTGTCTGGCAGGGGTCTGTGTTTATGTTCTTGCCACTGCTCCCTGTGCCCCAGTGCCACTTCACATGGCTCTCGAGGCTGTGGCTGTTAGAATCCAGGCAGGAATGGAGCTTACCATCTGTTCCCTCTACCTTCCCCCAGATGAGGTTGTCCCTCTTGCTGACCTAGCTGCCTTGTTCGCCCAGCTCCCCCCACCGTTCCTCCTTTTGGGGGACTTTAATGCCCACCACCCTTTATGGGGTGGGGCCCATATCTCGGGCCAGGGTAGGAACATTGAGGCTCTCTTGGCACAGCAGGACATTTGCCTCCTTAACACTGGTGCTCCCACCTATTTTAGCTTGACTCGTGGCACATACTCGGCCATTGACCTCTCTCTTAGTAGCCCAGGTCTTCTCCCATACCTCAGTTGGAGGCTCCACGACGACCTCTGTGGTAGCGACCACTTTCCTATTCTGGTTTCTCTTCTTCAATCCCAACCCCTTGACCAACTGCCACGATGGTCTCTTCGTGGAGCTGATTGGGCAGCCTACACCTCAGCTACTATGGCCATTGCTCCGCTTCCTGGTGACATTGATTTGGCAGTGGACGAGGTCACTATGGCCATTGTTTCTGCTGCCGAGGCAACTGTCCCCTGTTCTTCAAGTACCCTAAGGCGTAAGTCAGTCCCTTGGTGGACACCAGAGATTGCAGAAGCTATCCGGGACCGTCGGCGAGCCATGCAACGTCGCCGGCGTCATCCTCCCCTAGAGAATCTGGTTGCCTTTAAACGGCTGTGGGCCCGGGCTTGACGGTAAATCCGGCAGAGCAAACAGGACTGCTGGGAACAATATGTTGCCACCATAGGTTCTCGCACCTCCCCATCTCGGGTGTGGTCGCAGGTTCGGCGCATTTTTGGCTTTCACCCTCATGCGTTTGTCCCTTGCCTTTCTCTTTGGGGTACACTTTGTACTGACCCAGTCGCCATCGCCGAACATCTGCCAGAGTACTTCGCTCATAGTTCCGCGACAGCAAGTTACAACACAGAATTCTGCGTCATTAAAGACCAGGCTGAGCGTATGCAGTTGTTGTTTCGCACACACCGTTGAGAACGATACAACACCCCGTTTGGTGAATGAGAGTTCCAAAGTGCCCTTACAGCTTGCCCCGATACCTCTCCAGGTCCAGACCGAATTCACAACCAGTTTCTTCGCCATCTCTTGGCGCCCTGTCAGGGTGAATTACTCGCCCTGTTTAACTGCATCTGGATGGGGGATGTTTACCCAACTCGTTGGTAGGATAGCATTACCATCCCGGTGCTGAAACTTGGTGCAGATCTGCTGTGGTTGATAGCTATCGCCCTATCAGCCTTACCAACATTATGTGCAAACTCCTGGAACGGATGGTGAGTTGGCGCCTCATGTGGATCCTCGAAGCTCGGGGCCAGGGCCCAGCAACAGGTGGGCTTCCGTCAGGGCCGCTCAGCGATCGACAATTTAATCTCGCTAGAGTCGGCTATTCGTACAGATTTTACTCAGCAAGAACATCTAGTTGCTGTTTTCTTTGATCTTCGGAAGGCGTATGATACCACCTGGCGCCATCATATCCTTGGTACGCTGCACGAATGGGGCTTACGGGCTCCACTTCCGATTTTTCTGTGGAATTTTCTCTCCATTCGCTCCTTTCGGGTTAGAGTTGGCACTTATTTTAGCTCTGCTAATATTCAGGAGAGCGATGTCCCGCAGGGCTCGGTTCTCAGTGTTCCCCTCTTTTTTGTGTTGGTTAATGGTCTTGCGGCTGCGGTGGACTCATCGGTCTGTTCCTCTCTATATGCCGATGACTTTTGTCTTTATTACAGTTCCCCAAGCATCAGTATCGCTGAACGGCAGCGGCAGGGAGCTATCTGTAAGGCACATTTTTGGGCATCAATCATGGTTTTCAGTTCTCAGCCTCTAAGACATGAGTGATGCATTTCTGTTGTTGCTGAACGGTCCACCTCCATCCAGAGCTCTACCTTGCCAATGAACTCCTTCGCATTGAGGAGATGCATTGCTTTCTTGGCGTGCTGTTTGATGCTCAGCTCACTTGGACACCTCATCTTCACGAGTTTAAACAACAGTGCTGGCAGCACCTCAACATCCTTCGCTGCCTCAGCCACACCGTTTGGGCGGCTGCACGAACAACCCTCCTACAGCTCTATAAGGCCAGTCCTGTCTCAACTACGGAAGCGTGGTGTACGACTCAGCAGCACCTTCAACGTTGCAGATCCTCGACCCGATTCTCCATTGTGGCGTCAGACTGGTGACAGGTGCCTTCTGCACTAGTCCGGTGACCAGCCTTCTTGTAGAAGCTGGAATCCCTCCCCTACGATTCCACCGACAACAGTTGCTTGTGTCATACATCGCCCACATCCATGCCTTGCCCAACCACCCAAACCGCAGGCTCTTTTTTCCATCTTCTGCACTCCCCTCCCCACGATGGCAGCCTAGGTCGGGTCTACCGATCACGGTCCACGTTCGTTCCCTTCTCTCATCACTTGAGTCCTTTCCCCTCCCTCTATCCTTCCAGCCCTCTTCTACCCCTCCTTGGTCCCTCCCTCGCTTGCGGCTTTGCTTGGATTTGTCCTGCGACTCCAAGTCGTCTGTTCCACCTGCCAGTCTTCGTCAACAATTCATGGCTCTTCTTGCCTTGTTTCGCGATGCAGATGTAGTCTACACCGATGGTTCTGTGGTCGATGGACAGACTGGGTTTGCTTTCATCCACAGCAACTACATTGAGCAGCATTCCCTGCCTTGTGGGAGCAGTGTTTTCACTGCGGAGCTGGTTGCCCTTTATCGTGCACTCGCTCACCTTTCCTCCTTCCCTGGGGAGTCATTTGTCATATACAGTGACTCCCTGAGTGGATTGCAAACACTCAACCAGTGTTTTTGTCGGGAGCCTTTGGTGCGCGGTATTCAATATGCTGTTTTTGCTCTCACCGAGTGTGGTCGTTCAGTGACGTTTGTGTGGACCCCGGGCCACATCGGCATTCCAGGAAACGAACGTGTCTTATCGGTTGGCCAAGCAGGCCACCACTTCGCCACCCCTGGAGCTTGGTCTTGTGGAAAGAGACCTCCGGTCAGCCCTACATCGCAAGGTCCGCGATGCCTGGAGCTCTGAATGGTCTGTCTTGAACACCCCAAATAAGCTCTGCATGGTAAATTCTTCCACGGCCGTATGGAACTCATCCTTGAGGAGCATGCGTAGGGACTCAGTTGTTCTCTGCCGTCTCCAAGTTGGACATACGCGGTTGATCCACAGCTATCTCCTTCGCCGTGAGAACCTGCCCAAGTGTCGCTGTGATGCAGGGCTGACAGTGGTCCATCTTCTGAAGGACTGCCCCCTTTTAGCCCCCTTGTGGCAGTCCTTTAATTTCCAGCTGCACTTCCTTTAATTCTAGGTGATGATGCCTCTATAGCTGACTCAGTTTTACGTTTTATCCATGCCGCTGGGTTTTATCATTCATTCTAGTGTGGGCGCTCTTGCACGATTTCTCAGGCTACACCCACTCCAGCGACTTTTAATTGTGAAGTGGATACCAAAATAGTGTCTTTTATGGTAACAAGTTGTGTTGGCACCTCTATCAATGCTTTCCAGCTGGAGGTTCTTCGTTTGTACTTGAGTGGTTGATCTTTTACCTGACCCATCAACCACTGTAGTCAGTTTTACTCTAGTCAACTATTTGCTCTGCTCCTTTTAAGTGTCCTCTATTTTGTGTTATTGCGGTGTTCATTTTAGCTTTGTACCCCTTGGTGTTCCCTCCCTCTGGGTGCAGAGACTATGCTTTTGCTGTATAGGCCTTTTGCAAGTATGTCTGTTTGGAACAGGGGACTGATGACTTCGAATTTTAGCCCCCATCAAACCCCAAAACCAACCAACCAACTAATTATCTCGGAGGCTACTGCCTCATTAGGGAGTTGTGCTGTTATCTCAGAATCTGGGTCATTTTCTTGCATGGATCATAAAATTTTTCTCTCCTGTTTTGCTCTTCATTTTATATTACTGTTGCTCACTTGGTTGTGTAACAGTACAGTTTATTGTTGTGTTAGCTGAAGCAGTAATGAAGGAATAGAAGCTGGCTTGCAACTGTAAAACAGCAGTGGAACAGTACAAAGCAATATTATTTGTGATTGGCACACTTTATACATTGGTGCGCTCGCTTGAGGGTTAAGTCAGGAGGTCGATGGCTAGTAACATCCTATTGCTTTCGCATCAAAGCGGTTGAATGGAGCAGAAAGGTATTACACTACAACAGAGGGAGAGAGGTGTTTAGCTTGGTTTACAAAGTAATATACTTCTGGTGTTACCTGCATGTTAGAAAGTTCGAGGTAATGACAGTGCTTTGAAGTGTTCACTAGATTTGAAAGACTCATCCAATAGGTTGAAAAGGTGGACATTAAAATGCAGTGAATTTCAACATGAAGTATCCACAAGCAAGAAAACATGGAAAAGCAGATGGGTTGAACAGGAAAGTAGTGGTAATACAGGCAATAGGTTAGGACCTTGGAGAATGGTAGACTGCGCAGAGGGCCGATGAGGAATGGATACGATATAGCAGGCAGCAGCAGTTCAGCGTGCATTACAGATTGTTGTGTAGAGAGACTAAGTTAGGACAATGGATGGTTGTGTCAGTGGTATTAAAGGAGGAATTACTACGTGAAATGAATGATCGTGTTTTGTTGGACCATATAGGGTGCAGAGTGACAAATACTGGTGATAGGGAAGGAAAACAATTGTTTTAGAAATTGTACAGAAGTGTGCAGCATGCGGATTTGAATTGAAAGCAGGTACTTTTGCAGAAGTTGCCAGATGCAACGGAACCATTTAGTTTCATTGGGGTGGATGTTTTAGGACCATTCATGTGAATACCACCACGTAGCCATTTTGTGCTGACCATAATAGACCATTTTTCTTGTTACATAGAGATTGTGTTGATACCAAAACAGCAGGTAGTCACATTCACACAGGTGTTGGTGAATATGTGGATACTGAAGTTTGGAGTGCTTGGGGCAATAATTACTAAGCAAGGGAAAAACTTCATATTGCACCTGATGAGAAATGTTAGTTACTAAGAGTAAAGAAAATTAAGAACAAGTCAGCTTCATCCTCGGACTAAAGGAAGGACAGAACGAGTTCATTGGACAGTTGGAGAGATACTTGGGTGTTATGTGAATGCACATCATTCGGATTGGGGCACATATTTATCCTTTGTAGTTAGTGCATATCTCAACAGTAGTGAGCAAGCATGAATTATTCAAATGTTACATGGTACACACCTATTGGGTGAAATTAGTGGCAGTTGGAAAATTTATGCAAATGAGAGAAAAGGGGTGTTGCTAGTGGCAGAAGATGGGGATCGATATGTGGTAATGACCTGAGGGTGAGCTTCAGCAGTGCAAGAGAGGGATCATGACCATATGCTCGACATGTAAGATCGCAACGGATGGAAGTCCACATATCATGCAGTTGTTCAGAGGTAGACCAGAGGGATGTCCCATGTCAGAAAGAGGCGATCGAAGCAAAACCGTATTTTTGGAGAGCAGATTTACTTTGGATATACTCCATATTACACACTAGCATAGGGGTGTCACCATTTGAGGTGGTGTATAGGCAAATGATGCTGTCACAATTCAACATGATTAGACAGAAAGTAGGCAGGAATGGTAGTCAGTCCTAGAATTTGCAAGAAAAGTGAGAGAAATGTGGAAGAAGATCCAGTGAGTGAATACTAAAGCACTGGAGAAGACAAAGATTTACTGAAGCAAGCAGGAATATTAACCACAGTACAAAGTAGACAATGGGTGATGTTATTGTGTCCATATATTCCTAATGGGAAAATGAAGAAGTTTGTAACATGGTACCAGGGCCAACACCAAGGAGTTGACGCCACTAAAGCCAAAATTTTGAACAAAATCAACAATTGGGCATCTATGGCCATTCCAGAGTGCACGAGAACTGATTCCATGGGAAATTGGAATGAAAGTGAACATAGAACCAAAGGAGAAGAAATAAAGGGAAGAACAACAGGAGGTCCTGATACCTTGTGCTCGATAAGCATTGAAGCATAAGAAATGAATCAGTATGCATTGTTTTTTGTGGTTTCAGGTACAATTTCTCTTATGTGTTATAAAGCTTGTTTACATTGTTTTAGAGAAGATTGTATGCTTTTGTTATTGTATTGTGTTTCTGTAGTTTATCAAGATATGCTGTCAGAGAAGCAGGCTTCTGAGGGAAGGGTAGGTGATAATGGTCCCTGTCCTCAGATTGCTATATAGAGAAATGGCCAGAGGAGAAGAATGCTAGTGTTGACAATTTTGTACCTCTTCACCAGAGTCAGAGGGGGGAGACTGCAAGATCATCATGTGGATGGATTTACTGTATTTTCCAGGCAACAAGATACAGTGTTATCCAGTCACAGATGGTCATTGAGTTTAGTATTCAGTGTTTGGGAATTATGGAATGAGGTAAGAAGACTTGAAGAGGTGTTTTCAAGGATACACCAGTTACGCTGGGATCTATTTGACGACAAAGATCCAGTGTGGAGAGTAAGCAGCCCTCACACACACCACGGGGGCATGGACGCTGTAACCAGCAACCGACGCCAACGGCGCCAGCTGCTGCTCACCGGTGCTGAAAACAAATCCATTAACTGGCACCGACGCTGAAACCAACCTTCGACACTGGCGGTGCCTGCGCTGTTCACTGGCGCTGATTCGGCACCGGCTCACTGACGCAGCCTAAAACTCTGCGCCACGTGAGTGAAAGACAGTAATTATTGGAGTGTGAAGTTAAAGACAGACACTGTTCAATAATAGACCGTTAGTATAGTTATTATACTCAGAGGTGATTTTTTTTTTTTTTTTTTTTTTTTTTTTTTTTTTTTTTTTTTTTTTTATGATCGCCAGATCTAAAAGTAAGCAGGATATGGGTAATACTCAAAAAATTGGCGAAATATCAGAACCAGCCATGGCCATGACAGTGAGTAGGGAAATGCCAGACTGGTCTGAAGTAGTGAATTTAATCAAAGCTCAAAACGCCCAAATTACTACTTTAAGTCTCAAGTTAGACTCGGTGAATACTCAGTTAAATGCTAAATTAGATGACCAGAAGGCAGAGTCAGCAACTTTAAGTGAAAAGATGGAAGGACAGAGTGAGGTTTTAAGTTCTAAATTCGAGGCCTTAAATGATAGAGTGGAGAGTTTGCAGTTAGATTTAAAAAATGAATTAAGTAATTCCTTGACTGTCCAGATGAATCAAATGTTTACTGACCTTAGCCAAAAGCAGAATGAGCAATTTCAGAAGTTGACTCAGAAGTTAGAATTTGATATTTAAGACAAATGTAATAATGTAGAAGCTGAACTTGGTGAAAAGTTAGGATCATTTCAAAGTGTATGCAATGTTACATTTGTTTCTGTAAAACAAAGATTATACACTGTGAAGGAAAGTGTAGAGAAGCAGGACAAACTAATTCCTATAGTCCAATCGCAAGTTGCAGGCGTTAACACACGAGTTGATAACATGGAACAAAATTTTAAAGAGAAACTAGCCAATTCAGACATAATAAATATTCTGGATAATAAATATCAGTTATCTGGAGGAACAGGTAGAAGAGATAATAGACAGAAAAGTTGCCACGAGGGTAACCTCTGACAACGTTTTTCAATATTTAGCTTTGGAACTTAATGGTACTAAGAGAGGCATAGATCATTTATAGAAAGAATTCAAACTTATGCAGGACAAAGTAGATAATAGAGTGACTTCTCCCAACGTAGTGTCAACTAGTGAAGTAATGACAGATTTACAACTGGGAGCAAATTTGGAACTAACCAGACAGTTTCCAAAGTTTAAGCCTGACGGGGCGGTGCATCCTACTCATTTTCTGAAACGATTTAACCAAGTCTTGCCGAAAAACTGGGAAGATTCAAAAAAGATCAAATTTAGGAGAAGCTACGGAATGGGGGCACTGTGAACATCGAGAACTTTTCGTTTTGGGAAGACTTCCAGAAGTAGTTTAATGAGAAGTATTGGTCAGAAAGCACCCAGGAAAAATTAATATCTGATTTGTGCGACACTAACAAGGGAACCTCCCCATTGCACCCCCCTCACATTTAATTATAAGTTGGCACAGTGGATAGGCCTTGAAAAACTGAACACAGATCAATCGAGAAAACAGGAAGAAGTTGTGTGGAACTATGAAAAAAATTAGTAAAATATATAAACTGAGTAGTCCATGCGAAGATAGGCAACATCAAGGACATCGGCAGGCAATGAGCGCCGTGGTCCCATGGTTAGCGTGAGCAGCTACGGAACGAGATGTCCTTGGTTCAAGTCTTCCTTCGAGTGAAAAATTTTAATTCTTTATTTTCAGACAATTATTATCTGTCCGTCCGTCCGATGCGAGGTAACTGCGCCGTAGTATGGGGACGCTACACCTAAACAAACATCGAAACACGCAACGTCAGTCGACTACAGCGCACGGAAGAGAGAGTATTCCTGCTAACGAGGCTCCCTGGCTGGCAGTTGACTGTTCGCTACTATGGACGAGAGTGCATTAAATACGTGAGATGTATTTCGTGGGTAATATGTTTTCGGTTCCCATTGGAGAGGCACGTCATTTCGTCTACTAAACGCACGGTTTTGCGGTGCGGTCGCAAAACACAGACACTAAACTTATTGCAGTGAACAGAGACGTCAATTAACGAACGGACAGATCATAACTTTGCGAAAATAAAGAAAGTAAAATTTTTTAGTCGAGGGAAGACTTGAACCAAGGATCTCTCGTTCAGTAGCTACTCACGCTAACCACGAGACCACGGCGCTCCCAAGCTCACGACGCCCTTGATGTTGCATATGTTCCTCCTGGACTACTCAGTTTGTATATTTTGCTTACTTTTTTCATAGTTCCACACAACTTCTTCTTATTTTCTCGATTGATCTGTGTTCAGTTTTTCAAGGCCTATCCACTGTGCCAACTTATAACTAAATCTGAGGGGGGTGCGATGGGGAGGTTCCCTTGTAAGTATTATAACAGTACGTGGGGTATGATGAGAAAGTATTTCGACTGGCATTTAACAAGTGTGAAGTACTTAGACAATCCCATGGAGGAAGAAGGGTTAGTTCAAATTTCAATAAGACGTTTACCCTATTGTGCCAGGAAAGATATATTCTGTAGTGGGTGGAAAACTGTAGAAGAACTGTTGTCTTTTGTGGACGCACTCGATGCCTTTAACAAGGACCATAACAAGAGCGTACACCAAAATGAAAATCAGACATATAAAAGGAATAGTAGTAGTAATTTTAGAAAACATGAGGCTAATTTTGCTAGAGTACACCAATGTAATAGGAGTAATGGTAACAATAATTACCAAAAGAAACATCCAACTTCGAATATAGGCCCAGTGACGTCGCAAGAATTTGTACCAAACAGTAATAGAGTACAAAGTGGTAATGTAATACCCCGATTCGGTAACCAATCAGTGATTACCGACAATGAGGAAAACATAGTATGATCTGGATCCAGGGCCGGGGCCTAGGTCGTAGAAATACATTAGGAGGCCTAGTCCATAATAAGTGTGTTAATTTCACACATAATATACCAACCAAATAATGGTTGTTACTGGAAAAGCCAAGCTTGACTCCCAATAATCCACAACCAGTAATAGTAGAAAAAGTGGAGAATGTTGAAGTTAACATATTTATAGACTCCGGAAGTGAGGTGTCACCGATTTCTAGAGCGTTCTTTAACACATTACAGACGAGACAACACTTCCCACTGTTGCCAGTAACTGGAGTGTACATAATCGATATAACAGGAACGAAAAGTAAAGTGGTCAAATACGAAACCAAAGTAAACTGCAACATTGGGGATATCTCATTTCATCAGACACTTTTAGTAGTAGAAAATATCAACAGGGATATCTTATTTGGGTTAGATTTTCAGGAAAATCTTCTATGTTTTGAAAAACAGGACAGTAGGTATTGGATACTGTTTGTGACAGACATCTACATTAGTAAACAAACATCAGAGAGTCGATGTCTGAGATTAACTGTAACAGCAAGATTGTCACCAGCGATCGATAATGTAAATCACGTATCACACCGCGCTGACAAACAAAACAAAGTAAACGAATCTCCAATATTAACCAATGACCAAAAATTTGATTTATCTAAAATTCTATTGGAATATGAAATGGTATTTTCTGGTTGTCTGGGTAGTATTAGTGACTCTATATGTAAATATAAAATCCAAAGATAATACTCCAATTTTCCGTAAGCCATATCCAATACCAGTAAGCTTGAAAGAAGCAGGTAAGGGGGAAATAGATAAAATGATTGACGATAAAATAATAGATTGTAGTAAGAGTGTCATGAACAACCCTCTAGTAATAGTAATAAGGGTTACAGGAGGTGTGCGATTAGTATTAGATGTGCGTACTTTGAATAAGCATATGGAGACGAAATGAGACAGACAAGTTAACATCGATGAATTGTTGTCCAAATTTGAGAAAGCAAAGTTTTTCAGCACGATGGACCTGACTGCTGGATATTGGCAAATTAGGTTACATCCTGATTCAAAGAAGTATACAGCATTTCTATTTGATGGGAAATCATATCATTTTAATGTGTTACCATTCGGGGTAAATATCTCAGTACCCGTGTTTATACTTGCGCTGGACGAGGCGTTAGGAAGGAAATTGTTAAAAGATTTAATAACATATGCAGACAATATACTGGTAATCTCATCTACCTGGGAAGAGCATTGCCTGACATTGAGTAAAACCCTGAAAAGGTTTAAAGAAAAAGATATTACAGTAAAATTATCCAAATCGCACTTTGCGAGGCAAGAGCTTAAGTTTTTAGGGCATATTGTAGGAATACAGGGAATTTAACCAGATCCAGAACGTATAAAGGCCATTAAGGAATGTCAATCCCCTAGAAATATAAGACAATTGAAGGGATTTATTGGAATGGCCAGATACTATAGGCAATATATACGAAGTCAAGAGCTGAACGACCCAAGACTTCTACGTTTGTTAAGGAAGGGAATACCGTGGATTTGGGACCAAGGGGCCAATGATGTGTTTGAAAATGTAAAAAGAGCACTGGTAGAATCACCTATATTACACCATCCAGTTATGGGTGAGCTGTTTAAAATATTAACAGATGCGTCCAGTTATGGTATAGCAGCAGAACTTTCCCAAGGGGAGAAGGGTCTGGAAAGTATAAATCACTGATCTATAGCTTTTGCTAGCCAGAGTCTTAACAAACATGAATTAAACTACACAGCCACAGAAAAAGAACTATTAGCAGTAGTATGGAGCACCCAAAAATTGCAAACACTAGTATGGGGGACATAAATCCATGTATATACGGATCATCAAGCTCTATCTTTTTTAATGAGTAGTCGGTTATTACATAGTAGGTTAATGCGGTGGATGTTGTTCCTGCAGCAATGTGGCATTTATACAGCATGTGAAAGGTTCTGAAAATATTGTACCTGACACTTTGTCTAGGTTGCCTGTGGACATGAAAGAGTTAAAACGTACAGAAGGACCCAGCGTAATTTTTGCGATTAATTTTATGATGATAATATATCCGTACAACAGGGTACAAGAAATGGCTCAAAGAATAACCGAAAACATCCATCATGATCCCTACTTTACAGAAATATATGCTATGTGTTACAAGAATTTCTTACCTCTTAGTCAAGCAGGGGGGGGGGGGGGGGGGGGGGGGGGGTGGAAAATTATAGGGCATAATTTAGTTTGGAGAGACAGTATAGCATCTCAATGGTGGCATTTATGCGTCCCGAAGTTAATGGAGGATGAGATTGTGTGGTATATTCATACTGGATATGGACACTTTGGAATAAAGAAATTTATTGCTCGCATGAATAGGTTCTATTATTTTAAGAAACTAGGACATAAAGTAGTATCTTTAATTAGAGCTTGTGAAACCTGTCAGAAGGTAAAAGAGAGTAACACTCATTTTAAGTACAAAATGTATCCAATCATTCCAATCTTACAGCAGCGGATTTCTTCAAATCAATTCCGAAAGGGAAGGGAGAAGTATCGTACATTTTTGTCATCATAGACTGTTGGTCGAAGTATGTTAAGTTGTATCCTATTAAGAAAGCAAATACACCAACCGTGATTCACTGTCTGCAACAATACTTTCTTGAGGTAGGCAAACCAAAACAATTTATCATAGACAATTGACCACAGTTTGTCAGTAATGAATTTAAAGAATTTTTAGCGTGGGAAGATGTTCGTCAAGTATTAATCTCCAACCATAATCAGTTTTCCAATTCCTGTGAAAGGGTTATGAAAGAAATTGGAAAATTATGCCACACCTATTGCCATGAAAAACATAAGTCATAGGCATCAAAAGTTAAAGAATTTGAGCTTATTTTAAATGAATTACCGCATTTGTCAACTGGAATAACACCTTTGGAAGTAATAGGCAAACCCTTTGTGGGAGAACCCCATATTAAATGTTTTACTTGGTCGGAACAACCTACTGTGAATTACAAACTTAATCAGACAATAGTTTCTAAGAACTAGGTTGAAAGGGTACAACAACGAGTAAGTAGACATAATGAGAAAGCTATCGAACTTCAATACAAGGTCGATGACCTGGTTCTAGTAAAACAGTATCTTCAGAGCTCTACCCTGAAGAGGGAGGGACACAGATTTTTCCTAAAGTATGAAGGACCTTACCGAGTACAAGTGGTGATACATCTCAAAGCCTTAGTTTTAGTAGATCCTATAACAGGATCAGAAAAAGGAAAATACAAAAAATGTTTGCATATCTCCGAGGGACGTTAATATTCTCTGTTAACAGGCGGAGTGACGACTGTCGGATCCCTAGTTTTCGGTGTTTCTTCTGCGATAAAATTTTCCTGCACTGAATTCCCCAACTTCTTACACTATCCCCCTATTCCTTACACTATCCCCCCTACTTCTTATATATCCTATTATCCACCATTAGAGAAACACACCAGTGTAGAATTGTGATAGCATCACCCAAAACTGATCCTGGTATGTGATTAAGTCGTCCTTGGTTGTTGGAGGATTGTGCCCGCTAAGTGTTTGGAAGAAGTCATCCTCGGTTGTTGGAGGATTGTGCCCGCTAAGTATTTTGAAGAAGTCGTCCTCACTTGTTGAAGGATTGTGCCCGCTAAGTATTTAAGTCGTCTTCAGTGGTTAGAGAGTAGAGAGTTGTGTCTGCTAGGAAATTTTATGGCATCGTCCTCGGTTATTCCAGGGGTGCCCCTGCCTGTCTTCATGACTTGTCCCTCATTGTCTCAACTTATTTTGACTTGCTAGGCAGCGACGTGTGATAAAGATTAAATCTGCCTAGCCAGCCAATCTCTCCCGCCATCCACATATAGTTAGGTCTTATTTTTGCCTAAGCTAGTCTTTGAAAGTAATCTCTTATCCGGTTTGTCTCTGCAAACCCGGGTGCAGAGGTCTTAATAAACTGTGGAGGATATTAGATTAATAGAAGATATGATACTGTAAGAATAATTGCATAATTGTGATAGTATGATACATAATTTTATACTTAATGCAGAATGTTTTTTACCTTTTATAAAACGTAATGTAAATGGGAGGGTTTATATCAGTTTTGAAAGTGGTGGTTAGTGTAAGTAATAGCATGATTTACACCAGCAGATAAATCATGACTAACATTAAACACACATCACACCTTCCAGACAACCCTCGCAGACATGTGTGCCTGATTCTTCACCATTTGCTGTTCCATAGGTGTTGCTAAGATTTTTCTTCAGGGACCTCAAGGGTTAAGGTGAGAATGTCCATTCTGTAGGAGACAACTTAATACCATACCTCCTCTGGCTTGTCACTCAAGTACCAGCAAGGTATGGATCCTGGGGAAGGGGGGTGGGAAGGGTTGGAGAGTATAAGCCAGAGAGGAAGGGTTTGTGATTATTGTTAAGGAATGTCAGTCTGACAAATATTCTGACAACTTGTAGGATAGTGGGGCTCTTATAACCCAAGTAAACACATTTTGTATGAATATTGTATGGAGGTAGAGTATATACCAAGAGTATAAAAGTTGAAAAGTAGAGGAGGACTCTAGGGTACTAAATGAAGTATTAAAAAGTGAGTGTGAAGTGTGAAATAGATTTTGTATTTTTACCAGAGGACATTTATAGTGTACATAAAGATGTATACTCGGGTAATGAACCTAGAGGCCTACTCATAAAGGATAAGGAGGACACAACCAGCATTTATTGGACACAACGGCAGATTGGCAGACCTAAGAAAGGCTGACCTATACTGTGCGGACAGGGGCACCAAGAAGGGGATTGACCTCTACCTTAGGAGAATAGGAATTTAAAGGGGTGTACCTACTGAAATGGAAGGAGGAAGGGCACTCATAGGGTCAACCCACGTGTAAGGTTTAGTTGCTGATCCGTGGGGAAAAGGACAGTATCGTGACAGAAGTCACACATTTTGTGGGAATTATTCTGGTAAGTTTGAATTCTGTATTTCACTAGCGGTATTATGTTTTATGAGTGTCAATAGGAATACGTTTATTTTGCCCAGAGTTCCTCCAGCCTACAGACTACTATAAGTAATGAGGCCATTACATACTAAAGAGGTCGTACAGAGAATTAGAATGAAAGATGAAATATTCAAGGATCCAGGACACCTGGAGTCTACGATTGGAGCTGAAGAGAGAGTCCACACCATTTATAAGTAAGGGTAATGCAAAATGAAATCATAAATAGAGGCTAATGTTCTAAATAAATAAATTAAAAAAATAGAGTAACGAGTCAATGGAAAGACAAAAATCGGAAGCCTGCTCTATGAAGTACAAGGATGTATGAGGAAAAAAATTGTGTGTATAAACTTGTGTAGTAAATGATTTCTTTTAAAATGTGGATTGTTACTAGATACAATGTTAATATACATAATGATTATGTATAAAATATCGCGTGTTCGATCTAAGGAGGGGAATATGTAGTGATTCGAGAATTTCCACATAAATTCTGGAACCACTCAACCTTCTGCCACCTCGAACATGCGATGTTTTAAAGATAAGTGTGAGAGAGAGCCTATTTACTGTGCAACACATGTCTGTGTGTGCAGGATGGATGTTGGTCATGGGAGGACAGAAGCTGCATCAGATGAGCGGCGCCGACAAGTGTTTGCCGCACACACAATAGAACCTGTGTGGAAAGTACAAGGAGTAATTACTTGTTATTCCTTGGTGGTCGAATAATTGTAATTGTTATAGACAATTGAAACATGATTTGTCTAGAGACTCTTACTTAATCTTGGTGTTAGACTTGCTAGAAGCAAAACCTGTCTTTGAATTTCTGGTGGTTATTAAACCCACCACATTGTAATTATATTCAATAGTATCTAATGGTTAACAACGCAGTTGACTTGCAGGAGTTTGTATGCTCATGTGAAACTTGTGGAAATGAAAACATACCTGAACTGAACTGAAAGTATTATGAGGGTACTGAGTTATTTCAAGAGAGAGAGTCTTTTTTTTAATTCCTCTAACCAGCATTATTTCTTCAGAAAATAAGTTGTGGAGATAGACGCAGCCGTGTATCCAGAGAAGAGGACTGGCTAAATGTTTCAAGTAAGTCAACTGTAGTAAGAGAAGTGTGAAGTTCGCAATCCAGTTTTGCACCGCTTCTCTTGTTGCCGAAACCGTTAGAATAGATGCAAGAGGTAGCGTTGTAAAGATCGTATTGAGGACAGCAGATGCAAGCGATGTGAGCAAATGGTATGAAACAGTAGGAGCTGCAAAGGGCTTAGCAGTGGCAAATGAAGCAATAGCATAGTGACATTCCTTGCAGATTGTGAATCTGGAGAATTGTGGGTTGAACGACACATGGATGTTTCGGCGGCTTACCAAAGAAGATTTTGCCAGGGCCTCAGCTAGTACTCTGATCTAAGATTTGGAAGCAATACAAGTATGGATACAGCTACTAGATGTGAAGGCAATGCTTGACACAACTGTTGCAATCTCTAGGGGATAGCATTTGTAATGAATGAGTAGAATTGACAAATTTTGCAGGAAGCTGTTCATCAGGTACTTCACGGGCAGTTAAGTCTGGTCTTGCTGTCACCTGAGCAGTATCTAAGGGGCGTGTGGAAAGTATAAGGAGAATTCCCACCAGAATTACAGTTATTAGCAGAGCTGGGTAGCCAGAACTTGCCATTCTGCTACTGTAATGCAACAGTGGATGTGACCAACAGATAATGCATGGTTGTACATAACAATGAGGATACCAGTAATGAATAAGTATGCATTGGATGTACTCAGTATACGACAAGGTAGTGATGGTAGCTAGGTCCTGTGAGCAAGGAAAACTCGTGGAAAAATTGTGGAAAAATCGTGTAGAGTTGCAAGGTTGTTGATCAAAGCAGCTAAGTGTAATGTTATGGGACCTACATCTCATTCATCAGACGCTATGACAAGAGTTACTCTGTTGAATACAACACAGCCTCAGCTGTAGTGGCCAGATGGACCTGTGGAGATGTTGTCCAAACAGAATCTTACTTCTTTTAACAACAGCAGGTAACTTGGCCTGGGCCATTCACTAAGTCAGATGATAGCTGCACAAGAGGGGCGACTCACAGCGGAACAATTGTTGCAGCATGTAAGACAATTTCAGGATGGCAGATGTTAAGCATCATGGACTTCGAGTGTTGCTGTTCCAAGCACCAAAGTCACATCATCCATAGCAAGAGACTTGCCCTGGTGTGGTGACATTGATTCACCTGCCACAGTCATTACCACTGTGCAGTGCAGTTTCCTGCTGAGCGTGGTTAGCCTCCTCTCACAGTCCCCTTGTCATAGTGTCTGCTGAATGAGATGTAGGTCCCATAACATTACACTTAGTTGCTTTGATCAACAGCCTTGCAACTCTACACGATTTTTCCACAATTTTTCCATGAGTTTTCCTTGCTCACAGGACCTGACTACCACCACTACCTTGTCGTATACTGAGTACATCCAATGCATACTTGCTCATTACTGGTATCCTCATTGTATAACATATGTATGTTATTCTGACCCACATGTCACCACACTTGCAGCTACAACCTGCGGCTGTTAATGCAGTACTTCACAGGGACTTTCTCACTACTTCTCATTATTTTAGCTAAGAACTGGGTGGTGACATTGCACTGCCCTCCTCCACGGAGAAGACCCGGCTCCTCATGTCTTACTTTGACCATGTTTCCTGCTAAGTCGTCTGTACATGTGCATATCGTTATCCCATGACTTCTGTCACCTCAGTATATTAACAACATAAGTATTTTCACACAAACACATCAACAAATTTTGGGAAATTAATAGTAAATCGATAATATTCTGCCCAGAACTAATGCTTAGGTAAAAATGGGCATAAAACAATAACTAAATAAAAACTTCCTCAGCAGTAGAAGAAAATACACACACACAGAGAGAGAGAGAGAGAGAGAGAGAGAGAGAGAGAGAGAGAGAGAGAGACATTTGTCTACCTGCTTAATAGTGTGTTGGTCCACCTTTGGAACTCAGTACAGCAGCAGTTCTGCATAGCATTGATCTGGCAAATCCTTGGTAGATTTTGCAGGGCCTGCACACAATTTCCGTATCAGGTTCAAATTGGGTGAATGTGGTGGCCGAGACACCATTGTGAGTTCACTATCATGCTCCTCAAACCACTGCAGCATGGTCCTGGTGTTATAATAAGGACAATTATCCTACTGGAAAATGCCCTCACCATTATGGAAGATTTTGAGCATGAAGGGGTGCAGATGATCTGCAATAATGTTCACATTATTCATAGTCTCATGATCCCTTTGACTACTAAGTGTCTCATGGAAACCCTGGTGATGGCATAATACTGCCACCACCAGCAAGTTTGGTGTGGTGCCCATATTGAGCAGCACTTTGCCAGGATGGCATATCTAGACACGAGTATCACCTATGTATTAGAAGAAATGTGGATTATCTGACCCAGCAAGGCGTTTCCATTGATCTATGGTCCAGTCGTGATGATCACGAGCCCACTGCAACCACAACTGGCGATGCCATTCGGTCAACATGGAAACACACATTGGTCATCTGCTGCAGACTCCATGTTTAACAATGCACGCTGAACAGTATGGTCTGGAACACGTGTGCCTGCCCCAGCATCGTACTCTGTTATCACGGGTGCCACAGATCGCCACATATCCTGCATTACAGAGTGCCAGGCCTCCAGCCAGCACATTATGTAATGATGTGTGACCTTGTCACATACTCATGTTTTCTCTGTTCTTCGACCACTTTCCGAAGGTGCTTCTGGCAATAGCAGACTAAGAGGATTTCGCCATTTGTGGTCCAAATCATTGCTAGAATGATACATGATTTTTCTCTGTGCTGCTTATACACTTTCATTACCACATCAACTGCCTGCAATGCCACCAGTTGGCATTTAACATTTAATGTTGTTGGAGGAGGACCGGGGGGGGGGGGGGGGGGGGGGGTTCTTCGAGCATATGCCTTCATACAGATCAGAAATCCTAGAGACACAGATTGTTGTGCGGTGTGTATTTGAAGCCAGCTACTCTGTAATTTCACTCATACACTGTGCTTTACATATCATGACAAACATCATTATAACGTCAACAATAAATTCATCATGGAAATTGTCATACTGGGTGGCTGTATGTGTGGTCTGCTGTAACAGGGATTTGTGTTTCCTGTGTGCTCCATTCATGATACTGTATGTGCAGCACAGATGTAGTTACATTAATGATAAATTATGGAATAATATTCTCTCAAGCGGGCCTGGCTTATTTCTGCATTACACTGGAATATATGTGCATGAATCTAAAACTATCGTATGTTACAAACTTGCAGCCCTTGTCACGAAAATCCAAACTTTTTGTGATGTAAACTTTGTGGCTACAATTCCCATGCGTGGAACGTGCATAAGAATCTTCTCTTCACTTGATCATAATCTGCCATGCATATTAGGCCATGTGACCTATTCCTATTTAACTGACTGTTTCTTCTCAGAAACTTTTTGTCTTATTAAGAGTCTTGGTGGAAGCTGTTTTTCTCCATTTTTATAGTGGAGCAACTGTATACTGCACAGACAATCCTGATACTTTTTGAAATGGCAGTTCCTTTCAGCATTTGATCACTCTATTTCATAAAACAAACTTCTTAGAGCAGTGCTTTTTTATATGACCTATATATGTGCTCAATATAGCCAAACTTCATTATATTTTTAGGTTGTCATTACTTACCTGTTTTTAAAATTGTGCTGTTCATGAAGCTTTCTGATCGAATGGAGTGTGTATTTACTTTGATATATCATGATCACAGTATTTACCGTCAGTGCTTTATGGCCATGCTCTTGATCTTATAGATCTACAGAAGATGGCTGAAGGAAGAAAAATTACATGGCAATACAGGGAAGATCGAAATGTGCTACAACCTGGTATCATGTTTTTGTTGTGCTTTAGGAGCCCAAAGACATGCAACCACTAAAGCACCTGCCCTATAGTTAGACACCTTGTAACATCCTCTTGGTCACACAACTTGCTTCATACTGTGTATCACCAGTTTTGGGAAGTGCTTGTGTATTACTGACAAGACACTAAATACATTCCCTTACATAAAGGTGTTATGACATGGTACAGGTTATTTTTACTGAACAAAAGACACAAAAACAGTTTACACAATGCCCAGTACCAAGTCCAGTCATAGTCGTCAACACCAAGTGAGACCCCCCTGCGGGTCTGGGGTCTAGAACAGGCCCGAGGTATTCCTGCCTGTCGTAAAAGGCAACTAAAAGGAGTCTCACACGTTTTGGCCCTTATGAGATGGTCCCTTGTAGGGTTTGATCTCCATTTTTCAAAATTTTCCCGAAGAGCCAATTGGGGAAGGGCACCTTACATAGTGCATCATGTCCATTGTGCATTGAGATCTTTAGCCCAGTTTCTCGTCGTCGCATTGCAGTCCCGCCCATTCTCCATCTCTTAGGCGAGGACACCTTCCTGGCTGAGTTTTCCACCATGCACTATGCAGTGTCACTTTCTGTGCCAATGATGACCATGGACTTCTTTGCACCTCATATCCAGCATGGTAGCCAGTCTGTTGTGGTGGGGCCGCATATACCCTGTTGGTTGTAACCCCCTGACAACACAGGGATCGCTCTGCTGATGCCTGCGGTGTTAGCTCCCCACATATGCCGAGGAATAGATGCTCGTCATCCTGGGGCATCGGGACTCTCAGCAATGACCGTCTTGCCAGGTGGCCTTTGCTGCGGCTGGGTGGCGCCCATGGGGAGGGTCCCTGGTCGGAGTGTCTGGCATCAGGTCGGATGACACGCCATGAAGCGAATTACGTCATCTCATGCTGGTGGTCACTGCCAGCAGTCTCTAAGTGGACAAAGTCTAACTTTAATGCTTAGAAATATGACCCCAAGTCATTCCCTTTCCTGACCACACCACGGGAGGAACTCCAGATTAAGGATGGCAGTGAAGCTTATTATCCCCAGTACGTCGTATGTATGAGAGTTGATGGGGAATCTTTCATGTCCATGAAGCCTCAGTTTTCTGTGGAGCATATTTGGAGGACAAGTTTAGGGAGGTGGAGGGCTTGTCCAAAATGCACTCTGGGTCCGTTTTGATAAAAACAGCATCCTCTGCCCAGTCACAGGCATTACTCACTTGTGCCAAGTTGGGGGATGTTTCTGTTACCATCATGCCTCATAAAAGCTTCAATATGGTCCAGGACATTGTATTGCACAGGGACCTTCTTTTGCAGTCTGACAATGAGCTGTGCGCCAGTTTAGAGCGGCGAGGTGTTCATTTCGTCTGGCGTGTCCATCGGGATCCGAGGGATAACCAGGTTGCCACCGGTGCCTTCATCTTGGCCTTCAATGGTGACACATTCTACATCTACATCTGCATCCATACTCCGCAATTCACCTGATGGTGTGTGTCGGAGGGTACTTTGAGTACTTCTATCGGTCCTCCCTTCTATTCCAGTCTCTTATTGTTCGTGGAAAGAAAGATTGTCGGTATGCCTCTGTGTGTACTCTAATCTCTCTGATTTTATCCTCATGGTCTCTTCGCGAGATATACATAGGAGGTAGCAATACACTTCTTGACTCCTCGGTGAAGGTATGTTCTCGAAACTTCAACAAAAGCCCGTACCGAGCTACTGAGCATCTCTCTTAGTTTTCCACTGGAGTTTATCTATCATCTCCATAACGCTTTCGCGATTACTAAATGATCCTGTAACGAAGCGCGCTGCTCTCCTTTGGATCTTGTCTCTCTCTTCTATCAACCCTATCTGGTACGGATTCCACACCGGTGATCAGTATTCAAGCAGTGGGCGAACAAATGTACTGTAACCTACTTCCTTTGTTTTTGGATTGCATTTCCTTAGGATTCTTCCAATGAATCTCAGTCTGGCATCTGCATTACCGACGATTAATTTTATATGGTCATTCCATTTTAAATCACTCCTAATGCCTACTCCCAGATAATTTATGGAATTGACTGCTTCCAGTTGCTGACCTGCTGTATTGTAGCTAAATGATAAAGGATCTTTCTTTCTATGTATTTGCAGCACATTACACTTGTCTTACATTGAGATTCAATTGCCATTCCCTGCACCATGCGTCAATTCGTTGCAGATCCTCCTGCATTTCAGTACAATTTTCCATTACCCTAGAAGGTCAAGGTGATGGTCTACTGCTGTGATGTCAAGCCATATATCCCTACCCCGATGCGGTGCTTTAAGTGCTGGAAGTTCGGCCATATGTCTTCTCGCTGTACTTCCAGCCCCACCTGTCGAGACTGTGGATGTCCATTGCATCCCAATACTCCGTGTGCCGTGCCTCCCATCTGTGTCAACTGTGGAGAGCATCATTCACCTTGCTTGCCAGACTGCAGGACTTCACAGAAAGAGGGGAAAATCATGGAATATAAGACCCTAGACAGACTGACCTACACTGAGGCTAAGAGGAAATTTGAGTGCCCTCATCTTGTGGCTATGACCTCCTCATATGCCACCACTACAAGAACAGTTGTCACCCTATCAGTTCCTCGAATTCCTGTCGCCTCTCAGAACCGGGAGACTACACCTGCCCCCTTTATGGTGGAGGTCACTTCCCTCCCTGTTGCTCCCACACCTCCCATTTCGGGAGTAACTCCCCCCCCCTCTCCCCCTCCTCCCCCCCCCTTCCCCCTCCTCCCCCCCCCTCCCCCTCCCCCTCCCTCCCCCCGCCCCAACCATTAGGGATTTCAGTTCCCACTTCTGAGCCAGAAAAGCGTAAGGCTTCTTCAACTACTCTCGCAAGGAAGGGGTCCCTTGGGTCACTCCCTTCCCAGGTTTCTGCTAGTGGGAAAGATGACACCCGCCAATGGCTGCACAGCCCAAAAGCAGCTGGTTGTAGGGCTTCATGCTCATCCTCTGTCCCAGAGACTGATTCAGTGAAGTCCTCCCAGACAGGGAAACCCAAGGAACAGCGCAGGAAATCGAAAAAGAAAACCCCCAAGAACAAGGAACTTGTGGTGGCACCCACACCATCACTACCTACAAGCTCTGCATCTGATGATGGGTTGGAGATTCTGGTGTCCACTGAGGCTCTTGATCTCGCCGGAACCTCAGACACAATGGATATAGACTGCTCAGGCAAAAAGGCGGTGGCAGCAGGTGACTCTGAGGTGTAAACTGCCTCATTGAATGTTCCATGACTTCCCAGTTTCACGATGATGTCATCCTCCAGTGGAATTATGGCGGTTCTTCCCACCGCCTGGCTTAGCTATGGAAACTGTTAAGCTTTACACCTGCTTTCTGCATTGCCCTCCAGGAAACCTGGTTCCCGGCAATGCGGACCTCTGCCTTCTGCGGTATAAGGTGTGCTACGGGAACCGTAATGACTATAATCGAATGTCAAGTAGAGTTTGCGTTTATGTCCTAAACTCAGTCTGTAGTGGAACTGTGCCCCTTCAAACTGCTCTCGAGGCTGTGGCTGTCAGAATATGGTGACACAGGAAATAACTGCCTGCAATGTAGGTCTTCCTCCAGATGGTGAAGTACCCCTGAATGTATTAGCTTCACTGATTAATCAACTCCCTAAATCTTTCCTACTTCTGGGAGATTTTAATGCCCATAACCGCTAGTGGGTTGTCACCGTGCTTACTGGCCAAGGCAGAGATGTCAAAACTTTACTGTCTCCATTCAACCTCTGCCTCTTAAATACTGGGGCCGCCACACATTTCAGTGTGGCTTGAGGTAGTTACTTGGCCATTGATTTATCCATTTGCAGCCCAGGACTTCTCCCATCCATCCACTGGAGAGGACATGACGACCTGTATGGTAGTGACCACTTCCCCATCTTCCTGTCACTGTCCCGGCATCAGGCCCACGGATGCCTGCCCAGATGGACTTTTAAACAAGGTGGATTGGGAAACTTTTTACCTCTGATGTCACCATTGACTCTCCCCCACATGGTAACATCAATGTGATGGTTGAGCAGGTGACTACCACAATCGTTTCTGCAGCAGAAAACGCGATCCCTCACTTTCTGGGGTGCCTCCAGTGAAAGACAGTCCCTTAGTGGTTGCCGGAAGTTGCTGAGGCAATTACAGAGCATCGGCAAGCTCTACAGCGACGTAAGCGACACCCTTCCCTAAAGCATCTGGTAACCTTTAAGCGGGTCCGAGGCTGTGTACACCAGGTTATAAAACGACGGAAACGGGAGTGTTGGGAGAGGTACGTGTCAACCATTGGGTACCATACGTCACCTTACCAATTCTGGACGAAGATCAGACGTCTTTTTGGGCACCAGACCCCTGGCGTTACCATCAGTGGTGTGCTATGTACTGACCCAAACGTGAT
Source organism: Schistocerca americana (assembly GCF_021461395.2). Classification (NCBI taxonomy): domain Eukaryota; kingdom Metazoa; phylum Arthropoda; class Insecta; order Orthoptera; family Acrididae; genus Schistocerca; species Schistocerca americana. The sequence goes on along the minus strand of NC_060122.1, from coordinate 825,753,456 downwards.
TGCCAAGCATTTTGCTGAGCACTATGCTCAAGCCTCTACGTCGGAGAACCACCCCCCAGCCTTTTGCACCCTCAAACGGCGGATGGAGAGGAAAGTCTTCTCGTTCACTACACGCCACAGTGAACCCTATAATACCCCATTTGTAGAGTGGGAGCTCCTCAGCGCACTTGCACATTGCCCCGACACCACTCCTGGGCTGGATCGGATCCACAGTCAGATGATTAAACATCTCTCGTCTGACTAAAAGTGCCATCTCCTCATCATCTTCAACTGAATCTGGTGCGATGGCATCTTTCCATCGCAATAGCGGGAGAGCACCATTGTTCCGGTGTGCTCAAACCCTGTAAAAACCCGCTTGATGTGGGTAACTATCGGCCCATCAGCCTCACCAACATTCTTTGTAAGCTGCTGGAGCGTATGGTGTGTCGGCGGTTGGGTTGGGTCCTGGGGTCACGTGGCCTACTGGCTCCATGTCAGGGGGGCTTCCGCCAGGAGTGCTCTACCACTGATAATATTGTGTCCCTTGAGTCTGCCATCCGAACAGCCTTTTCCAGATGCCGACACCTTGTTACAGTCTTTTTTGATCCACGCAAAGCATATGACGCCACCTGGCGACATCATATCCTTGCCCCATTATACGGGTGGGTTCTCTGAGGCCCGCTCCCGATTTTTATCCAGAATTTCCTGTCACTCCATACTTCCTGTGTCCAAGTCGGTGCCTCCCATAGTTCTCTCCATATCCAGGAGAATGGGGTCCCTTAGGATTCTGTATTGAGTGTATCACTATTTTTAGTGGCCATTAATGATCTATCAGCAGCTATAGGGCCGTCCGTCTCACTCTCTCTGTTTGCAGACGACTTCTGCATTTCGTACTGCTCCACCAGTATTGGTGTTGCTGAGCGGCACCTACTGGGGGCCATTCCCAAGGCACAGTCATGGTCTCTCACCCACGGCTTCCTGTTTTTGGCCAGTAAGTCATGTGTCATGCACTTCTATCGATGTCATACTGTTCAGCCGGAAACAGAACTTTACCTTCATGACAGTCTACTCACTGTAGTGGAGACATATCAATTCTTAGGACTGCTTTTCAACACCTTGACTTGGCTATCTCACCTTTGTCAGCTTAAGCGAAAGTGCTGGCAACAGCTCAGTGCCCTTCGCTGCCTGAGCAACACCAACTGGGGTGCAGATCGCTCTACTCTGCTGCAGCTCTACAAAGCCCTTGTTAAAGCCCGCCTATGGGAGTCCGGTTTATTGTTCGGCGGTACCCTCAGCGTTGCGTGTACTCGACCCACTGCACCAATGTGGCATTCGCCTAGCGACGGGAGCTTTTAGAACGAGTTCGGTGACCAGAGTCCTGGTGGAGGCCGGAGTCCCTCCATTGTAGATCCGACATGCTCAACTGCTCACCAGTTAAGTTGCACACATTCCTAGTTCTCCTGAGCATCCGAATTACCATCTCCTTTCTCCACCCGCAGCAGCTCATCTCCCGCATCAGCAGCCCAGGTCAGGGCTAACAATTGCGGTTTGTGTGCGATCCTTTCTGTCAGAAATGGAGTCCTTCCCTTTACCCCCTTCCATCCAGGTCCGCCCACATACACCTCCATGGTGTACACCTAGGCTGCAGATTCATCTGGACCTTTCGCATGACCCAAAGGACTCAATTACTCCTGCCGCTCTCTGCTGTCAACTTGCTCTCCATTCTTGATGTGTTCCGGGGCTCTGAAGTGGTTTACACTGACGACTCGAAGGCTGATGGTCATGTTGGCTTCACCTATGTCCACAGAAGCCACTTTGAACAGCACTCCTTGCCCGATGGCTGCAGTCTATTCACTGCAGAGCTGGTGGCCATCTCTTGTGCACTTCAGTATATCCGTTTATCCCCTGGGGAATCGTTTCTTCTGAGCGCTGACTCCTTGAGCAGCTTATAAGCTATCGACCAGTGCCACCCTTGCCATCCTTTGGTAGCATCCATCCAGGAGTCCATCTATGCCCTGGACCGTTCCCATCATTCAGTGGTGTTTGTGTGGATCTCAGGACACGTCTGCATCTCAGGCAATGAACTTGCCGACAGGCTGGCCAAACAGGCTATGCAGAAACTGCTTCTGGAGATAGGCATCTGTGAACCTGACCTGCTTTCTGACTTATACTGTAGGGTTTTTTGACTTTGGGAGATGGAATGGCATAGCAGTACACACAACAAACTGCGTGTCATTAAGGAGACTGCAAACGTGTTGAAGTCTCCCACGCGGGCCTCTCGCATGGAATCAGTTGTTCTCTACCGGCTCTGCATTGGCCACGCTTGAGTGACCCATTGTTACTTCCTGCACCGTGAAAACCTGCCTGAGTGTCGGTGCGGCACCTGGTTGACAGTGGCCCATATTCTGGTGTACTGTCCCACTTTGACTGCCCAATGATTGGGTTTTACTGGACTTGTTGCCGCTAATTTTATCTGGCAACGCCTCATCGCCTTATTTAGTTTTATGTTTTATTTGTGAGGGTGGGTTTTATAGTTTGATCTTAGTTTTAGCCCATGTCCTTTGTCCCTCTGTGTCCTCCACCCTAGTGGTTCTAGGGTGGAGGTTTTAATGTGTTGCAGAGTGGCTGGCTTCTCCTTTTTTATTCTCATGGTAATCTGCTTTGTTGTTTTAATCTCTTCATCCAGTTTCTTGCGTTTCTGTGGTTTTCATGTCCCCTTTTGTCCATTTACATGTTTATTGCCCTTCATCGTTCTTGTGATTTTTCCTTTCATTCCGTTTTGAGTTGTCAGTCTCGTTTGTTTCATTCTCACACTTGTGGCATTGTTTTATTTGGAAGAAGGGACTGATGACCTCGTAGTCATAGCAATTCTGTGGAATAGGCAAGAGGCATCAGCAGTGATGCAGCTGCTGTGTAATGTGATGACGTCTAGCAAGCAAATACACAAAGCTGGTGGTGCATCACAGTGCAGGCCTACTTATGTAACTCCGCAGACCCCTGGTTGGCACCAAGTAACCATAAACCGAGCCACAGGGTTTGTCCGCTGTCTGGTGTGTCATCCTCAGCAGAGCGGAGTGTAACAGGTGTTGCGATCTGACAAGCCTTGTCGTATGAAGTGCTGCTACTGTAGTTTGTGGATACAGCAGAAAGCACCAAGTGAATTGGAAGATTGTGTATCTTGCCCACCACAAACTGACCAGAAATTCACCAATAGTTGGTCTTGCATAGAAAGATTCTCACTGTTTCAGGCATGCCCCTGGGACCCATTCATTCCTGGCAATATAGTGTGAAAGAGACCAGTAGTGGTGTCATTAGTGCTTTCAAATGATAGGGCGCCATGTCGGGAACTTTCATGCTAGTATGTGTGTTATAAAAGGGTAGTGTGAGGACAGCAGTCCATAGGGATGATAACCTGCACCTTGAGAGGGTATGCTACTGGCAGAGAGGCACAACACATGGTAAATGCCGCCCATTGTTAGTCAGTGGATGTGGTTAGCTGATGAACAAGTCAAAGTTTCCAATAAGTGCACTCCCTCCAGTAGTCTCAGTTACTGCTGTATGAGCTGGAACTAGTTGGAAGAGGCAATCATTTGACTAAAACATAGCTGAACATTTGGGATATTTAGTACTATTGTTAAGAAGCAGTGAGGAAACAAAGAAGCTGCTCATTGGAGAAAAGACAGCAAATGGTCTCTAAAGCTGTGTGTTCTGAGTTACTTTACATTTCGCATGGAGAAACATTTTTTTTGCAAATACTATTGCATGTGTTATCAAAAAAAGTTATTTTTAGGTTTGTCAAAATGAAGGTAAGGTTTACTTGTGACGAAATGAACACAAGGAGTATTTTCTTTAATCCAGCAATGAAAACTTTTCAGAGTAAAAATTACTATTATTTAAGAGTTACTTCCATTTTATTAACAGTAAAATTATTTATTAATATTTTTGTTCATATGTCATATTTTTGTTGTTAAGCTAAAAATACACATTTTGATTTTCTTAATTTATTTCGTAAGCTGCATACTACCAAGAAACTTTTTTCTTGCTCTCCATAATGATATTCAATTTTAAAGCCATTATTAAGACTTTTCCATCCAGTCTGAGAGTTTTATCCTCATTAAACTACAGTATCATACTAAACACCAATGTGTGTTTATACAGAATTCACTGTTATGAATTTGGGCATTCTCTTCCCATGCATTCATAAAGATAGCACTGATTTTAAACATTTTTATTCTTCTCTGTGTTCCTAATCCCTCTGAACCATCCAGCAACATGAAAATTACTGAAGATTTCTGTAAACAATTATTTCAAACTCTTGTAGCTGAAGCAGAAGGCAGTCGGCTTGATTCACCTGTGTGAAGGGGTTCAATGCAGAGGAAATGGCACAGAACTTCCACCTTTGGAAGGACAACTCTGTTTTCAGCTCTGCCCACTGTATATGCCTGGTTTGCGGGTGTACTTTATCAATATTACTGTGTCGTGCATCACTGTGTTGCCATGGCACTTTTTATTGCTCACTTGATTGCCAGAGCACATGTTTTGTGGATCTAGATTTCTCAATTCATAAACGTGCATATCTTAAAGTTTTGTTCGATTAGTAATCACATTTTTACACATTATAATCTGTAATTGCTAATATCTGTGGTCATTGGTAAATAAAATATTATTTATTGTTTCCTGTGACAGCTTGATTTCATTTCTGCTATCCATATTTTAACCATGGCATAAAGGGCTAAGTTGAATAATATTGATGGCATAATTAATCTGTGTGACACCCCTCAAATAAAAAGTGCTATGGGTTTATTAAACTTTGTGTAAATTGTGACCCATCAGTATACTGCATGGACTGTACAAACAGCATTCACTTTCTGTGCTGGAAAAATAGAAAGAAATCTTGCCAGTATTGTCAGGTGCTTTTGTGTAACTGATGAATGGAGAACTTGTTTCTGCATATATTCTTGGCACTTTGCAGTGGTCTTAATGACGTGGAATAAAACTTTAAGTGTACGATCATAGTAAAATTTATTTGGATATTTGTTTAGAAGCAATTAAGCAATATTTTTCTTATTTCTGTGTTTTTTCTTATTTTTGTGTTTTTCCTTATTTCTATGTTTCCCATTGCATGCTGCTTGTAACTTATATTCAGCAAAAAATTTCCTCTGTGGGTGTTTTCATCGAACTAATTTCCTTTTTGGAATGTAGATATGACATTTATTTGGGATATTTGTAAAGTTTCAATTATCACCTCCAAAATTAGTTACATAATTGAGTTTTGATTTTATCCATACTGGATGAGAGATCGTGGTTGTGAATGTCAATGTTAAAGAATGTATCGGCTCAACCACTTGTTTATAGTGTAAAACACTAAGATTGATGCATTTCGGAAGTCAAGCTTCCCTCATCAGAATAATAAAAAGTAAAAGAACCTGTTAAAACTCGCTCAAATGGAACATGCACCAGGCACAATAAAATTGATAATAAAATTAAAACATCGTGGCTACTTCCCTTGTTGCAACCGTCTCTTCCAAGGTGCATCTCCACATAGTCGTCAAAATATAAAAAACTCTAAAATGGTGTCGCCTATGGTGTTCAACATCTAACCACATGGCTCTCTCCTCTATCGTCGTAAACCGCCCGTGTGTCTTCGTTGATACCTCACACCACGTAGCCAAATTTGACACTGAAACGCGAGTGAGCTCACGCGCAAGTAAACAAGGAAGTCACAGAGATGTCCATACAAACAGATAATGTATACATGTTCCAAGGACCTCATGAAATTATGGTATCCTGCCAATTGCTAAAAATGTAGTTACAAAAAGAAACCAGTGAAATGTTGGAAAAAGTTATTTGTATCACCTGTTAGCTGTTCATTCAGCGTGTTCTGTTTATCCACACTATGTATCGTAATTTCCAGCTGTTCTAGTAGATCCAGCTTTTTGTCTTTCTCCTGTCTATGTAAAATAATGAGATCCTGATCTATTCCCAACATGGGGTGTCCCGTTTCCCAAATATGTGTGGCTACAGCTGACTTTTCGAAATTATTAAGCCGGACAGCATCGCTATGTTCTTTGTAATGTACTTTAAAGGACCTACCAGTTTGGCGTACATAGCTTGCCTTGCACAAGTTACACTGAATTTTATAGACTCCAGCTCTCTCATATTTATCGCTTTCCTGCTGTAAACTATTTCTTAGTTTAAACCCCAGCGTATTATTGGTCTCAAAACCGGTATCAACTTTAAAAGGTTTGAAAAAGTTAGCCACTTTTTGCGAAATATCACCGAAGTATGGTACTGTGACTCTCGTAATATTATTTGCGGTATTCTTCCTTGCATTCATGCAATGTTTCTATCGTATTAATTTATGGACAACGTTTTGGTGATATCCGTTAGCTCTGGCTGGTTGTTTCACTATGTTCAGCTCAGTCATTCTGTCTTCTTCATTCATAGGGACTCTAAAGGCTCTATCAAAGATCTAAAATCAGAAAGTTTCTGGCTATTAGGATGGCAGGAATTATTTTCTATCAACACATGAGTTGTTGTTGGTTTCCTAAATATTTTAAAAACATGCCTACCATTTTGTTTCCTAATACTTAGGTCGAGAAATTGCGGTTCACCATTTTTCTCTTCTTCCACAGTGAATTCAGTTTTACCGTGTAACTCGTTACACTTATTTGCTATTTCTGCAACTTCTTTTTCTTGTCCATCAATAAGAAGCAGCATATCATCTACATAGCATTTTGTAATATACAACTTTATCCACAGGATGTTGTGGGTTAACGAGGAGTCTTTTTTCCAAATGATTTATAAAGATGTCTGCTATGGTTCCAGATATACTGGAACCCATAGCCAGTCCATCTTTTTGCATATAAAATTTATTGTTAAAAGAAAAATAATTATGTTTCAGAACGAATTCTAACAGTTCGATGAATTCGACTATTTCTTGCTGAGACAGTGTTTTGTACTTAAGCAAATTTTCTTTGGTGATCTTAACAGCCTCATTTACTGGCACATTCGGATAAAGGTTTGTAATGTCTAGAGATACTAGGCAGGCCATGTCAGCGATAGGCTTATCCTTAATTTAATTTATCAAAGCTGAATTATTAGTGATTGAAAACTTATCCGAGAACACAAAAGATTCTTTTAGAATTTTATCGAGCATTTTAGTAATTTTACATAAAGGACTGTTTCTAGAATTCTCTAGACATTAAAAACCCTTATGCAAATGTGCCGATAAATGAGGCCGTTAAGGTCATCAAAGAAAATTTGCTTGACTACAAAACACTGTCTCAGCAAGAAATAGTCGAATTCATCGAACTGTTAGAATTTGTTCTGAAATATAATTATTTTTCTTTTAACAATAAATTTTATATGCAAAAAGATGGACTGGCTATAGGTTCCAGTATATCTGGAACCATAGCAGACATCTTTATAAATCATTTGGAAAAAAGACTCCTCGTTAACCCACAACATCCTGTGGATAAAGTTGTATATTACAAAATGCTATGTAGATGATATGCTGCTTCTTACTGATGGACAAGAAAAAGAAGTTGCAGAAATAGCAAATAAGTGTAACGAGTTACACGGTAAAACTGAATTCACTGTGGAAGAAGAGAAAAATGGTGAACCGCAATTTCTCGACCTAAGTATTAGGAAACAAAATGGTAGGCATGTTTTTAAAATATTTAGGAAACCAACAACAACTCATGTGTTGATAGAAAATAATTCCTGCCATCCTAATAGCCAGAAACTTTCTGATTTTAGATCTTTGATAGAGCCTTTAGAGTCCCTATGAATGAAGAAGACAGAATGACTGAGCTGAACATCATGAAACAACCAGCCAGAGCTAACGGATATCACCAAAACGTTGTCAATAAATTAATACGATAGAAACAGTGCGTGAATGTAAGGAAGAATACCGCAAATAATATTACGAGAGTCGCAGTACCAAACTTCGGTGATATTTCGCAAAAAGTGGCTAACATTTTCAAACCTTTTAAAGTTGATACCGGTTTTGAGACCAATAATACGCTGGGGTTTAAACTAAGAAATAGTTTACAGCAGGAAAGCGGTAACTATGAGAGAGCTGAAGTCTATAAAATTCAGTGTAACTTGTGCAAGGCAAGCTATGTAGCCCAAACTGGTAGGTCCTTTAAAGTATGTTACAAAGAACATAGCGATGCTTTCCGGCTTAATAATTTCGAAAAGTCAGCTGTAGCCACACACATTTGGGAAACAGGACATCCCATGATCAGGATCTCGTTATTTTACATAGACAGGACAAAGGCAAAAAGCTGGATCTACTAGAACAGCTGGAAATTACGATACATAGTGTGGATAATCAGAACACACTGAGTGAACAGCTAACTGGTGATACAAATAACTTTTTCAAATATTTCACTGTTTTCTTTTTATAACTACGTTTTTAGCAATTGGCAGGATACCATAATTTCATGAGGTCCTTGGAACATGTATACGTTATCTGTTTGTATAGACATCTCTGTGACTTCCTTGTTTACTTGTGCATGAGCTCACTCCCATTTCAGTGTCGTGTTTGGCTACGTGGTGTGAGGTATCAACGAAGACGCACGGGCGGTTTACGACGATAGAGGAGAGAGCCATGTGGTTAGATGTTGAACACCATAGGCGACACCATTTTAGAGTTTTTTATATTTTGACGACTATGTGGAGATGCACCTTGGAAGAGACGGCTGCAACATGGGAAGTAGCCACAATGTTTTAATTTTATTATCAATTTTATTGTGCCTGTGCATGTTCCATTTTAGCGAGTTTTAACAGGTTCTTTTACTTTTTATTATTCTGATAATAAACATTGACTTCCGAAACACATCAATCTTAGTGTTTTACACTATAAACGAGTGGTTGGCTGATATATTTTTTAACATTGACATAATTGTGTGTTTCTTTTCTGGTATGTGTCTGCATCCCTAGTATGTATTGAAATCTACACGCCACAGCAGCGTACCAGGACATTAGAGAATCTAAAGCAAAATGGCGCAAACCATTAATAACGTGTAGTTGTGTGGGTGCTGTGGTGTGAAGGGTTTCAGTGTTCACCAGCATTACAAACCTTCAAATAAACAAAAAATTATTTATGTAGCTTTATTTTTTCAAGGTGATAATTATAACGTTGACTGCCCATAGTAGTTGACATCCTTTTTGTTGGGACTCGCTCTGTGACCGGCAAGTATTATTTACAAAATTTAATATCAGTCTTATCAAGATACTTCAGTGTTTATGATGTATAGTAATCATGCTCACAAAGACAGATGTTATTTTGCTGTTGTGATTTTAGAGTATTTACCATTGCTTTAGGCCTGCTTTGATGCTATTCCAATACAATTGGAGAGCCTCTCTGATGGTGTTAGAGTTTAGGGGAAAAACCAAGTGGACTGAGTCTGAATGGGAATTTGATTGAGGAGGGAGGCATGCTATGGTAGTCTGTGCAGTAACGGAAAGCCATTGTTCATGAGTGGCAAAGTGGTCAGTGCATCGGCCTGCTGAGCAGGAGACCTGGGTTTGAATTCCAGCCTCGGTAAAAATTTTCATTCATTGCTTCAGTCTGCATAAACACATCATAGACGTTTGAGATTTGGAAAGGTCTCTGGAACCATATAGTTTTATTTGAGTAAAAGTATCTATGCCTGGGTTTCAGGCAGAATCCCACGGTTCCTTCGATGCTGAAATTCTGTTCCAGTACAGTTCAAGAGCCTCTGCAATGCTTTGCGAGCTGAGTGGGAAAACCAGTGGGCTAAGGTGTGAATGGGGTTTGGATTAAAGAGGGAGGCATGCTATTCTAGACCGTGGAGTTGTGTAAAGCCACTGTGCCAGGGTGGCATAATGGTCAGTGCATCTGCCTAGAGAGCAGGAGACCCGGGTTCAAATCCTGGCCTTGGTACAAATTTTCATTTGTCGCTTCAAACTCCATATATGCATCTTTCATAACTGAGTTTGCGAATATCATAATATGTGACATAATTGGCCATATATTTCAAGTGCATTGACGTAGAAGTTAATGTTTATTATACCACCAAGACACCATAGATCTTAGTATGGGACATAAATTTCAACTTGATATGTCTACCTGTTCCTGAGAAAAATAGTTTGAACATTTGGATAGAAGGATGGACAACAATGTCGATTGAGACACAGAACCCTAAAAACACACATGTGCTTGCACCCCCCCCCCACCCCCCTGCGCACGCGCACACACACACGCACACACACACACACACACACACACACACACACACACACACACACACACATATTCTCTCACTGCCACAGTGATTGGACAATGTAGATGAATAGGACACTGCAGTCAACCGATTTGCCCCACTCCCTCTGAAAAAAGACACTGCCAGAAGGCTCCTCAGTGATTTCAGTCATGCTTATGTGCCTGTCAACCACTCAATAATGCAACAAAATGATTTGTATTTCAACCAGCATCATGCAGTACCTCATTCATATTTCAGTGTGTTGAAAGTAAATTAAAGATATGATAATACTACCTACTCCACCATATTTAATTACAAATTCAAACTATAAAGTGTATTGGGAACTGTAAATACGAGGGCGGTTCAGAAAGTAACCTCCGATTGGTCACAGTGCGGGTTGTGGGGGGAGTAGCGACACCATCTGTGCGTTCACGCACTCAACAGGTCAGTCGGCATCAAGCCGTGGTCGAGTGAACGTCGTACCTGCGCTAGTTTAGTTTTTGTGGCAGTTTGAAATGTGTGCTGCAATAGAAAACCCCGCCAAATGTGAAGTGCGTGCTGTCATAAGGTTTTTTACAGCCAAAGGATATTCTGCAGCAGCTATTCATTGTGAGCTTTGTGCCGTGTACGGACCAAGAGTTATGAGTGAAGGAGTTGTCTGTGAATGGGTACGTTTATTTAAAAGTGGACGAGAAAACGTTCATGATGAAGAGAGGAGTGGTAGACCATCATTGGTGACTGACGAACTCGTTCAGACAGTTGATGCAAAAGTTCGTGAAAATCGATGTTTCTCAATGTCGGAGTTGTCTACTGGTTTTCCACAGATTTCTAAGACTCTCTTGTACGAGATAGTGACAGCAAGATTGGGTTACCGTAAGTTCTGTGCACAATGGGTGCCCAAAATTCTTACCGACCACCACAAAACTCAAAGAATGGCCTCTGCATTAGACTTTCTGTCACGTTATGAGGACGAAGGAGAACCATTGTTAAACAGAATCGTGACCGGTGACGAAACCTGGATTAAGTACGTGAACCCTGAGACAAAAGAACAATCAAAGATGTGGGCACATTCGAGTTCGCCTACCAAACCAAGAAAAGCCTCGCAAGATTTTTCTGCCAGAAAACTGATGGCAACGGTGTTTTGGGATGCCAAAGGGGTGTTGTTGGTTGAATTCATGGAACGTGGTACGACCATTAATCAAGACGTGTACTGTGAAACAATAAAAAAGTTACGACGGGCTATACAGAACAAACGCCGTGGTATGCTGACTTCCGGTATCGTTTTTTTGCACGATAACGCCCGTCCTCACTCTGCTCGCAGAACAACGGCCCTTCTTGAGTCCTTCAAGTGGGACGTTATCAACCATCCACCTTACAGCCCAGACCTGGCGCCAAGTGATTATCACCTCTTCATGCATTTGAAGAAATGGCTCGGGTCACAGCGGTTTGATGACGACGAAGAGCTCAAAGATGCGGTCACAGGCTGGCTCCAGGCACAAGCGGGTGATTTTTATGCAGAAGGAATTTCAAAGCTTGTGAAGAGATACGATAAGTGCCTCAATCGCTATGGAGACTATGTAGAAAAATAGTGCAAAGATGTAGTTGTAAGATGTATATATTAAAATATTTTTATTTAACTTGGTGTTGGGGTTGGGTTGTTTGGGGGAAGAGACCAAACAGCGAGGTCATCGGTCTCATCGGATTAGGGAAGGACGGGGAAGGAAGTCGGCCGTGCCCTTTCAAAGGAACCATCCCGGCATTTGCCTGGAGCGATTTAGGGAAATCACGGAAAACCTAAATCAGGATGGCCGGACGCGGGATTGAACCGTCGTCCTCCCGAATGCGAGTCCAGTGTGCTAACTAACTTGGTGTATTTTTTTAAATCAACCGGAGGTTACTTTCTGAACGGCCCTCGTAGAAAATAAAATTTTTGTCATCTGACTGAATTATTTATTGTGGGGTGTTCTAGAATTGGAGTTTCTCTTTGCACATTACATTGTAAAATAAATTTTAGTATCTTGAAATAACACAGTCACTGATATTCTGTTGCTTCACTTGTTATATGTCTACAAAATTTGCTTTTCAGTTTATGCAAGAAGTAACAGTTCCTTTGGCACTAATGGTAAAAGAGCTGCAGGGTAGAGTAACACAATTATATGAAATTTTGAAGAGAAAAGATGTAGAAATTCAGCAATATAAACTGGAGGGTGCACAGATCTGCAGAAGTAAGTTACTCAATGGCATATGTAAAAACAGTTTTATGATGGTTGTTTTACATATAATCAAACAAAGAGCTGTAAGAAAGTTTGTGGGTTAAGTCCCATTTAGTTAGAATACAATGTGTCTGTTTCTGCTTTTTCTTCTTATTCTTCTTCAAATGCTTGTCAAAGTAATTTACAGGAAAACAAACCTTGCTTTCATCATTTTGTCGATGGTTTCCTCACCCAGCCAATTCTTGGTTTTCTGATCCCTATTCACCTTTCAAGATAACATAAAGTTATAGTGTTTGTTGTAAACCTCACTTTAACAGGGAGCTGGTTTGACTCATTATCCTTCAACTGTGTGAAAAGCTGAAGATAAAAGGTGACAGGTTAGAACAAAAATCTTAATGTCAGTCAGAAAGTTGTAAATTTTTATTTGATCTTACCTCGATTTTCTATGTAAATTGTGTCTCCTTCTATTTACTGGTGCAGTCATCTTGATGGTTCCTACATGGTGCAGAAGGACCTGTGGATTCTTTTCATTTGGTTTATTGACATTCTTTTCATTTGGTATATTGACATTAATAATAACAGCTTCAGAGATGTATATTCATTTTTTGATTTGTGCAGTCACACATTTAACAACACAACATATGCTATACAAAAAAAGAACTGCCACCCATCTTTCACATCTTGTCAGCAACTAATACGCACATCCGAACGGCTATGAAGTTAGACTAAAGTGACCAGTGAAGCTCAACTAGGAAGACAGAGATGTTTATATTTACATATCAGTATTTGCCCCCAAAGATAAAAGTTAGTAGACATTGTGTGCTTATGCACACAGCCTGTGATTACTACAGATTTTATATGGACCATAAGCTCATGGTAATTTTATTTGTATGGTCAGGTGATATTCCTAATTGTTATAATGGGCACTTTGAAAAATTTATCTTTACTTCTGGTGCACCACTATTTGTTGTTTGTAACCACAGCATGTGATCTTCAGCTTGTACTACACATGCCCTCCAGTGGCGAGATAGGCGACTTTGTAGCTCGTCTGCTGCATCTGTTAGAACTCCGCCAACAGCATAGTGCTGTGCGGCAAGCTTGTGACAGTCACATTTGCTGCTAACATCCATGGTTGGTACAAGGATTTTATCAACTGTGCACATTTTATCAACTGGATTTTAATCATGATAAGTATGTGTGGGGAGTGCCTTTTATGATTTTGATTTCATGTAATGTAACATGGCAATTTTATGACAAGTTTCATAAGGTATGTGTAATTTTGGCCTTTTTATAACAAGTTCATAAGGTATATGGAATTTTTTTTATATAATGCATGATTCAGTTTGTAGTCTTCCTCCAACCCCCCGCTCACCTTTTATCATCTTTGTTTCCCCCTTAGGTCAAATAACATCTACACCTACATGGTTAATCTGCAATTCACACTTAAGTGCCTGGCAGAGGGTTCATCGAACCATTTTTGTACTACTACTCTACCATTTCACTCTCGAATGGCGCGTGGGAAAAAGGAACATCTAAATCTTTCCGTTTGAGCTCTGATTTCTCTTATTTTATTATGATGATCATTTATCCCTATGTAGGTGGGTGTCAAAATATTTTCACATTAGGAAGAGAAAATTGGTGATTAAAATTTCGTAAATAGATCTCGCCACAAAGACAACCGCTTTTGTTTCAGTGCCTGCCACCCCAACTCGCGTATCGTATCAGTGACATTCTCACCCCTGTTGTGCGATAACACCAAACGAGCTGCTGTTCTTTGCACTTTTTCAATGTACTCCATCAGTCCTACCTGGTAAGGATCCCACACCGTGCAGCAATATTCCAGCAGAGGACGGACAAGTGTACCATAGGCTGACTCTTTAGTGGGTTTGTCGCATCTTCTAAGTGTTCTGCCAACAAAGTGCAGTCTTTGTTTTGCCTTCCCCACAGTATTATCTATGTGGTCTAACCAATTTAAGTTGCTCGTAATTGTAATTCCTAGGTATTTAGTTGAACTGACAGCCTTTAGATTTGTGTGATTTATCGTATACCCAAAATTTATCGGATTTCTTGTAGTACCCATGTGGATGACCTTGCACTTTTCTTGGTTTAGTGCCAATTGCCACTTTTCGTCCCACACAGAAATTCTCTCTAGATCATTTTGTAATTGGAATTGATCAGTCGATGATTTTACTAGACTGTAAATTACAGTGTCATCTGCAAAAAATCTGAGGGGGCTGCCCAGATCATCACCTAGATCATTTATGTAAATCAGGAACAGCAGAGGGCCTATGACACTACCTTACAGAACACCAGATGTCACTTCTGTTCTACTCGATGATTTACCGTCTTATCACTACGAACTGTGACCTCTCTGAGAGGAAATCAGGAATCCAGTCCACAACTGAGATGATACTCCATATGCATGCAATTTGATTAATAGTCGCTTGGAGGAATGGTTTCAAAAGCCTTCTGGAAATCTAGGAATATGGAATTGATCTGAGATCCCTTGTCAACAGCACTCATTACTTCATGGGAATAAAGAGCTTGCTGTGTTGCACAAGAACAACGTTTTTTGAATCCATGTTGGTTATGTATCAATAAGTCATTTTCTTCATGGTGATTCATAATGTTTGAGTACAGTATATGCTCCAAAATCGTACTGCAAATTGTGGTCAGTGATTTGGGTCTGTAATTCGGGTCTGTAATTCAATGGGTTACTACAATTTTCTTTCTTGAATTTTGGTGTGACCTGTGCTACTTTCCAGTCTTTAGGAACAGACCTTTTGTCAAGTGAGCGATTGTATATGATTGCTAAGAAAGGTGCTATTGTGCCTGCATACTCTGAATGGAACCTGATTGGTATACCATCTGGACCAGAAGACTTGCCTTTCTTAAGTGATTTGAGTTGTTTCGCAGCACCTAAGATATCTACTTTTATGTCACTCATGCTAACAGCTGATCTGGTTTCGAATTCTGGAATATTTACTTCATCTTCTTTCGTGAAGGAATTATGGAAAACTGTATTTAGTAACTCTGCTTTAGTGGCACCATCATCGGTAACATTTCCATCGCTATTGCGCAGTGACGGTATTGATTGTTTTCTATCACTGGTGTACTTACTTAACATACAACCAGAATCTCTTTGGGTTTTCTACCGTATTTTGAGACAATGTTTCATTGTGGAAACAATTAAAAGCATCTTGCAATGACATCCACACTAAATTTCGAGCTTCCGTGAAACTTAGCCAGTCTTGGGAATTTTGCGTTCTTCTGAATTTGGCATGCTTTTTTCGTTGCTTCTGCAACAGTGTTCTGACATGTTTTGTGTACCATGATGATCAGTCCTGTCTCTTATTAACTTATGCTGTATGAATCTATCTATTGCTGTCAATACTGTATCTGTGTATTAGAGCCATATCTGGTCTACACTTACTTAATTAGCTTGGAAGGAATGGAGACTCTCTTAGAAAGGCATCAAGCAAATTTTTATCTGCTGTTTTAAAATAGATATATTTTGCATTTATTTTTAGTGGTTTTGGTTGGTATAGCTTAGCCTCACTACAGTGACCTTGTGTTCAATAATCCCTGTATTGGTCATGATACTCTCTATTAGATCTGGATTATTTGTGGCTAAGAGGTCAAGTGTGTTTTCGCAACCATTTACAATTCGTGTGGGCTCATGAACTAATTGTTCAAAATAATTCTCAGAGAAAGCATTTAGTACAACTTCAGAAGATGTTTTCTGTCTACCACCGGCTTTGAACATGTATTTTTCCAACAACTCGAGGGTAGATTGAAGTCTCCACCAATTATAACTCTATGACTGGGGGTACTTATTTGTAATGAGATTCAACTTTTCTTTAAACCGTTCAGTTATTATATCATCTGAAACGGGGGGGTCGGTAGAAGGAGTCAATTATTATTTTGGTATGGCTGTTGGGTATAACCTCTACCCCTAGTAATTCTCAGAAACTATCTATTTCAACTTCACTAGAAGATAAACTACTCTCATTAGAAACAAACACCCCACTACCTTCTTTATTTAATCTATCCTTTCTGAACACGGTTTGCGCATCTGTAAAAATTTCGACAGAGTTTACCTCTGGCTTAAGCCAACTTTCTGTTCCTGTAACTCAGCTTCAGTGCTTTTTATCAGCATTTGAAGCTTTTGTACTTTTCCAACATAGCTACAACAATTTACAACTACAGTACCGATTGTTGCTTGGTTGAGTCTCATTGTTTCTTTGCCCTGTACCGTTTGAGACTGGAGCCCTTGTTGACCTTTCCTGAGACTGTCTAACCTAAAAAACTGCCCACAGTCACACAGCCCCTGCTACCCGTGTAGCCGCCTCCTGTATGTAGTGGACACCTGACCTATTTAGCGAAACCCAAAACCCCACCACCCTATGGCGCAAGTCGAGGAATCTGCAGCCTACGCAGTCATAGAACCATCTGAACCTCTGATTCAGACCTTCCACTCGGCTCTGTAGCAGAGGTCAGCAATCGGTCCTATCGACGATGCTGCAGATGGTGAGCTCTGCCTTCATCTCGCTAGAAAACTGGCCGTCTTCACCAACTCAGATAGTTGCCGGAAACCAGAGAGAATCTCTTCCGATCCATAGCGACACACGTCATTTGTGCCAACATGAGCCACCACCTGAAGTTGGCTGCACCCTGTACCCTTCATGGCTTCTGGAAGGACCTTTTCCACATTTTGGATGACTCCCCCGGTATGCACACAAAGTGCACATTGGCTTTCTTCGCATCCTTAGTTGCCATATCCCTAAGGGGCTCCATTACCCGCCTAACATTGGAGTTCCCAGTGACAAGCAATCCCACCCTCTGCGGTTGTCCGGACCTCTCAGGAAGACCGGCCACTGCCGCAACAGGTGAGGCCACCCTTGCTGGCTCAGAAGTACTTTCAGCAGTGGGCAGTACCTCAAACCTGTTATGGAGGCAAAAGGTTACAGCCTTGCGGCCAGCACCAACTTTCGCCTTCCGCCCAGGGATTCACGACCCCGCCACAGTTCGCCAATCACCATCAGGCAAGTGTAGACCAGCAAGGATGTCCGAATCCGAGGGGGGCAGTGGCATCAGAGATCCCAGGTGATGCTACAGGTTCCAGAGGCGCCAAAGCGCTCGCCTCGGGTGTCCCAATGTCACCACGGCCCAGGGCAACAGCTTGGAGCCTGTCGACCACGGCCAGTACAGCTTCCAGCTGTTTACGGATGGTGGCCAATCCCCCCTGAATCCGTACACAACAGGCACAGCCCCTATCCATCCCTAGCAATTTTTTCCCTCTCTTTTATCTCACAAGCTGTTCAAAACAAACAGATAACTGATGACTAAGCAAATTTACACTATATGGGTACTAAAATGCGATTCTACAACTCTCAGATACTATAATACTCCCAAAATTTGTGAATTAAACTATGCAAGTACCTAAAAACACGCAAAGAAATTAAGAATTAAACTGTAAAACAAATAAGTGAGCTAAGAGTGCGACTTGCTGCTGGTTACTGCTTATCCAGCGGCGGCAGGGAGCTCATAATCATAGCATAAGGATGTTGAAACTGGTCATCTTGGAACAATAAAAGTGTGTACACTCTGATTGCATTGTAAAAAATATGTTCATTTCCAGTATGTGGTGTTAATCATTTCCATTACAGTGTGGTACAAGCATCAGACTGATATGGAATCCGAACTATGGTTTTATTGGACTTTTTCTTGTACACAAAGTATTGCCAGAGGCAAAAGCTGCATAGTAGTCAAAAAGGTCGTAGTATCAACAGTAGCTCAAAACCCAAATGGTTGGTCACTTTTTACATTTTGGGTTTATAACCAGGGTACTTAACCACTAAGTCAAAGCAACAGGGTGACCTAAAGGAAACGTACAGTTTTCAAATGAGTGGTAATATGTTGGTTTTTTTTAATACAAGATTAAAAGTTAACTCTTATTTGATTTACATGGTCATTTACAGTACATTCCAATTTTCATATCTTGAGCCATATGGCATTGGTCAGTCAGAGCCACCTCTTCTTTAATGGCAGTTTTCACCTCCATTCAACTTTGGAGTTTGTTAACATAGATGCTTTCTATCAAATAGCCACATAAGAATGTCGCAAATGGACAAGTCTGGTGATAGGCAGGGGAAAACATTCATCACAACTGGCATGGGTGCATTTGCAGTGTGCACTGTTGCACAATCGTGTTGAAAATAAGCACCCCCTGTGTTTATCTATTGTCTCTATAATTCCATCAGAATGTCTTTATCTTGAGTATGTAACATTCAGAGTCCATTGTATCTGTTATGCTCTCCACCCCAGAAGAACAAGACCTGATTAACAGCGGCTACAGCATATCACTGAGTTGCACGTGTGGAGTAGAGAGATCTTTTGTGAACTAGGTAATGTTGTTCAGGGGCACAAAAACAATTGTTGTTTGTAAAATGAAACATTTAAGTGAAAGTATACCTCATTGATCATATACACCGTTGTATTTGGGTCATCTTCTCATTTTTGGAAGCCCTAATGATTGCCTCTTTCACAGTGGAGACGTTATCAGGGTCCTGGCATTTTTAATCAGAATCTCATGGGTTCTTCTTAACAATATTTGCTGCTGTTCTGAAACCAGTAACACACCTTATAGTGGTATTGTGACTTGGAGGTGTGCACTGAAATCGGGTACAAAATATTTGCCACATTGCAACAGTGGACTCAGCATTTAGGAGAACGGTATCATATACACACACACACACACACACACACACACACACACAATGCTCTATCACCCACAGTTCCATTGCTACAAAAATGGACAGTCCTGAAGTGAATAACATAAAATGCCCTGTATCTGTTCTAACTAGAAACACAAGGAAATACAAAGTCATAAATAACTAACTTTTAATTGGTCACTGACTGACAATGGGAATATGAGTGCACAGTGAGTAATAACATGACTGGAATACATTTGACAAGTGAGAGCTCAGATGCTCAAGTATGCAGATAAAAAGTTACAATTTCTGGCAGGTGCCACTCTGCACATATGTCGGATCAGGTAATAGTTATCAGTAACAGGCGGGTTACTACTGGCATAGACCATATAAATTCAGGCAGGCTAAGAAAAAAATCTTACCTTTATAATCTTGGATGATATTGAATTTAGCATATGTTAAAATGAAAGAGTAAGTAAGGAATATGTATTTCTTTGTTTTCTCCAAAAACATTTCTGCTCCAAAGATGACACTGTGCATACCATTTTGAAGATGGAAATATTGGAAAAAATTTTAAAGTGCTGTATCTCTGGACATTTCTGGATATTTTAAACATAGCTGCACAACAGCAACGGTTCCACATAATAAAATTATAAACAGCCGACCAGTTGCAATGGATAAAGAATTCTTTACCTAGGTTTCGACAAATATAAATTTGTCTTCTTCAGAAGGTGTCAATTTTACATTAGTAAGGACTAATGTACCATCGCCGTTTTTGCAAATGTCGGCATAGACCCATTTGTCAAAAATGAAATATAGCCCTAGAATTAGGGTTTGTCACGTAAATATAAATTAGTACATGGATCTTGCAGAGCTCACAACTGACATTCAGTCGGTTGTCAGCTCTGCAAGAATTCTTTATCCATTGCAACTGGTTGGCTGTTTATAATTTATATATATATATATATATATATATATATATATATATATATATATATATATATATATATATATAATAGAGGGAAACATTCCACGTGGGATATATATATATATATATATATATATATATATATATATATATATATAGAGGGAAACATTCCATATATATATATACCTCCCACAGAAGAACCACAAAAGTGCCCCACTTGTGACAGGATATTTTCCGGGACTGGATCAGATTCTGAATGTGGCTCTCCAGCAGGGATACGACTTCCTCAAATCCTGCCCTGAAATGAGATCCATCCTTCATGAAATCCTCCCCACTCCACCAAGAGTGTCTTTTCGCCGTCCACCTAACCTTCGTAACCTCTTAGTTCATCCCTATGAAATCCCCAAACCACCTTCCCTACCCTCTGGCTCCTACCCTTGTAACCGCCCCCGGTGTAAAACCTGTCCCATGCACCCTCCCACCACCACCTACTCCAGTCCTGTAACCCGGAAGGTGTACGCGATCAAAGGCAGAGCCACGTGTGAAAGCACCCACGTGATCTACCAACTGACCTGCCTACACTGTGACGCATTCTATGTGGGAATGACCAGCAACAAACTGTCCATTCGCATGAATGGACACAGGCAGACAATGTTTGTTGGTAATGAGGATCACCCTGTGGCTGAACATGGCTTGGTGCACGGCCAGCACATCTTGGCACAGTGTTACACCGTCCGGGTTATCTGGATACTTCCCACTAACACCAACCTATCCGAACTCTGGAGGTGGGAACTTGCTCTTCAATATATCCTCTCTTCCTGTTATCCACCAGGCCTCAATCTCCGCTAATTTCAAGTTGCCGCCACTCATACCTCACCTGTCATTCAACAACATCTTTGCCTCTGCACTTCTGCCTCGACTGACATCTCTGCCCAAACTCTTTGTCTTTAAATATGTCTGCTTGTGTCTGTATATGTGTGGATGGATATGTGTGTGTGTGCGAGTGTATACCCGTCCTTTTTTCCCCCTAAGGTAAGTCTTTCTGCTCCCGGGATTGGAATGACTCCTTACACTCTCCCTTAAAACCCACATCCTTTCGTCTTTCCCTCTCCTTCCCTCTTTCCTGATGAGGCAACAGTTTGTTGCGAAAGCTTGAATTTTGTGTGTATGTTTGTGTGTCTGTCGACCTGCCAGCACTTTCATTTGGTAAGTCACATCATCTTTGTTTTTAGATATATTTTTCCTATGTGGAATGTTTCCCTCGTCATTCTTCCGGCGGACAAGGGTTCCACGACCGTGGTACTTGATCGTCGGGAGTATGTGGCTGAGGGACTGCGTCAGCTTTCAGACAACACCACATACAAAGTTTGCCAAGGTAACCCCATTCTCGATGTCCAGGCGGAGCTTCAAGGAATCCTCAGAACCTTAGGCCCCCTGCAAAACCTTTCACCTGACTCCATCAACCTCCTGACCCCACCGACACCCCGCACCCCTACCTTCTACCTTCTTCCTAAAATCCACAAACCCAATCATCCCGGCCGCCCCATTGTAGCTGGTTACCAAGCCCCCACAGAACGTATCTCTGCCTACGTAGATCAACACCTTCAACCCATTACATGCAGTCTCCCATCCTTCATCAAAGACACCAACCACTTCCTTAAACGCCTGGAATCCTTACCCAATCTGTTACCCCCGGAAACCATCCTTGTAACCATTGATGCCACGTCTTTATACACAAATATTCCGCACGTCCAGGGCCTCGCTGCGATGGAGCATTTCCTTTCACGCCGATCACCTGCCACCCTACCTAAAACCTCTTTCCTCATTACCTTAGCCAGCTTCATCCTGACCCACAACTTCTTCACTTTTGAAGGCCAGACATACCAACAATTAAAGGGAACAGCCATGGGTACCAGGATGGCCCCCTCGTACGCCAACCTATTCATGGGTCGCCTAGAGGAGGCCTTCTTGGTTACCCAAGTCTGCCAACCCAAAGTTTGGTACAGATTTATTGATGACATCTTCATGATCTGGACTCACAGTGAAGAAGAACTCCAGAATTTCCTCTCCAACCTCAACTCCTTTGGTTC
The DNA here is from genome assembly GCF_021461395.2 of Schistocerca americana. Taxonomy (NCBI): domain Eukaryota; kingdom Metazoa; phylum Arthropoda; class Insecta; order Orthoptera; family Acrididae; genus Schistocerca; species Schistocerca americana. The sequence goes on along the minus strand of NC_060122.1, from coordinate 825,731,298 downwards.
CATCAGATTCACCTGGTCCTACTCCAAATCCCATGCCACTTTCCTTGACGTTGATCTCCACCTGTCCAATGGCCAACTTCACACGTCCGTCCACATCAAACCCACCAACAAGCAACAGTACCTCCAGTATGACAGCTGCCACCCATTCCACATCAAACGGTCCCTTCCCTACAGCCTAGGTCTTTGTGGCAAACGAATCTGCTCCAGTCCGGAATCCCTGAATCATTACACCAACAACCTGAAAACAGCTTTCGCATCCCGCAGCTACCCTCCCAACCTGGTACAGAAGCAAATAACCAGAGCCACTTCCTCGTCCCCTCAAACCCAGAATCCCCCACAGAAGAACCACAAAAGTGCCCCACTTGTGACAGGATACTTTCCGGGACTGGACCAGACTCTGAATGTGGCTCTCCAGCAGGGATACGACTTCCTCAAATCCTGCCCTGAAATGAGATCCATCCTTCATGAAATCCTCCCCACTCCGCCAAGAGTGTCTTTCCGCCGTCCACCTAACCTTCGTAACCTGTTAGTTCATCCCTATGAAATCCCCAAACCACCTTCCCTACCCTCTGGCTCCTATCCTTGTAACCGCCCCCGATGCAAAACCTGTCCCATGCACCCTCCCACCACCACCTACTCCAGTCCTGTAACCCGGAAGGTGTACACGATCAAAGGCAGAGCCACGTGTGAAAGCACCCACGTGATTTATCAACTGACCTGCCTACACTGTGATGCATTCTATGTGGGAATGACCAGCAACAAACTGTCCATTCGCATGAATGGACACAGGCAGACAATGTTTTTTGGTAATGAGGATCACCCTGTGGCCAAACATGCCTTGGTGCACAGCCAGCACATCTTAGCACAGTGTTACACCGTCCGGGTTATCTGGATACTTCCCACCAACACCAACCTATCCGAACTCCGGAGATGGGAACTTGCCCTTCAGTATATCCTCTCTTCTCGTCATCCGCCAGGCCTCAATCTCCGCTAATTTCAAGTTGCCACCACCCATACCTCACCTGTCTTTCAACAACTTCTTTGCCTCTACACTTCTGCCTCGACTGACATCTCTGCCCAAACTCTTTGTCTTTAAATATGTCTGCTTGTGTCTGTATGTGTGGATGGATATGTGCGTGTGTGCGAGTGTATACCTGTCCTTTTTTCCCCATAAGGTAAGTCTTTCCGCTCCCGGGATTGGAATGACTCCTTACCCTCTCGCTTAAAACCCACTTCCTTTCGTCTTCCCCTCTCCTTCCCTCTTTCCTGATGAGGCAACAGTTTGTTGCGAAAGCTTGAATTTTGTGTGTATGTTTGTGTTTGTTTGTGTGTCTATCGACCTGCCAGCGCTTTCGTTCGGTAAGTCACCTCATCTTTGTTTTTATATAAAATTTTTCCCACGTGGAATCTTTATATATATATATATATTATCAAACAAAAGCGCTGGCAGGTCGATAGACACACAAACAAACACAAACATACACACAAAATTCAAGCTTTCGCAACAAACTGTTGCCTCATCAGGAAAGGCAACAGTTTGTTGCGAAAGCTTGAATTTTGTGTGTATGTTTGTGTTTGTTTGTGTGTCTATCGACCTGCCAGCGCTTTTGTTCGGTAAGTCACCTCATCTTTGTTTTTATATATAATTTTTCCCACGTGGAATGTTTCCTTCCATTATATATATATATATATATATATATATATATATATATATATATATATATATATATATATAAAAAAAACAAAGATGATGTGACTTACCAAACGAAAGTGCTGGCAGGTCGACAGACACACAAACATACACACAAAATTCAAGCTTTCGCAACAAACTGTTGCCTCATCAGGAAAGAGGGAAGGAGAGGGAAAGACGAAAGGATGTGGGTTTTAAGGGAGAGGGTAAGGAGTCATTCCAATCCCGGGAGCGGAAATGTCTGCTTGTGTCTGTGTATGTGCGGATGGATACGTGTGTGGGTGCAAGTGTATACCTGTCCTTTTTTCCCCCGAAGGTAAGTTTTTCTGCTCCCGGGATTGGAATGACTCCTTACCCTCTCCCTTAAAACCCACATCTTTTCGTCTTTTCCTCTCCTTCCCTCTTTCCTGATGAAGCAACCATTGGTTGCGAAAGCTTGAATTTTGTGTGTATGTTTGTGTTTGTTTGTGTGTCTATTGACCTGCCAGGGCTTTTGTTTGGTAAGTCACATCATCTTTGTTTTTAGATATATTTTTCCCACGTGGAATGTTTCCCATATTATATTCATATCATATATTTTTTCTTTTTTAAAGATAATTGCTTTATGATTACAAAGATATCCTCCAGTTGGATTTATATGTCAGAGTTCTGAACTTTTTTTTATAATTTATGGCCTTTTTTTTAAAAAAAGAAAATGCCAAGCCATAAAATTTTGATTTTTTTTTTTCTGTTGATTAGTACCATATTGTTCTACAATCCCTGAAAACCATACATAAAACCAATTTTATAGCACATTGTCACATAACAGGCTCATAAAAATCAAAACCTAGCCTTATTTAACATAATTTTAGTTTTGAAAGATGAGTAGGAGACTCATTTTTCAAGAATTTTAAATGGTTCCAAAATGTATGTGAAAGGTCCAAAGACTTACACAACTTCTGTGCACCCTGTTTTGTACTGAAACTAGCCAGTCAATGAACTAAAAACGTGTTCCACTGCTTCAGTATCTTCCTTTGATATAGAGTGATGCCTTCCTGTTGAACCAATTGGAAGTGGAGCACTTACAATCTTCAAAACATTGTGAACAGGAAGTGAGCACTGATGGCATTGTTGGTGTCCATCAGCTGGAAACCTATATCCAGCAGCTGGTCCATGTGGTGGCATAAAGTTCACTACAATTTCATTTAATTCATAGCTGGTGTCTACAATCTCTACAATCAACCAATCACAGTCATACACATACGCCAGAAACATTGTCCTTCTCAGGTTGTGAATCTGAATATTATCCTGCTGTTTCTGAGATGTTGGCCAAATGAATGGAATTTCTTCTTTCTTGCTCTATAAAGTGCATGCAATATGAGTTCGCCTATCACTTTTGAGTCCAAAAATGTGCCTTCTGAATCCTTTCACAGGAGTAGGTTGTTTGGACCATTCTTCTTTTTTCTGCTAACGGAATTCTTGATTTCCTCTTTGGACGAAAGAATGAGAGCTGTGGATGTGTAAGATTTCACGACTCTCGTAAAATCCTCAGCATTCTGAATCACAGTTATATTTGGTCTGGGAAGCGTATGTTTTGTAGCATGGTGCTCTAGCAGGCCTCCTACTCCATCACAAGGCTCCTTCCCGTGACCAGTAGCACTGTATACCCAGTCACTTCACACAAGTGACTTACTCAATTCAATCAGCTGGCAATGATTTTTAAAATGACTAGGAGCACCATCAGGAATAATGATTATCTTCTCTGCCCCTGTTTGCAGTTGAAGAATTTTGCATATTGCTGGCAAAGCGTGTGCTGAGTCATGTCCTGTGTCATGACTCATAAGTGCAACACTTGTGGTCTTGTTTTGAAAATATGTCACTCCTGTAAAAATTGAAACCTGATCATTACTCCAATGATACCCTTGTACTTCTTGTGGGAGAATTACAGACCAGTTCTCAGCAAAGTCACAGTGAAGCACTAAACATAGTTCTTCAGCCTGTACACACCCTTTCACTTCTGCAATGTGTTGTTGTTGGAGTTTCTTCAGATGCTGATGTGTTACTACTTTCACTGACCATTTACCAAGTTTATCAATTAAACTGTCAGAGGCAATAGTTATTTTAATTAGTTTATTTTCCTCCCATGTCGCATATGTAATTTCTGCAGATTTACCTGCTACGTCTTCCAGGCCAAGTGCCTGTAAAGACAGTCCTCCCTTTCCAGGGCAGTCACCACATTCTTGAAACAAACAGGTCTCTCGCTTTACATCACAGACTACTAATGACTTCAGATGCCCAACCGAGGTGTCATATGTCACGTGCTCCAGTAAGTTCTTCAAAGTTACCACACAAAGTTAAAAATTCGCATGAAGTACCCACATAAACAGACATCTATAGGTGGGTGTGGAACTACCCACTTAGGTCGTAGTGCATAAAATTTTGTTCTTCCAATATGTGAAAGTTGTATAGTTGCTCTTATAAATTGCGAAAGTTTCTTTAATACTGCGAGTCAGGTACCTCTTCACTTTCACAACTTTTTGACTTCCAACTGTTACAGTTATAGGGTCTTTTTTGTTGGCACTCTGGCGAGAACAGTACCATTTATCTTCCAGATAAAATGACTGCACTATTTGAACTTGAGCTGCTTCTACAGGATGACCATACTAGGGATCTGGTCTTCCAAGGACTCCTTTTACAGGCCTCACGTTTCTTGATTTGTCTACCATATGCTTTGATACTGATGGAACATGGTTCAAAATTGTTTTCTTTGAAAATGTCTCTGGAATAATAGTTAAAACTCGCACCTTTTCACTGTAGGATGTACAATATTTAACAGCTGAATTGATATTTGTGAAAAATTCCTGGCAAGAGGTGCAAGAGTGCTTTGGTTTATTTTCTTCTGAAGATGGAATTTCTACATTGAAGAGTGTGGTCAGTTTTGCTGTAGTGTATTCATCCATAGCTTTAGTAATTTCTCTACACTTTCTTGATGCATAGAACTTAGGACTCGATGTCACTGACAACTGTTTCTTAGCAGAACTAATACCTATCTCTGTAGTTGACTGATTCAGGGTATTTAATTGTTCCTCTATTGATGCAAAATCTGCGTGGGAGGCTTCACCTTGTTCAGATACTATTGTTGTTGTTATTCTGTCAAAGCATTTAGAACACAAAAATTCATCACTGGAAACATCTTCACTTTGAAACAGATTCGTTGAATGAGAACTCTTATTCCCAACCTGAACAAAATCAGTTTTTTTGTTTGTCTTATATATCACTCTTTTTATGGATACACAAATAGTCAGCACACTTCACTCTCCTGTGGCCCCATTCAGAAGACATTGCAAACAATCCTTTTCACAAAACACACTGCAAGTGTGTCAACTGGCAAATTCCTCACGAAAACACAGAACTCACTGGAAGGTCTCATATTTCTTAGAAGCCTTTTCAGTAAACAAATTAACACTGTACAGCTACAAACAGAAACTACAACAAAGTGTAAGAAATATCTGCAACAATGAAAGTGAAAAGAAATAACTGCAACAAAGACAATAGAAATAAACATTGTAACAAAGAAATTAGTAAGAAACAACTTCAGCAAAGACATACATTACCCTTGAAAGTTAAAAAAGAAAATTAAAATAAAACCTGTCTAACTCAAAAGTGGAAGCTCTCCTTTACAGAGAATATAGTACTACATAGTACTAATCAACAGAAAAAATATAGTTTTTCTGGCTTGGCATTTTAAAAAAAAAAATCTATAAATTATTTTTAAAAAAATTCAAAAGGCGACAGTAAAAGAACTTGGACAGATATGTCCAAATGGAGGATACCATTGTAATCATAAAGCAATTATCTTTCAAATAAAAAAAATCCTAACAAAATATCTAGAACTGTTACAGAGATACAGCATTTAAAAAAAAAAATTCCAAAATTTGTATCTTCAAAACGGTGTTCGCAGTGTCATCTTTGTAGACCTGTATGTTGGGGGCAGGAATTTTTTTGGAGAAAACAAAAAAATACATGTTTCTTACTTACTCCTGAATTTTAACATATGCTAAACTCAATAACATCCAAGACTATGAAGGTAACCCCCCTGCCTGAACTGATACGGATTATGCCTAACTCTTCTCCTTCCTTGCTGGGGTGGGGACAGGCATCACTGGTTCATGATGCTGTGTCTGCAAAGATATTCATGGTGCCTGTAGTGGCAGCAGAAGATGCGAGGAGATCCCAGTCCACTGGGACCAGTGCGTACAGACAAATATGAGTGGGCAAGTGCATCCCCATTGTTGTGGGCACCCGGTAGATGGGACCGACAACAGAAGGGAGGCCATCTCTACGTTGAGATCAGCAACAAAGGGCACCTGCTCATGGAGCAATGACAGCAGACTGGTGAGGAGAGATACTGGAGAAGGCGACTGGCTGCAAACTCCGCTGCTGGCCGTGCAGCCTCATTGCAGGGGGGAAGAGCCAACACGAGTTGCAGGAAGCAAATGTGAATGATAGGAAACTGGGGCGAAGGACGAACAGGTGGCAGCAAGTGAACAGTCGGCGTCAGGCTCCCAGCCTGCACCGTAGGACACAACTTGTTCTTGTGATGTACCACAGCTAATCGTTAATGCAAACCACAAAGACACAGACATTGCACTGGCTGTGGATTACCACTGGGATCCAGTGAGGTTGAAGGTACTGTCCAGAACTCCTGGCCCAGACAGGTGTAAACTTCAACGAAACCACTACTTGTGGGCGGATGTCCACTCGGCAGCAAGAGGTTGAGGAGCATCAGCAGTTGATGGCTGTGCGGGAGCTCAGTGGGACTCTAGGCCCCAGTTAGCATCATTCTGCAAGAGCTTAAGAAAAATATGAGAGCCTCCTCAGTGGGAAAGTCCGCCATGTACTAACGTGTCCGTGTCTCAAATGTCCGGACAGGGTGTTCAAATGTGGCTTGAAAGGAGGTGCTGTGACATGGTGAATGCCATTGTCGTTACAGAAGTCCTTGAAAGATTGAGCCACAAATTGAGAACCATTGTCTGAAACCAAAGTGCAAGGCAAGCCATTGATGTCAAATATCTTCGATAGGGCTTTGGCAGTTGCATCTGCTGTCCCAAATGGACAACAAATGGCATAAGGAAAACAAGAAAAAGCATCAGTTGCCAACAACCAGAAAGTGTCCAAATAGGACCAGCAAAATGTATGTGGACTTATTCCCATTGTTAACCCTGGTTACAGCTGGTTGCAACAAAAAGTGTTCCATCTTGCGATTGAGGTCCGGTCAAAAAACATGGTGGCACACGAACAGTGTCTTGCAAGTGATCCCCAAGTGTCACTGATGCAATAAATGGAGGACCTCTCACCACAGAGCTGCTGGAATCACGATGTGGTGAGTAAACTCATCTGTCTACAAGAGAACAATGCCATCTGAGAGGGAGAGATGGTGGCTCAATACTTAATAATTCTGAAGCGGGTCTGAAACCCAGCCTATCTGACAATGAGTCGCCACTGTTGCACCATGTGCATGACCTGCTGGAGCACTGGATCCATTGCCACAACAGAGGCAATACGGGAACTTGTGATGGGAAAACCATCCACTGTGTGTCTTGCCTCCATATGCAATTGTAAACAAAGCAGTTCCTCTTGGTTAAACAAGTGGTCTGGGCCCATGAGGAACCGTGGATGAAAAATCCACATTCCCACATTGTGATGTGGGATGAAAATGGATCTCATAATTGTAACGCTAAGGACCTTGTAATTGTATCGTGACAAGAACAGAGCACATTGCTGAAGACCAAAGGTGCCCAACAGGCTAAACAGGGAAACAAAAGGCTTATGGGTGGTAACTAAATGAAATTTTGCACCATGCAAATAAACATGAATTTTTTTTCCTGCATAGGTTATAGTAAGAGCTTCTTTCTCCATACCTTTTCCACCTGAGGTTAATATTGTTGTCGAGCCGAGTTGAATGTTTTTGATGCGAAGTCAGTTGGCTGTTTAGAGCCATCAGAATGGTAATGGGTAGGACTGCTTCCACCCCCGTACTCAGATGTGTTCGTGGCCGGGACCAGATGCATGCCAGGTTGAAGCATTGCAAGATGTAGCACAGAACGAATACTATCTTTGACCTCACAGGCTGTAAACCAAAAAGGAGGAGGACTTTTCTGAAGTAACAAACACAGGGTGTGGTCTGGAAATAAACTTGTGACATTTCGCCAAGGAATGCATGAAGTTCTCATAGATTAGATCAATGGGGAAAAGCCATAATGACGGCAAAGTGCTGTTACATGGGGGCATACCTTGCTAGGAAATTTCATGACCCAAATAAACAGTGGACAGTTAAAATAAGTGATACTCGCAAGTTTACATTTGAGGCTTGCAGAACAGTAAACAAAGAATGAATTAAGCTTACGTAGATTATTCTACATGGAAGCACATGTCACAACAGTACCATCAAGATAGTTAATTTTCTGGGGAACAACCACCGTGACCTGTTCTAGAAAATGTTGATAGATTGCTGGTGCACTACCAACCCAAACATGAGCCACAGATACAATAGAGGCTATAAGGCCTATTGAGCACAAGTAATTTTTTGATGTCTCGTTCAATGGAAGCTGTAAGTAGGCTTCAGCCAAGTTTGTATTTGGGGAAAAAAAAAAAAAAGCCAACCTAGTGAGCAGCTCCTCTGGGCGAGGTAGGAGGTAAGTGTCCATGACTACCTTGTGCATGTATAGTGACCTTGTAGTTTCCATGGACCTGAAGCTGATTGGACGGTTTCTTTACAATCGCTAAGGGCGTAGCCCATCCTCGCGAGGAAATCAGTTGAATCACTCCCACCTGCTTTAAGCATTCCAGCTCTGTCGTGACCTGGTTGTGTAAAGCAACTGACACCGGCCTCAGCTAAAGAAAATAAAAATGAGGGTGATGTGTACTGTGAAACTGTTTCCACAACCTAACCCTGAGACCAACAGATCAGAAAACTCAGAACACGAGGAATCTGGTCTAACATCAGATGCACCGCATCTGTGATAGAAAAATTAAAACAGCGAAGTCGATCAACCCAAATCAATTTTCAGTTCTCACGTCATTGACCACCAACTACATAACAGAGTGCACAATTGACTTGTAAACTGTGTCAGTGGTGAACTGGCTAAGAGTAGTACTCTATTTGTTATAGCTTACCAGTTGACACTTGACGCATGCCAACCATGGGGACATGAGCCCGGTGTAAGTTTGTGAGTTAAATAGGGATAAGGCAGATTCTGTGTTGACTGGTTAGTTCATCACCCACACTTCAGTAAAAAGTTTGTTCTGACCTTCAGAAACAGTGAACACAAAAACGAAACAGCGTGAATATCGACGTCCATTGATTCCTGCAAGGACGCCGGAGGTATTAGAGATTGATATAAGACTGGTTATGTGACCTTTATTCTTACAGTTATGGCATGTGATCCACTGCCCGGATCAGGCCGTATGCTCATGCTGCACGAAAGAAGAGGGATGTGAAGGAAGGAGCATTCAGTGTTCCTGCTGCTAACAAAGTGTTTGCCTGCAGCAGCCCAGCAAGCGTGTTTGTACTGTGGCCGTCTTCTCCTCTTCCTCTAGCACGCTAGGCTCCATGTGCCAGGATTGCCCATAGTCAATAACAGCAACATCTCCAAGTCTATAACTGGCGGCTTGTGCTGTAAGAAACCTCAGTTGACTGTGCAATACTGTAAACTTCTCCTAACATAGGGTCCTCAACTAAAGGGCATATTGACGCTCCTCTTTATCGGGGGTATTGTGTCCTGGACCATGGTCTCTGCATATGGCTCTTGAGACTTAACTGTGACAAAGCGACATTTACTACTATGGCCATGAAGCTCAGTGCCCAATCTAGATGTGACTGCTGTGGCTGTTTGTGACATTGGTAGAATTCAACATACAGCAACCAAATGCATACACTTTTTGCGATAGGTGGACAGCAAACAACACATATCACCAAAGGAAAGCAACGCCGGTTCTTGCAGAGGCGCTAACTGGTGCCGTAAGTTACATATACAAGAGGTGCCCAGGATAAGAAGGGAGTCTTACAAACCTCCCTATCAACCACGTGGAATGCCACAAAACGTTGTTGAAGCCGCTTCTCGTTAGCATTCCAGTTGTCTGTGGATTCATCCAAGCAGGAGGGATAGGGGGGGGGGGGGGGGGGGGGTTGGGGGTGGGGTGGGCTGTAGTGACTGAGCAATCAGTGGCAGAGCGTGCTTCAACATACCCAACAACAGTTTCAGCACAGCTGCATTAAGCCGCTGCTGTTAGGTGAGCGATTGAAATAGTCTACACAGTCGAACTGATGGCAGTAAATCCTCAGGATCCAGACCACATGAAAATACTACCCTTGCTTGTCACCATTTGCATTCTAACTAGGAACACAAGGAAACACAAAATCTTAAATAACTAATTTCTTTTGGGTCACAGAGTGATAAAAACAATATGTGTGTAGACACACACACACACACACACACATTTAACTTCTGAGTGCTCGGAGGACTGAGTATGCACCTTGAGTGCTCGGAGGACTGAGTATGCACCTTGACATACGTCTTTGACCCTTCCAATGGTTGTTGTAGAGTGTATGGTTTCAGACGTTACACCAAAATGCTATGTGTCCGGGGGAGCAATGTGATTCATCTGGTAAGGCCACTTGTCACCACGCAGTGGACATCCAGTTGCAGTATTGTCATGCAAATTCCTGACTTTGTCACCAATGAACTCCAGTCAGCATGAATAAATGAACCAGCCACCTGCTGAGGAGGCCCATATGCAGCAGCAATTGCTGAATGGTCATTGAGGAGACACTGCTGCTAGTGCCTTGGCTCATCTGGGCAGTTAGTTGCTCAGTGGTTGCATGTCTTTTTGCTTGTACACATCTCTGCATCTGTTGTTCACTCCTGTCATCCATGGACCGTGCTGCATCACAGTTGCCTCACACTGATTTTGGATAGTGCCATTTTGCCACGCACTGTATACTTTAACCACAGCAGTGCGAGAACAGTTTATGTCTTTAGCTGTTTTGGAAATGCTTCCACACTTGGCCCAGTAGCCAATGATTGTGTCCTGTTTGGCATCAGATTGCTCCGATTCTGCATTAAAACTGCAACTGCACTGTTTTCCGCATCCCCCCCCCAAACGTTCTTTATATATTCTCCAGTGCTAGTGCTACCACCTGCCATCTGATCTGTGAGCAGTTATTGCACATTTATATCGAACATATGTGGTTGTCACTATTAATAGGACTTGACTATGCAGAAGCATGTAGAGATCAAACTACTAGCCCATCACACACAGAAAGGAATTCATGTTGCTTTTCGGATGATCATCCCTCAAATGCAAGAAAAGATTACATAATACGTGAAGGCAAGCTCCATCTTGCTTCTCTTAACAAACGACCACATACGCATACGTGAACTTGCATGCACACACACACACACACACACACACACACACACACACACACACACACTTTTTCCGTCATCAAATGGCAACCATGTGCCTGTTTATTGCAAAGTGTACAACAAACCAGTTGATGTGGTCAGGTCTGGTTAACATAAATGAATAATAGTTGTTGCATGAGTTAAGTTACTTTTTGTGTAACTCACTTGCAAACAGCTATAGCACGTTCTGGAATCTGCCAAAGGACTCCCACTAACAAAGAACAGCTGGTGATCTGGTTCTCTTGATGCTATTTCTGTTCTGTGTCAGCACAGAGAGTGGCTTCAAATACATTTTCTGTAGTTGGGAACAACTCCGAATATGGCAGTTAAGTACAGTATCAGTTGTGGCACACATATAATGCTAATGTAAACAGAAATAAAGGTTTTCACAAAGGATACTTGTGTATATTAAAGCAAGAAGTAAATAGTAACACTATTTTAACACTGCACCCGTGGCTATTATGTCTGCAGAAATAGGTTTCACTGATTGTAGACTATGGATCAAGTTTAAAAGAATAGTTGACCGTGCAATGGATAGATATGAACCCAGTATAACAGTTCATAATGGGAGGGTACCTTCATGGTATACATTCACTGTAAGGAAACTTCTAAAGAAATTGAGATTACTGCATAATAAGTGTAAAACAAAGCGTAGGTCTATAGATAGTGAGATGTGGAATGAAACACGTTTGGCTGTCAAGAGATCAGTGCATGATGTCTTTAGTGACTACCGTAGCAGAGTATTCTCAGGTGATCTTCATAGAACCCAAATAAATTCTGTCATGTGTAAAGGCTGTTAGTTGACCAAAATTAGTGTCTATTCCCTGGTGAATGAGACAGGAACTGAAATTGATTGTAGCAAAGCGAAAGCTGAAATTCATAACTCTGTTTTCAAATGTTCCTTTACAAAGGAAAACCCAGGAGAATTGCCCCAATTTAATCCTTGTGCCACTGAAAAGATGAATGAAAGAAGTATTAGTATCGGTGGTTTTGAGAAACAGCTGAAATTAGTGAACTTGAACAAAACTCCAGAGCCCAGTGGAATCCCTATGAGATTCTATACTGAATTTGTGGCTGAGTTAGACCCTATTGTAACTATATCGTAGATCCCTTGAACAAAAAACTGTGCCCAATTCTTGGAAAAAAGCAAAGGTCATACCTGTCTACAAGAAGACCAGTAGACATGATCCCCAAAAGCACAGTATGATATCGTTGACACTGATTAGTTCATACATAATGAGGTATCTTGAACAGAATGATCACCTCAATGCCAACCTGCATGGATACCGAAAACATCGACCATGTGAAACCCAACTTTCAGTTTTCTCACATGACATACTGAAGGCTTTGGGCCAAGGCAACAGGATGGATGTAGTGTTTTTTTGATTACGCTTAACTGTCAAAAGCACAATCACATAGGGTGTCGAGGGAAATTTGTGACTGGATTGAGGACCTTTTGGTTGGAAGAATGCATCATGTTATTTTGGATGAGGGGTCATTGTCATACACAATGTAACTTCAGGTGTGCCCTAGGGAAGTGTGTTGGAACCCAGCAGTTCATGTTATATATTGGTGACCTTGCAGTAACCTCCCACTTTTTACAGATGATGCATTTATCTTTAATGAATTACTGTCCAAAAGAAGCTGCATAAATATTCAAAAATCCACTCACCAAGTGGTGGCAGAACACACACGTAAAAAAAATAAAAAAAATAAAAAATAAAAAATAATAATAATAATAATAATAAGTGTGCAAGCTTTTGGAGCCAGTGGCTCCTTCTTGTGACAGAAGGGTTGAAGGGGAAGGAAGAGGGGTGAAGGGGGAGGAAGTGGGGTGAAGAAAAAGGACTAGAGATGTTTAGGAAAGGGGGCAGATTTTAGAAAAGCCACCCAGAATTGCATGTCAGTAGAGTCTTACCCAATGGGATGAGAAAGAGAGACTGATTGTGGGGGACTGCTCTTGACAACATTTGAAAACTTGAGAGCTTAAAGTACCCTGTATTCCACCTTTAAGCTCTTAGGCTTTCAGATCTTGTCTGGTGCTGTCCCCATCAATCAGTCTTTCCTTCTCATCCCGTGCAGTAAGTCTCCCCTGGCCTCCAGTTCTGGGTGACTTTTCTGAAATCCACACCTTTTCCTAGGCCTCGCTAGTCCTTTTCCTTCACCCCTCTTCCTTTCCCTTCTGCCTAAAGAAGGAGCCACTGGCTCTGAAAGCTTGCATAATTATAACATTGTTTATGCAAATGTTCTGCCGCCGAATCGTGAGTAGATTTTTTATCTATCCAGTTAAATTATGTTGCCGCATATTGATAGTTTTCATTGTTGTATGAATATTCAGTCACATCTTGCTAAGATTTCAAAGAGATGCAGAGATTGGCAACTTGCTTTAAATGTTCAGAAATGTGAAATTGAAGTGTCACAAAGGTACTGAGGGATCTAAACTGGAAGACTCCTGAAGATAGACATAAACTATTCTAAGAAAGTCTGTTAACAACATTTCAAGAACCGGCTTTAAATAATGACAGAGAATACCGTACAACCCCCTATGTATTGCTCACATAGGGGTTGTGAGGATAAGATTAGAATAATTACTGCATGTGAGAGGCATTCAAATAATCATTCTTCTTGCACTCCATATTTGAATGGAATGGAAAGGAATCCTAATAATTTGTACGATGCAAGTGTTAATATCTCTGGATTAAAATTCATTCTGCTTCATTGTCTAAATAGTTTCATGATGTCTGTTGCAATCAGTTTCTACCTTTTTTGAATTGTTTTCAGTTTCTTATTTTTTAAGTTACGTGTTGAAGATGAAAAAGTTCATTACACCTCAGCCACCTCTCTTTGAATACCCTTCTTTAAGTTAACCTGATTAGATCTCAAGCGCTTTGACCAGCAAACTTTCCAGGTCTGCATTTAGGCCACTATTGGCATTAGGTTACACAATTCTGACATTCATTGGGCTTAGATCACTGTTTGCACGATTTGTGTTAGCTGATATCAATTGAAGAGTGCTACTCGTCAAAGGCTGTCCACATTTCTCAAGTTTTTTGTGAGAGAGACTAATAACCTGACTCCTCAAACACATTATCTGATTTAGGCTCAGTTTTTATTTGGGATGACAAATTCTAGTACAATACTTCAGTATTAAACAGCTTGCATATGAAAATTGCTAGCCTTATCAATCTTTTGCAGCTCGATAAATTTGTCGACGCAGCTAGGTGGTAGCCATCCGAACAGCTACAGTTGTGTGTTCGACATACTCAGCCAGTCGTACAAAATATGTACTCCAGTATACCAGAACAAATAAACATTTCTTAACCAATAAATGCAGAAAAATACTTGATAGTACTTGTGACTAGGTAGTGCTAGAGAAGAATTTGACAAGAACTGACCATAATTGCAAGAAAAGTATCATCCTATGTAACATTCATGGTAAGTCGCACTTGTGTAACAGGCTGTTTCACCACCTCGTGGCAGTCAGATGAGAGATATTATGTAAAATATTGCTTAGGTTGTTAGCGTGTAGAGAATTTTCACAGTGCATGCTTCGATTTAGATTTGTGCAGAGAGGACGCAAGAAGCATTGAGCGCAGGACATAGGCAAGGCGCAATGCTGTCAAGAGTCTCTACCTGCATAGGAGGTGGCGGTTATACTCTGGCATTGCGGCTTGGCAGGGTTTTGGAAGGCACAGAGGAAGCACCTGTTTTGACAGTGTAAACACCCAGAAGCAGCTGATAGGAAGCTGTGGAGAAATGTCACACTCTTGGGTGTTGTTCTGAGCTTCACTTCAGATGTGTTGTTCTGAGTAAGGAATCTTGTCACCTAATGTTGTAAATGCTAAATATGAGAACCATCAAATACATACAAGTTCTTTAAAAGAGCCGTTATGTCATTTCGTAGTGAGTTGGTGTAGATATGAGCATTAGTGGCACTGCACAGTAGGTCCACTGTATCACGAAAACATGATAAGGTGACCGTATACGTTCAGTGAACATCATCTCGATGACAGACCAGTCGAGAAGTGAGAACTTAGTTTCAACCCAGAACTAGCAAACCTTTTATTGCAATTCACATTTGATGACTGTGAGAGGACACAGATAAGGTGTTGGAGTAAGAGAGCTTATAAGATACGAAAAGGAATTTCCAAGAAATAATGGAGAAATATGTGAAGTTGCGTGGAGACAGGTGGATGCGAAGACCTAAGGAAGAATTGTTCCGGAACATGAGAACAATATCCGGGGAAATCGGACTCAAAAGGGCAAGGTTTGCTGGACATGTAGTTAGTATGAGTATGGACAGAATGAGGAAGAGTGTGGGAAACAACAAGGAGGACAAGGGGAAAGACAGGAACCAAATGGGTTGTTGAACTTCGGAAGGACTGGTTGGAATTGAGGATCATGGTCGAAGGAAACGAAAATTGGAGGAACAAATATACACCGACCAATATGCCGGAGATCAATGACAGAGAAGAATACAGGAAAAGATTAGAGTGTCACCAGTGGAGCCGACAGGAGAAACGGAAACTGAAGATCTCAGAAGGAGAGCAGAAGAGAAAGAATGAAGAGGTTCTGGGAGAAGAAGAGGAAAATGCAGTCTACAAAGGGGCTACCCGTGGTCCTACAGAGGCCGTAACGCAAGAAGAAGAAGAAGTTGCATGGAGCAGCTGAAGTAAAAGTGAAGATACTTAGGCAAACACAGGCTGTAATGTCGCCCACAAGAAATATGTATTTGGTGACCTGATCAAAAAACCAAACAAGTGTGAATTAACGCAATATAATGCATAAATGAGATTAGTTGACCTTAACAACCAGATTAACAACAACAACTTACACATTGAATTAAGCATCGATTCGAGAGTAAAGAAACAGTACGTCTACAAATGGAAGATTCCTACATCTGTAGCAGTACTTCTATGCCTATATCTGTAGCAGCGATCTATGTGATTATATTTGCAACAACCAGGCAACATGATAGCAGTGTGGCCATGCATCCAGGACAGTGGCTGACAGCTGACTAAGTGACCCCTGCACAGTGGCTACGAGAGACATCGCATCACCCACACACGACACAGTGGCAATGTGTGGCGTGCCTGGCTAGGTGAGCTGTTACTGATAGTGTTATTGTATTAGAAAACCACTCGAAAAATGGATAACAGAATGTCGGATATTTTGAAAAAAATTGAAGGAGTTATCAAATAGTTCTGAAGCTGAAGCAGAGCACTTGGACAAATCAAAAAATAGTGTTAGAGACACAAAACGAGAATTGTTGAATGGAATTACAAATTTAAAAACACAAGCAGAGAACTTAGCTACGAAAGTAGACTCTTCAAGAATTAAAATTTCCTGTATAGAAGTGAATTTGGTAAAGTTACCTAAGATGTTGCAAACTAAACTAGAGGAATCTTCAACTCAGGAAATAAAAAGCAATCAAATCTCAAGTACGCAAAGCCAGTAGAGGTATTTGAGCTGAATAAAAATTTTGGTGAAGTAGTTTGTACACCAAATGCTTCAACTGGTTTGGTGGAACATCGAGAAGTAGATCAATCTTAGGTACATGAGAAACTTTAATTCACTAGTGCTATCACCAATTCTTTGGACAACATTGTAATACACTGGAAGGAATTTATGAAGTTCAAATCAGATGGTACTTGTACATCCCTTTGCATTTTTAAAACAATTTAGGGAAGTGTTAAACAAAGGCTGGGGAGGTACAACTAAAATTAACTTTATTCTTGTACAACTAAAATTAACTTTATTCTTACACATTTACAAGAGGAAACGATAAATTGGAATGCCAAATACCAGCATAAGTTTAAAACTTTGTGTCAGTTTGAAACTCAATTTAAAATAGAATTTTTGTGTCCTAGTGAGCTGACTAAAGTCTATGACTATTATAAACCCAGTATGAAAAATATTTGTGTTGTAAGAAGTATTTAGTGAAGAAATGATTTTTGATTTTCCCACTTGTTGAGAAGGCAGACATACTAGTAAAGATATTCGTTGCTATACTAAATTCGTATTTAATTGTAGTAAGTGTAAAAATTCAGTTGAATATTTAAGAGAACCTTTCAGCTGTAATGAGTTTTCTAAAAATCTCAGCCTTGACTGTAGTGTATCTCTGGGAAATAGAACTAAAAGTGAAGACTAGTCTGAAATTTCACGGCCCCAAGAATAGGATAATGAAAGAGTATGTGGATGGGTTATTAACCTACAAATACATATTATGTAAATTAACAACTCATTACTGCTTATTGATAGAACAAGGTTTATTAGTGGATGACTCTGTACTATATCTTGCAACCTGTATTATATAGCTATAGTGTATCGGACCAAGCGGGGTGGCGCAGTTGTTAGCACACTGGACTCGCATTCTGGAGGACGACAGTTCAAACCCGTCTCCGGCCATCCTGATTTAGGTTTTCCGTGATTTCCCTAAATCATTTGAGGCAAATACTGGGATGGTTCCTTTGAAAGGGCATGGCCGATTTCCATTCCAATCCTTCCCTAATCTGAGCTTCTGCTCCGTCTCTAATGACCTCGTTGTTGACGGGACATTAAACACTAATCTCCTCCTCCTCCTATAGTGTATCCAGCAATGAGAATTGTATTGTTTGACGTATTAAGGGGAGATAAAGATTTAAGATGTATTTACAGTCCGAATACCTGTGGTGGTTGTATGGTCTTCAGTGGAGTGCACATAGAATCATTGCAGATGTGTTAAGTCATAATCTTTATTATAACGGAAAAGAAATCTTGTTTATTTTGTGAATTGATTTTAAAGTTTTATACATTTTTGTTACTATAATTATTTGACAAAGTTAATTTAAATTTTTTTCTTTGTTTATTGGTAAATGAGAAGAATTATAATAGAGAAAATTTACATATTTACATATCACAGTTAATGTTATTAAGTGTTCATCTGTTCTTGTCTGCTGTGACAGAAGTCTAATGTTAAATGTAATTGCTGTTTCAGCAATTAAGCATAAGCTGGACATTGCACAAATTTTATCGCAGACACTAAAGTGTTACTGCTTAAATTGGTTTTAATTTCAATGTAATTGGAAGTAAATATTATAAGTGCCAGCGATATGTTAGGCAACCTTTATGTGGGTTTGCACCATCATTAGTAATAGAAAAGACAAGAGGTCTTGCCTTGAAATGAATAATGTTAACAGATAATAGAATATGAATACTGTTTTTAGGTAAGTAAACAGAGGCAAAAGGAGTGGGTATAAGCATTTAACTTTCTTTGGTCAGCTGCATAAAACCTCAGGAGAATCTGCTACCTTTGCGAATTAGGCGGATTGACGACTGGCGGGTTCCAGGATAATTGCTTCATTACTTCATATATAGTTTTCCATTGAGCAGTTTCTTCCTCTTAAGCTATCCTGTTATCTGTAATTTACGTGCCTCTCTTAACTGTCCTAGCTTACATCATAAAAGTATTAAGAAATTCAAGTATAAGAAGATACATTATTAAATAACAATTATAAGCTCTATTTGAGTACATGAAGAGTAATTTGTATATTCTTTAAGTAGGATTTTCTTACCTTTCATATCCTTTCATGAACAATGGTTGGGTTTCATATGTCTTTTATAGGGGAGGTTAAGTAATAAAAGATGTTAAGTACATCTGTTAGTCATTAAGTACAGAAGTACTTTAATGCATCAAGCACATAAATACATTTCAAAGTGAAGCTAAATACTCATTGATATTGTGATCCCAAGTTTGTTAGTGATGTCGCATAAATGTTGGGGAGGGCGAGGAAGGGGGGTAAAGAAAGGTAATTAATATCATCCCTGAATAAAATCTTCTTGGTTTACAAGCCGCGTCAATGCGAATAAAATTGTCAAGCTTTCAGTGGCTATCTCCACCGTTGTCGTCATGAGTAAAACAGCCGACTTCCAGGACTGACACAATTTTCTGCTTGTATAGCCACGATTACGGCCACTGGCGCCAATCACAGGGAATAAACCGACATTGCGCTGAAGGTGAGTTGGGCAGCTCGTAGCAGCTGCATCCCGTCACAGGACCGAGTGGCATCAGGTGGCACGAGGGGCCTGTGCCACGATTGGAAGTGCCACTCCTGCTTCCCTACAAGTGTTAAGCATCCACCATTGCTCCCTTTTGACATCCGAAGCCCGTTTTCATGCCCTAATCACTGTGTATCCCTTGTCCCTGTTCAAATTGTTGCTGTTCATTCTAATCTCAGGCGCCTCTTTTATAACAGAATCCCAGTATGATGATACATGAGCCAAGACTCTTGTATTCTCAAACTGTATTTTGTGTCAATTTTACAGGCAGTGCTCAGCTATGACCTACTTGTCAAGCTCCCTTTCTTTAATATGTCTCTTGTGCTCGGTACAACGCTCTGCAACTGTGCGATTTGTTCAGCCTATAGAGACACTGCTGCACTTGCAAGGGCCACCATATACACAAAGAGCTGTGTCATTTTTAACAGGGTGCAGCATATCTCGTATCTTGGGGACGGGCCAGAACACTGGTCACAGTCCATGTCTTTGCAGTACACATGTTAACTTGCTGCTCGTTGTCCCACAGTAAGACAGGAAAGCTGCTGGCTTTGCTTCTTGTGCCGATTCACAACGTATCCTTCTTTGGGGCACCTAAAAGTGCGTTCCTATAACCATTCTCTGTAAACATGTGTCTCAAGTGCTGTGATTCAGGCAGGTGGTCGCCATCAGAAATAACTTTTGCTCTGTGTATTAATGTCTTCAGGACCACTTTCTTGTGTACAGGGTGGTGAAAACTATCAGCATTCAGATATCGAACAGTGTGCATCAGTTTTGTATGCACTGAATGACCAAGTCAGCCTCCTGCCTTCCACTCAACTAAAACATCCAAGAACGGTAGCTTGCCGTCCTCCTCCATTTCGAAGGTGAATTTAATGTTGGGATGGACACCGTTCATGTGATCCATGAACTTTTTGCAGTGTATTTTCACTTTGTGGCCATATCAGGAAGGTTTCATTGACATATCTTAGGAAACAAGATGGACACAACACCACAGACTTCAGAGCCTGCTCCTCAAAGTGCTCCATGAAGAAATTTGCAACTGCAGGAGACATTGATGAGCCCATCACCATGCCATCTGTTATTTCATAATATTCATCGCGGTACAAGAAGTACATTGTCATTAGAACATGAAGGAACAACATGACGATTCCAGGTGAAAACTGTTGGACGAAAAGATCCAGCTTGTCTGGTACTGGCAGTATCGTAAAAAGTGACACGACGTCCAGACTAACCATTACACCATTTCGGCCAATTTTCATTTTCTTGAGTGTCGGTGGGGGCAAAAGTACTTGATCCACTCATAAACAGCAAGAATTTCATGAATGTAAGCACTCTATTTTTGCTGCAAAGGTGAGAGCTTGCATGAAAATAAGGTGAGTAGATGCTGACCACTGTCTACTGTTACTGCTGCGCTGATAGCAGTCTGACTAGTATCCGCAATCAATGCAAGATGTGCATCCAATGCAGGGTTTGCCAGGAGTGTGGCATTTGCTATGCTTCACCTTGCTGCTTCAGAGTCATGGCTTATTGCATCTATCCATTGTATAAGAGAATTTCCCTTGGTTTTAGATCGGACAGTGCTGCAGTCAGTTGTTCTTGCAACTTGGCTGATTGTGGAAGATGACATCAGTAAAAGTTTAGCATTTCTAGGAAATGATATAGTTCCCTGATGGTTTTGGGCCATGAAATCTTCATTATGGCTTCTGCTGTATCATGAAACAGTAGTGACCCTACTGACGAAAGCAGATAGGTAATCTCTGGGTGGACACACACACACACACACACACACACACACTTAGCAGTATTTAATACCATACCTTGCTCTGTGTTTAAAGAATTCCATGAAGTGTTGGTGGTGCTGATTTGCAGCAGCTGAAAAGACGAAGATGTCATCTAAGTAGGCAAAACAGAATGAACAATCCTTGCTGCTCTGGGTCAATAAACCTTTGCCGAGACTGTGCAGCATTGCGTAGGCCAAATGTCATGATGCAAATGCTTTCTAACAACCTAAATGGTGTGATAATGATTATCATCTGTCACAGGAATTTGTGCAGTCTAGCACACTAAACACAGTCGCACCACACAGGGCATAGCTGTAACCCCTTAAAAGGGTTACTGGGTATCTATCAGGGTCTGTTCTCACATAAAGTGCACAATAATCACCACATGGGCACCCTGTGCAACACTTCGTGGGTATCAGTTGAAGAGGTGATGACCACGGACTGCTAGAAGGGTGAATAATATCTTATCTGAGCATAGAATTGAATTCTGCCTTTACAATAGCCAGATGGTCAGGAGCTAATCACTAGGTCTACTGTGTAAGTGCCAGAGATATTGTGACGATTTTCTGTCACTGATATTTTATTGTGTTAGGGCTTGTCGCATATGCTTTTCTTGTGACGTGGAAACCCTGCAAATTAATTCAGCCTTGATTTTGTTGTGGGAGTCTCATTCAGGAGGTGCTGTTATTACATCTTAGACTTAAGGTGTGTAATGACGGTCAAGCTGGCTGACCACTAAGGCAAATTCGTTCAAATCTATTGTAGTTCGGGTGTAGCATAAGCTTGCTTCTCCCGGTGTGAATCATAATGAGGGATGGCTTGTGCATCTTGCATTTCACAAAAAAATCTTTATTGTCTCTTGAAAGTTAGCCCTGGTTCTTCTGGCTACATAGATTGAATATGTAGACAGAGATCATGTTTGGGCCACTAATGTCGGTGCAACTAAATGTTAGCTGTCGAACAACTGTAATTGTGTGTTGGAGATACTCAGCAAATCATACAAAATATGTACACCAATGAATCAGGAAAGTATAAATGTATATTAAGCAATAAAAAAAACGTTGTTCATTAGTTAGCACTACTAGAGAAGAATTTGACAAGAACTGTCTATAATTTCCAAGAAGATCATCGTGCTATGGAGCGCCGCACTGTACACGCAGAACAAATAAAAACCCAGTATCTGGAGTGCAAGTTCTTGAACAGCACATGTAAACACAGCAGCAGATAAGTAACTGACAATCGTTGTCACTACAAATGCTTTCAGCAATTTGGGAAGGCAGATATCTCTGAACTTTGTCATTATGCCGTGAAACTGCAGAAAGTGACAATGGTCTCCCACACCTCGGCCCACCTGCTACACTGCAGATGAAACATACAATGTAATGCGAAAGCACTGACAGAGAGAGAGGGCTATATTTTCTGCTCACACTTTTCGATAGCAGCCATTCAAGGTTTTCCTCACCTTTTTCACAATACTATTAATTATTTGTTTCTGGTAGTTTAGTTTTAGGAAAAGCAGAGACCTCACAGGCCTATAACAGTGTGCTATCGCTTAACAAACATTTGACAGCATGTAAGTTTATCCTGTGAGTTTATTTAAACAACATGTTTAGCAATGTTTGGAATTTAAAGATGACTAAAATCCAGAAATGCTTATGCAACTATTTCTTTCATTGTTACGGTAATGACATTGTTCGTGATTGTTATGGTATGAGTTATAATCTTCTCATTTTAGCATGCATTTTTCTTGAGTCTGTAATTATTTGTGTTACAGAAAGTGTTGAAACTGAACCATTTAAGAAGGAGGAATTTGAAAAACAATGTCTGACAAAAGACCATGGGAATGTCAAAGGGCCTCCAGCAGAAGTGATCACAGAGGACATAATTCAGCTCTGGAAATCAATGAAACTTTCTCATGCCACAAAAATGTAAGCAACAAACTTCTTCATTCTATGCCATCCATTAAAAATTCAAAGAACATTATTTATTTTATTTATCCATAAGTATTAATATCATTGTTGTTTTCTTCATTATTTCCAATTTCATGCTGCTTGTAATGTTTCCTCTAAATTTGGTGGCAAGGGGAATGACTAGTCTCTTCATATGGTAATAAGCTATTCATCATTTGTCATTCTTGTTTCTCTTTCTTTATAAATAATGGACAGACCAAAGTCAGTAATTCACTGTAAAGTCTAGGTGCTGGATTTTCAGGAGAAAGAAAGAGGGGTGGAAGGGTGAGGTTGGAGGGAAGGGAGGGGCTTACAGCTGGAAGGGAGATGTAGCTAGCACACAGGATAGGACTGTGGCACTTGAAGTGGAACAAGTGGGACTTTGGTATGATATGTTCCACTCCATACACGTTCTGACACCCTGATGATGGGTGTGCCAACTTTTACCTTATAAATATCTTGTGGTTGCTGTTCTTGATGTTATTCACTTTAATGGACCTGCTATGCAGTGATGTCAGACTGTTACATGTTCGCTTACTGATGGACTACATCATTCATAGGGGTGGGATGCTGAAAAATACTTTTTACCTATTCAAGGTACTAAAATGATAGTAACTTTTGTGACAACTTTTCTATATTATAAACACAATCTTTCCACTGTACATCTTCATTAACTATTTGGGTGAAAACATCTCTCTTTAACCTGTAGCTCAAAATAGATCACAAGATGTATTCAAGTACTGAAATGACATTTCAGAATGACAGTTCTCATGTAAAATCTTCAGTTGCTCCAGCATTAACGCCCATGCCCTTTTCTCCATGACCTCCAAATTACCGTTGAGCTTCAATGCCAAAGCATAAGTAGCTCTCCACAGCAGATGGAGATGCTAGCTCACTGTAGCACCTTGTCGATGTTCTGAGATGACATCTTTTATGTGCCATCTGCATATATGGCATACCAGAATGTGCACTGTGGGATGTTCCACACTTGTCAGTTACCTAAACATCATTTATGGGTTCCATGAACATCTTTCATAGGACTGAGTGGTTAGAAGTGGAACATGTTATTCCTCATTTCATTCATATATATGTGTTACAACACAGCTTCCCACCAGCGAGATTAAACATTTTGTGCATCTCATCTTACTTGAATAATTACAAACATCTCATAATGTCAGCTAAGTAAAAATAGATTTAACTTTCACACTATGATTATTATTATTATTATTTGTGCTTAATTTCCTCAAGCAATAAAACATGTAGGAGAATATTTCTTTCCTTGTGTTCCATTTAATTACTGAATACTTGGTTTTCCAAGATAAACTTCACACGCATCATCTGCATTGCCTTTAATTACCTCTCTGTGTTATTACAGAAATCATCATCACATTTACCAGTTCTTTTTTGACATATGTCGTGCCTCATCATTCTTTATATAATCTTTCATGTTTCGTAATTTGAGAGCTTAGCTCCCCCTTTGCATTCTCACCTTAGGAAAATATTTATCACATAATTCAACCTGCTTGGATGAAAGTCAGTCTCTCTCTTTAACAGTGTCATTTCACGCTTAACAAACTTCATTTAAAATACTGATGTATGTCTAGTCAACCATTCAGTTGTTCACGGCATGCTATAATATAGTAAATGAATTTCTCATTACATATTTTATTGCTTTATTAGTATTGGATTTACCTTTTACTGCCATCTAATTACTTTTCAGGTACATTGTTTCATTTTCACAGAGAGATATTTGCCCTGTTTGGTTGTTGTTGTTGTTGTTGTTGTTGTCTTCAGTCCTGAGACTGGTTTGATGCAGCTCTCCATGCTACTCTATCCTGTGCAAGCTTCTTCATCTCCCAGTACCTACTGCAACCTACATCCTTCTGAATCTGCTTAGTGTATTCATCTTTTGGTCTCCCTCTACGATTTTTACCCTCCATGCTGCCCTCCAATACTAAATTGGTGATCCCTTGATGCCTCAGAACATGTCCTACCAACCGATCCCTTCTTCTGGTCAAGTTGTGCCACAAACTTCTCTTCTCCCCAATCCTATTCAATCCTGTTTGGTTAGGGTATATCATTATTATGATACTCTTACTCAAAGGTAACTGCATTTCCTTTCCTTCCAATTCATTGATTACAATAGCACAAGGTTCTCAAATTTATTGGGGTAGAAAATGTTTAAGTTCATCTTTGCCATGAGGAATTACATGCTGACACTTTGATGTACACCACTCTCCACTATTTCAAATCTCAGATCTGTGATAAGTCAGATATGTGCAGAAATGTAGATTTGAAGAATCGTTACTGCTCAGGTTGGTCTATTACTCTTACTGTTTTGGAGAGCACTTCAACAGTGTGAACCACAGTCACTGTACAGCTTTCTGCTTCTGTAAGAGCTACACATACACCTTCTCTTAGGGGCAGATACTGAGTAAATACCTTTTTGTCTTTTTGATTTGAATGTCTCTTTATTAGTCCCTCTATGCAAAAAATGCCTCAATTCATTCTGTCTGTTGATTCACCTGACCAAAGATTAGATGATCCCTTCTGTGCGTTGCCAGTCCTTCTCCTCTCCAGTACCTACATAAAATTGGGTGCACCCCCTCTTAAGTTCTTAACTATATGCACAGCCTCTGACTCTTATCTTTATGCATCTCAGTGAGATTTCTCTGTTGGATATCTACTCTACCCAGTTATTCCAAACATGTTTCGTGACTCCTCCTTTTGTACCTTGTTACATATACTTTTTCCAGTGCCAAGACTTACAGACAGTGCTGCAGCAGGAGCTTTGGGGCACTTCCAGGACCAAGCTGTTTGCTCAGTGCCACACTTATTGGCCAGGCATTGACAGAGAAATAGAGCCTCGTCCGTCAGCCTCGTGCAGAACAGCTCCTGGCCTCATGCTAGTTTTTTTTCCCCACATTGGCCAGCACCCAAAAAATTATGGGAACCAGTGCGTATTCTGTTATTCATCCTATGTTCGTTTTACCATTTGTTACTGATAACATTCATGCCCTCTTCTCGTAGAAGTGTTCACCTTCCAGTACATGATTGTTGTCAGTGACTGCCGATCTGTTCATTGTTACTAGATTATAAGATTTATCTTTATTCTTTATTATTAAAACAGTCACATTCTGCTCACCTAAAAAAAAATCTTTGTTTAATCTTTCCAGTATTTATAAGATAAGACATGTCTATTAATTGCTTGTCTATCCTTCGATTTTATGTCTCTTCGTGTGATATGTTAATAACTCTAGCATTTATTTATTAGCGCTCTCTTGTCAGAGATAACTCAAATCTTTTATATTTGCCCATCAGCTGTTGAACAATTGAAGCACCCCCCCCTAGTATAATCTGGTATACTGCCAGTGTTCTGCATCTTCCCGACACAATATTTTGACATCAGAACTCGATGTCTTTGTCAGGTGTTTCCTGAGACTGGTTGACAAGTTGACTGGGTCCCATATTTATGCCTGGCAGTGGCTGATGTTCACTATGCCATCCACACCCACTGTGGCCATTTCTGGCAGGTGTTCTGTCTTCCGTCTGTGTCTGTGCCCATTTTGGCTGTTTTCTTTGGTGGTGGCTGTCCTGAGGTGTTATGTCTTACATCTGCACCCGCCAGGCGCAATCCTAACACTATCGCAACACTGTATACTTTTTTATGCTGTTCGTGACCATTGGGGCTTTCTCTCATGGCCATGTCATTCTCCAGCCTTTCTGTGTTTGGTGCACTTCCTGCAGTATCAGACTGCTGTAGTAGTTTTATATTATGTCTTCACATGCTGCAGAAATCTCTTGTAATGGTGGCTGCCATCTGGAGTCCTGTCCTAAGTCTGCTCCCCGTTTATGTGGTGCCTGAGGTTTCAGGTAGTGGATGATGTTCCCTGGTTTGTCCATGACTGCTGTAGCTCCATAAGAAGTCTGATCCTATTAATTACACCCCTGTTCACCTGAGGTTCATTGTTTCTGTAGTAGTTCCAAAGCTGGATTCCACGCCATACTAAGCTGGTACCCTGCTTCATAGCTGATCAACTGGGATGTAAATCCTTAACTATTACTAAGTTATTCACCTGTAATGCTGATGTAATTGTTTTTTAATGCATTTCTCTATCCTACTTGGTGTGCGTTTCTGTAAATTTTCCTTTAGCATGTTCTGTAATCCATCTGTCCTCCCTTGGGCGTTGCTGTGTGTGTGTGTGTGTGTGTGTGTGTGTGTGTGTGTGTGTGTTAGGGACTGATAACCTCAGCAGTTTGGTCCCTTAGGAATTCACACACATTTGAAAATCACTCGTTCACAAGTTTTTGTTAGTAAAGTACAATGCTCTTCTGATGTCTTGGACACTATTAAACATCCTCTACGTATATAATTGGTTCGTGTAATAATCCTTTCCACAAAGCTTCATCTAAAGCACAAATAAATACTGAACTGCAATATTTTAGCCAAAAGGCAGTACTTTCAATTGGTATGACTTTCCTTCAAACAAGAAGTCTGTATAGCATTTTAAATTTTGATATAATCTTGCTTGCCAGTATCGATCCGCGAAGTCCATTCGACCGAAATAATCAGGCTTGTTCAAATCTAGCTAACAATTCTTCAATATCTGTAGTCTACCTCTTTCGGTTTCAATATGTTTGTTGAGAGTATGTATGTCTAAGACCAGGCGTATGCCACATGTAACTTAATTAACAACCTACAATGGATTGTAGTAAACACTTACACTATGTTCAGTGATTTGATTTTCTCTCGTCTTATTTATTTCCTCGTTACCGCATATCTCAAAGTTACAGGATAACATTTACACAAGAATGGGTTTTCATCTTTTATTTTAAATTGGACAGTGTAATCTCTTATTACTAACCGTTTTTTTGAGAATACTGATTTATATTTCTATAGAACATCCCCTTAGAGGAAAGTCATAAACTTTACTATATATTTGATTGGTACAGATTTGTATTATCAATTATAGATTCTTCTTTGCCTAGCAATTGTGCATTAGCAACCAAGCGTGCAGTGTTTACCACTACACTTTATCTGTCGCCACACTTGTTTTAAAAGGTACTACTATCTGATAATCTTTAATTTTCCAAGACAGTAATTCTGCACCGAGATTTCAATAACAAGTCTGTAACAAATAATACTTGTAAATTAATATTAGGTGCTATTAGTAAAATTTGGATAAATTGAAAATTTCCTCTACTGATAGGTACATGCATTTCTTCTTTAATTAACGTGCCTTTGGTTCATGTAATATCTATGATTTACACACTGGTAACAGGCCGGATGCAGGTCATTATGTCTCATTGTTTGTTATAAATTTTGAGAGATCAGTGAAATTTCACTTACAGAGTATATATAAATACCTGCTTTCTTTCCATATATTTAACCAACAATTATGGAGTTTGGATGACTTTCTTCTATTTCTTCCTCCTTCTCCTCATCTCATAACCACTCCCATGTATGTATCTTATGCATAAAAGCAATGAGCTTTTCTAGATATGGGCCTACGAATGCATTGTCGTGTCCTGGAGCCTGTCCCCTTTCTCAGGACGTTCCACATTTCCCATTATAACTGGAGGATAATTCTCTTTTATTATCCCTTTATTTGACACAGATTCATTTATAAATCTTTTATTATCCATATGGCTGTTTACTGAGTTTGGTACAATCACTTGTGACTGTATATTATTCTTTCTCCGCTCTTTGGAATTACTTAGACAGTTATATCAGTTACGAGCTTGATGTAAGTTAGTTCTCTTTTCTTTGCAAACTGACTGGGAAAGCACTTACCTTCCTTGTTGTCATTTCCCCAGTTTCCTCCTTGGGCATTTGTTTAAATTAAAATTTCCCTGTAATTAACCCTCTGTTCTTGTTTTACTGTACAGATACTGTTTTTTAAAATGTATTTAGTGTATGCTGTTGTAATTTCATCTTTTAAAAGTTTCTGTTTTAAATTTAAAAAATTGACAGAATGTATTTGCCTAAATGAATTGGAAATTTCGTTACATGGTTATTTCGTATCTGCATTGAGAGTAACATTTCTTGTAATTGACTAAGTATTTTTACATATGTACAGCTAAGATCTAGGTGATTTATAACCCTTATGTAAATGTATAACCATTCCCACCTACTCACTGGATGTATGAAACATATGTACATACAATACATACATAAATATACATAATTATTTTATGAATGTACTGATGTGGTTTGTTTAGCAATAGGCATGGACAGCTATGTCTTTCCACTGTTAATATTTAATTTATCTTATCGTGATTCATATTGTTGCAACCTGGACATTCTTCTTCTTCCCCCTTCTTCTTCTATCGCCTTGTTGGGCTGCTTCAGTCAAGCAGTTTCTGGTCATGTTTTCATTCGTTCTGATCTTTATTGATGTTGCTCATCTGTAAATACCCTTTTAATTGTTTGTTTGTTTGTCTATTCCTTGGTTTAAATCTTACTTATATATTTCTTTAAATTTTCTGTTTTGTTTTACAAATCATCCGGAGTTAAAACTAGCTCCTTCATATCCTCCTTGGTTTCCTTTATGCCTCCTACTTCTTGCTTCATGTTCCATAGTTTCTCTATAAATCTTGTTTTTGGTGTCTTATAATGTGACCAAAAACGGAGATCATTTTTTTCCGTATGTTATGTGTATGGGCTCCAGTTTGCTATACACCACATCATTTGTCACTGCCTACAGCTGGTCATTTTGTTGAGTCTGCTTTTCTGGGTGACTTCAAAAAGACTTTCAGTTCTGTATGTTACCTCTGGTTAAACCACCTTCTTGAAATGTTTTTATTTAGTTTTGATTGATTGACACTTTTTATTGTATAGACCGTGTTAATTTCTGAGCTTTTATCATTTTGTTAGTTCTTTCTTGCCTTGCAGGTTTCTAGCCCAAGTTGTATGTTGTAATCTCTACTAGGTATTTAAGTTGTGTTACAGTTTTCACTTTGCTGTTATTTACTGGTATATGGTTGATAACCAGTGTATTACCCAAATCTTATCGAATGTTAGGTAGAGTCCTATTTTTTTGCTATATTTTGTAGGCTTGTTATTTGATTTCTGGCTTCTTGAATGTTATTAGCCAGTAATGCTAAATCATCTGTGAATCCCAAGCAATTTAAGGTTATTTGATTTTTCTTGGTTCCAGTTCTTATGTTTTTAGGATTTTCCTTGTACTATTACCTCATCACATATTCCAGAGCACAGTTGACAACTAATAGCAACCTGGTTTAATTGTAAATGGCTCAGATATTTGTTCTCTGAACTTTACTTGAGGTTCGGTGTTTGTTAATAATTTTTATTAATTTGCGATGGAGACCAAAATTCCTTAGTATTATCGTCATTGAAGATCTGTGGGTACAATCATAAGTTATTTGGAAGTCTATAAAGGTTATGACTTGTTGTTTTTTGTCTTCTTTTGGAGTAATCTATTACCAATTTCAAAGTTATTATTTGTCTTGGGAAGCTTCTTTGGGGTCTAAATCCTCCTCGGTATTCTCCTAGTTCCCGTTCAAGTTGATCATTAGAACATTATATAATTATCGACATGCCTTTATATGTAATATCCAAAAGGGAAAGTCCTCTATAGTTGTCTGGATTTTATTTATCTCCTTTCTATATAGTAGATGTATTATTGTTGTAGCCCAGTGTTCTGGTAGTTCTTTTTTGTTCCACATTTTTGCTATGCATTGGTGTAATAATATCTTCACTGCTTCTGCTGCATGTTTCCAAAGTTCTACAATTTTTATTTTTTCTTCTCCATGTGTTTTGTAGTTTTTGAGCTCTTTTAAAGCTTTGTAGACTTCATGGATTGTGGATGGGTTTATATTTTATGCTCGTGTTTTGATAAGGGTACCGGTGCTTGTTTGAAAAAGTTCTGGGGGATGTACAAAATTTAGCAGTTTGTTAAATGTTTCTGCTAAAATTTCTAGATTTTTCGTACTGCTGTAGGCCATCTTATTATTTGTATCCTCTAACATTAATGTTGGCATGTCATATGTCTGTAGTTGTCTGCTAAATGTTTTGTAGCTTTTCTCACTCTACACCCATTTTATTATTTCTTTGGGTTATCTTTCTTTGTTCTGTGAGTTCCAGGTTATTGGTGTTTAAGCCATCTTATTATTTTTTGGGGTATCTTTCTTTGTTCTGTGAGTTCCAGATGTGATTCTTAGTTCTATGGCTCTGATACCTTAACCAGGTTCGGTGTCTATCTACCACTGTTTTGTCACAGTCCTCATTCTGCTATTGGTATTTTTTTCCTTTGGTTTATTTGGGCTACTTGTTCAATTATTCGTTTTAACTGGAGAACTATTTACTCTAGATCATGTTACTTTTATATTCCTTGTTTGTGCTTTGTATTTTTTGTCACTTATCAGTTTGAAGCTCATTGCTCTCTTCCCACAAAGGGTGGGATTTTTTATTTGTAAGTGGGGTGCATTTAGTTTTTATTTTTATCTCATAACAGGGTGTATATGCCCCGGGAATTTTTCGTGGTTTTAATTTTCAGTTAAATTTTTGTAATTTTTTCTGGTAAGAACTGATATTCTAACAAATAATATTTTGTTATCCTGGTACTGCAGAATAATACGGCAGCAATAAAACATAAACGAGAGAAAAATACCAAAATAAAACTTTAGTTGCAAAGGAAATGTGGCAATTACAACGAGAAAACACCGTGCAAACACAGATGCCTGCTAACAGCAAAATGTGTCGTATATGAGCCATACCTTCTCTCACTGCTCTGGCTAATTTAAGCTAGATGCTAAAGATAGAAGTTTTTTCTGGCACACCCAAGCTGCCAGATTACCGCATGTGCAGAGCAGTCTGAGCTGTACTGTGAGGGGGGTTAGTCTCGAAGTTTGCTGTTTCCATTTTGTGTACAGTACCCACGTCAGATGGACACAGAATGGATTTCTGTGGCCTGCAGCTATCAAACGAATTATGAAACCCCACGAATTGTGAAACCCCACAGGGGGGCTACCTTCTTGGGAGTGTGTGAGTGGCAACCACACAGGCACTTCCACTTACTTGTGTCAGACTTCTGCTTTCTTCTTTCCTGTCAGCCTCTCTTGGTCAACTCTCACTGCTTCGACCCCGACGGTATTAGGTTGCGAGGCCCAGGGTGTCTTTCATTTTCATTTTCTTTTCCAACACATGGCTGTTAACCGAATGGCTCCCGGTATAAGGAGACCAACCTTATCAAGTGTCAACGGCCAGTAAGGGGTGGATGAGCAGGTAAGGTAGGGGCACCCCCTTGTGCCACGGACGAGGAATTGTCCCTAAAGGTGGAGGAACCATTAACATGGTCAATGGTAGGAGGATGCAGAAGGCAACGGGAAACCACTGCATTAACGATCTCATACAGGATTCCCAAAGAGAAAAAATTATGAAAGGCGGAAATATATCATTAGTTTCAGTTTTCTGATTTTCGTTTCCACATTTTTGGCAGTCAAGCAATAATCGCCTTGAGGAACAATGAAGTTATTTTTGTCAGTCTGCTAGAGAAATTTGGCTTTTATTAATCTTTACTGCTGAGGCAGTCAATTTATTTGAAATGAAGTTTTTCATTCCACAATGTAGGATAGTTCCAACTGTTCACCGAATTTCAAGTGCACATTTTCATCTTCTGGTACGCATGGCATTTTGCTATAATAAAGAATCAAACACGAGATAGTACAGTACAGGTACTCTAAGAAAATGTACATCCCGAAAACCACACTGGAAAGTGTAATATCAGGTTGATGCCTACTTTATTGTGAATCTGAACATACGAATGTGTACTTCAAGCTGAATTATACATTTTAGTATGGTTTACAAACTTCTGATGCTCTTGGAGTATCCTCTTTCTTTTATAACTGAATGTAAGATGTCTTATAGTGCGTTTGAAATTGGTTGCGACTTTGACATTTGCCCGGGTAACACCAATGGCAAGCCAACTTCCCGTGCCATGCCAGTGGCGATTCAGGTGGTAAAGTGCCCCTTTCGAATAAACGGTACCATGTGGTGTCACGCATTAGATGCACGATGTTCATCAACTCTCGTAATAAAGTTGAATTTGTGCCATTGAAACGTTCTGTAGTCGTCAGGTATTGTGAAGAAGTGTTTTCTGTTTGCGTTTCATTAACAACAACAGTGCAGTACATCTGAATAAGAAATTTGCAATAAAAGGTGTCCAGGATCACTCTTCACATCCAAGAATGCAGTAGAGGAAGGGGGATATTTTGCTCTGGGTATAAAGAAATGTTCCATGAGATAAAGTTGAACTTGGCAAGTATAAGGCGAAGTTAATGGAACTTGTAGTGCTGTATAAGGCAAAACTTCATGATACCAGTTTGACAAACTGGATGACCATAAAGGGCTCATGCTCATTTAAACATGACGGAGTATACGGGACTAGGTGAAAAGTAATTTGACAAAACGCAACAAGAGTTTACGCTCACTGCGACTGAAATGCTGGCAACAGAAGCCACTCCAAATGCTACATGACAAGATTGGTATAAGTTGTCAGCCATATCAGGAAGGCAAGATGAGGAGACATCTGATTCTTCTGTTAGAACACAGCAGAGTTTAGAAATATTCATTGCCCAAACTTTCTAATGCAGTTGAAATTGTGACAGAATCCTGAAACAGTGTGTTATTAAACTAACAACTGAGTGCAAGTCAGGTCAATAGCTTATGAACAGGCCATTGTCAATATAAAAATAAGCATGTAACTTCTTCAGTTATATTGTTGCAGAACTCACAGCAATTCTCGTTTCACCAGCTATCGATGGCCCTCTTACATTATTTGACTGAAAAAAATCTGTAGTCGCTGGAACATCATGGTAGGTATGGAAGTTTCACATATTAATCATATGACAAAACACTCTCATCTTTGCGTGCTATCATTCGCTAAATCTTGTTTTGATATCTCAAACCATTTATAAGATATGAGGAATGTATGAATATTTCATTCTAGTTCTTTCACCAACGTATGAGTTCATGATGGAGCGCTTTACATACATTCCATTTTCTTGAGATCGGAAACAGACAGCGATCCTTCCAAGTTTAGGTAACAATTCAATATATTGTCTACATTTAATACACATCAACATACAACCTAACATGCACAAAACACAAATTCATAGCAACACCTATTTTTCACTGCAAACTTCAGATTTCTTGCGGGAGTTGATGTACTATCAAAATATCGCAGTAGCTATCACTGTTAACGAAATGATACAAGGTTTATCATGAAGCTGACGAATTAAACTATAAGATGTGTAAGAATCAGATTTTATTACAAAATAGTTTATTTAACATCACTTGAGAAAGATCACAGATCAGCCGGCTTTCACAATTTGCTGTTCACGCAGTTGAGTGAGCCTGCTAGGTTCCGTGCCGAATGGGCTTGGCACTATGCTGTGGTCACATGCTGATGCGCCCAACTCACGCTGGCTGGCTACTATGCTTCCCTCCACTCGCTCCGTACTGAACTGTCAGAAGTCCCAACTTATTTTAAACACTTTATGCTTTATACGTACGAACATACGGGATTCCTACACTACCGTAGCTGCGCAAGTGCAGTAATGCCTGTTTTCTGGCCCTCTCTGGCAACTGCTGAAACGAACTTATTTTTAACAGGTCTTGGGGAAAGTATTTCGAATGGTGGTTTGAAAAGTGTTACTTTCAAGGATTAATTATGTTGCGTGTGAGAAAGTGCAATGAATTTCGTGAACCACAGAGCATTTGACTCTTGTTTACAACTTATCAATTTGAGAACTGGCCACTTAGAAGAATTTCGAGCCCAGGAGACCAGACATTTATGTCATTATTTTAATTTTTACTGGCACATTTGTATGATGTTTATTAAAGTGTAACAAACGCAAAAAGAGCCGAATATTACATGTGAAAGCTTTGCTTCCCTTGAGCTTATTAATCTTTGAGGTCAATATTAGAAATGAAAGGTTGGCTTTTCTTGTAGCTACACTATGTATATTAATTTAAACTTTTCCTATTTCTGTGTTCGTACTACGTAACAGTGATGTTGCTGTTGGCTGACTACATCACATATCCTATGCTCTGAATATCTGCTGTCATCGGCTAGCGAGATCACGTGACGTGAGCTATGATTGGCTTACAAAAGGGCACTGCAGTCTAGATTTCAATACATTGCAAACTAATGTGCTGTGTTTGGTGGAATGTGAATTTTCGAATTTACACTTTCAAAATTATAAAAACATGTAGCGTATCGTAATAAGTAAAATATGCAGCGTGCGTGTGTGTGTGTGTGTGTGGTTTCTCCCGCCCCCCCCCCTCCCCCCTAAAGTGGCAGCGGGAAATCCGGTAATTTTTTTCCTTGTCCACGTATACACCCTGCATAATGATGTGTCCCTCTCAGAACTTCCTCATTCTAGATTACCCCGTGATAATTTTTATCCACACAGACACAATCCAGTTGCCATTCTCCTTTTTTCCCCTCTGGATGTTCCCATGTTATTCTTGAAGTATGTTGACTTTGAGATCATGTCGGAATTTCAGCAGAATTCCACCAGTCTCATGCTATTCCTGCTTGTTCTTATTTTTGCTGACCATCCACTGTTATACCTCTATATCTCTTTTCACTTCCTGATTGGGCATTAACTCTCAAGCGGGTGTGCAGTATTTCAAAATACAGGGTCCGGCATAAAAAACTCCCCGATTACAAAGTAACGTGCAGCGGACAGTAGAAGGAGCAGAGTGGTGGGGGGCGCGTCGTTACGTAGCTGCCTACGTGCCATTTTCAGTGTACGCCATGGCGTGGTCTGGTGAACATCGTGCCTTCGTAGTGGAAGATTTTATTCAAAATGGCGAATCGCCTATTAATACTCAACGTGCTTTTCGCGTTCGCTTTGCGCTCGGACGACGGGACCCTGTTCCCGATAAGAAAACAATTTATTCTTGGGTTGCTAACTTTCGTGAGACAGGTTCCGCATTAAAAAGGAAACCACCTGGACGACCACGGACTGCAACAGGCCCCGGAAATGTTGATGCAGTTAGAGCTTCAGTTCAACAATCTCCTCGACGATCCACTAAAAAGCATGCGGCAGCATTACGGATATCTGATCGAAGTGTGAGAAGAATCTTGCATCGAGATCTTAAAATTCATCCTTACAAAATTGTAACTACGCAGGAACTGAGTGAACGAGACTGTGGTGTCCGTGTAAGTTTGTGCCAAGACCTTCTTCGGAACATTCGTCCCAACGATATTGTGATTTTTTCTGATGAAGCACACTTTCACCTTGCCGGAACAGTGAACAGCCAAAATTGCAGGTACTGGTGTGAACAGAATCCCCAAGAACTTCATCAACGACCACTTCATAGCCCTAAAGTAACAGTATGGTGTGCTGTTTACAATTCCGGAGTGATCGGTCCTTACTTTTTCGAAGAAAATGACAGGAATTTAACCGTCAACAGTGAACGCTATTGTGCCATGCTCCGCGACTTTCTCCAACCGCAACTAAGGGAGCTTTTTGGTGAAATAGAGAACGTGTGGTTCCAGCAAGATGGTGCTACTGCCCACACAGCGCGGCAGTCACTGGCATTGGTGAAGGAAATGTTTCCTGGACATGTGATCTCGTTGCGTGGAGACATTGGCTGGCCCCCACGATCGCCGGACTTAACGCCCTGTGATTTCTTTCTTTGGGGCTATTTAAAAGCAAAAGTTTATTAACAACGTCCACAATCTTTACGAGCCCTGAAAGAAGCAATTACACAAGAGGTTGAAGCTATTCCACCTGAAATGACTCAAAGAGTAATGAATAACGTCAGGGAAAGACTCAAACAGTGTGTCGACAGTGCAGGAAGCCATTTAAGGGATGTTTTATTTAAAAAGTAAGACCATAAGAGTATTTTCTAAAATGGCATAATATGTACTTTTATTTAGTATAAATAAAATTGTTCTACCTTATTTGGTTTTGTTTTTATTAGCTTTCCTTAAAGGGGAGGTTTTTCTGCCGGACCTTGTATGAGCAGGCGCGTGGAATACTTTGAACACAGGTGAAGAATAGCTGTCTTTGTCCTTCCCAAGGTAAAGAGATAAGAGCAAAATCATAGTTTAATCTTAGTTTAATTAAACAATGATAAAATAATTTTACATAATATGTACTTATGCACTGTTTGATTAACAATAATGAAATAAATTTTCATTATATCATTCTGTTGCCATGGATAGGTGGTATGCCACACTAATGAGTCACTCGAAGCATTAAACAGCACAGTTGCATCAGATCCCAGCCAACCGCATATTCAGTTTGTCATTATCTAGTAGACAACTGCCTCATTGTGAAATTGTGCTGCTAGCTGGTTATGTGGGTTATTTTCGTGCACAGGTCGTAAACTTTTCTGGCCTAGATCACTGCCTATTTTATATTACTGCTGTTCACTTGGCTGAATGACAACATAATTTATCACTGTATTAGATAAAGCAGTAATGAAGGGATATGTGTGCACTTGTCATTGTGACATAACAGTGGAATGATGCATAACAATTTTATTTGTGTTTGGCCTGTTTCCTACATAGCCATGCCTGCTCGAGGGTTAAAATCGATCAATAATTTGGTGTGGT
The DNA here is from genome assembly GCF_021461395.2 of Schistocerca americana. NCBI lineage: Eukaryota > Metazoa > Arthropoda > Insecta > Orthoptera > Acrididae > Schistocerca > Schistocerca americana. The sequence goes on along the minus strand of NC_060122.1, from coordinate 825,693,798 downwards.
TTTTTATTTGTTTTTGTCAAATCAAAAATCTCCCAGAATTCATCCGCATCTGCTCTGTATTCTTTCCTCTCTCTCTCTCTCTCTCTCTCTCTCTCTCTCTCCTCCTCCTCCTCCTCCTCCTCCTCCTCCTCCTTTCTCCCCCTCCCCCCACCACCACCATTGTCTGGGGTATGGCCATTTATTGTTAGGTATATAGGTATAGTGCATGGAGAGCTGCATCAAACCAGTCTCAGGACTGAAGACCACAACAACAACATATTTTGTTTGCAGTTTTTATAGTGAGTGTTGATAGCCAGGGAGATTGTGACTTAAATTCTATCATGAACTCAGTCATTTTGAGGCTGACCCTTCATTACACTTTTTCCTGTGTAGCCTTATAAATTTTATATCCTGGTGATTCTGTTGGTTCCTGATGAGTGCATCTTGTTTCTTGAAATCCAGTTATTAGAATTCCTTTGCATTCCATTCCCTCTGTCAAAATTTTGAGTTTCCCTAGTTGTATGATGGAATTTATGTTGTGTGTTGCTTTTTAGTTTTTCTGGCCTTTCTTGAGTATAAATTTTCTGTCAGTCTTTGGTATTTTCAAATGCTCCAACTCACCTAAGTTATCTTTAAAATGACTGCTCATGGTATCAGAGTGTAGTCTTCTTTGTCATTTCACAAGTGGTGGATTTTTTCCTTTAAAGATCTCTTTCCATGTTTGACTGGACATGCGAAGTAAATGTAAAATTGACAGAACGGGTGTGCATGAATAAAATTGAAGATTTTTTTGTTCTGTATGCTATATACAGTATATTAAGCTTCATGTAATGGTTAGTTCACTTTGAGTAATGTTATTCAATCACATATGTTTCTGTTTGGAGTGTAAAATATTTTGGCCTTTTCTGGCACACCAGCGAGGATACGTTTGCTCTCTGGCAAGCTGTAATCGGTAACTGTCAGCGTCATGTATGAAGGAAGTCTCTGACAACAATGAGCAAAGCTGATTGTAACTGTCAGTTTACATATTGAGTGACTACAGCTTACATGTACTATCATGCATTCATGTAGACATAATGACATGGTTTCATTCCACATAGTATTGAATATAGACTATGTAAAATGTGGCCTCAAGTGTAGAATAGAAATTTCTGTCACGTGCAAAATCTTATGTGATGTGCATCCACATGTAAGTAGAGTTCCAAGTTTGTGACCCATCTGTAGATTGTTGTTATGTCTTGGAGGTTTTTATAAAGTATGTGTTGATGTTATAACATGCTCCATGCTGGTACATTTCGTTTTAGGTGCTTGATAAACAACATAATGTCGAAATAGGGTGATAGCACAGCTAATAAAAATGGTACAACGTACTGCAGACTATGCTTTCCTTGATGTTGTTGTTGTTGTTGTTGTTGTGGTCTTCAGTCTAGAGACTGGTTTGATACAGCTCTCCATGCTACTCTATCCTGTGCAAGCTTTATCATCTCCCAGTACCTACTGCAACCTACTTCTGAATCTGTTAAGTGTATTCATCTCTTGGTCTTCCTCTACAATTTTTGCACTCCACGCTGCCCTCCAATACTAAATTGGTGATCCCTTGATGCCTCACAATATGTCCTACCAACTGATCCCTTCTTCTAGTCAAGTTGTGCCACAAATTTCTCTTCTCCCCAATTCTATTCAATACCTCCTCATTAGTTATGTGATCTACCCATCTTACCTTCAGCATTCTTCTGTAGCACCACATTTCGAAAGCTTCTATTATTTTCTTGTCTAAACTATTTATCATCCACATTTCACTTCCATTCATGGCTACACTCCATACAAATACTTTCAGAAAAGACTTCCTGACAGTTAAATCTATACTCGATGTTAACAAATTTCTCTTCTTCAGAAACGCCTTCTTTGCCATTGCCAGTCTACATTTTATATCCTCTCTACTTCAACCATCATGAGTTATTTTGCTCCCCAAATAGCAAAACTCATTTACTACTTTAAGCGTCTCATTTTCTAATCTAATTCCCGCACCATCACCCGATTTAATTCGACTACATTCCATTATCCTCGTTTTGCTTTTGTTGATGTTCATCTTATATCCTCCTTTCAAGACACTGTCCATTCCGTTCAACTGCTCTTCCAGGTCCTTTGTTGTCTCTGACAGAATTACAATGTCTTCAATGAACCTCAAAGTTTTTATTTCTTCTCCGTGGATTTTAATTCCTACTCCGAGTTTTTCTTTTGTTTCCTTTACTGCTTGCTCAATATACAGATAGAATAATATCGGGGATAGGCTACAACTTTCCTTAATAAAATTTAACATATATGTGTACAGACGATGTTTGTCTGTGGTGGTCGTAAACATTGGTTTCATTGCATTGAATTAGAGGTAGTGGGGTTTACCAAATTTACTCTCCGTTTATTGCTTACTGCTTGAAGAAAGTATGGCATGTCGAATTTCTGATAACAAGTTGATGGACATTATGAAAACTTCCATAAGCATTATAAATTTCATTCATGCAGATGTACTTAATGTTGGAAAATTGAAAGTTACTAAAAGCCTTCACCAAAGAAGATGAAGTAAATATTCTGGATTTACAATCAACAACAGCTGCTGTCATGAGTAACTTAGAAGTAGATATCATCGGTGTAGTGGAGCAAATGGAATCACTTAATGAAGGCAAGTTTTCTGGTGCACGCTCTATACCAATGAGGTTCCTTTCAGAGTATGCTGATACAATAGCTCCCCACTTAACAACCATATACAACCAATCGCTCATCACATGATCCGTACCTAAAGAATAGAAGCTGCACAGGTCACACCAATATTCAAGAAAGTCAATAGGAGTAATCCACTGAATTACAGAGCCATATCATTAACATTGATGTGCAACAGGATTTTGGAACATATACATGGTGATTATAATTAAAGTTAAACTTTCAAATTGCAATGTAATATTATTGGAGAAGGGGGAAAACGTATGACAGAAGAAAAATAAATAGTTACAAAATGTAGCAATAGATGACACTGTAAGCATCATAATTTAATACATGACTACACATGTCAAATGAGTTGTACAACAATGCCTAAGGTGTACATTTGACGTTAACCAAACTGTGCTACTCAGTAAGTACTGCTCAGTGTGCATGTGTGTACAGGTGTGATACTGCTAGTTACGTAAGCTCATCCACTACGGCAAGGTCATATCACATCAGATGGGAAAAATCGGTTTTTAATTGTTCTGAGGCCAAAAACCACATAAAAACATCACTCACATCGGTTTTTCATTGTCCTGAGGCCCACATAAAAAGCATCACTCACATCAGTTTTTAATTGTTGTGAGGCCAAAAACTGCATAAAAAGCATTAATCAAAATCAAATCGGATTATTAATTTCCATTTGACTGGCGCAAAACATGTTCAGTATGCTACCCACTGTTTTATGCTACAAGTTGAAATCGAGAAACATGTTCCACAACTAATTGAAGTGTTTCCGGGTCACATTCAGAATGTGTTGCGTAATGCATGCCTTCTATGCAGCTAAGTTTGCAGTCAGAACACTGAACACAACATCTTTCAGATGGCCCCGCAGCCAGAAGTCACACGGATTAAGATCAGGTGATCGGGGCGGTCAGGCTGTAGAGAAATGGCGGCTGATAATTCTAGCATTTCCAAGATGTCACTTCAGCAGCTGCTTAACTGGATTTGCAATGTGTGGAGGTGCGCCATCTTGCCCATATTTGACAGTTCTGTGTATTGACATATCCTGTCATTTGGAAGTGGGCTTCGTCTGTCTACAAAATCCTCCACGGCCAGTAATTGTCCACTGCCATGTGAGCAAGAAATTCTAAAGCAAAGGTCTCTCTTGCTGGTAGGTCAACAGGAAGCAACTCGTGCACATGGGTAATTTTGATGGATACCAAAGAAGGATGTTTTGTAGGATTTTACGCACCATGCTCACAGGTATGTCCAATGTTCAGGCAATTCTTCTTGCACTACTCGTTTGTACACCACCACTTATCTCCTCCTGCATTGCTGTGGCCACTGCTTCACTGACATTGAATCCCTCTACTAGGTTGCACACCAAAAGAACCCATCTTTTCGAATTTCTGAATCATTTTCTCCAGACCCACGGCAGTCATCGTACCAATGCCTTTTATTGAACCATTCAGTGTCCAGAACTTCTGCAGAGTGATGTGTGCACAGTCATCATTCTTGTAATACAGCTTTACAAGCAGAGTGCAATCCTGCATTGAGACAGTCATGGCGAACATTGCAGATGTGAAAGGAGGAAAAGCTGTGTACCCGACCAGATAGGATTAACGGAGTACATTGAGAAAGGTCAAAGAAATGCAGCATGTTTTGTATTATTGAGAAATACGGGAGAGAGTGTCATGTATATGATACAGGACTTGCGGTAGACATCAGTAAAACAAAAGGCGTTTCTCATTGCGGCAGGATCTTCTCACGAATGCGAAAATATTTTGTTGATCAACCTACAGAAGGAGAAGTGATCATCATAATAAAAATAACGAAAAGATATAGGTGTTTGTATTTTCTGCGCACTGTTCAAGAGTGGAAAAATAGAGAATTATTGTGAAGGTGGTTCAATGAATCTTCTACCAGCCACATCAGAGTGATGATGTCCTACATACTGCTATCAGATGGCCTTAAAAAAAAGGTTCCACTTTCTGGTCCTGAAGTGCCAGTCGGGACCTACTAACTGTCACCTCTCGCTCTGCCAGGGACGTCATTTAGATGTGATATGGAGCTGTGTGGGGTCAGAACACCTATCTCCCAGCAATTATCGTCTTTCTTGACCTTGGAGCCACTACATCTCATTCTAGTAGCTCCTCAGTTGGCCTCATGAGATTGAGTGAACCCTTTACCAGTTGTCCCACCAAGGAAAAAATCCAACTCAGGACCGGGAGTCAAACCCAGGTCCTCTGCATAGCAGTCAGATGCACTGACCACTGAGCTACAGAGGTGTACACAAAATGCTAAATAAAACAAAAGTGCTGGAACAGTGTGCCAGTTTGAAATCTGGAATTATTTTATTCTTACTGCAAATCGGTAAAAATTATGCTGAAATTGATGATAATTAATGGTAGACACTTGCAGCTTTTTTGTCTCATATTACACAAAAATTCATCGAATTTAGTTAGGAATTGCAAAGGCTAAGCAAGATAGTTGAGCCAAATGACTAATAAAATTTGCAGTTGTATATAAATGAGCCCAAAGAAAGAGAACTGTCTAATTTTTCAACTGTTGCTGTACTCTGATTATGCTTAACTATCACTGAAAGTATTTACCAAAACATGGCATTCTGTTGGAAAGAATAATAGGAAAAAATAAAAAACAGATTTACAGACATAAGAAATATTCGATGCTGTGATGTTCTAATAGAGAAACTTTGGCATGTTGAACATGATGATCTCAAATTATGCTGCCAGGTTTGACTTTCATGAAACTCATTTGGTAAAGAAAATAATGAAAATAATCAAATTTCAACAAGACACACAGCTTAAAGCTCAGTTTATAGAACCTCATGAGAAGCTGGAGCACATTGAATTTTGGAGACGTGTGCATAGCAGTTATAAAAATTTACAAGACTATTCACAGTGTATTTTAACACTACTTCCTTCAACTTACCTTTGTGAAGCTTCATTTTCAAAAATGAACCACTTGAAAAATAAATATTGCAATTAAACAATGGAAAATCCAGGATGGAACATAACAATATAGTGAATAATATATAATGAATATATACTACTCACGATATGGTGGAGATGCTGAGTCACAGAAAGGCTCAACAGAAAGACTGCCGGAAAGCTAACTTTCGGCCAACAAGGACTTTGTACTTGATTTAGAAATGCAGTGAGGTTTGTACGCACTTTAAACGATGCAAGTACAGATGAGACCAGTGCTGTTTTTCTGGGGGAACGTGGGGGATGCATACCCTTAAACTTTTTCATCGACAAGGTACTTTTTTTTTATAATGTTGAGAACTTGGAAGAGTGCCAAAGATTTATATCACGGATGTAAATTTTTTATTTCAGTTTTTCATGTTGGTAATTGCATAATTGCAATAGGAATGATACCAGTGCAGTTTTTGGTGGGAAAAGCGATGTCATTGACTGTTTCAAGCATTTCGAAGCTGCAGCAACCTTTTTCGACTACTGAATCGCTGGCAGCCAGTTCAATAAGCATGTAGTGCCCTCGCCTGCTAATAGTGGACGATGGTAGTGCTAAACAGATAAGCGTACGCTCAAACGCCGAGCTACCAATAGGTGTCTCTATGGTCCCGCTACCATGATCCTTCATAATTCATTGCCATCTTTGTTTTGTTGTTCTTTATTCGTTTGTGTTTGCTGTTCCGTACTTGTCGGTTGTGCGAAGTTTTACAGTGTGTCCTGTCTTTCGTTGCAACTTTTAAATTAAGTTGGAGGTGAGAGATGAGCAGAAAACTAATAAACTATTTTACTTGTTCTCCTGCTATAGTAAAGTCAACTGAGAGTCAGATACCTTCTTCTTCTTCTTCTTCTTCCTCCCCCCCCCCCCCCCCCCCCCGCCCCCCGAGATATTGATGATGTCATGGCTAAAAGCAGATGGGTGGCATCCCATGCTTCAGTTACAAGCAATTTTCTCTGCATTATATCCAATGTCAGAGTACCCTCAAACTTTAAAAGAAAAAAAGCACTGGATGAGACAGCCAAAAAAAGTACATTACAGCTCACTTTAATTAACTTTTCTGTTTTTGTACTTGAGCACACTACTGCAGAATAATATTGTAGCAATAAAAGATAAGTGAGAAAAAATGCCAAAATGAGACTTAAATTACAAAGAAACTGCACCATTTACAGCAAAGTACAGTGCACACACAAGCATCTGCCAACGCTTCTTTATAGAACAACATTGTAATAATGAAAAGCGCTTTTCGTTTATTATGTGGCAAAAGCTAGGACAAAAACTATGCAGAACTTCATAACAACAAACTGCTTTTGATGAGTTTGACATCATAGCTGTTTACATTAGTTTCATTTGATCAGTTGCCAGCGGGCTCACGCACATACACAGAGATGATGTTGCATATGAGCAGCGCCTTCTTCTGCTTCTGCTTGCTTGAAGTGTGGCTGTTAGCTGTATGAGCAGTAGCAACAAGTAGCCAGATGCTATAATTTAGGAAAAATTTTTCTAGCACGCCAAAGCTGCCAGATTCATGCATGTGCAGAGCAGTTGGAATTTTAGTTGGAGGTAGTCTCCACGTTACCCATGTTCAGGTTTTTTGATTTTGCTGTTCTCTCTTCATTTACACCTCTCATGTCAAACGAAAATAAAACGAATTTCTATGGTTGGGGGACCTCAAGTGAATTAAAATGCATTCACATAATTATTTAATTGGATAGATAAAAAATCTACTCACCAAGTGGCAGCAGAACACACACATAAGACAGCTGTAATTGGCAAGCTTTCGGAGCCAGTGAAGGAAAAGGACTGCAGAGGTCTAGGAAAAGGGATACATTTCGGGAAAGTCACCCAGAACTGTGGGTCAGGGGAGACTTAACATATGGGATGGGAAGGAAAGACTAATTGTTGGGGACTGCACCAGACGAGATTTGAAAACCTGAGAGCTTAAAGGTCGAAGACAAGGTAATATGCAGACAGAGATTACTGCTTAAATATCATGCGTGAGTTAATGAGAGTGAAAAGATAAGTCAATTGTGCGTAACAGGTGGGAGGAAGACAGTGAGAGATAGAAGGGAAAGACAATGAATGATGTAGAAAACTAAAACGGAGTGAAGCAAAGAATAGTTACCATGAAGAAATGCTGAGATAGAAGAAATTAATGTAAATTAAGGCCTGGTGGGTGGCGAGAACCAAGGACACCGCTCCCCTCCCACCTCTCTTACGTACAGTGCACTTAGCTTTTCACTCTTATTAACTCATGTGTGATGTTTAAGGAGCAATCTGTGTCTGCGTATCACCCTCTCTTCCACCTTGAAGCTCTCAGGTTTTAAAATCTTGTCCGATGCAGTCCCCAACAATCAGTCTTTCCTTCTCATCCCATAACGTAAGTCTCCCCTTACCCGTGGTTCTGGGTGCCTTTCCTGAAATCTACCCCTTTTCCTAGACCTCTCCAGTTCTTTATCTTCACCCTTCTTCCTTCTCCTTCAACCCTTCTGCCTGAAGAAGGAGCCACTGGCTCCAAAAGCTTGCCAGTTACAACCATCTTTTATGTTTGTGTTCTGCTACAGCTTCGTGAGTAGATTTTTTTTATGAATCCAATTAAATAATTTTGTCAATAATTGATTGTTTTTGTTGCTGTATTATTCACATAGTTATGGAAGACTAAAATACGTTATTAGTTTCATGTTTCAGACTTTATTTCCACGTTACTGGCAAATGAGCATTAATCGTTGTGCTGAACAATGAAATCATTTTTGTCCATTTGCTAAAGAATTTGGCTTCCATTAATCTTTTCTGCGCAGGCTGTCTATTTATTTGAAACAGGGTGTGTTCATTCCACATTATTGGCTAGTTTCAACTGTTCGCAGAATTTCAAAGGCACATTTTCATCTTCTGCCACGTATGGTATTATGCCATAATAAAGAACTAAACATAAGATATTACAGCACTGGTACTCCAAGAAAATTGGCATCCTAAAAACCTCACTGAAAAGATTAATACCAGGTAGTAGCCTACTTCAGTATGAATCTAGACATAAAGGTATGCACTTTATGCGGAAGTAAGCATTTTAATGTGATTTATGAAATTCCGATGCTCTTGGAGTATTCTGATGTCCTGTTTCTTTTATGACGTGATGTAAGATCTGTCAGTGCTATATACATACAAACATATGTAAATATTGATGTGAAGATGACGAAGCAGGCAAATTTAGTCAGTAGTATTGAATAAAATGTTTTGTTGCAAATATATTGACATCTATGGCAGAATTTTACAAATCTGCCTTCCATGAAACACATTTTTTTTTTACTCACAAGACATGTTTCAACACTTGTCTGGTATCTCCTCTAGGCTTGATATTATTTCATAATTCATATTGTTTACATCTTAAATTTACAGAATGCTGTTCTTCGGTAAATTGTAGACTGGCAGCATACGGTATTTTATCAGTGTAACTTACGTCTCTGGTCAGGGCGTCACTGAGTCCCTCAGGTAATGGAAAAGTTGACGCATCCCTAGTGCCTTCACACACTTTTTTTTCTCATGTTTGATAGAGAAATGCTTCCATCAAAGATTAAAGCAGGCTATGAAGTCGCCACAACTCGACCGTACGTTCTGAACCCAATGTGTTGCTACCAGTGTCAGTGTTACAATCACACTTGAATGTTCTATTGAAACCTGGCAGTAGAGATGTTCACGAGGGCGATTGCCTGCATCCTCCTCTCCACTGCATCAGTCGCAATGGCAACCAAGCACCCACATCCTGAGAATGTCTCTTGTATCTCAATGATCGGGCTGTCCAGGAGACCTGGGTGAAGGAAAAAAATGACTTACTCTGTCGCTCACAAGTTGTTGGCAAGTCAAAAGCCCTGTGTTTTACTCTCTGGCTCTTACAATACTGTTCTTGCTGCATCTCGCTCCACGAAGGACATGACCGTGCAGACTTGCGACCTCAAATTCGACACCGCGGTTTTAAAATTGCCCAGAGTCACAGTAACATCCCCATTTCCTCCTTCCACTGTGCAACAAACTCCCAAATTTTTGCCTCCAATAGTGAAATCACGTGGTACACAACTAGCAGGTCAGAAAAGACAGGAGGAATACTCCTGTGAAGACTTTTTACATCCCTACAGCCAGCAAACATCTAAGTCTTCATCTACCAACTGCAAAGGCACCAAGAAATGAAACAAAGACAAAAGCTCTTCCCCTTCGCCGAGTAGGAGATCTTCTTCAACAGTGTCACTGCGTGATACCCTCACCCAGCTGACCTCTATTTTGCCGGTGCACACTGCCAACTGTTTTTCTGCCCTGGAATCCACAGACCAACCCAGTGTGAATGCCGACGCCTCTGTAGATCTCGTGTAGCAGGATCTCCAGCCTCTGCATCTTGTAGCAGTGAGTCTCGAAAGGCCGGCACCTGAAACAGCCAAGGTGACAACCCTTCATTTTTCCCTCCTCCCCTTTCTCCATCATGACCCTTCTCCAATTGCCTGACCTTAGATCCAACAAGGAGGACTTACGGCTGCTCTTGGAATAGCAGTGTCCACTTGGTTTCTGCCTCCAGGAAACAAAATTGCATCCTCATGACCACTTTGACCTCTTGCGTTTCTTTCCAATCTGCTTTGATCCCCCCCCCCCCCCCCCAGCCCCCACTCCCCCTCCCCCCAAGAATGGCATTCCATCTCATGGGATAGTCATGCTGCTCATCTGGGATGACAGTCATAGTCAAACCATCTCAGTGAACACCCAGCTGCAAGCTATTGCAGTCTTCATTTTCCTTCCGCTCTTCACTTTTTCTGTCGTACTGTCTCCATCCCTTCATCACTCAGTGGCACTGGGACAAACTTCCTTCCCCTTTTTGCCGTTTGGTGACTTTATTGTGCTCTTCCAAAAACTGTAGGAGAGGTGCCCTCTTGGTTGACCTTCTCAATCAATTCAATCTCATCTGCCTTAACATTGGAGCACCCACGTTCATTTAGACTCCACACACACCGGTTCCCATTTGGGCCTCTCATTCTGTACTGCCCAGCTTGCCCATCATCTCAAGTAGTCCGTTCTCGCTGATTTGTACCAGAGTGACCATGTTCCGTGTGCTATCTATTTGCTGACTCCTACCCTACCTATACATATAAACCCAACTAGCAGCTTTCTAAGGCTGGCTGGAGGCCTTACTCCTTGCTGGTGATCAACATTTCTCCAGTTGTGATGACACCTTATAAACATTATCGTTATGACTGCAGAACTTTCCGTTCCTTGCATTTTGTGTTTGCTGTGCCATGTCCCAGTGCCTTGGTAGACTGCGGTGTTGCCCCCCCCCCCCCCCCCCCCACACACACACACACACACACTCTGCATGTTTATCTGTATCCAACAGTGGCGAACTGTATTCGCTATAAACAGTTAAGTGCACAGTGTCGTCGCATTCTTTGCGATAGCAAAAAAGCTAGCAGGATTTTAACAGTTCCACTCCCTCTTCCGTCATGTGGGCCAACCACCAGCAGCTCTCTGCGACCAAGGTCCATTCTGCAATTTCTGGCTTTTCTGCAGTGGATGATGTCATTGTGGACCCCATTGCTATCTCCAGCAGCTTAGACCACTATTTTGTGGAGATTTCAAGCTCTACCCACTATCACCTTGCCTTCCTCCATCAGAAATGGGCTGGGGGAGGCTCAGGTGACATTGTTCTCCTTTCTTAATCATGAATGCTACCATGCCACCTTTGCTATGAGGGAGCTAGATCATGCTCTCACTTCATCCCAATCATCTGCCCAAGGCTAGATAATAGTGACATTCAGATGTTGCAGCACCATTGTCTTGTGGGCAAGCACTTCCTCCTTCACAAGTATAATTGCGTCTGGGCAGACGGCATGTTTCCCAGACGTTGGAGTGAAGCCATCATCATACCCATACCTTAGCCCGGTAATGACAAACACAGACCTTCTTAGCTACCACTCCATTCTCTCACCAGCTGTATTTGCAACGTGATGGAACATATTATTTATGCCTGGCTGGTACGGTGGCTTGAGTCTCGCAATATACTAATGATGCACAATGTGGATTCCAAGAGTACTGTTCTACAGTTGATCATTTCATCACTTTGTGAAACCCCCCACCCAATGTCATGAACGGTTTTCTGTAAAAATGTCAGACTGTGGCTGTGTTCCTTGATTTGAAGAATGTGTGACACACTTGCTGGAGGACCGGTATCCTCTGTACTCTCTGTGTGGGGCTTCCAAGACCACCTGCCCCATTTCCTTGAGTAATTTTTAAAAGACTGAGTTTTCTCGGTCCGTATCGTTTCTGCCGGGAGCCTCAGGGCTCCGTCCCTAGCATCGTCCTCTTTGGTATAGCCATTAACCCTATTATTGCCTGTCTGCTGCTGGGTATCTCTGGCTCCGTTTTTGTTGACAACTTTATGATCTGTTACAGTTTTCCACTGTCTCCTCGAGCAGACGATTGTCTTTACTCGTGGAGCTTTGACGATGGCTCTCACTTTTCTGCTGACAATACTGTTTGTGTGAATTTCTGGTGGTGCTGTCGGTTTCTTCCACCATTCTTATACCTTGGGCCTTTTGCACTTCCATTCACTGAAACTACAAAATTCCTTAAGCTCGTGCTTGACAGGAGACTTTCTTGATCCTCCCATGTGTCTTACCTGGCCACCTGCTGTACACAGTCCCTCGGTTTCCTACATGTGCTGTGCGGCACTTCCTGTGGAGTGGATTTTACCACACTCCTCAGTTTGTACCGATCCCTTGTCTGTTTGAATGTAGACTATGGGTATTTTGTTTATGCATCTGCACGTCTGTCCATCTTACACCGTCTGAATACAATCCACCATCAGGGAATCCGTTTAGCCACTGGTGCCCTTTACACTAGCCTGGTTAAGAGTCTGTATGCAGAAGCTGCTGAGGAGCACAGTCATACCAGCGTCATGTCCTACTCGGCTGATACGTGTGCCATTTTTCTGCCGTGCCTGGCCACCCATCCTACGACTCCTCATTCAATGACCCCTTTGACCGACAGTATGGGATGCGTCCCTCTTCTCTGTCCACTCCTGGAGTTTGCTGTCGGTTATTGCTCTGACAGCTTAACTTCATGCTACCTGCCAATTTCCCAATGAGTGTGAACCCTTCACCATCTAGGCTTTGCGGGGTGGCACCTTGTTCACCTCGGACTTAATTCGCTTCCTAAGGAAACTACTCCAGAGTCAACCTATCACTGTAAGTTTCTCAACCTTCGCACAAAACTTAGCAATAATACTTTTGTGTACACTGACAGCTCTCGGACTGACCACGGTGTCGGCTGTGCCTTCATCATTGACACTGCGGATTTTCGGTATCAGCTTGCAGAACACTTCTCAGTATTTACAGCAGAGCTCTTCGCCCTGTATCAGGCCACGCAGTACATCCAGCGACACAGGCTTTTCAACTGTGTCTTCTGCTTCAGTTCTCCTAGTGCCGCGAGCCTCTGTGTGCTGGACACAGTCTGCCCCTTAGTGCAACAGGTCCAAGAAAGCTGTCACTTGCTCATTCTTGATGGAGCCACTGTGTTGTTTATTTGAGTTCCTGGTCACATCGGTCTGATGGGAAACGAGGCTGCTGATGCTGCTGCCGAGGCTGCAGTCCTCCTATGGTGGCCCTCTAGTTCTTCCATTCCTTCCAACGATCTCCGTGTTGCCATCTGTCAACAGGTGGTGTCACCACTGGTCTTCCCATCATGGGAACAAACTCCAGGGAGTTAAACTTGTCCCAGCATCTTGGCCGATCTCCTCTCGGTCCTCTCACCACAAGGAGATCATTTTAGCTAGGTTGCGTATTGCACACAGTCATTTTAGCCATCGCCATTTGTTAAGTGGTGATCCCCCTCCACTTTGTGCTCAATGTCCTCAATCTTTGACAGCTTGCCATTTCCTGACCGAATACCCTTTTTCTAACCACTTATGTTCTAATATATGTTTGCCGTCTGAGTAATCAGCTGTTTTAGTTAATGACGCAAGGGCTGTCGTCCACAGTTTACTTTTTATCTGTCATAGCAGTACGGCTACGGACATTCAATCTTCAGTTTGGAACCTCCGTTGTCACTATGACATACTTTGTGGACCTTTTTCCAAGAGGAAGTCCTCATTCTTAGCTCTCCTGCCTTTCGTCGATTGGACTTATTATGTAATTGTTTTTAACTCTCTTTTTTACCTATTAATGTTCTGAGGTTCTGGCATGGGTGCATATGACCTTAGTTGTTTTTGCACCCTAAAACAAAACAAGCAAACATAGAAAAATTTGGGGCCCAGAAGACCAGCCATTTATGCCGTTATTTAAAGTTTACTGGCATGTTTGTATTCAATGTATCTTAAAGGATAATACATGAATAAAGGACCAATATTATACATGAGTTATTAGCTTTGCTTGTAGCTATCTATACTGTACACTATGTGATCAAAAGTATCTGGGCACCCCTAAAAGCATATATTTTTCATATTAGGTGCATTGTACTGCCACCTACTGCCAGGTACTCCATATTAGCGACCTCAGTAGCCATTAGACATTGTGAGAGAGCAGAATGGGATGCTCCACGGAACTCACAGGCTTCAAACGTGGTCAGGTGATTGGGTGTCACTTGTGTCATACGTCTGTACGTGAGATTTCCACACTCCTAAACATCCCTAGGTGCACTGTTTCTGACGTGATAATGAAGTGAAAACATGAATGGACACATACAGCACAAAAGTGTACAGGCTGACCTCCTATGTTGACTGACAGAGACCACTGACAGTCAAAGAGGGTCATAATGTGTAATAGGCAGACATCTATCCAGACCATCACACAGGAATTCCAAACTGCATCAGGATCCGCTGCAAGTACTATGACAGTTAGGCGTAAGGTGAGAAAACTTGGATTTTTTGGTTGAGCAGCTGCTCATAAGCTGCATATCAAGCCAGTAAATGCCAAACGACACCTTGCTTGATGTGAGGAGTGTAAACATTGGACAATTGAACAGTGGAAAAACGTTGTGTGGAGTGACGAATCATGGTACGCAATGTGGCGATCCGATGGCAGGGTATGAGTATGGTGAATGCCCGGTGAACGTCATCTGCCAGCGTGTGTAGTGCCAACAGTAAAATTTGGAGGCGGTGGTGTTATGGTGTGGTTGTGTTTTTTTTTGTAGGGGGCTTACACCCCTTATTGTTTTGCGTGGCACTATCGTACCACAGGCCTACATTGATGCTTTAAGCACCTTCTCGCTTCCCACTTTTGAAGAGCAATTTGGGGGTGGCAATTGCATCTTTCGTGACTGAGCACCTTTTCATACACAACAATAAGATCCCTGTAATGGACTGACCTGCACAGAGTCTTGACATGAATCCTATGGAACACCTTCGGGACGTTTTGGAACGCCAACTTTGTGCCAGACCTCACCAACCGACCTCAACACTTCTCGTCAGTGCAACTCTGTGAAGAATGAGTTGCCTTCCGCAAGAAACCTTCCAGCACCTGATTGAAAGTATGCCTGTGAGAGTGTAAGGTGTCATCAAGGCTAAGGGTGGGCCAACACCATATTGAATTCCAGCATTACGGATGGATAGCACCACGAACTTGTAAGTCATTTTCAGCCAGGTGTCTGGGTACTTTTGGTCATATAGTGTATGTATATTAATTTAAAGCATTAACTTTTCGTATTTTTGTGTATAAGCTACTTAACATTGATGTTGCTATGGGCTGACTGCATCATGTGTCCTGTGCTCTGAATCTCTGCTGTCATCGGCTGGCGAGATCACATGAGATGAGGTACGAATGGCGGACAAAAGCACATTGCAGTCTCGATTTCATTGCTTCGGAAACTAATGTGCTGTATTTGGTGTAATTCATGTTTATACTTTTGTAATAAGAAAATACGCAGTGTACATATTGCTGTGCATCAAAGATCTTTCCAAAACACATTGTGTTTTTGCTGTTTCTCGTTTCCTAAAGCACCAGGATGTTCTCCACTGCTGTATGAAACCTTTACCATTCAAAGGATTGCTAAGTTTTACAGCTCTGAGGGAAAATATGCTGTCACTTAACATGGAAAAAGTGTATTTTCATCCAGGAAATAATGTACTTTTAGCCAGGCAAAATGTGGGAGGGTTCCCCAAACCCACAATATACACCCCAGTAAAGCTTATGTGGCCATTTGAATAATGTTAAATATTTTTTTAATGATCTGATCTTGCCTAAAAGTACTTAGAATTCAATTTCAGGAACAAAACGCACTAATCCCAGACTTGGGTTTGATAGTAACTCGGTGATCAAATTACAAATGAGTCCCTTCCCTTCTTACACCCCTAAAGTGACATGAACATTATAGTGTTGTGCACAGCAAGTGAAATTAATTTTTGCAGGGGTAAGGAAGAGAGGATTTAATTAGAAAGGTGAATTCTTCTGCTTAGCTTATTAAAAACTGATCAGCGGCACTTTGTTATTTTCTACTCGCAAACATTGTGGCAGTCATTCTTTGAAATTCTGTTAGTGGCAAATCCTGTCTGACCCATGCCACGACAACAATTATTCCAGTTAGTGCCAACACTCACCTCCTGTGAATATGTGGCTAAAAATCTAATCACTGTCAAAATGGAGTGTGCCAACACTGGTCTCCCGTTCCGGTAGTAGACTCGCGTGAATACTTCCCTTAAAATATAATAGTAGTTGTCAGACCAGCACATGGCAATTTAAAATTCTTATTCTCTATATTCAAGGACTTTAATATCATAAACTTGGCTGATCATTGTTAGCAATTGGACAGTACTGTATTCAATGAAGGAGCCAGGTGGAACCAATGGATGTGAATGGCAAATATTTATTCTTTACCACTTTCGAATGGTAACAAGTGTTAACATTAGATAGCTTCTGAAGGGTAACTTATCCACATCAGAATTTGATGATGAATAAATATCTACCTTTACTACTGTTGGCTTTACCTGACTTCCTCATCTAATCAAAAATATACTGGATGAATTAGAAATGAAAGGAAGGAAATTAGTGTTTAGTACCCAACTACAAGGTCACTGGTATGGAGCAAAAGCTTGTGTTGAGGAAGGATGAGGAAGTAAGTAGTCTGTGCCCTTTCAAAAGAAATGTCCTGACATTTGTCTTAAGCAGTTTAGGGAAGTCACGGAAAACCTAATTCAGGATGGCCAGATGCAGATTTGTACCATCGTCCTCCCGAATACGAGTTCAACGCGCTACCTCACTCGGTGGGTGAAGAAATTATAGTTGGCACATGGCAGTCACCTCAGTCACTTGCCAGTCAGGGAGGAAGCCGGGTGCAGAGTATAACACTACCTTTTCACACCCCAGGGGGGCTCACTGCTCTTTGGTGGGTTCGTGCTTGACTACCATGCGGCCCCATGGCCGTTCCTTTTTTAATGCCTTAGTGCATTGAAAAAGAATCCATTATCTGTGTTAAACTCAGCTTTTTAACAGTAACGTATCTGATTTTATACTTCAAAACTTACTTCTTGTTTGTAATATGTCTTGTCAAGTTGCTATGATACAATGAAGTTCCATGTACAGGAGGAGGATGATGCCTTTCCCATGCTCTGCTAATAAAGGCCCTTTGATCCAGTTTTCTACTTTTCCTAGTGATTATGTTTATTAACTGATCTCTTTGTTCATGGAAAAATATTTTATACAGTACGAATGAAAAACACGTGGTATTGACAGGTGCAAAGGCAAATACAAGAGGCTGTGAATTTTGTGAGATCAAAGATTTTAAATTAAGTGCATCCAAAGAATCTCTCAGTTGGCTGTCAGAAAAGACAGTTATTAATGTTTTACTCACCAAGCGGTGGCAGAACACACACATAAAAGACTTGTGATTGGCAAGCTTTCGAAGCCAAAGGAAGAGGAGTGAAGGGAAAGGACTGGAGAGGTCTAGGAAAAGGGGTAAATTCTGGGAAAGTCACACAGAACAGTGGATCAGGGAGACTTACCGCACGGGGTGAGAAGGAAAAACTGATTGTTGGGGATTGCATCAGACGAGATTTGAAATCCTGAGAGCTTAAAGGTGGAAAACGGGTAATATGCAAGACAGAAATTACTTCTAAAACATCGTGCATGAGTTAATAAGAGTGAGTAAGCTAAGTGCATTGTACGCAATGGAAGTGGGAGGGAGTGGTGAAAAATAGACAGAAAAGACAATGAACGATGTAGAAAACTGAAACCGAGTGAAGCAAAGAGTAGTTACAGTGAAGAAAAGCTGAGACGGAAGAAATTAATGTAAATTAATGCTAGGAGGGTGGCAAGAACTAAGGACATGGTGTAGTGCTAGTTCCCACCTGCGGAGTTCTGAGAAACTGGTGTCTGGGGGAAGGCTCCAGATTGCGCGTATGGTGAAACAGGTGCCAAGGTCATGAATGTCATGTTGTAGACTATGTTCTGCAACAGGATATTGCGAGTTGTCAGTATATACACTCTGCCTTTGTGGAGGGGTCAGCAGTACCAGCTTCGGAGCACACCATTGGTGACTCAGTATTATCCTGGTCTGGAATGTGTTAATCAACTACTTTGACAGGGCCATGACTTCCTAAAATGATGTCCTTAAATGAGATCCATTCTCTTTGTAATTCTGACCACCACACCAAGAATAGCTTTCCGGCACCCTCCCAATTTCCGCAATATTCTTGTCAGACTCTATGCTCCTTCTGCACCCATCTCCCTACCCTATGGTTCCTATCCCTGTGACTGTCCCTGCTGCAAGACTTGCCCTATGCATCCTCCTACCACCACCTACAATAGCATAACTGGCAAAACAATACTATCAAAGGGAGAGCCACCTGCGAAATGACACGTCATATACCAGCTATTATGTAAACACTGTTAGCCTCCTATATCGGCATGACTGTCACCAAATCATTAATTTGGTTTCCCAAAAATCTACCCCTTTTCCTAGACCTCTCCAGTCCTTTCCATTCACCCTTCTTCCTTCCCATTCACCCCTTCTGCCTGAAGGAGGAGCCACTGGCTCTGAAAGCTTGCCAGTCACAACAGTCTTTTACGTGTGTGTTCGGCCACCGCTTGGTGAGTAGATTTTTTTATCTATCCAATTAAATAATTTCATCAATAATTGACTGTTCTCATTGTTAAATTATTAATGTTTGATATAAGACTAAAGTGATAAGAATTAGTGAATGAAAGACTATTTAGCTGTGGTAAAAATGCCACATTAAGCTAATGAATTAATGCCAAATTACAACAGCTATTCAGAGAAGAAAACATTGTTTTATGGGCTCAGTGTTATTTGCACAGTGGCAGGGCAGCATATCAGATGTTGAATCTTATACTGGCAGATTGCATATTGTTTATCAGGTGACAAAATGTGCAAGAAGGTAAATGATAAAGCTGAAATCGAATTAATGTGTATGAAGTTTAAAATGAAAGACAAATGCTTTAATTTTTGGTTAGAAGTGCACTTTTTCTGTCTTTCATTTCATAGATTGTTTTCCTAACCATTTTAAGTTTTCTGCCTTTTCCATTCTCCCTAAGGGACTACCACAACTGAAAGTGTGAAACGGAACTTTTCTTTTCTGCTCATTTTTCTGTTCAGAATGCTGTGATTCTATTTTGACATTTAAAGAATAGGAACTTTATTTTGTTTAGGAAATATTTAACAATCTGTTATTGCTTTTTTAACATGTAGGTTGTTTGCTTTAAAAATACTCATTTTCCTTTCTTTTTATTTTCAGTAAAGATGCAAATCCAGTGAAGCAAGAAATACAAACAAATATAAAAGAAGAACCAGCATCAGATGACAGTGATAGCACAGAGAGCAATCACTTAACTAGAAGTAATGTAAGGCTTGTTTTAATTTATTGTATGCCATCATATTTATTGAGAACTGTTAAAACTATTATTGCTTATTTTTAGAAGACTATGTCACAAATCTATAATCTTCACTTTACCAAATTTAGTTTGTAGGGTATTCTGTTTTAGGTTTTTTTTCTGGTTTCTCTCTAACTGCTCCAAGTTTGAAATTTGCAAGCCTAGCACTATTGCAAGTTAAAGGCTTGTCTGACATTAAAGAAACATTTCATGTCTCTTCAGAAAGACAATCTTTTTAATGGCAGTAAGTTCATATTTGTTGATGTGTTGTTATGTTACATGCAAGTACACCAGATGGTTTTGTACAAAAACTGCATATTAATGTTTTATTCAGAAACAACAATTATTATAGTGAAAAGACAAATGGTATATTTTTAGAAGTGTTTGAAACTTCTCTTGTGACAAATCTTATAAAGCCATCAGTTATTGTCATGGATATTGCTTCACATCATTCTGTTTAAGATGAGGAACAAACTTTAGCTACTAGAAAGACAGATTTGTTCACTGACTGAAAAGACAGGATGCATATGTTAATCTTGGAGCTGAGTTCAAGAAAACTGAATTGGCCGAAATTGTAGTACAGAAAAAACCATACTTCGCAAATTGATCAAATGGAAGACTTGGGCGTAAAATTGTTTAGCTTCTTCAATGTCATTGTCATTTCAATGTTATTGAAGGTACATGGATAAAAATAAAACAATCCAGACAACAAAAAGTTTACAGTTTCTGATGTTG
This sequence comes from Schistocerca americana, assembly GCF_021461395.2. NCBI lineage: Eukaryota > Metazoa > Arthropoda > Insecta > Orthoptera > Acrididae > Schistocerca > Schistocerca americana. Next base: position 825,673,546 of record NC_060122.1, on the reverse strand, counting down.
AGGAACTTCTTATGAAAGCTGTGTGTGTGTGTGTGTGTGTGTGTGTGTGTGTGTGTGTGTGAGCAGTGAGGCAGCGAAGAGGAAAAGCGCTGTGCAAGAGTGCCCAAAAGAGTTAATTATGTATCTGGAAGAATGCAATGATAGCTTGAGCACTGCAGAAGGAAGAGATTAATTATCAAATGTTGTCATCAGTGATGTGAGTTGAGTTTTTCCAGTACTGTACCGTAATTTAACACAGCTGTGCATCTAAAAAGGTGTCATTGACAGATGACCATATTGTGAATATTTCCATCAGTTTAAAGTTGTGCTGATAGTTTCTTCTGTCATCGGTTGGTAGAAGAAGTTAGTAATGAAAATGAAAAATTATATAAGTGTTGCATAACTGTAAAAATAATTCATGTTATTATAATTAAATATAACAAATAACTTTAGATGATGTAATGTGCCAGATACAGAATAGTTTCATCATCTTTTTTTTATTAATTTTTTTATTTTTTTCAAACTTACATATTGGACCTAGTAATTGTAAATAAATTTATGCCGATAAATATTATTGTACCAGATAGAAACACACTCGTCAGTAATATGGTGTGTTCTTTACTTTGCTCCAGGAGGAGAATTAGTGAATAGTATAACACATAAAATATTAGTTCACTTTATTATAACACAGATAAGAAGTATTACTTAATTTTGTTCAGTCCATGTCCACTGGACTATGAGTATTTGCAACTATCCCTGAATATTATCGTTATCAATCGATATAGACAAAACACAAATCTTCACTCAGAGTAAATTTAACAATAACTTTCATGTAGTGTTCTGTCTCATAAAGTGGTCACACAGCTGGCCTACTAGAAGTCAATGCTGTCGCAGACTGGGCTGAGCAGTACTGTGCTCAGCAGTAAGTAGAAGAGTGGCTCAGATGGTGTAGCAAAATGTTTCTGGGTGCTGTTACGCCAGTGTCACTCATTTGTTGATGTGGCTTTCAGTGACTGTCTTCTGTTGTTGCATTGCAAGGCATCAACTTTGCTTTTGTACCTTTCTCTTCAGATGACATCACATATTATGTTCTTGCTGTTAATAAAATGAGTCAGAGTGACCATCGTGCCATACGCCTCATCTGGCAACACTGCCACATGGCCACATGAACTGTCAGTACTAATTATTCATGTTTCACCTATAGTGACAGTTTTATTATCTTTTCTGTACAGTTTTTAGCCTAGCTTTCCTATGCCCTATATTCACTTGCACAGAATCAAATTAAAGTTTAGCCTTCTGTTCAATTTCATCCTCAAATGTACTTAAATTGAATGATAATATGGGCAAATAACAATGAACATACAACAATGCATAATATTCATATTCTGAAGTGCCAAAAAAACTGGTGTAGGCACGCGTATTCAAATACGGATGTATGTACTCAGGCAAAATTAGGTGCTCCTATTGCCAGCGCCTATAAAAGATAACAAGTGTGTGGCGCAATTGTTAGATCGGTTACTGCTCCTACAATGGCAGGTTATCAGAATTTAAGTGAGTTTGAACGTGGTGTTACATTTGGCGCACAGGCGATGGGACACACTATCTCGGATGTAGCGATGAAGTGGGGAGTACCGTGAATATCAGGAATCTGGTAAAACATCAAATCTCCAACATTGCTATGGCTGGAAAAAGATCTTGCAAGAACCGGACCAACGACAACTGAAGAGAATCGTTCAGTGTGGCAGAATTACAACCCTTCTGCACATTTCTGCAGATTTCAGTGCTGGGCCATCAGCAACTGTCAGCTTGCAAACCATTCAACGAAACATCATCGATATGAGCTTTCAGAATGGAAGGCCCACTCATGTACCCTTGATGACTGCACGACACAAAGCTTTATGCCTTGTTGCCTGGGCCCGTCAATACTGACATTGGACTGTTGATGACTGGAAACATGTTGCCCGGTCAGACGAGTCTCGTTTCATATTGTATGAGCAGATGGCTGTTTACGGGTACGGAGACAACCTCATGAATCCGTGGTCCCTGCATGTCAGCAGGGCCTGCTCAAGCTAGTGGAGGCCCTGTAATGGTGTGGGGCATGTGCAGTTGAAGTGATATGTGATGGGGCTCCTCATACGTCTAGGTACATCTCTGACAAGTGACACATAGTAAGCATCCTGTGTGATCACCTGCATCCATGCATGCCCATTGTGCATTCCGACAGACTTGGGCAATTTCAGCAGGACAATGCGACACCAACACATCCAGAATTGCTACAGAGTGGCTCCAGGAGCACTCTTTTGGGTTTAAATACTTCCGCTGGCTGCCAAACTCCATAGACATGAACATTATTGAGCATATCTGGGATGCCTTGCAGCGTGCAGTTCATAAGAGATCTCCACTCCCTCATATTCTTACTCATTTATAGACAGCCCTGCAGGATTCATGATGTCAATTCCCTCTAGCACTACACACATTACTCAACTCATGCCACGTCTTATTGCGGCACTTCTGTGTGCTTGCAAGGCCCTATAAGACATTAGGCAGATGTATCAGTTTGTTTGGCTCTTCAGTGTATCTGTAGCATTTGATAAACTACACAGTTCCAGGGTCATACTAGAAGGCAAAGGAATGTGGCTAGTCCTCTATATAGGTATATGTTTGAGAAATCTTGGGTTACTAGATATTTGGGGTACGGTGAATGCTTCCGTGTCTATATTACCACAAACTTGATTCAGCTACCACTATATTTGATTGTTGACCCCTCCACACCATAAGGATGATACAAACATCAACACAAACCCTTCAGCCCTCATACACACTGCATAGTGCGAAGTGATTGGGGCTTCTCGTCTAGCACCACTGTTCTACAACAGCTCCTCCTCCCTCCATTGTATGGATTTGTTTCTGTGCAAGAGTAATCAAACGGTCAGGTCATGATTGAATGGAGGGCAGCACCCTATGACACATTTGAATATTTCGTCCATAAGGGACGGCATTATGAGGCCTGTGACTGTTAATAAATACAAATAAAACAGTTTCTGCATAAGTCACTTGTTTATTTTGCCACTACACATTTCAATGGTTCACACCTGTATATTTAGGTGGAGACGTGTTTTCACAGTTCCAGACCAAGGGCGGTGTAGGTTATGAGGGGATGACTAAAAAAAAAGCAGAATTACGTATGTCGTGGAAAATACTGCTCACCTTTATTCAAATTCCATTACAGACCTTCAAAGTAATCTCCTGCAGACACAATACAATAATTCAGTCCAGCACAAAACACTCCCTGATGTCCCATTTTAATAGTAAGTTGAACACACCCGAAATCTGAAAAGTTTAGCTCTCAATCACTCTGAAAATAACGACCCCAAAGCTCTTTTTCCACCGCAGGAAATAGGTGGAAGTCACAGGGAACTGCATCTAGTGAATAAGGTGGATGTGGTTTCACCTCAGTGCCTATTTCAGTGTCTGTTTCTCGAGTCTTGATGGTGCGATGACCCAGTGCATTATCCTGATGAAGGCTCCATCCCGTGATCCATCCTATTTGAGAAAGATGTGGCCTTTTTGTTGCAGTTTCCTCCTTATGGTCCCTTCAATGCCTCACAGTAGTAAGCCACGGTAACAGTATGTTGCTCATCCACCACGTGATCATACACAATGCCTTGTCCACCACATGATCATACACAATGCCTTGCTTATCGAAAAGACAAGACCCATTTTGGGTCTTGGACTTGGAGGATGTTTCCATTGGGCACTGTCATGTTTTATCTCTGGGTCACAATGATGAAACCGAAGTCTTCCCTTCCATTGTTGACACACCATCACACGGTGAGCCTTCTGTTCCTCATTGATCACATGAGGCGCCTACTTTGCTGTATCTTTTCCGTACCCTAGAATATTTCATATAATGCCTTCAGCTTATCCTTAGAATATATTCATAAACTCTACAATCTTTGTTAACGATAAGTGATGGTCTTCCTGCAACATGACATCAGTTGTGTTCACGTTAGTTTCAGTCTTCGAAGTTTAGGGCCTTCTGGGGTGTTGAGCATCCACAGGGCCACTTTAACCACCCAAAATTGTTTATGCCACTCATAAACTTTTGTTTTCCCCATGGTGTGCTCTTTTAGGCCTGCTGAAACATTTCCAATGTTTCTGATGGAGTTTTATCAAGAACAACAAAAAAATCTAACTGACACGCACTGCTGCAACTTGAGATGCACGTTGTGTACAGTAAACACGCCTGTACACTTTCCCTGCTTCCTTCCAACTGCATGCTGCCAGGCAACTAACGCGTATGGTATTATGTCACTCAAGGTCAGACCTCTGGTTCTGCCAACACCAATTTCAAGTCCGGGCGCATTAAAATGCAAAAAAATTATTCTGTTTATTTTTTGACACCCTTTGTATTTTGTGTCTTTTGCTCATGACAAAAGTTGTTTATTTAGGAAAAGCACTTCAGAAGTTATAAAACATGAATTTCTGACAGTGTGTTGTACTTAGAGGGATGGTAGAGGTGTAGAAAGTCTGTTACTGCACATTACATTTACACTGTCTCTCCAAAGATGTCGTAAGTGTTACAGGTATGTTTGTTTACATTGGATACATAGATAAAAGATTAAATGGTTTCTATGTAAATGCTTTTCTTTCTTAAAAAATATGAATGAGCTGCTCTTGATTATATACTACTGGCCATTAAAATTGCTACACCACGAAGATGACGTGCTACAGGCGCGAAATTTAACCGACAGGAAGAAGATGCTGTCATATGCAAATGATTTACTTTTCAGAGCATTCACACAAGGTTGGCGCCGGTGGCAACACCTACAACGTGCTGACATGAGGAATGTGTACAACCGATTTCTCATACACAAACAGCAGTTGACCGGCATTGCCTGGTGAAACATTGTTGTGATGCTCATGTAAGGAGGAGAAATGTGTACCATAACATTTCCGACTTTGATAAAGATTGGATTGTAGCCTATCGCGATTGCGGTTTATTGTATCGCGACATTGCTGCTCGCGTCGGTCGAGATACAATGACTTTTAGCAGAATATGGAATCGGTGGGTTCAGGAGGGTAATACGGAACGCCATGATGGTTCCCAACGACCTCGTATCATTAGCAGTCGAGATGACAGGCATCTTATCCGCATGACTGTAACTGATCGTGCAGCCACGTCTCGATCCCTGAGTCAACAGATGGGGACGTTTGCAAGACAACAACCATCTGCATGAACAGTTTGACGACATTTGCAGCAGTATGGACTATCAGCTCGGAGACCATGGCTGCAGTTACCCTTGACACTGCATCACAGACAGGAGCACCTGCGATGATGTACTCAACAACAAATCTGGCTGCACGAATGGCAAAACGTCATTTTTTTGGATGAATCTAGGTTCTGTTTACAGCATCATGATGGTCGCATCCGTGTTTGGTGACATCGCCGTAAACGCACGTTGGAAGCATATATTCGTCATCACCATACTGGCGTATCACCCGACGTGATGGTATAGGGTGCCATTGGTTACACATCTCGGTCACCTCGTGTTCACATTGATAGCTCTTTGAATAGTGGATGTTACATTACAGATGTGTTACGAGCCGTGGCTCTACCCTTCATTCGATCACTGCGAAGCCCTACATTTTGGCAGGATAATGCACGACCGCATGTTGCAGGTCCTTTACGGGCCTTTCTGTATACAGAAAATGTTCGACTGCTGCCCTGGCCAGCACATTCTCCAGATCTCTCACCAATTGAAAACGTCTGGTCAATGGTGGCCCAGCAACTGGCTCGTCACAATACGCCAGTCGCTACTCTTGATGAACTGTGGTATCGTGTTGAAGCTGCGTGGGCAGCTGTACCTGTACACGCCATCCAAGCTCTGTTTGACTCATTGCTCAGGTGTATCACGGCCGTTATTAGGCAAGAGGTGGTTGTTCTGGGTATTTATTTCTCAGGATATATGCACTCAAATTGCGTGAAAATGTAATCACATGTCAGTTCTAGTATAATATATTTGTCCAACGAATACCGGTTTGTCATCTGCATTTCTTCTTGGTGTAGCAATTTTAATGGCCAGTAGTGTAGATACGTGCACATTTCAATTTTATATATAAAAAGATCTGAAGATTAGATATTGTGAGGCATCAAGGGATCACTAATTTAGTATTGGAGGGCAGTGTGGAGGGTAAAAATCGAAGAGGGAGACCAAGAGATGAATACACTAAACAGATTCAGAAGGATGTAGGTTGCAGTAGGTACTGGGAGACGAAGAAGCTTGCACAGGATAGAGTTGCATGGAGAGCTGCATCAAACCCGTCTCTGGACTGAAGGTTGTGGATGCAAGATGAGTTATGGTCATTGGGCAGAGATTCAGAGGGCATGGGGTAATGGCTATCAGAGATCGAGGACAGCAGCTCTGAAAGAGGATATATCATAAAATGCACTAAGGTCTGTCTTGTTTATAAGCCTTTTGACAACACAGCACCTATACTATTCAGTGAAATGTTACCTTCACTCCTCAAACTATTGTTTCTAGTTATAAAGTGAAATAATGGGTGATTTGAGAAAGTATCTCCATTTTACATACATAAAGGTACAGAGGGTCATGATGGGAATTTTAAAATTTGTGAAAAGACTTCAAAATGAAGCCCTTTCAATTGAAGCTGTTACATCTCAGTAGGCTTACATCTTCCTTAAGGGGCTCCGGAACGCCCTATACTTGCAATGTTAAAATAACGCTTATAAATTACATCTTTCCTCACAAAGTATTTGAGGTAGGAAGTTGAACTTTTTACAGATTATTTATTGGAATATGGGCTACAACTTAACATAGGGATTTTACAAAATTTTAGTTCAGTTATTAAAGATGATTTTTTTTTCAATTGTAATGAAAATTCACAACATTTTTTTTGCAATTTTTTATTTATATCTTCAAAAATATACAGTTTTTTGGAAAAAGGCTGTGTTAAATTATGCAGAAGGTACTGTGTAACATTTACTGAAAGTTTGAAACAAATATGTTTGGAAGATCCTTAGAAAACATGTAATTAGTATGAGAAAATAAAAGTTTTGGGAATCGAGCGACAAAGATTGGATTAACTTTTTAGTGCATTCCAGGTCCAAGGCTGTCTAAAGCAAGCATCGCTCGTTGTTGTGTTCGTAGATTTTGCTACCATTTTCTTCAGTTGCAGTTACTGCAACACTGTTCCAAAAGGTGCTCATGTATGAACACTTATCACATTTCAGTTGTATTTCACTAGCAAGTACTACGTGCTTTATTATGGAGAGTTCCAGACCAACTTCACTACAATGAATACATCTTACACAGTTTGAAAAAATTCCTTTGAGAACCGACATATCAAATATTTCATTCACATCCGATTCGCCCATAAAACATTCATAGTTTTCACTCATTGAACCAAGCTTCTTCTGTGAAGTATTTTCTTTCCCACTTTGACTGCTATGGGCAGGTGTACTTGAGAGGTTAGGTTCACTCACTTGGTTATCGTCTTTATTGTTTACAGTAATAACACATACCTTTGGCTTTCCAACATTTCTCCTTTTCTTAAAAGCCTTCAGAGGATTTCTAATAACTTTACTTTTACTCATTATTATACTTCAACAAAACAGAGACTCAAGAAACAGAATTAATTACGAATATTTTCGAGATAACGACAGAGTAAATAAACATGAAACAATCGACAATCACACCAGCGATATATACAGGGTGATTCAAAAAGAATACCACAACTTTAAAAATGTGTATTTAATGAAAGAAACATAATGTAACCTTCTGTTATACATCATTACAAAAAGTATTTAAAAAGGGTTTTTTTTTTCACTCAAAAACAAGTTCAGAGATGTTCAATATGGCCCCCTCCAGATGTTCAATATGGCCCCCTCCAGACACACGAGCAATATCAACCTGATACTCCAACTCGTTCCACACTCTCTGTAGCATATCAGGCGTAACAGTTTGGATAGCTGCTGTTATTTCTCGTTTCAAATCATCAATGGTGGCTGGGAGAGGTGGCCGAAACACCATATCCTTAACATACCCCCATAAGAAAAAATCGCAGGGGGTAAGATCAGGGCTTCTTGGAGGCCAGTGATGAAGTGCTCTGTCACAGGCTGCCTGGCGGCCGATCCATCGCCTCGGGTAGTTGACGTTCAGGTAGTTACGGACAGATAAGTGCCAATGTGGTGGCACTCCATCCTGCTGAAATATGAATTGTTGTGCTTCTTGTTCGAGCAGAGGGAACAGCCAATTCTCTAACATCTCCAGATACTGTAGTCCAGTTACAGTAGCACCTTCGAAGAAAAAGGGACCAAAAACTTTATTGGCTGAAATGGAGAACAAATGTACAACTAAATGAAACTTTATAGCTCCCTTAATTCGTCGACAGATAGTGCTTAGCTCTGCCTTTTGTCGTTGCAGAGTTTTAAATTCCTAAAGTTGTGGTATTCTTTTTGAATCACCCTGTATTGAACCATCACAGGTTAGCCACAACACATACTTTATCTCACATCACTAAAATGTACCTGATGAACACGGACGTTAATAATAACACCATTTGACAGCAGTTTAACAGCGCCACAGTGGGTCACGCCCATGTAGAACACATTTCAAAAAAAAATTAAAAATAGTTGTAGTCTTCGGAATTGAATAAATTATATATCTATTAAAAGGTTAAGGTCTGCAGATTCAGAAAACGCAAAAAAGTAAAAATTGAACTTTTCATGATTTTGAGCCTTTCCGGAGCCCCTTAAACATGTTCCATTGTAGTGTAATAATGCATGCTTTATTTTAGCAACATACAGTGATGCCATGGACATCTTACTATCAGAGCAGCAGCAGCAGTATCATCATAAAGGGGGAGGGGGGGTGGGGGTTGCTGCTTTCAACCTTACATTTGACAATCTAACACTGCTTAAATAAATTAAAGCCAGGTTAATATGGATTTTTGTATTCCAAATCCCATCCAATGGTTCAGGCAGTTGTTCTGTGGAGCAATCAAGCCATTTGCAACTAGAGGGAGGAAACAACTCTGGAGTGTAAGTATTGAAATTTTATTAAATGTTTCATTATGTGGTTGGAGCAAGTTTTCCATTCTGGTTACAGATGAGGCCCAGGATGAGTATAAAATTTATAGAGTACGTGAAGACTTATATTATTTATTTTCCTAACCGAAATTTTACTCTCATTTAGATGACCACAATGTAGCAATCGTAGTTCACTCTGGGTGGTCTGAAGAGTTGGGTACCACTGGATGTTATTCATTTTTCCACATTGTGCCTTTGGGATTTGTGTACAAGTAGATTATTACTGTTATCAGTGCAGAAATGTACACAATCCTAAGGGCAATGGAGCAAATGAGGAGCAATCAATGGAGTTATAGAGGGGATGGCCAGTACTTACCTCAGCTCAGTACAGCCGATAGATGCACATAAAACAGAACCGAAAATTTACGTTCCTAGCTTTCGGAACAAATGTTCCTTCATCGGGGAGGAGAGAGGGGAAAGAAAGGGAAGAAGGGAAAGGAGATTCAGTTACTCACAACCCAGGTTATGAAGCAACAGGGAAAGGAAAATAGGGAGGGTAGCAAGGATGGAGGCATGGTTGTCAGAGGGAAGCCAAAGATATTCTACTGTAAGTACTGTGCCAGCTTCAAACCAAAGAGGATGCATACAGAAGTAAAGAGGTATATAGTATAAAGATAAACACAACTATGTAGGATGAAAAGATGCGTGAATGGCTAAAGAGGAAAGGGAAAGAGGATAAGACTGAAGAGTAAATGGGAGTGAGGTTGTTTAACGTAGGTTCAGTCCAGGGAGATGGCGGGATGAAAGGATGTGTTGGAGTGCAAGTTCCCATCTACGCAGTTCAGAGGGACTGGTGTTGGGCGGGAGAAGCCAAATGGCACATACAGTGTAGCAGGTTCCTAGGTCCCTAGAATTATGCTGGAGGGCATGCTCCGCTACTGGGTATTGGACATCTCCTAGGCGGACAGTTCGTCTGTGTCCGTTCATGCGCTCAGCCAGTTTAGTTGTTGTCATGCCGATGTAAAAGGCTGTGCAGTGCAGGCATGTCAGTTGATAAATGACATGTGTAGTTTCACACGTGGCCCTGCCTTGAATTGCGTATGTTTTACCAGTAGCGGGGCTGGAGTAGGTGGTTGTGGGGGGATGCATGGGGCAGGTTTTGCAGTGGGGTCGGTTACAGGGGTAGGAACCGCTGGGTAGAGAAGGTAGTCTGGGAATATTGTAGGGTTTAACAAGGATGTTACGGAGGTTAGGGGGGCGACGAAAGGCAACTCTGGGTGGTGTGGGGAGAATTTTGTCAAGGGATAATCTCATTTCAGGGGTTGACTTGAGAAAGTCATATCCCTGGCGGAGTAATTTGTTGATGTTTTTGAGGCTAGGATAATATTGGGTGACAAGGGGGATGCTTCTGTGTGGTCTGGGGGTAGGAACATTGTTGTTGGACGGGGAGGAATGTATTGCTCTGGAAATCTGTTTGTGGACAAGGTCTGCAGGATAGTTGCGGGAGAGGAAAGCACTGGTAAGGTTATTGGTGTAATTGTTGAGGGATTCGTCACTGGAGCAGATACGTTTGCCACGAATACCTAGGCTGTAGGGAAGGGAGCATTTGATGTGGAAAGGATGGTACTGTTGTTTGTTTGTGGGTTTGATATGGACAGAGGTGTGGATGTGAGCTTCAATAAGATGAAGGTCAACATCCAGGAAGGTGGCTTGGGTTTTGGAGAAGGACCAGGTGAAATTCAGATTCGAAAAGGAGTTGAGGTTATGGAGGAAATTAAGGAGTGTTTCTTCACCATGAGTCCAGACCACAAAGATGTCATCTATAAACCTATACCAGGTCAGGGGAAGCAGCTGTTGGGTCTTCAGGAAAGCCTCCTCCATGCGGCCCATGAAGAGGTTGGCATAGGACGGAGCCATCCTGGTTCCCATGGCCGTTCCCCTGATTTGTTTGTAGGTCTGGCCTTCAAAAGTGAAGTAATTATGGGTGAGGATGAAGTTGGTAAGTGTGATAAGGAACGAGGTTTTTGGAAGATCTTCGGGTGGGCGTTGGGAGAGGTAGTGCTCAAGGGCAGAGAGACCATGGGTATGTGGGATGTTTGTGTAAAGGGATGTAGCATCTATGGTGACAAGAAAGGTTTCAGGTGGGAGAGGGGTGAGAATGGATTTGAGGCGTTCTAGGAAGTGGTTTGTGTCTTAGATGTTGGATGGGAGTCTGCGGGTGATAGGTTGGAGGTGCTGGTCTACCAGAGCTGAGATACGTTCGGTTGGGGCTTTGAAGCCTGCTACAATGGGACGGCCAGGATGGTTCTCTTTGTGGATTTTGGGTAATAGGTAGAAGGTAGGGGTACGTGGCTCAGGTGGAGTGAGTAAGTCTATGGAAGCCGTTGGTGAGGCCTTGTGAGGGACCTGGGATTTTTAGGATTTTTTTCAGCTCAGTCTGGATGGAGGGAATGAGATCCTGGGTAACAGCTTTGTAGGTTGAGGTGTCGGAGAGTTGACGCAGTCCTTCTGCCACATACTCCACACGGTCAAGTACAACAGTTGTGGAGCCTTTATCCGCCGGGAGGATGACAATAGAGCGGTCTATTTTCAACTCCTTAATGGCACGGGATTCAGCTGGGGTGATGTTGGGGGTTGTCGGGATTTTCTTCAAGAAGGACTGGGAGGAAACACTGGATGTGAGGAATTCCTGAAATGTCTGCAAGGGATGGTTTTGGGGGAGGGGAGGAGGATCCCTTTGAGAAGGCAGTCGGAACTGTTCTAGACAGGGTTCAACATTGGGTCTAGTATTTGGGGGCTGTGTTTGGGTAGTGAAGTGATATTTCCAGTTGAGGTTCCGGGTGAATGAGAGGAGATCTTTAACCAGGGCAGTGTGGTTGAATTTAGGCGTGGGGCTAAAGGTTAAGCCTTTTGATAGAACAGATGTCTCTGGAGAAGAGAGGGATCTGGATGAGAGGTTTAGGACTGAATTGGGACTGGTGATATGTGGCATTTGACTGTGGTTATAGTTGAGATTTGGTCTGTGTGGGGTATGTGCTGGGATGGGGAGATTGAGTAGGGTGGCTAGGCTAGGTTTGTTGGCTATGAGGGGGGTTTGTTGAAGGTTCTGTTGTGGTTGGTGTTTGTGAGGGATAGGGAGAGGGACCCCACTTCTTAGGTGTTGCACTAGCACTGTGGATAGTTTTTTCAGGTGGTGTGTGGCATGGAACTCAAGTTTGCAGCTGGCTTCTAGGATGACGTTCCTGAGTGTGTTCTCCAAGCAAGGGTTTGAGAGGTGGAGGACTTTGAAGAGAGATAGGAGCTGTTGGGAGTGGTGGTTACATGAAGTAGTGTAGAGATTCAGGACAAGTTGGGTAAGGGCTAAGGATTGAATGTTCTGGAAGTCCACACTGCCCTGGTTAAAGATCTCCTCTCATTCACCCGGAACCTCAACTGGAAATATCACTTCACTACCCAAACACAGCCCCCAAATACTAGACCCAATGTTGAACCCTGTCTAGAACAGTTCCGACTGCCTTCTCAAAGGGATCCTCCTCCCCTCCCCCAAAACCATCCCTTGCAGACATTGCAGGAATTCCTCACATCCAGTGTTTCCTCCCAGTCCTTCTTGAAGAAAATCCCGACAACCCCCAACATCACCCCAGCTGAATCCCGTGCCATTAAGGAGTTGAAAATAGACCGCTCTATTGTCATCCTCCCGGCGGATAAAGGCTCCACAACTGTTGTACTTGACCGTGTGGAGTATGTGGCAGAAGGACTGCGTCAACTCTCCGACGCCTCAACCTACAAAGCTGTTACCCAGGATCTCATTCCCTCCATCCAGACTGAGCTGAAAAAAATCCTAAAAATCCCAGGTCCCTCACAAGGCCTCACCAACGGCTTCCATAGACTTACTCACTCCACCTGAGCCACGTACCCCTACCTTCTACCTATTACCCAAAATCCACAAAGAGAACCATCCTGGCCGTCCCATTGTAGCAGGCTTCAAAGCCCCAACCGAACGTATCTCAGCTCTGGTAGACCAGCACCTCCAACCTATCAGCCGCAGACTCCCATCCTACATCTAAGACACAAACCACTTCCTAGAACGCCTCAAATCCATTCCCACCCCTCTCCCACCTGAAACCTTTCTTGTCACCATAGATGCTACATCCCTTTACACAAACATCCCACATACCCATGGTCTCTCTGCCCTTGAGCACTACCTCTCCCAACGCCCACCCGAAGATCTTCCAAAAACCTCGTTCCTTATCACACTTACCAACTTCATCCTCACCCATAATTACTTCACTTTTGAAGGCCAGACCTACAAACAAATCAGGGGAACGGCCATGGGAACCAGGATGGCTCCGTCCTATGCCAACCTCTTCATGGGCCGCATGGAGGAGGCTTTCCTGAAGACCCAACAGCTGCTTCCCCTGACCTGGTATAGGTTTATAGATGACATCTTTGTGGTCTGGACTCATGGTGAAGAAACACTCCTTAATTTCCTCCATAACCTCAACTCCTTTTCGAATCTGAATTCCACCTGGTCCTTCTCCAAAACCCAAGCCACCTTCCTGGATGTTGACCTTCATCTTATTGAAGCTCACATCCACACCTCTGTCCATATCAAACCCACAAACAAACAACAGTACCATCCTTTCCACATCAAATGCTCCCTTCCCTACAGCCTAGGTATTCGTGGCAAACGTATCTGCTCCAGTGACGAATCCCTCAACAATTACACCAATAACCTTACCAGTGCTTTCCTCTCCCGCAACTATCCTGCAGACCTTGTCCACAAACAGATTTCCCGAGCAATACATTCCTCCCCGTCCAACAACAATGTTCCTACCCCCAGACCACACAGAAGCATCCCCCTTGTCACCCAATATTATCCTAGCCTCAAAAACATCAACAAATTACTCCGCCAGGGATATGACTTTCTCAAGTCAACCCCTGAAATGAGATTATCCCTTGACAAAATTCTCCCCACACCACCCAGAGTTGCCTTTCGTCGCCCCCCTAACCTCCGTAACATCCTTGTTAAACCCTACAATATTCCCAGACTACCTTCTCTACCCAGCAGTTCCTACCCCTGTAACCGACCCCACTGCAAAACCTGCCCCATGCATCCCCCCACAACCACCTACTCCAGCCCCGCTACTGGTAAAACATACGCAATTCAAGGCAGGGCCACGTGTGAAACTACACATGTCATTTATCAACTGACATGCCTGCACTGCACAGCCTTTTACATCGGCATGACAACAACTAAACTGGCTGAGCGCATGAACGGACACAGACGAACTGTCCGCCTAGGAGATGTCCAATACCCAGTAGCGGAGCATGCCCTCCAGCATAATTCTAGGGACCTAGGAACCTGCTACACTGTATGTGCCATTTGGCTTCTCCCGCCCAACACCAGTCCCTCTGAACTGCGTAGATGGGAACTTGCACTCCAACACATCCTTTCATCCCGCCATCTCCCTGGACTGAACCTACGTTAAACAACCTCACTCCCATTTACTCTTCAGTCTTATCCTCTTTCCCTTTCCTCTTTAGCCATTCACGCATCTTTTCATCCTACATAGTTGTGTTTATCTTTATACTATATACCTCTTTACTTCTGTATGCATCCTCTTTGGTTTGAAGCTGGCACAGTACTTACAGTAGAATATCTTTGGCTTCCCTCTGACAACCATGCCTCCATCCTTGCTACCCTCCCTATTTTCCTTTCCCTGTTGCTTCATAACCTGGGTTGTGAGTAACTGAATCTCCTTTCCCTTCTTCCCTTTCTTTCCCCTCTCTCCTCCCCGATGAAGGAACATTTGTTCCGAAAGCTAGGAACGTAAATTTTCGGTTCTGTTTTATGTGCATCTATCGGCTGTACTGAGCTGAGGTAAGTACTGGCCAGCCCCTCTATAACTTTGTTAGTATTTGTTTCACATCTTTATATGAGATTTTCCATTAATCATTTAGAACAATCAATGGAATAAGATATAATCTGCTCCAATTCTGTGAGTGCTGTTCAGATTATCACATAGAACCAATGAATAAGAGAAAATACTCAAACATTCAGGGAACTTGCTTCCATTTACAAAAACCTACAGAAAGACACTTCATTGTGCTGTGTACCACAGTACATGTGAGTCAAAGAGAATGAACAATGTGGCACATGGCCTAAGAAACTTTCAAAGTTCACATCTTGGTTTTGAGAAGGAAGGTTCTGGCAAACATCCTCCCAGCAACTCATACGAAAAGAAGTCACCCTAACGAGATTGAGAATAGTGCGCCCTTCCCAACATAGCTACTCCTGTACAACAAGACAAAACACTAGTTTGCGATGCTTGCAACAGATGTTTTTAGTGAATTGCCAATTTGAGAAAACTGTTTCACATTCTAATAGTCTGGCTTGTTCATCATTTCATGTGTTACCTGTACTCTCTGTGGACTTCCCAGTGATGAAACACATTTTGTGGAAAGTGCTCAACTTACGGCATCACAAGCATGTGCAGTTTTGGCAGAGGTAGGGGTTGTTAAATTGGAAGCTTGAGCACTTTTTTCCCTTATCAGGCCAGTTTTTTATCTTGAAATTCCTTTATATTCTACCTTGTTTGATCAACAATTTGGGCTGATTACCTTAGTCGATCATTCATTAACGTAATTTCCTGCAACCCCTCCCACTTTCCCTGGATGAAGGAACTTTTGGCTTTAAACCCTACTATTTCTTGTAACTGATTATGTGTGCCTCCTCCTAGAGCTGTTTGTCATGTAGAAAAACAATAAAACATTGTGGTTCCACTAATTTCCTAGTGCATCTCTGCTGTTGTTCATCACATGTAGTGTTCATAATTATTGATTGATAATTTGTTTCCCAAGAGCAGTAACATGATGCATACTGACAGCTCTGCAAGTTACTGTCCTTAGACACACACAGAGTATCAACTGTTCATTTTGACAGTAGTGTGCGGAGATCATGATTTTACTAGCAATAGATCTTACAGTTAACCCTATTCCCCTCCTCCCTGCAATATTGTAGCATCATAAATAAATGTAACTGGATTTTGTGTACAAGAAGTTATGGAAAGTTAAAAAGATGGCAATGTTATTTTTGTCTACAGGCAGCTGATTTGACTGAAACACATCGTGAGTTGCAAATAAAACGTGAAAAGGACTCCTCAATTAACAATTTGAGTGTTGGGATGACACAAAAGAAAGTGTTGAAAAGAAAACTTCCTTTGTAATTTGATTTGCATTTTCAAACTACCATTATATATTGTGTAAAGGTAAGTCTTAATAAATATAACTTTTGGCAAAACCTTCCTCTTAATATTTCATATTTAAGGCATAATAATTTTACAGGCTGCGGTCCACGAAAACTGGTGAGGGTGAAGACAAAAATGATGCCTTTGTAGCTATATAATCATTTGTGATCATGGTGCCAAAGACAATTAAATATCTGGGTGATTGTTTTTATGTTGATGAAAAAGAGAGTAACTTGAATCCATTTTCATATGCTGATAGATTTTATTTTAATGGTAACAATCTTTTTTAAATAAAGCAATTTTTTTTATTTTTATTGCTTGAACATTATATATATGTGTGGTTTAGTGGCAAAGAACAAGGCTGCTGTTTGATGATTAGTGATTTTTTTCTAATCAACAATTTAGTATACAAATACCATAACTCAAACTTTTAAAAACAGGAATTTTAATTGGTCATGTATGAAACTCTGATTTTTTTATGTATTTTAATTAGAAAATAAATGATTAAATTTTATTTTGTTTTATGTTGTGCTGTATTTTTTGTTGTCTAATAAATCTCAGTCTGCTTAAACAGTAAAATTTGTGTACAGAAATACTGAATCCTATAAGGAATTAACGAAATATAGAACTTTAAAAAAAAGCTGGTTACAATGATTGGTCTAAAGTTTTAAATGGGACATCTGTGATATAGACCAAGACAGGTTGTATGCTAATTCAAATTTGTGGAAGGGTGGTAATCTCTGAAGGCATAATAGTTTCATTCTTAAATTAGCACACAATGCATAAGATTGTGAAGACAGAATTTTTAGCTCCAAAATATCATACAATCCATTCTTTATGAGATGGTGAATGAATTAAGGTTGCCTGCGCTGAAACAAAAAATGAGGTAATAATCTTGTCTGTAAGAAACAGTATTTCACAAAGTAACTTCTCATTTGGAAAATTTCTTCAAAATTATGCATACTATGTTAGGAGCACTTTTCACGATTTACATAAATAACTAAAGCGATGTGCTGAAAAGTAATGTCTCTGAATTTTTTATTCTGTTCTCAACATTGATTGAAGTGTTACATGTAACGCCTATTATTTGGTTAATTTCCCCCCATTTGCTGATGGAAGCTGCAACCCTCTGTCACTAGAGGGTTCCGACTTGTAGCATGTATCATGGTGGTGAGTAACATAACTATGTTGGTGAGTGAGAAACAGTGTGATGCAATCAAATTTTGAATTCAAAGATTTTGTGCACACATCGAGCACCCTCTCTACCAGACCACACACGAGCTCTACAATAACCCAACGCTTTCGGTTCACTGTCATTGATTATCCTCCATATAGTGCCTACTTAGCTCCATCTGATTTTTCATCTGTTTCCTAAACTTAAAGAACAGCTCCAACAAAAATTACTTTGATAGTGATGAAGTGGTGCATGCAGAGGTGAGGTTGTGGCTCCGTCAACAAAATCAAACATTCTACTGTGATGGTATCAACAAATTGGGCTCTTTTCATTAAGAAATAAATATGTAGACATGGAGAATAAAGATAATAGAATGTTTATACACTTTGTTTTACTTAAAAAGCTTTCATAGCAGTCACACAAAAAGTTCAAAGGCATTAGTTTTCAGAATGCAATCATACAAAAGTGGGAAAACAGTATGTAATAAAGGGGAAAATCGTTTAAGGACTCAAGATACAGAATTGAAATGTGTACCCAAAACACAGAGCACAGATGAAATATATGATGTATTCTGTACGGCAAAATCAAACAATGGAAAGTCCAGGATGGAATATCAACAATATTATGAAAATCATATATTACTATTCACCACATAGAGAAGTCTTTGAGTCACAGATGGGCACAATGAAGGGACTGCTAGACATTTAAGCTTTTGACCAAAAGGCCTTCTGAAATAGAAACCAAACACATATTCACAAAGCTCGCGCTCATGGCTACTGTCTCCAACTGCTGTGGCCTGACTGCAGGCTGCAACCGCATCTGACATGAGCTTCTGTCTAGAGTGGTTGGGGGAAGGGGGGGGGGGATGCAAAAGGGAGAGTAGAGGAGGGGAAAAGGCAGTGAGTACGTTGGCGGACTAGAAGCCATGCGTAGTGCTGGAGAAGAATAAGTAACAATATTATGAGAAGAAAAGTTGCCACTCACCTTACAGCGGAGATGCTGAGTCGCAGATAGCCACGACAAAAAAGACTCTCACAATTATAG
This sequence comes from Schistocerca americana, assembly GCF_021461395.2. NCBI lineage: Eukaryota > Metazoa > Arthropoda > Insecta > Orthoptera > Acrididae > Schistocerca > Schistocerca americana. Next base: position 825,655,047 of record NC_060122.1, on the reverse strand, counting down.
CTTTCGGCCGTTAAGGCCTTCGTCAACAATACACACACATGTGCGTGCTTACACAAACACGACTGCAGTCTCAGGCAGCTGAAACCACACTGCGGGCAGCAGCACCAGCGCGTGATGGGAGTGGAGGCTGGTGGGCGCAAGGAGGGCTGGAGTGGGGAGGGGGAGGGATAGTATGGTGGGGCTGGCAGACAGAGAAATGCTGCAGGTTAGACTGAGGACTGGGGGGGGGGGGGGGGAGTAACAGAAAAGGAGAGAAACAGAAGACTAGGTGTGGTGGTGGAATGGCAGCTGTGTAGTGCTGGAATGGGAAAAGGGAAGGGGCTGGATGGGTGAGGACAGTGACTAACGAAGGTTGAGGCCAGGAGGGTTACGGGAACGTATGATGTATTGCAGGGAAAGTTCCCACCTGTGCAATTCAGAAAAGCTGGTGTTGGTGGGAAGGATCCATTGGCACAGGAAGCAGTCATTGAAATGAAGGATATCATGTTTGGCAGCGTGTTCAGCAACAGGGTGGTCCACTTGCTTCTCGGCCACAGTTTGTCGATGGCCATTCATGCGGACAGACAGGTTGTTGGTTATCATGCCTATATAGAATGCAGCACAGCGGTTGCAGCTTAGCTTGTAGACCACATGACTGGTTTCACAGGTAGCACTACCTTTGAAGGGATAGGTGATGTTTGTGACTGAACTGGAGTAGGTGGTGGTGGGAGGATGTATGGGACAGGTGTTGTAGGAAATGAGTAGACGGAGGAGAGAGTCTCATAGAGGTTGAGTCCAGTGGGGTAACAGGAATGAAGGATGTCATCGGAGAGTTACTGCTAGAGGTGGTGGTTGTCACTGAAGCAACTAGTTTTTCGCAACACAAGTTCTTTTCACTCCAATTTAATCTGACTGTTGAAGCCACTCAAACCACCCGGTTTCTGAAATTATCGATTTTCGATTCTTTATTGTTGTTACTTCAAGTAACAAATGAAGACTTTGAAGAAATATTGAGAAATTGCAATGGAGTTAAAGGAATAGCAGTTCATGATAGATATTGTGTGGAAGCGTGGCAGAAATCTGTCTCGTCTCCAGCAAAGGTGGAGACAGGTGCGGAGATAGTGAGAGCGAAAGGTCACAATGTGTTGACTTCCCTGCATCATCAGTTTTGATTGGTACAGATTTTTCATCCTGAAGCAACCACAAAATTAAGGGTTGGGTTACTATCCCAAATTTATAGTAAGTCAATGAAATTGTAGGTGTATGAATCAAATTTACCTTCTCTTCCAAGGAACGTTGTGCATGTTTTCTTCTTATATGTCGCTGCAGGCTTGTTGTGGCTCCTCCCCCTTTTAATCTTATAAAGCATATGAAGCAGTGTACTTGATTGCTTCAGCATTTCATAAAATACTTCCAAACTAGGAAAGGTTCCATTCTGTAGTACAACTGATGTCTGAGGATGACAGCGAGTAACTATCTGACAGACTAAGTGTGGGCAAATCTTGCATTTGCACATACATGCTTACCTTCTAGCAGAGCAAAATATTTAGGATCACTGAATGATGATCGTTGACTACTGAATAAAATTTATTGTATGTCATTAGAAGGTGGGAGACACGTATTGATCGTGGCGTTTCTCTGCATGTGCGTGTTAACTGAATGGCAATGGACATGGCATTGCTACTGAACGGGGTGCTGCTGGCAGCACCCCACATTTGGTCACACTTGCTGTTCTTAATATTTTCTCCATGCAGCAAACCCCTGCCTAGGAGTTGTGCCGGCCTCAGTGGGAGAAGATGGCTGTGACAATGCATGAAAAAGTCACAGAACAAAAGAAGTTGAAGTTAGTAGGGTCTGCTGAGAACTGTGGCTGTGGTTGTTGCTGATGTATTTGAGATACACTTGTCAAGTAGACAGAGAATTGTTTGAAGTTCTTTCCTGAGTGCAAAAAGTTCTAATATATATATGGTTTATGAAAGAAGAAAATCCTCTCAGTTAGTAGTAGGGAGAGATGTTCTCTATTGTTGAATTTTCAGCACTCAGCAGCACGCCAAAAAGGAGTAGTCACAAGGCATACACAGTATAGCTGGACGCCAATTTTAAGGAGGGGGGATATTTTCAAGTAAAGGCATAGGCAATCAAAAAATGACATTTTCACATTAGAAACCTATCCTCCAACTACTGTATTGCATTACTCGACAAAACTGTCACAGAGATACTTCGGAAACATTTCAGTATATCATGTGTTATTTCAAGTTTCTAACTATCAGTGTTGTTAAAATAGTGCTAAACATTTTTCCCAGTTTCCATAGTAACCCAATATTTTAAAGCAATATTATGAATAAGCATTATTTGTGAGGTTCGCTTTTTTTTTTTTTTTTTTTTTTTTTTTTTTTTTTTTTTTTTTTACGAAAAACTTTAGTAGTGCTACTATGATGATATACCAGTTTTTTAACCAGTTATTAAAATGAAGAAAATCCTATTATAATCAAGCCCAAACAGATACAAAAAATTACCAGTGATTGAGAACTAAAATACCGATATCGGTTTTAACTGGTCGTTTGGTCGATTTTACCATGCCTAGTTCCCACCTGCACTATTCAGAGAAGTTGGTGTTGGTAGGAAGGACCCAGATGGCGAAAGCTGTGTAGCAGTCATTGAAGGAAGCGTATCGTGTTGGGTGGCATGTTCTGCTTGGGTGGTCCGTATCTCTTGCACACAGTTTGGCGATGGCCATTCATGCAAACAGATAACTTGTTAGTTCTCATTAGGGATCAAAAAAATTCACATTTTGTGTTAAATGTGAATTCTGCTTCAAAATGCAAAAACACAATACTACCTTATAGACACTATTTCATAGCAAATTGTATCCAGATGAACTATTTTATCAGCAGCAGTTTCAAATAGCTTTATTTACTGTGTATAAATATTGAAAATGTAACCAATTTTCATTTATTGCTATGGTATATCTGCCAAAGCCCAGTTTGAAAAGATAATGCACATAAGAAACTGTTTGCAAACTAAAAAGTGCACGAACATGATGATGTATCAATGCACTCTATGCTCTGATGCCATGCCAACTGTGGAAAGATGAATGGTCTAAAGATACATGCCACATAATCGAACATAGTACTCAGCTGTGGGACCTAGCGTTTTATAACAAAGAAGTGCATATGTCTGTCAGCTAAAGTTCAATAGTTGGTATAATGCTAACACTCGCTATGTTTACGTGGAGCTCGCAAAACTGGATTTCGTAAACCACTTTCTAGTTGGTCAAACACACAGACATATATTATGAATGTTTGTGTGTAAACACTCCAAAATCAATTCTGGAAAACCGTTTCTAGCTGCAAGTTTTCCACATCCACAATAGACTGTTGCTCCCATGTAAATGCACAACTTTTTTTTAAACTTGCTTGGATTGTCAAGTGGAACAACAGAAGTCATTTCCAAACCCCACATAAAAGAAATAGGTAACATTCTAAAACTAATCACTGAGCAAAACTGTTTCTCATTTGACAACCAGTTCTACTCACAGCAGGATGAGCTTCCCGTGGGGTCACCAGTCATTGGATTTCTAGCCAGCATCTTCCTCAATCACATTGAAAACAAAATATTTGAAACAATAGTAAGACCCAAAAAATATAGAATAGTACATATGTGCCGCTAGGTAAATGAGATTGTATGTCTTCTGGATGAAACACCCAGTCACATACAACTCCACAGTGATATAAACACAGTTCACCCAAAAATAATATTCGCCTTAGAAACAGAAAATGACAAAATGTTAAATTTCCTTGACCTCACAGTACACAGACACCACTATCAATACCAATTCTCCATATTTAGGAAAGTCACCACCACAAGCACAGCAACTCACAAATATTTTAATCATCTTATTGCACACAAACTAGCCGGTTTCCAAAATATGCTGCACAGACTGAACAAAATTTCACTCATTGATAATAAGTATAAAAATTAATTACAATCAAAGAAATAGCTATAGAAAATTAATATGATACAAACACTGTAGAGAAACTTAATCACAAAAATAAAGGAGACACCTAGCTAGAAACCCATCACCAAATTACAAACACAGACACTAGTTAAATAAACAAAACCCTCACACACACACACACACACACACACACACACACACACACACACACACCTTCCCCACATAATTAGTTAATGGTGGGCACAACCATAACACTCCCAACCATAAAATTTTCAAGTAAATAGCTGTTCTACATTAAGTCCTATGTAGTTGCAGATGACAAACTTTGAAAGAAAACAACTGCAATAAAAATCCAGTAAAACCAAATATATAAAACAAAGATGCTGTAACTTACCAAACGAAAGCGTTGGTATGTGGATAGAGACAATAAAAACCACACACACAAATTTCAAGCTTTCGCAACCCAAGGTTGCTTCATCAGGAAAGAGGCAAGGAGAGGGAAAGATGTAAGGGTGTGGGTTTTAAGGGAGAGGGTAAGGGATCATTCAAATCCCGGGAGCAGAAAGACTTACCTTAGGGGGAAAAAATGACAGGTATACACTTGCGCGCGCGCGCACACACACACACACACACACACACACACACACACACACATCCATCCTCACATGGGCAATGGGAACTGGCAGTTGACAAGAAAGCAGCTAGGAGGAGGTGGTATTCAGACTGTTATGCTTTCCGTATATGCAATAGATTTGCCCAACTGTCAGTTTGAGTGGAGAGAAGCCTCTTGTAGCTGTAGATGTAGGGAACATGCAGCATTCGTCAGCAGTTAGGAGGCCTAGGTCAGTTGCAAAGTCTAACAGAAAGAAGAACGCTCTGCTGCTAGGTAGTTTGCATGGTAGAGGTGAAGGCCAGCGGTTGCAGGAAGTGTTGGGGAGTGAGTACCAGGTCACCAGCATTGTGAAGCCTAGTGCAGGGTTGGCTCAGGTGGCTAACAACTTAGGAAGTTACGTAGGAATTTTATGGAGGAGGATCAGGTAGTGATAGTGGGTGGAGCAGGGAACAGTCTTGATAGGGACAGGGAATATGATGTAGGTGGTGACCTGGTAAAGATACCTACTCAGACTGGTGGCACTAATGTGCACATTTCATGCAACTGTTACGGTGTCAAGATCAGCCTCATCTTAATGCGGCTGTTAGGCTCATTAACATGGGGCTTGGAGAATGCACTGATGGCAGAGGGCATAGGCCACATTGCAGTGGTGCCAGTTGAGTGCATTAGTAGATCAGGTTTCACTAGGCATGGCCTGCACCTCAATAGATATGGGAAGAGGAGACTGGCAAAGCTTATAGGTGACAGTGTAGTGGGTGGTGGTGGGATCGCTCACGGAAAAATTCCTGTAGTAGTCAGTGTTAGAGCTGCACCTTTGTTTGATTGCAGTCAGAGCATAGGTATACCTGCTTAAAGGCAGTCCCTCTAACTAAGGGCTCACCTGCAGAGGACATCATGTTTCCAAGTAGAGAAGGAATTAGCATATTTTATCTAAATATAAGAGGTATTAGAGATAAAGTTAGTGAACTGCTTATAGTTGTTGACTTTGAAATTATTGGTATATACGGAGCACCACTTAAATAATTTGACATTTCAGAGGCTTCCTTTACCAGGATACAGATTAGCTGGCTGTTTTTCAAGGAGTTCCTTGCGGGATGGGGAGTGGCCATGTACGTAAAAAACAGTATTCCATTTGAGTCCATAGATGTATCACGGCACTGCACTGAACAGATATTTGAATGTTGGACAGGGACAGTTGAATTTAGTGAAACTAAACTTCTAATTCTTGTTGTTTACAGGTATATGATGGTGCAAGAAAAAGGATGTAGGTAGATCTCCTAACTTAATATGATCTGATGCAGACTGTGCTTTTTCCAACTAGGGTGCAGGGGAACAGTAGCACAGCCATAGACAATATTTTTATTCATTCTTCATTACTAGGTGAGTGTTCTGTTAGTAAAAGGGTGTATGGCCTTTCAAACCATGATGCGCAAATTTTAACACTAAAAGGCTTTTGTACTCTAACAAATGTCACATATAATTACAAACTATGTAGGAAGGTTAATCCAACAGCAATAGAGAATTTTTTAAACCACATCAAGGGACAAGAGTGGCAGGATGTTAATAGTGCCGATAACATAGGTGACAGATATAATGCTTTCCTTAACACATTTCTCAAGCCCTTTGAGAGTTGCTTTCCATTAGAACATTTTAAACGGGGTACTAGCAGACCAACACCGACAACGATAGTTCAGGTATACATGCCGACGTCGCAAGCTAAAGATGAACAGATAGAGAAAGTGTATGAGGATATTGAAAGGGTGTTGCAGTATGTAAAGGGGGACGAAAATCTAATAGTCATGGGTGACTGGAATGCAGTTGTAGGGGAAGGAGTAGAAGAAAAGGTTACAGGAGAATATGGGCTTGGGACGAGGAATGAAAGAGGAGAAAGACTAATTGAGTTCTGTAACAAGTTTCAGCTAGTAATAGCGAATACCCTGTTCAAGAATCACAAGAGGAGGAGGTATACTTGGAAAAGGCCGGGAGATACGGGAAGATTTCAATTAGATTACATCATGGTCAGACAGAGATTCCGAAATCAGATACTGGATTGTAAGGTGTACCCAGGAGCAGATATAGACTCAGATCACAATATAGTAGTGATGAAGAGTAGGCTGAAGTTCAAGACATTAGTCAGGAAGAATCAATACGCAAAGAAGTGGGATACGGAAGTACTAAGGAATGACGAGATACGTTTGAAGTTCTCTAACGCTATAGATACAGCAATAAGGAATATCGCAGTAGGCAGTACAGTTGAAGAGGAATGGACATCTCTAAAAAGGGTCATCACAGAGGTTGGGAAGGAAAACATAGGTACAAAGAAGGTAGCTGTGAAGAAACCATGGGTAACAGAAGAAATACTTCAGTTGATCGATGAAAGGAGAAAGTACAAACATGTTCCGGGAAAATCAGGAATACACAAATACAAGTCGCTGAGGAATGAAATAAATAGGAAGTGCAGGGAAGCTAAGACGAAATGGCTGCAGGAAAAATGTGAAGACATCAAAAAAGATATGATTGTCGGAAGGACAGACTCAGCATACAGGAAAGTCAAAACAACCTTTGGTGACATTAAAAGCAGAGGAGAGAGCAGATAGGTGGAAAGAACACATTGAAAGCCTCTATGAGGGTGAAGATTTGTCTGATGTGATATAAGAAGAAACAGGAGTCGATTTAGAAGAGAGAGGGGATCCAGTATTAGAATCGGAATTTAAAAGAGCTTTGGAGGACTTACGGTCAAATAAGGCAGAAGGGATAGATAACATTCCATCAGAATTTCTAAAATCATTGGGGGAAGTGGCAACAAAACGACTATTCACGTTGGTGTGTAGAATATATGAGTCTGGCGACATACCATCTGACTTTCGGAAAAGCATCATCCACACAATTCCGAAGACGGCAAGAGCTGACAAGTGCAAGAATTATCGCACAATCAGCTTAACAGCTCATGCATCGAAGCTGCTTACAAGAATAATGTACAGAAGAATGGAAAAGAAAATTGAGAGTGCGCTAGGTGACAATCAGTTTGGCTTTAGGAAAAGTAAAGGGGTGAGAGAGGCAATTCTGACGTTACGGCTAATAATGGAAGCAAGGCTAAAGAAAAATCAAGACACTTTCATAGGATTTGTCGACCTGGAAAAAGCGTTCGACAATATAAAATGGTGCAAGCTGTTAGAGATTCTGAAAAAAGTAGGGGTAAGCAATAGGGAAAACAAAGCCATACGGATTTACGTTTACGTGCAAATAGCTGCCACCACCCTACGCAGACGATGAGCGTACTCAGAACTCTGGCATACAGAGCACATGTCACTGCTGATGAGAGCAGTCTGGAAGATGAGCTTCTATACTTGTGAAGATTTTCTGAAGACAGGTACTCTCCACAGCTGATATATTTGGCACTACAAATGAAACCAACAGTGGGTGAAAGGAATGCAGAAGAAGACATGGAAAGTTTTAAATCCATGGCTCTTCTGCCATACATCGGAAGTCTATAGTCGGAAAAAGGGTGAATCCTCAGTAAACACAAAGAGAAAGTGATTTTTCACCCGCCACAAAAGAGAGCAGTACTGCTGGGTTCCATTAACGATGATTTAGTGCTTCGGAAGCCTGGGGTTTACAATTTTCCCTGTAAGTGTGGCCGTTCATACATCGGACAGATGACACGTACAGTCCATGACAGATGCACAGAGCAGTGCAGGTACCCACGGCTCTAACAACCTAGTAAAAGTGGCAGAGCACTGTATCAACACTGGGCATTCTATGGTGTATGATAAAAACTTTAGAGTGAACGTCATCTTTCTGGGACTCAGTAGTAAAAGAAGCAACTGAAATTTGGTTGACAATGAATTTCATTGAGACTTCGGCTTGGACAAATTGTGGAATCCAGCACTATCTGTAATAAACTCACAAAAATGTCGCAATGATACAACTTGCAGTGATACACCAGTATCATCATGTGGATCGACCATGCAGCCATAGATCTAATTTCACGCATATGTTATACCTTTTTGCTGCCAATTAGTGTCTCTGGTGTCTTGTGTATGTGGGGCCACACGTGCAGTGGTTCGGACCGCGGGTTTAAAAGTACACAGCAAGTGCTGCAGTGTCAGTCACCTTGGCTGACTGTGAAGATGACTGTACAGTATACAGCCAAAATATTAGAAGAAGAAGTGAATTTTATGCAGCTGCACACCCGAAATTTTGTGGAGCAGTCATTGTGCTGCGAAAATATGAAGATTCACATCGTCTTTATTGTTTACAGTAATAACACCTACCTTTGGCTTTCCAACATATCTCCTTTTCTTAAAAGCCTTCAGAGAATTTCTAGTCACTTTACATTTACCCATGATTAGCCTTCAATAAAACAGAGATTTCAATGAACAGAATTAAATATGGATATTTTCAGGATTACAAAAGAGGAAATAAACATGAATCACACGACAATCGAATGAGCCAGATATATATAGAACTATCACAGGTTAGCCACTACACTTATTTTGTAACACTTACACTACATGATCAAAAGTATCCGGGCACCTGGCTGAAAATGACTTACAAGTTCATGGCAACCTACATCGGTAATGCTGGAATTCAATGTGGTGTTGACCCACACATAGCCTTGATGACAGCTCCCACTCTCGCAGGCATATGTTCAATCAGGTGGTGGAGGGTTTCTTTTGAAATGGCAGCCCATTCTTCATGGAGTACTGCACTGAGGAGAGGTATTGATGTCGGTCTGTGAGGCCTGGCATGAAGTCGGCATTCCAAAACATCCCAAAGGTGTTCTGTTCGATTCAGGTCAGGACTCTGTACAGGCCAGTCCATTACAGGGATGTTATTGTTGTGTAACCACTCTGCCACAGGCTGTGCATTATGAACAGGTGATCAATCAAGTTGAAAGATGCAATCGGCATCCCCGAATTGCTCTTCAACAGTGATGAGCAAGAAGGTACATAATATATCAGTGTAGGCCTGTGCTGTGATAGTCCCCTGCAAAACAACAAGGGGTGCATGCCCCCACCATGGAAAAGATGACCATACCATAACACCACTGCCTCCAAATTTTACTGTTGGCACTACACACACTGCCAGATGACGTTCACCAGGCATTCGCCAAACCCACATCCTGCCATTAGGTCACAACATTGTGTACCGTGATTCGTCACTCCACACAACGTTTTTCCACTGTTCGATGTTTACGCTCCTTACACCAAGCGAGGTGTCGTTTGGCATTTACCAGCATGACTTGTGGCTTATGACAGCCGCTCAACCATGAAATCCACGTTTTCTCACCTCCCGCCTAATTGTCACAGCACTTTCAGTGGACCCTGATGCAGTTTGGAAGGCGTGTGTGACATATAGATCCATAAAAAAGTGAAACAGATGCTTGCACTGTCAATGTTGCCTGTTCTTCACAGTCAAAGTCCGACAAGCAGTGATGAAAAGCAGGGTACGAAGCACTACACAGTAGGCGATCCTTTGTCCGTTGGCCGGTAAGGAGTAACGTGAATACCCAAAATGAAACTAATAATTCACAAACAAAAACAGATTTAGGGTCACCACTGTGGATAATCTCACTCTATGCTCAGTGGAGATAAGAGAAGACACCACTTTAAATACAGATTGCACTTTATCATGGAAGAAACACGACATGTAAAACAGAAGCATCTAAGACAACAGATGGCAGAGTTGTGTCATAATAAATATCATAGCTGTGGCATCGTCTGCTGGAACATGTGTATTGTGAGAAATTTCACCAAGAATTTGCCAGTGAGAGAGAAAAGTGATTTAGAAAAAATAACTGCCAAGACAAGTCATCCACAATGAAAGAGTTTTGCTTTAATCCATATAAGATCTGACTGTATGTCATGAATTGAAAGTTGGAAGTGGGTATAATTAAAAAAAAAAAGTATGACTAATGCGGCATCAAAATGAAGCTGTAAATGTAGTAAGACTCTTGACTAGAGTATGTGGATTCCAGCGATGTAATGATCTAAAAACGGAGGTGAATTTTATAACAAATTATGAATGAAAGAATATTTTAAGTTTTGTGATAAATATGTTTAATGAATATGATTTAAATGTAAATATAAATGACTGTTTGCAACCAAATGTGGTTGGTCTCAGATGGAGTTTGATTAGGATAGTGGTCACGTGATTCAGAGCTGAGACATACAGGGATGTTTTTGAGGCCTTTTGCCAGTGGATGCCGAGTGGGGAACGTCGATTAGGCAGCAAAGTACCGCTCAAGTATATGAGCTGAGCACAACATTTTGGAAGGCTGAAATATCAGTAGCCAGTTGTCTTTTGATTGATGAATCTTCAAATGTGCACTATTGTCATTAAATCAAGTGTTTTCATAATTGTTGATATTTTTGTTTTCATAACACACTGACTGAGATTCACTGGCCACTACATAAACGTATAACGTGCTCATTAGGGCGTAAATGCAATGGTGTACAAAGGCTCCCCTGAGTAGATGAGGCATCTGCTAGTTTTCGGTTGTTCACTTGCACTTCTGTGGGAAAGTAGCATTGATTCTTGTTATTGGAGTTTAATAGGCGCAACAGGTGTTTCTTAGTGAATGCTTCTTTCCTGGTACACTGCAAACACGTGTTAATGTGAACATACGAGAACAGAGAGTGAAATTAAAAATTATAACTCATCATTGGAGAAGTTTATTTGGTTATCGACAGTCACCACAGATACATTATGTCTGTTAATGTAAGAAAGAAAAATTGAAGAAGTGTTAAGTAAATGTTTTGTATATTGTAAATAATAAAAAAGATTAAATAGAAATTAACAGCCATTGAAGAGGTGTTCTTAACAGAGTCTAGGGAGATGAGCTTTAATATGTGTATCCAATACTTTTCCACCTAACAGAAGTAAGGACCATAAGCTGGACCTGATTTTATATATTGGAGGGGGGCAGGATAGATGGACCTGTAGGATTTATCGTCTAATCCTTAGTCTGGTGAATCTATGGAATAAATGATCTGTACCTTATTATGGATGTATTGGAGAGTAAAGGACAGGCAGACCCTTAGAAGGGATGGCTCATGCCTAGGTCAGGTGGATCCATATAAGGAATGACCTGTAATGTTTCTTCACATACAGGAGTAAGGAAATGGATACCCACATCGCAAAGACAACAGAATATGTTCACAGTGTCTGTGCAGAGAATAAGGTGTGAGTGAGTGCAGTTCTTATAAAGGTATGAAACTGTACAGTTATGGTTAGTCACAGTGTTGAAGTGTTTTCCAAAGTTGTCAAAAGCAAATAGACTTACATGGGAAACGGCTGATGTTTTGAATCTTTGTTTACATATATAATGACTTATAACAAATCTTGAGATTTGGAATTGTGAAAAGTTGTATAGGGCAAAATGTCAACTCCTTAAAAGTACATCTCAATAAAGCTGAGACTATTTGGTTGTTATGAGCTACCATATTTTATGGACTGTAAAACACATTTTTCTCTTCAAAAAATTGCCTCAAAAATTCAGTTGCATCTTATACTCAAAATTAATATAAAAATGTCCAGTGTTTGATTCGACGTGAAGAATGTGAGTAGCAGGGATTCATAAGCTTGTTAACACCGTCTCCCTCCCTCCCGCCCTGCCATCACAAATCCAGAACACTGTCTACCCTATGTCTCATCACTGCAGTCATTCTGTGAACTTGAACTGAAAATGATTTGCATTATTGGTAACAGTACAACATTATTGTTAGTAGCAAGTTTTGTAATAGAAAAAATAGAAGGTTTTTCATGTGATACAGGCTATAAATTGAAAGTAATAGCAGATTCAGAAGAACATGGAAACAGAGCAGCTCAGCACCATTTCAACTCTCCACAAAAAAAAAAATGGACGAGCTAGTAAAGATCTGAAGAAAATGAAGAAGACTAAATGTGCAAATAGAGGACTGACTGCAAAATGTCCAAAACTAGATGATGAAATATTGAAATGCGTTCAAGGACACCATCAAAATGGCACTGGAATTATACAAAAGTGATTCAAATACATGCACGTAAGAGAGTGCTTCAGTGGAACTTAACAGATTTCAAGGGTAGAGTTAGGTAGTGCTACAGTGGACCTTAACAGACTTTAAGGGTAGAGTGGGTTGGTGCTACAGGTTTATGAAGCATCATGGACTTAGAGTGCGAACCAAGACCAAAATATCTCAGACAATGCCACAAGACTGTGAAGAGAAGATATTATCTTTCCATCGCTCTATTTTTCAACATCAAAAGAAAACTAGTGTTGACCTAATCCAAATAGCGAGTGTGGATGAAACTCCTCTGACATTTGATGTGCGAAGTGACAGAACTGTTGCCACGAAAGATACTAAAACTGTTACTATTGAAACAAGTGGACATGAAAAAAATACAATATACAGTTGCCCTTTCATGTTGTGCTGACAGTGCTAAACTTAATCTAATGATCATTTTCAAGTGCAAAACAAAGCCAAAACTTTCTGAATCACTGCTAGATGTTGTTCATATACATGACAAGGATTGGATGGATGAGGCTGGTATGAAATAAGGGATTAACAGAGTGTGGGAGAAAAGTAAAGTTGCTTCACTGAAGAAGGGTTATCTTCTGTTGCCATATCAGTTTAGTAGTCATTTGAAAAATTCTGTGCAAGAGAAATTGAGACAGGGAAATACAGAGCTAACTGTTGTTCCAGGCCGCAGCCTCTTGATGTCTCCATAAATAAATCATTTAAAGTGTGTATGAGAGAGGAATGGAACAAATGGATGATGATTCAAACCCAACATGAATTCATGGCAAAGGGAGCTTTAAATCAACCTACAGTCAAACAAGTGTGTCAGTGGATAAGTCAGTCATGGTCTTGAGCAGGAGAAGACATTGTTAAAACTTGCAAGAAGTGTGGCATAAGTAATGCTCCCTATGACAGTGAAGACCATATAAAGTATGAAGAGGACAAAGGTGACGATAAAAAGGAAGAAGAAGAAAGTTCCGTTGACAACTTTCAGGGATTTTAAAGTCCAGTTTGGTTTTATAAACTACGAACTTTTTTAGTCTGACATTGTTATCTAATAATACAAATGGTTAAAATGTTATTTTTAAAAAAATTGCTTAGAAATTTAGGCTGTAGCATCTTATAGTCCGTAAAAGACGGCTCTACTCTTTATTGATGCTGACAAGAACTTTGCATGAGTTTTGACAATGGAATGACGCATAAGGAAAGTAACTGGCTGTTATTAATAATGTAAAAAATATATAAACAGAAAACTGTTTGCTAGAGTGTAATAAAGAAAACAACTTAGTGTTTAAATCAATGTTCGCTCTTAATTTAAAGAAGATATACTAAGAAAGAAAAAAGATATCAAAAGAATGTGGTACCCTTTCATCATTTAAACTGAATAATAAATACTTATCCAAAATTGGAAATGCAAACTATGATTCATACTGTTGGTAAATCTAGAACTGTGAATTGAAATTGGCTGTCTTAAGATGCAGGAACATTCAGGTTTTGTTGAATGGAGAAATTCAGGAACATTCAGGTTTTGTTGAATGGAGAAATTCAATTCAGTCTCATGAGACATTTATTTTAGTACTGTAAAATATTTATTAAAAAGTACATTATAGTAAAGTCATAATTAGTTATTAAGTTAATTCACATGATATTTTTCATCTGAGTAGGGGGGATCTGTGGTGTAACAAGTTGTTGCACATCTCCCTCATAATCAGATGCAAGATGTTCATTAAAAAACATTGTTTAGGTAGTTAACATCTCGAGAATCTCCATTGCCCATGCCTTGTGCTGATGTATGTGCAGAGATGATGATGAGAGAAGCATGACCACAAGACATTGACAAAGCATTATGGTAACTGAGCATCTCTGCCTGCTGTGAATGGGTTGCTTATGATTTGACATCATGTGTTGACAGTGTGTTGAAAGGCAGAGAGAAAGAGGTGCTGCCTACAGTGTCAATGCCCATAAACAGTTGAACAAAGCTGAAGAGAAATTTCACTCTGTTCTGTGATATTATGAGATACACTTAAGAAATGTTGTTTTCATCAATATGAGATCTGTTCACCCAGAGTATATAAATGTTTCAGGAGAGCAACAAAATACAGAAGAGTTCTTTAAAAGGCAATTACATCATTTCATAACTTGAAGATTATAGAGCTCTCTTACAGCCCTTGACACTCTGCAAATGGAAACAAAGAGTTGGTGGCACTGCATAGCATGTGCATAGCATAAAGAAACTACAAGACTGTAGGAAAACAGTTAAAGTAAAAGGCCATTAACAATATTGAAATGACAGCTCATTAGTGAAATGTTTAGTTCAGTTAAAACATATAACCAGAGCCTTTTAGTACTTCAACACGTCATAATTTAGGTTCCAGAGCCTCTAAAGGAGAAGGAATGTTTCTACTGTTGTTGTTGTTGTTGTTGTTGTTGTGGTCTTCAGTCCTGAGACTGGTTTGATGCAGCTCTCCATGCTACTCTATCCTGTGCAAGCTTCTTCATCTCCCAGTACCTACTGCAATCTACATCCTTCTGAATCTGCTTAGTGTATTCATCTCTTGGTCTCCCTCTACGATTTTTACCCTCCACGCTGCCCTCAGTACTAAATTGGTGATCCCTTGATGCCTCAGAACATGTCCTACCAACCGATCCCGTCTTCTGGTCAAGTTGTGCCACAAACTTCTCTTCTCCCCAATCCTATTCAATACTTCCTCATTAGTTATGTGATCTACCCATCTAATCTTCAGCATTCTTCTGTAGCACCACATTTCGAATGCTTCTATTCTCTTCTTGTCCAAACTATTTATCGTCCATGTTTCACTTCCATACATGGCTACACTCCATACAAATGCTTTCAGAAATGACTTCCTGACACTTAAATCTATACTCGATGTTAAATTTTTCTTCTTCAGAAAAGCTTTCCTTTCCTTGCCATTGCCAGTCTACATTTTATATCCTCTCTATTTCGACCATCATCAGTTATTTTGCTCCCCAAATAGCAAAACTCCTTTACTACTTTAAGTGTCTCATTTCCTAATCTAATTCCCTTAGCATCACCCGACTTAATTCGACTACATTCCATTATCTTCGTTTTGCTTTTGTTGATGTTCATCTTATATCCTCCTTTCAAGACACTGTCCATTCCATTCAACTGCTCTTGCAAGTCCTTTGCTGTCTCTGACAGAATTACAATGTCATCAGCGAACCTCAAAATTTTTATTTCTTCTCCATGGATTTTAATACCTACTCCGAATTTTTCTTTTGTGTCCTTTACTGCTTGCTCAATATACAGATTGAACAACATCGGGGAGAGGCTACAACCCTGTCTTACTCCCTTCCCAACCACTGCTTCCCTTTCATACCCCTCGACTCTTATAACTGCCATCTGGTTTCTGTACAAATTGTAAATAGCCTTTCGCTCCCTGTATTTTACCCCTGCCACCTTTAGAATTTGAAAGAGAGTATTCCAGTCAACATTGTCAAAAGCCTTCTCTAAGTCTACAAATGCTAGAAACGTAGGTTTGCCTTTCCTTCATCTTTCTTCTAAGATAAGTCGTAAGGTCAGTATTGCCTCACGTGTTCCAGTGTTTCTACGGAATCCAAACTGATCTTCCCCGAGGTTGGCTTCTACTAGTTTTTCCATTCGTCTGTAAAGAATTCGTGTTAGTATTTTGCAGCTGTGACTTATTAAACTGATAGTTCGGTAATTTTCACCTCTGTCAACACCTGCTTTCTTTGGGATTGGAATTAGTATATTCTTCTTGAAGTCTGAGGGTATTTCGCCTGTTTCATACATCTTGCTCACCAGATGGTAGAGTTTTGTCAGAACTGGCTCTCCCAAGGCTGTCAGTAGTTCCAATGGAATGTTGTCTACTCCGGGGGCCTTGTTTCGACTCAGGTCTTTCAGTGCTCTGTCAAACTCTTCACGCAGTATCGTATCTCCCATTTCATCTTCATCTACATCCTCTTCCATTTCCATAATATTATCCTCAAGCACATCGCCCTTGTATAGACCCTCTATATACTCCTTCCACCTTTCTGCTTTCCCTTCTTAGCTTAGAACTGGGTTTCCATCTGAGCTCTTGATATTCATACAAGTCGTTCTCTTATCTCCAAAGGTCTCTTTAATTTTCCTGTAGGCAGTATCTATCTTACCCCTAGTGAGATAAGCCTCTACATCCTTACAGTTGTCCTCTAGCCATCCCTGCTTAGCCATTTTGCACTTCCTTTCGATCTCATTTTTGAGATGTTTGTATTCCTTTTTGCCTGCTTCATTTACTGCATTTTTATATTTTCTCCTTTCATCAATTAAATTCAATATTTCTTCTGTTACCCAAGGATTTCTACTAACCCTCGTCTTTTTACCTACTTGATCCTCTGCTGCCTTCACTACTTCATCCCTCAAAGCTACCCATTCTTCTTCTACTGTATTTCTTTCCCCCATTTCTGTCAATTGCTCCCTTATGCTCTCCCTGAAACTCTGTACAATCTCTGGTTCTTTCAGTTTTTCCAGGTCCCATCTCCTTAAATTCCCACCTTTTTGCAGTTTCTTCAGTTTTAATCTACAGGTCATAACCAATAGATTGTGGTCAGAGTCCACATCTGCCCCTGGAAATGTCTTACAATTTAAAACCTGGTTCCTAAATCTCTGTCTTACCATTATATAATCTATCTGATACCTTTTAGTATCTCCAGGGTTCTTCCATGTATACAACCTTCTTTCATGATTCTTAAACCAAGTGTTAGCTATGATTATGTTGTGCTCTGTGCAAAATTCTACCAGGCGGCTTCCTCTTTCGTTTCTTAGCCGCAATCCATATTCACCGACTATGTTTCCTTCTCTCCCTTTTCCTACTGACGAATTCCAGTCACCCATGACTATTAAATTTTCGTCTCCCTTCACTACCTGAATAATTTCTTTTATCTCGTCATACATTTCACCAATTTCTTCATCATCTACAGAGCTAGTTGGCATATAAACTTGTACTACTGTAGTAGGTGTGGGCTTCGTATCTATCTTGGCCACAATAATGCGTTCACTGTGCTGTTTGTAGTAGCTTACCCGCATTCCTATTTTCCTATTCATTATTAAACCTACTCCTGCATTACCCCTATTTGATTTTGTGTTTATAACCCTGTAGTCACCTGACCAGAAGTCTTGTTCCTCCTGCCACCGAACTTCACTAATTCCCACTATATCTAACTTCAACCTATCCATTTCCCTTTTTAAATTTTCTAACCTATTAAGGGATCTGACATTCCACGCTCCGATCCGTAGAACGCCAGTTTTCTTTCTCCTGCTAACGACATCCTCTTGAGTAGTCCCCGCCCGGAGATCCGAATGGTGGACTATTTTACCTCCCGAATATTTTACCCAAGAGGACGCCATCATCATTTAACCATACAGTAAAGCTGCATGCCCTCGGGAAAAATTACGGCTGTAGTTTCCCCTTGCTTTCAGCCGTTCGCAGTACCAGCACAGCAAGGCCGTTTTGGTTATTGTTACAAGGCCAGATCAGTCAATCATCCAGACTGTTGCCCTTACAACTACTGAAAAGGCTGCTGCCCCTCTTCAGGAACCACACGTTTGTCTGGCCTCTCAACAGATGCCCCTCCGTTGTGGTTGCACCTACGGTACGGCTATCTGTATTTACTGAGGCACGCAAGCCTCCCCACCAACGGCAAGGTCCATGGTTCATGTATATCACGTAAATGCCGTACTGAAGATATGTGTCCCTGTTCTCATGCTGTTTATGTGATGACTTAACATTATAGAAATTGTGCATTGAATGCTTTCACTGCAACCATTTGGCTCTGGATGGAAAGGACTATTGTGAAATTTTCGGATATTAAGCAGGAGACACAATTATTGCTTCAAGAGGTGCAACATAAAATTTGTACTTATCTGTAATTATAGTATTAAGAAAGCCAAATGTTAATATCCAATTATTAACCATCGTGTTTGTGACTGTCTTGCTTGCTGATCCAAAATCACAATGAACAAGGAAAGCTAATCTATTATTGCTAGAATATACTTACTCTTTGCACATATGCCACACAATCTTTGATGTACTTACTTTCATGTTCTCCACCAAAATTTCTTGTCCATTCATCTATCTGTCCTTCATAACCCACCAACAGGTGATGATTTGTGTGTTGCAATACATCGCTCCTCAACAATGCGGGAACCATTAAGTGTTGTCTGCAATTGCTATTTCTACACAGCAAGCCATCGTGTGTCACAAACTGTGGCTGTGACCTAAAAGGCTAACAGTATATGTCAGCTGCTTGTGCCTTTTGTCACTCTGACAAGTTTTTGCATAGTGCTTGCAGAGCCACAATTTTCCCGCTTATCGTATCTCCGTTAGTGTGTGTCTTTCCAGTTTATGCACCACTTTATAATGACACTTGCTGAGCTTCAATAATCAGTGCATTAATTGCATTAATCTACTGGAAGGGTCTTTCAATCCCATACTGTCACATAAGGGAAGCATGTTCATTAACTATCTTAAATGTTTGTCCACATACATAACGGCAAAAATAGATAATATAGCATTTCTTAGACTTTCGTTAAATAGTTGAGTTCCACCTTGTTCAATGGTCTCTGTGTATAAGCCACTGAATGTTCCCTATTATGCACGACTTGGCTCAAAACACAACTAATTTCCACATTGCTCATATCACAGGAGAGGATGAACTTTTGTTTGAAGTTAGGAAATACCATCACAGGACTCAATACCAAATACACGTTTTAATTTCCTAAATGTGACTTGGCACTCTGCTTACCACTTGAATTTCACTTGTTTTCTTAATATACGATTCAAGGACTCAGCCATTTATGCGAAGTCCATCATGAGCTTCGTATAATAATTACAGAGGCCAAAAAATACCTGTAACTGCTTTGTAGCCTGTGGCAGTACAAAATCACAACTTGCTGATATCAGACATGGATCAATTCTTACTCCTTCCTGGCTAATTACATGCCCTAGATTGTTTACTTATGTTTGAGAAAAATGACACTTATTGGCACTGAGTATCAGATGTACTGACTGAGCTCAGTTAAAGGCTTCTTCCAATTGTTTTACATGTTCTTCCACATCCTGTGAAAATACAATTGTCATCAAGATACACAGAGCATCTTTTAGGATTCATGGTGCATTTTTCGGTCCAAAAGGCATCCTGTGGTACTGGTAATCCCACATTCTGTCGAAAAATCTGTCTTTTGCCTGTCTTATGAAGCTACTTCAAGCTGGTGATAGCCACTCTTCAAATCCATGGACAAGAAGTACTTAAATTGACCCAGACAGCCAAATGTCTCCGTAATGTTTTAAGTGGGATGCACATTAGTGATAGCCTTTGCGTTTAAGAACTGATAATTGCAACAGAACATTTCCTGGTCTCGTCTATTGACATTTTGGGCATAATGACAACATTTTCACTCCAGGGGCTATCAGTATCGTCTACGATTCCATCAGCCAGCTGCTGATTGGTGAAATCATCCATCAAAGGTTGTTAATGCTTTGGGGTCCTGTATGGTTTTTTATATACAGGGGTGTTGCTTCCTGTTGGTGTCTTATGCTGTGCTATAGGCATTGATGGTACCAGACCCACTGGATTGAACAAATTTGTGGATCGAAGCAATAAGGTTCCATGTCTTCTTTGACTTTTCCTTGCAAGTGCTTGTGGCTGTGGTCATCACTAGACCTATCAGTATTGTCTTCTTCCAAAACCCTCAAACTGGCAAACAATGGGATTTTGTCAAACTAACCTCATCTGTGCCAAATTCGCCCTCTATATCTGTCACATGTTCTAGGCTCCTGCAAATCATACAATGGAACTTATCTAACTCTTCATTGTAGACCAATTGTTCTACTATGCACAACAATTCTCTTGGTGAGTCTGCACCTAACCCAGATAAATTTTCCTATACCTACTGGTATGTGTATGTGTACACAGTTTAGCTGCTAACACCTTCATGACAGACGTGCCTTGTGACATTATTTCACTAGCAGCTCTCTCCCCTAGCAGAAACAAAGTTCCACCAAGTTCAATCATATGCCACAAGAGGTTGATTATAGCATGGTCCTTAAGCATTTTATCCCCAATGCTAAAATGAGCAGTATTCTCCCCAATGATTCCACCTCATTGCTACCCAATCCACGTAACCTATACTGTGGAGACTGAAATCTCTTCCTACTTAAGAGGTCCACACCAACCATTGCCTCATATGCACCTGTGTCTACCAAGAATTTATATTCCTTTTTATCCACTGCCCCTGTCGAGCAACATCCATCTCTGCACACGTTCTTGCAGTTTACTGTTTTATTGGGAATGACCTCCTATGATCAAGGCACCCCCATTTATGTTTAATGCACACTTCTTTCTATTGTGGCTATTCTGCTTTCTATTTTTAAGCCATGCACTATATGTCGAACCTCATCATATTAAAAACACTGTGGATGGTGAAATTACTTCATTCTCACAAGCAAGTACACCTCACACACAAGACCACCATCTCCAGCAACTCGGACCAGAACGTGTCTTGTGGAATGGAAGCAGCAATCTGGAGGGGTAGGGAAGGGAAAGAGATAGCAGTGTACGGGTAGAAGGAGAAGAACAGCTCTGTTCACACCAATTCAGAAACGTTTCCCTTTCCCTGGCTAAAACACAGTCCCACATCATGTTTCTAAGTGTTGCCTAAACCATGGAATCATCCCCCCCCCCCCCCCCCCCCCCCCAATGAGACCTAATCATAAAAATTCCTTTATCTGGATCCCAGCCATCCTTCCACAATGACCTTCACCTTTTCAGATTTCACCAGTCCTCGGTCCTCACAAACCTGCTACTGCAAAAACACTTCTCCATAGCGCAGCATCCCAGAACCGCCTCTGTTCCCTCAGAAAGATACCATTACTGTGCAGTCCCTCCTGCATATATCACATCTCTGAAATGGAATCCCTCACTCTCCAGCATCTGGAGGAGCATTCCAGACACCATATCCATAAGTTATCAAGGCTGTTGACATTCTACTGCTGCCTCGGGGCACAAATCCAACCCCTGTCCTACCCAGTGTTCCTCCTCGTCAAACCCTCATAGCACCCAAACCCTGCACAGCTGATCTTTTCAATTTGCCACATCCCCCAAGAGTCCACCAAATCCAGAGCTGAAACATTCCTGTAACCTGTCCATCAAAATTCTCACCACCACAGTAGTTCATAAGTTTCAGTCCTCTCCAAAGGCCTCACATTTAGCCCTGCACCCAAGTTAACTCTGCTGGATTTGTCAAAGACCTAATCTCCTCCCCCCTCCTCCCCATCCTTGCAATGGAGACACTTCCTTGTCACCAATCTCAGCAGCCGAAGCCAACTGAATCCCAACAATGAAGCCTGCATGTCCCAGTTCATACTGCCATCCAGCCATGATCCTCCTCCCCTCCCACTTAACCACCTGCGGGTCACCTTCCAGTAGTTCCTTACCTCCAACTTGGACTCACCATCCTTCCCCATGTCCGTTCCTCAGAACACCAACCTTTCAGCAGAAGAAAAGACAGCTATACACGATCTTAAAACAAATCCTGACCAAATCGTGCTACCTGCAGACAAAGGTCCCACCACTGTTGTTATGAATCACAGTGACTACCTGGCAGAAGACTTCTGCCAATTATCTGATTACTCCACCTATAAATTTTGCCTGTTTATCCCATCCCAGAAGCCCAATGTAACCTCCAATCCCTACTTAAAGCCTTAGGCCCTTCCCAGAACCTCTCTCTGAAGACATTTCCTTCCTCAACCCCTGTAACACCCTGCATACCCACTTTCTACATGCTCCCCAAAATCTAAAAACCCAACACTTCTGTATGCCACATTGTGGCTAGTTATTGTGTCCCCACTGAAATATTTTGGCCCTCATTGACCAACAGTTCCAATCAACTGACCATAACCCAGCCCCCCACGTAAAAGATACTACACTCTTCCTTCACCGGCTCTCCACCACCCCCCTACCCCTTAAACTCTTGGATCCCTACTCATCACTGTTGATGCCACCTCCTTATACACCAACTTCCTTCACGCCTTAGGTCTTACACTACCTTTCCCACCATCCTTCAGATTCCAAACACACTGCCTCATTCCTCATACACTTTACTGACTTTATCCCAACACACAACTACTTCTCCTTTGAAGGGAAGGTATACAAACAAATCCGCAACACAGTCATGGGCACCTCAAGACACCCCCCTTTGCCAACCTGTTTATGTGTCATCTAGAGGAGACCTTCCTAGTCTCCCAAAATCCCAAACCCCTAGTCTGGTTCAGGTTCATTGATGATATCTTCATGATCTGGACTCATGGCCAGGATACCCTGCTTTCATTCCTTCACATCCTCAACACCTTCTCTCGCAGCTGCTTCACCTGATCCTTCTCAACCCAGCATACTACATTCCTGGACATTGACCTCCTCCTCTCTGATGGCTCTGTCCACACCTCTGCCCACATTAAACCCACCAACCACAAACAGTTCCTGCATTCTGACAGCTGCCATCCGTTCCACTCCAAAAAATCCCTCCCATACAGCCTGGGCACCCAGGAATGGTGTATTTACAGTGACAAGAACTCCCTTGTCCATTATACTGGGGATCTCACCAAGGCCTTCATAGACAGGCACTAACCCTCAGACATAGTGCGCAAACAGATCTCCCGTATCACTCCCCTCACATCCCCAATCCTCCCACCACCCCCAAGAACCAGTTACAAAGGAGTGCCCCTTTCATCACTCAGTACTGCCCTGAACTGGAACAGCTGAACCACATCCTTCTTTGGGGCTCTGATTACCTATCATCTTGCCCTGAAATGAGGGAATCACATGCTTGATTCCAATCACTGCTTCACTACGAGAGCCGTCTGGGTCCTCCCCTCCACCAACAGCTTTTCTGAACTGTGCAGATGGGAGTTATCCATAAAACACATCCTCCTCTCCTGAAATTATCCTGGCACCAATCAATAGTAACATACTGTCCCCACACCCTAAACCCAACATTTTCCACCCTCCTCTGTGCTATCATCTCCTCTCCATTCTTGTTTCACACTCACTTGATGTGCCATCCCCTGCCAATGCACCCACTCATCTTTCCCTGCTCCTTTCCTTTTTCACTCTAACCTCCCCCTCCCCTTCCCATCGCCCTACCCCAAAGCCTCTCGACATTGCACGTGTTGTCTGTCTAGTACCTGCACACTCTTTTCAGACAGTACTGCTCTTCCCTCCCCTCATCCATACACTGCTGTCCCTTTCCCTTCCCTGCCTCCTCCACATTGCTGCTTCCATTCAACGTGACAGTTGCACTCTGGTCCTAACTGATGGAGATGCCTGTCGTGTGTGTGAGGTGGTGTGCTTCATTATGAGAATGAATGTATGAAGCTAATGTGTAAGTGTCTTTTAATTGTGCCTGTCTGCAACTTCATGTGTTATTTTTAGAGTAAATAGAAGTCTATCTTTTCCTTACATTGTTTGCTGAAGCATTGTGCTTCTGTGATAAGCCCGTGAACTTTTCCCCGAAAAATCTTGCACTCTTTTGCTTGCAGACAGAATTGGCGAAGCCCTTCAGCCAGCAGGTCAAATGTCTGTGTTTCACTAAGAGTTTCATGCTGTGTGACTTATGTTTTAGTATCACCCATCAACCGCAATTAAGTGAGACAACATGTCACACTGGACCAATTCCCTAACTACTGCTTCCTTCACATCATACAGAAAGACAATACGTCCTTTTCTAGTTCTCTTTGCATTTCTTCACTAGTGTGGCTTCATTGACATTTGATGTGACTGCACCAGTTATACGTGGAACAACGGTTCGCACTGTGAGTGGTGGCAGAGTTAAAAGAATGTTTTAGGCCATTGCAGAGAAGGGAGATGTAAGAGAGGAAATGCTGACATAATCCATTCATATTGCCTACACAGCTTGCTACATTTAATTTTTCCATGCAGTGATGATGGGTCGAGTATGTTTCACACAACTTTTTGGAGGAACTGACGTAATCGTGATGTGGAGGCACCGTGAAGGTGCCCAGGGAACGAGGCTATCAATTTGTCGATCGCTATAATGCCAAGTTGACATTTATGGACGTGTTAGTGACGCGAGAATCTGAGTTGTAGGAAGAACTCTTTTGGGGAATATGTTTGTGGTTGCACAATGTGCAGAATATTTATGACAAGGAAGAATATGAATGTTATTGCTCATCATTTCACTTGCAGCAAGTTAAACTGTCCTCCTATATTCTCGCCTAAACACACACTTGGAAACTGCCACATATTCGGAAATAAATGGCAAAGTATTTGTGACAAGGAACAATATGAATTTTATTGCTGCTTGTTTCCCTCGCAGGAATGTAAGCTGTAAGCTGTCCTCTTAGGTTTTTGGTTAGTCACATACTCGGAAATCGCCACACATTCAGAAATAAAAAAAGGCAAATATTTATTTATCCTTCATTCTCTAATCAGACAGAAATGTTAAATAACATCAAATATTGCAGAACATATTGTATTCAGCCATAACAAAGTTCCAGAATGCGATAACGATAACCTCTAACTCAGCTAACCACAAGGTTATCCATTATGCCATAGCTTACTTATCTGAATTTTTTATTGTACGTGGGCAGGGAAGATGGAAGAAGGTTGTTGTGTCCATCTTATTACGACAATGTACAGGAGAGTGAGTGGTCAGGACTTGTGAGTGGGCATCCAGGGCTGCGGTTAAATGACTGAAGAGAATACATTTCAGTATACGGTATACAATGACTGAAGAGAATACTTTTCAGTATACGGTATACAGTGGGCACACCTAGGGTCAGAAGTCACCAGGCTTAGGCCAGTCTAGGAGGTCGGACAACTGATTGACGTGGGCAACAGAAGGGGAGGCAGTTCATGTTAATTGATGTGGGTGGCCGGTAATCTAACGCAGAGTCAGTGGCTCTACCTCCCAAAAAGATGTCTGATCTGCCCGAGGTCTGGAACTCAAAAGAGAGAGAGCCAACTGTGTTCTGCACTGCAGAATCCTCCAGTACCCACACATGTGACCTGTATCCCACGCACACTATTGGCTAAAACTGATGGCGTGAATTTGGTAGCAATTTCAGCATATGGCTCAAGGCGTCTCTTTGTCAGCAGCTTTAACTGGACAGAACTGCCTCATTTCTGGAAGGCAGGCAATTTGTGTTACATAGGCACAGTGGAAGTTGCTCTGAGAGAAAGCTTATAAGGATTTGAACGAGCCTTTGAAATAAATTTTTTAAACCAATTCCCTAAAATATTCCTTCATTGGCTGCCAACCTGTACATTCCTTCCCCCTTCCAGAGGAGCGGTGACTCGCATTGTTTACAAAAGGATGTCAGTCGCTCCCCAGAAAGACAGTTTGCCCTAGTAGGGGCTTTAATACTATGGGAGGGATCTGTTACAATATTTTGTGTAGTGTATGTAAGTAGGAGGGGACTTAACATATAGTCAAGTTTATCAAATTTCATAAATTAAGAAAACAGTAAAATATTAACTTCAAATTTTGTGCAGAAATGCAATAGATCCTGTAATAATTGAAATCATCACTGTCCATATAATCAACTCTTAAAATAAACGAAGATAATCATGCCAGATTAAGTACATTCACAAAAGAGTAATAACCTAAGTAAAATCTTACTACATCTTCTGAATATATTTTTGCAGGTAATAGGTGAACAAATGCTGCAGGTTACAAAATATTAACACATTTCAGTAAAATGGAGTCCAAGGGATAGGTTACCATAAAACACATATAACCCGAACCGTATGTATTAACCCATGTAAAAATACAGAATACTGGAATTATGGATGAAATCAGGGGATAGCAAAGGCTACACATCAAAACCTATGAATTTCTAATATTAACCTTCTTCCTCCTCAGTTTAAAATATCTTAAATTGCTTCATAGAGCAATGGTCCTCCAAAACATGCCATATTGGAATACTTGCAAACACAAAGTAAGAGAGGAAGACAGTGAAATATTACACGTAGGCCAAAGTTACTCAGTAGTTTTGACAGAAAAAATTGTAGCATAAAGTAGCCAGAGCATCTGATGAGCTTTCACGGCCTCGACTCTGATACATCACTGGAAGTGGCTAATACAGCCAAATAATAGTGAAAATCTCAGAAAAGCAAAAGAAAAGATATACTTGTTCATTTAAAAACATTTTAAATTACCTCATGGGGTAATAGTCCTTATGCACATCACCTACCTTGTCATGTAAATTAGTGAGTCAAAAGAGAGGGTAATGAAAATTAACAAGGTTGTGGTTTGAATGGTTAAGAACTTCCCAGTCATCACACAGACTTAATATTTTTCCCAATAGTATCACTAAAGCACAATGTTTTACAAACCTGTTAACAATAACCATTAACAAGCTGTTCTCTGTAACTAAAATTACAACTAGAAAAACTGAAGGACAGAACCACAACAGCACTTGTTTGATTGTGAGATCGGTTACAACCTTATTTTTTCCTCTAAAATGACAAAGTTGTAAAAAAAATCTGTCCTGTCAACTGTTCTTTGAGTTTACAGTTTTCAAACTATCGGGGGACCTTCATTGGCGTAGCATAAGCTTGGAAAGCAAAGTAGCAACACAAGGCAATACTCTAGAAAAGACACAAATTACAATACGTGTCCACAGTGACAAAACAACTACCAATATCCTCGTCCTGTTCATGAATCTTCAGATAAAAGAAGGGAAAGAATGCAGTGAGCTTATAAACTGTTCACGAAATACAAAATGGTTCAGGGCTACAATGTGGTTCTGCATGACAGAAGCCCACACACTGTCTGTAAAAGAAATGCACACACTGTCTGTAAACAAACTTCCAACTGACAGGAGAAGAGCACATGGCTTGTCCGGCATGGAAGGAGATATATGCATGTGTGGCATTGACAAACTTTAATAGTTCCTCTCTCTAGCAGAGTGCTGTGTAACGCATGTCTTGCGGGAGGGGAAAGAGCGGAAGGGTTGGTGCAAGGAAGGATGAAAGGCGAGAGGAGTGAGGGGGAGGCAGTACTTTCAGCACTTGGCACAGCACACTTATGCTTGCTAAAGTGTCTTGAACAAAACGTTTTTTGAAGCACCGGTGGTGGCGTGTACCGGCAGTATAACACAAACTACGCACAAAAACAGAGAAAGACAATGCTGGCTAACAGACAGCCAAATGCTGGCAATAATCCACAGAGAGTGGCACCAAATTTGTACATGAAGAAATCCTTACTGTTGTAGGACAAAAAACAAGGGTTAACTCGGACAGTTAGTACAGTACTTGTTTTAAAATTAATGCATAAATAGGGTGACAGAGTGCATCTCTGTGTTGAATTTCAGCAAACACAAAATTCATAAAATGCTGGCCAGTCATTTTAGGAATTAGTCTGCATAAAAACAACTATAGAGTCACCTTAAGACGACGAAAATTCCATTACATAAAGGTCAGAGTGTGTAATAGAATACTGCAGGACTAAATGTACCATGTAAAACAAGTAGGTAAGAAAAAAGTAAATTTTAATTTTACATGACACGGGACAGGAACATTTTGTAAAGACAGACTTAAAGGAAACAGTCAATGCGATGGACATGAGAATTTAAAATGCGCAATCATTTGTAACCCTTAGTGACAGCTTGAAAGAAAGAAATAAATGCTTCTAAACCGACAGTGGACTTAGCTCATCTGCAAAGCACTGGAACAGTGGAACATTAGTTACAGAAGTTAAATGAAAATTCAAAGTGTCACAATCTATTGAACAATAAAAGACAAATAGAATAGACACATCAAAGAGGGGTTCCACACTCGAAGTTAGACAACAAAACGAAACATTCAATGAAGCAGACTTGTAAAAAGTAGCATTGTAGGCAAAGATAAACTTAATGTATTCTTTCGAAAGACAAAACAAAAACCTCGTCAGTAAAAGCAATCTACAAGTGAAATACAGTAAAACACCAAAATTCTATAACAAAGCTGAATAATGCAAATAGCTCACCACATCACAAAGACCTGTACAGTAGTTGGGAGGGGTACCTATAAACATCTCAAAATCTTCAAAATATCTAAACTTTCTGCATAATGCAAATAGGCATGCATGTGGGCCATTCTTCTCACAAAACTATTAACATTTACTCATAACCACTTAAAACTTAGTAAATACTATGCAATAATCAACTGAGCAAGTGCATTGTCACAAATAAATTCTTGGTTAAAGAAAAATTACAACTTAAAACAAAAGTAGTGAACAAAAGATCTTACGAAAGATGATGGAATACTTCTCCACAATGTTCATTACAGTTTAAGCTCATTCAGAACCTATAAAATAAATGATTTATAAATTAAATGAAAATTATACTTAATTTACGACGGACTAGACAAAGAGGGAGAAAAGTGGTAGCATGTGGATGCGTGGCTGGCTCATTGCAAGGTGACAGCTGTGCCAGTCCACGTGTTTGGGCCATGTGGTCTCTGCTTATAGTAAGCGTTCCCTGGTAACATAGCTAGTAATTTAAATGACTCAAAAAAACAAAACAAAAATGTAGTCTCAACTGGAAACTTCCTGCATGGTAGAATGAATCTTGGTTAACAGTTCTGCTCCGTCCTCTGGGGGTGAGAGCATAAAATAGACCATTTAACATCACTGGATCATCTCTCATACAATCACCAATTAAAACAACTGACACAGGAACTCTCTCCTGCACCTTCAACCACATTATCAACAGGAGGACCTCTTGCCTGCTCACCAATAACCTCAATAAAACAACCTCGTACATATCTTCATGTTAACAAAACTACTCTGCCCTCTGGGGGATAACAGCTGGAAGTCTTCATATCCTCACTTATCAACTTACAGGGGTATAACAAATCAATTCTCTTTCATCATTATAACTGTTATTACAGAACATCACTTAATACACTTAGCTTCATGCATTGAGTTAACCAGTCAAGCAACTACCATTTACAAAAAACAGAAGGCATGGATAGAAAAAGAATAAAAGGTCAAGAAAGAGAATGCAGAAAGAGGAGAAAGAGAAGGCAGAAAAAGTTCAATCCTTTTATTCTGCAATCTGGTATGTCACACACAGCGTCCTATCATTTTCGGCAACACGACAAGTGCTAATCGTGTAATTACGAATGTGTGCGCGCTTGGAGCCTAAAGTCGCCCAGTACCAATAGTAAACTATTGACCTTACCAGGATCACCAGAATCCAATAGTTTGTCCCTTTTCTTAAAAGGCTTAAACATTGATTTCTCATCTGTGCCTGATCTTGCAATACAACTAAACTCCCATCAAAGGTTTAGTGTGCCAACGATTTTGGAAACCTTGCAGACATGGTTATAGAGGCATAGGGGTTTACAGAGCCCTTAAAGTGGTCATGGCTGTGGAGCAAGGAGTAGGAACCTATTTTCATCAGAGGGCACAGAAATGATGCTAATAGGAAACATGAAAGAAGAGAGAATCGATCGTGACAAAAATGAAATGGAAGACAACTCCACAAACGGCTGGGAGACTCTGTGGTTGCTCAAACACACTGAGCAAGCCACACGTCCCTTGGGATTAATCAAAAGCTTTCAAAAATATACTTTGAGAAACTAATCATCAAAATAACAACAGAGCTTAAAGTTGTTGTTGTTGTCTTCAGTCCTGAGACTGGTTTGATGCAGTTCTCCATGCTACTCTATCCTGTGCAAGCTTCTTCATCTCCCAGTACTTACTGCAGCCTACATCCTTCTGAATCTGCTTATTGCATTCATTTCTTGGTCTCCCTCTATGATTTTTACCCTCCACACTGCCCTCCAATGCTAAATTTGTGATCCCTTGATGCCTCAGAACATGTCCTACCAACCGGTCCCTTCTTCTTGTCAAGTTGTGCCACAAACTCCTCTTCTCCACAATTCTATTCAAAACCTCCTCATTAGTTATGTCCTCTACCCATCTAATCATCAGCATTCTTCTGTCGCACCACATTTCAAAAGCTTCTATTCTATTCGTGTCCAAACTATTTATCGTCCATGTTTCACTTCCATACATGGCTACACTCCATACAAATACTTTCAGAAACGAGTTACTGACACTTAAATCTATACTCGATGTTAACAAATTTCTCTTCTTCAGAAACGCTTTCCTTGACATTGCCAGTCTACATTTTATATCCTCTCTACTTTGACATCATCAGTTATTTTGCTCCCCAAATAGCAAAACTCCTTTACTACTTTAAGTGTCTCTTTTCCTAATCTAATTCCCTCAGCATCACCCGACTTAATTCGACTACATTCCATTATCCTTGTTTTGCTTTTGTTGATGTTCATCTTATATCCTCCTTTTAAGACACTGTCCATTCCGTTTTACTGCTCTTCCAAATACTTTGCTGTCTCTGAGAGAATTACTATGTCATCGGCGAACCTTAAAGTTTTTATTTCTTCTCCATGGATTTTAATACCTAGTCCGAACTTTTCTTTTGTTTCCTTTATTGCTTGCTCAATATTGAACAACATCGGGGATAGGCTACAACCCTGTCTCACTCCCTTCCCAATCACTGCTTCCCTTTCATACCCCTCGACTCTTACAACTGCCATCTGGTTTCTGTACAAATTGTAAATAGCTTTTCGCTCCCTGTATTTTACGCCTGCCACTTTCAGAATGTGAAAGAGAGTATTCCAATCAACCTTGTCAAAAGCTTTCTCTAAGTCTACATATGCTAGAAACGTAGGTTTCCCTTTCCTTAATCTTTCTTCTAAGATAAGTCGTAGGGTCAGTATTGCCTCACGTGTTCCAACATTTCTACGGAATCCAAACTGACCTTCCCCAAGGTCGGATTCTATCAATTTTTCCATTCGTCTGTAAAGAATTCGCGTTAGTATTTTGCAGCTGTGACTTATTAAACTGATAGTTCGGTAATTTTCACATCTGTCAACACCTGCTTTCTTTGGGATTAGAATTAGTATATTCTTCTTGAAGTCTGAGGGTATTTCGCCTGTCTCATACATCTTGCTCACCAGATGGTAGAGTTTTGTCAGGACTGGCTCTCCCAAGGCCGTCAGTAGTTCTAATGGAATGTTGTCTACTCCCGGGGCCTTCTTTCGACTTAGGTCTTTCAGTGCTCTGTCAAACTCTTCACGCAGTATCGTATCTCCCATTTCATCTTCATCTACATCCTCTTCCATTTCCATAATATTGTCCTCAAGTACATCGCCCTTGTATAGACCCTCTATATACTCCTTCCACCTTTCTGCTTTCCCTTCTTTGCTTAGAACTGGGTTTCCATCTGAGCTCTTGATATTCATACAAGTGGTTCTCTTATCTCCAAAGGTCTCTTTAATTTTCCTTTAGGCAGTATCTATCTTACCCGTAGTGAGATAAGCCTCTACATCCTTACATTTATCCTCTAGCCATCCCTGCTTAGCCATTTTGCACTTCCTATCGATCTCATTTTTGAGACGTTTGTATTCCTTTTTGCCTGCTTCATTTACTGCATTTTTATATTTTCTCCTTTCATCAATTAAATTCAATGTTTCTTCTGTTACCCAAGGATTTCTACAAGCCCCTGTCTTTTTACCTACTTGATCTTCTGCTGCCTTCACTACTTCATCCTTCAAAGCTACCCATTCTTCTTCTACTGTATTTCTTTCCCCCATTCCTGTCAATTGTTCCCTTATGCTCTCCCTGAAACTCTGTACAACCTCTGGATCTTTCAGTTTATCCAGGTCCCATCTCCTTAAATTCCCACCTTTTTGCAGTTTCTTCAGTTTTAATCTACAGTTCATAACCAATAGATTGTGGTCAGAGTCCTCATCTGACCCTGGAAATGTCTTACAATTTAAAACCTGGTTCCTAAATCTCTGTCTTACCGTTATATAATCTATCTGATATCTTCTAGTATCTTCCATGTATACAACCTTCTTTTATGATTCTTGAACCAAGTGTTAGCTATGATTAAGTTATGCTCTGTGCAAAATTCTACCAGACGGTTTCCTCTTTCATTTCTCTCCCCCAATCCATATTCACCCATTATGTTTCCTTCTCTCCCTTTTCCAACTCTCGAATTCCATTCACCCATGACTATTAAATTTTCGTCTCCCTTCACTACCTGAATAATTTCTTTTATCTCATCATACATTTCATCAATTTCTTCATCATCTGCAGAGCTAGTTGGCATATAAACTTGAACTACCGCAGTAGGCATGGGCTTCGTGACTGTCTTGGCCACAATAATGCGTTCACTATGCTGTTTGTAGTAGCTTACCTGCACTCCTATTTTTTATTCATTATTAAACCTACTCCTGCATTACCCCTATTTGATTTTGTATTTATAACCCAGTATTCACCTGACCAAAAGTCTTGTTCCTCCTGCCACCGAACTTCACTAATTCCCACTATATCTAACTTTAACCTATCCATTTCTATTTTTAAATTTTCTGATCTACCTGCCCGGTTAAGGGATCTGACATTCCACGCTCCGATCCGTAGAACGCCAGTTTTCTTTCTCCTGATAATGACGTCCTCTTGAGTAGTCCCCGCCCGGAGATCCGAATGGGGGACTATTTTACCTCCGGAATATTTTACCCAAGAGGGCGCCATCATTATTTAACCGTACAGTAAAGCTGCATGCCCTCGGGAAAAATTACGGCTTAGTTTCCCCTTGCTTTCAGCCGTTCGCAGTACCAGCACAGCAAGGCCGTTTTGGTTAGTGTTACAAGGCCAGATCAGTCAATCATCCAGACTGTTGCCCCTGCAACTACTGAAAAGGTTGCTGCCCCTCTTCAGGAACCACACGTTTGTCTGGCCTCTCAACAGATACCCCTCCGTTGTGGTTGCACCTACGGAACGGCCATCTGTATCGTTGAGGCACGCAAGCCTACCCACCAACGGCAAGGTCCGTGGTTCATGGGGGTAGGGAGCTTAAAGTAAGTGTAATAAATTTACTGCAGTACACAGATTCAATGGAAGTATGTGTTTAAACTGTACATTCAACATACCTTCCAATAACTACACTCACAAAAATTTAAAAGTTCAAATGTCTGCATGCCACAGTTGTTGTTGTTGTTGTGGTCTTCAGTCCTGAGACTGGTTTGATGCAGCTCTCCATGCTACTCTATCCTGTGCAAGCTTCTTCATCTCCCAGTACCTACTGCAACCTACATCCTTCTGAATCTGCTTAGTATATTCATCTCTTGGTCTCCCTCTACGATTTTTACCCTCCACGCTGCCCTCCAATACTAAATTGGTGATCCCTTGATGCCTCAGAACATGTCCTACCAACCGATCCCTTCTTCTGGTCAAGTTGTGCCACAAACTTCTCTTCTCCCCAATCCTATTCAATACTTCCTCATTAGTTATGTGATCTACCCATCTAATCTTCAGCATTCTTCTGTAGCACCACATTTCGAAAGCTTCTATTCTCTTCTTGTCCAAACTATTTATCGTCCATGTTTCACTTCCATACATGGCTACACTCCATACGAATACTTTCAGAAATGACTTCCTGACACTTAAATCTATACTGGATGTTAACAAATTTCTCTTCTTCAGAAACGCTTTCCTTGCCATTGCCAGCCTACATTTTATATCCTCTCTACTTCGACCATCATCAGTTATTTTGCTCCCCAAATAGCAAAACTCCTTTACTACTTTAAGTGCCTCATTTCCTAATCTAATTCCCTCAGCATCACCCGACTTAATTAGACTACATTCCATTATCCTTGTTTTGCTTTTGTTGATGTTCATCTTATATCCTCCTTTCAAGACACTGTCCATTCCATTCAACTGCTCTTCCAAGTCCTTTGCTGTCTCTGACAGAATTACAATGTCATCGGCGAACCTCAAAGTTTTTATTTCTTCTCCATGAATTTTAATACCTACTCCGAATTTTTCTTTTGTTTCCTTTACTGCTTGCTCAATATACAGATTGAACAACATCGGGGAGAGGCTACAACCCTGTCTTACTCCCTTCCCAACCACTGCTTCCCTTTCATGTCCCTCGACTCTTATAACTGCCATCTGGTTTCTGTACAAATTGTAAATAGCCTTTCGCTCCCTGTATTTTACCCCTGCCACCTTTAGAATTTGAAAGAGAGTATTCCAGTATGCCACAGTACATATCTACAATTGCCAGACAGTTGTCGCGTCGTGACACATAGTAGCAGCAGTGACACTGGGGCAGCATCTGAGGGCCGTACGTACACGGCACTCGCATAGCAGTGGCATGGGCGGCGGGGCAGCTGACTGCACAACGGCGAAAGTACGCAGCCCGGGCATCGATGCCAGGACCCTAACACGATGGCAGCAAGGAGCTGACCAGCGGTGAATGTGGGACAGCGGCGCGGCAGCAGGTGGGTCTCGCAGCGAGGTGACGACAGCAGAGCCAGCGATGCGGACAACTTGGTCGGTGCGTGGCGGCAAGGCCTTCGTGGCCTACCACACTGCACTCAGCAAACGGGCGACATCAGTGGTGACGGAGATGGGCGACGACAGTGGCAGGTGGGCAGCGGCAGTGGAATGGAAGCCGTGCCAACCACGATCAGCCGAACAGCACGCCTGTGCACTTGGTGGGCCATGGCAGCAGCAAGGATGCATTGCATGTTTTCCTTTCATGCTTCTGCCCTCTCAGAGTTACCTGGTGGTGACGGAGAAGCTGGACCTTCTGTGACCATCAAACTGGGCCAGAGCGCACGCAGTATGCGCATGTGCTGTGAGGCAGTTTGCTGAACTCAGTGCGCACATGTTGGTGCAGCATGCTGCAAGAGGCACTGCCCCAGGCACTGGTATGTGCGCATGCAGCATCTGGCAAAGCATCGTAACCAACCCGCTTCAGCAACCAGGCTCAGCTCGTAAGAGGAGAATAACAGCAGTGAATACTGAGCGCCCACACAACATCAAACATGAACCAAAAGTAAACAGCCACCCTATAGACCGAATGGGGAATGAACTGCGATACTGACACCAATGTACAGGGGCAGGGAAGGGGGAAGAAGGTCGTTGCATCCAACCTATTACGACAGAGTACAGGAGGTCGAGCGGTCAGGACTTGTGAGTGGGCATCCAGGGCTACAGTTAATGACAGAACAGGAAATTAGGTAAAATGAAGAGAATATATTTCAATAGACGGTATACAATGGGTGCACCTAGGGTTGGAAATTATCAGGTTTAGGCCAGTCTAGGAGGTTGGACAACTAATTGAAGTGGGCAATGGAAGGGGAGGCAGTTCATGTTAATTGATGTGGGTGACAGGTAATTGAACGCAGAGCCAGAGGTTCTGCCTCCCAAAAAGATGTCTGTTCTGCCTGAGGTCTGGAACACGAGAGAGAGGCAACTACGTTCTGCACTGCAGAATCCTCCAGCATCCACACATGTGACCTGTATGCCACGCACGCTATTGGCTGAAACTGATGGCATGTATTCGCTAGCAGTTTCAGCATAGGGCTCAAGGCGTCTCTTGTCAGCAGCTTTAACTGGACAGTGGCCAAACACACATCCCCATGTTAGATACTGATACCTTTCACAGTTTTCCAGTTTGATTCACTAAGTGCATCTGTAACGCCGGAAATGCGTATCCTCCTATTTCCATTGTACTATAATTTTTTTTCTTATTTTGTTGCCTGAAGATATGACATTTGTGTCTTTATGTATTGTAATTGTTTTACGATTTTTGTGTGTGTGTGTGTGTGTGTGTGTGTGTATATATATATATATATATATATATATATATAAACAAAGCTTACCAAATGAAAGTGCTGGCAGGTCGACAGACACACAAACGAACACAAACATACACACAAAATTCAAGCTTTCGCAACAAACTGTTGCCTCATCAGGAAAGAGGGAAGGAGAGGGAAAGACGAAAGGATGTGGGTTTTAAGGGAGAGGGTAAGGAGTCATTCCAATCCCGGGAGCGGAAAGACTTACCTTAGGGTAAGGCATTTCCGCTCCCGGGATTGGAGTCATTCCAATCCCGGGAGCGGAAAGACTTACCTTAGGGTAAGGCATTTCCGCTCCTGGGGTTGGAATGACTCCTTACCCTCTCCCTTAAAACCCACATCCTTTCGTCTTTCCCTCTCCTTCCCTCTTTCCTGATGAGGCAACAGTTTGTTGCGAAAGCTTGAATTTTGTGTGTATGTTTGTGTTTGTTTGTGTGTCTGTCGACCTGACAGCACTTTCATTTGGTAAGTCACATCATCTTTGTTTTTAGATATATTTTTCCTACGTGGAATGTTTCCCTCTATTATATATATATGTCAATGTATAATTGGTTTGTTTTGTAAATATTATTTGTATTTTTACGCTGGGTCTTGCCTAGGGAAAACTATGCTATCGAACGATTACATCGATAGGTTATGAGGAGAACCAAAGTGTTTAGGATCTTGGGTAGTGTTAACTCTGCCTCGTGGAGCGTGGGCAGAGCAGAGTCTGGCTGGAGTAGGGCGGTGGAGCAAGTGTGTTGAGTGACGCTCCCGCGAGTTGCCGCACTTTCGGGGTTTGGCAGCATGTAATTGCGGTCAACTTGTTATGATAGTTTCTGGCATGGCGTCGCAGATGGGAAACATTAGCTGGCACACATCAAGAGTCCATTTCGCCCAGTAACCGTGTCAACAAGAAGGCGCGCCAACATCCAGCTTCTGCAACAGCGACGGCTGACAATAAGTGATTGTCGCCACCTCCTCGATCGACGACTTCAAACCTTCAATCAACCGACAAGAAAGACTGAAAGCACGTAAAGTTTTAGAACTGTATGGCAGACCTCAGCTTTTCAAACTGTTCCATTTGCATCACTAAAATACAGCAATTTAGCATGAACCTTTGTTGCTGATTGTCCCAATTGCATTACCAAGCAGGATCCCTTCCTTTTCCGAAATGAACCCGAGTGTCTTTGAAATTCAAACGCCAGCATTAAAGTAAAACAGTGAAATGGAATCTTATTAATTTCAAAGTTCAGTTAAAGTATTCATAGCTGGCTGCAATAACCAAACAGAACTATATTTAGATTACACGAGCACAAATTAAGAGTGCGAGTTTTGTTACCATATTTTAGCTTACCTGTGACTGCAGCTCAGCTTGGTAAACACTAAATTTTACTACTGTTAATTGTTCAAAATCATTTAATTCAAGTTCAAAGTTAAATCTCTTATTTCTAAATTGCATAGATTCAAGTTGCTTTCGAGATGATTTTTGAGGTAGCCCAAGACTAACCTTATTTTATTTTATTTTATTTCGTAGTGCTTAGAAACAAAGTTCACTATTAATTTCAGTCACTATTATTATTTCTTTTGCTAAATTAAGTCAGAGTGTAGCGAAATTTATTATTTCTGACAAACATTCAGTTTTCACACAACACGTGTCAACCTTCAGTTGCCACGCTTCTAGTGCTTGTTAAATGTGCATTAACCTTTCTTTTTCAGTTATTATAGTAGTTCTCCATAGGACTGGTGACTGTAATTTTCCACAAATCTCAAATATCTAATTAACGTCAGTTAATTGTTAATGTAATGACCGCACATTTACCTTCTTTATTAACTTTACCGTTTTTCAAAATTAATTTCCACCAATTTCATTTGCATTTTTCCTTTCATTTAGATGTAACCCTTCATCCCTCTTTACCAACAGATTAACTTCAGTGACAATTGCTTTTCCCAAATTTCCGTTAGGTACACGCAGTTTAATTTTTCTCTGTCATTAAGGTCGATAAGTGAGGGGGAGGTTACACATCTATTTTTGCTTTTTTTCTGAGTGAACACAAAGGAAAGAGGTCTCAATACTGTGTGTTTTATGTATAATTTGTGGTCGTTGCATATAGGAAAATAGCTCGATTACCTTGTATCTGGATACCAATTTCAATTTATTGACAAGTTTTTACTTGCTGTTACATATGTGTGATTCCTTAGGAATGGTTGAAATTCATTACGACAAATTATTGTATAAACATTGTACAATACATTTAATTTCCTTCACTTACGCAGATTTTACACAATGTATTAATGAAGATTATATTTTTAATCATATACGTCAGTTACATATGTTTTTTCTCCAATTTTGGAGGTTTTAACATTTTCCTTGATTCCACATTTTCCTCAATTTTCTGTTATTCTAGTCTGGACCGCACAATAATGTAAAATAGGGGTTTGGCAGTGCCTTAGTACACAGTAATACAAGCCCTTACAAATTACAATGCTGGCACCACTCTTCCACACAGTTATCCTGGGACTATGAAAGGTCTGCATTCAGTTATTCTGGTGCATACAGTTATCCTGGAACTATGAAAGGTCTGCAGGTTCTTGTGGCCTACACAATGTCCTATGTAGATTCTTCCAAGTCAACATGACCCCATGACATGAAAGAAAACAGAAAACAGGCCAACTAAAATTGATCACTTACTGCACTGTGTGATGGGCAGATGTTGATGGCTGCTGACATACAGTTGTGGCTCTCTGATGGTGGCAGTAGCTGATGTCAGTTGTCCCGATGCCGAATTTGTAGGATGTCAGTAATCACAGCCTCTGACCCCAAATTTGTAGGACTGCAGGTTCTTCTGGTGTCAAATTTAGATACATCCAAAGGACTAACTCAAACCCCATAATGTGTATAAGAACTTTATGCAGTGCACTGCTGTGTAGGACTGCTGTGCATTGCATAGGCCCGTTCTTTCCTATGTTATCATGCCAGTATACATCAGTAACAGCGACTGCTTAAAATCACATACGTAATACAAATTTTTCTGTTGAATTCAACTAGATGAATAACGCTTTCCCAACTGTAACATAATATTTTATTCACTCATGTTTTAATACTATGGACTGCTGTAATTAAGAATGAAAAATGAGCGACTTTATTGTGTCTAAGATTGCTATTTTACAGAAATTTAGTTAAGATTGAAGTACTAAAATTGTTCTTTTACAGTTAAGAGTGAAGCACTGCTAAACGTTTATCTCCACGGAGGTAACTTTCCATTTGGAGATATCTGAGAGGGGCATTTTCACGGTGACGATTAAGACGAATTTCCAATGTGTGTAAGTGAAACTTTGTTTCATTTACAGATTCTAAATATTCTTCTTCCTCTCCTGCAGTCACACTGTCCCTTTCTTCTTCCATCCATACTGATTTTGCCTGTAATGCCTGAGATCCCTGGAGTGGAAAGAAAAATAGTTCACCATAAACATGGCATGCATGAACAGTTTTAACGAACAAGTGATTCAGAAATTATTTTTGATGTAAAATAGTGTTAATAGTGTAATTAATATTCTAAGTAGCACTGCAAGCCTGATAGTATAATCTTTTGCTATTACCATGGAAAGAAATGAAGAGACTGGTATTACCAAACAATGGAAACTCCAGGTATGAATATCAACAATGTAGGAAAAAACAGATTGCTACTTATCATAAAGGAGACACATTAATTCGCAAACATGCACAATTAAAAGACGCTTACATGAAGCTTTTGGCCACAGCCTTCATCAACAAAAGAGAAACACATGCAATTCCAACATACATGCAAGCACACCTCATGCACACATGAAATGCTCGAGTTGGCAGTCATGTGTGCATGAGGTGTGCTTGCTTGTATGTATGAATGCCATGTATTTCTCTTTTGCTGATGAAGGCTGTGGCCAGAAGCTTTATGTAAGTGTCTTTTAATTGTACCTTTCTGCAACTTAATGTGTCTTCTTCATGGTAAGTAGCAAAATAACTTTTCCTACATAGTTCAGGCTGCCATTATGAGACAGAAGAGAGGATCACATACGTTTTAGATGCAGCTGCTGCAGGGCTGAAGAAACAGTAATAGAGCAAACAGACATAAATATCAAGCTTTTGTACTTCAGATTTTTTTGTTTTCCCTCAAGAGGAAATGAGTGACAGGTAAAGGTAAACAAAAAATGTACAGATGGAAAGGATTTAGTTTCAGATCATGACTAAAGGACATAAACACCACAGTCATGAGGAAAGTCATGGTGGTGTAAAGTGCTATGTTTTGGAATATGTGGCAAGATCAGTAATAAAATTTGGAAAAATGAAATAAACATCCTGGAACATTTCATTCAGTTGCTCGTATTAAAAACCAGAAACTTGTTTTGTAAGCAGTATCATACACTGTGCCAATGACAAAAATGAATGATTGGACAACACACATAAGTTAAGCAAAGAAAGCATTTCTTACAACATAAATTTCAAATTACAAACAATTCCAACTGTCTCACAGCATCGTATGTTGTTCATACAAACCAAATCACTGTGACAGTTAGTGAGGTTTGCTAGGTATTATTGTGATTATTTCAGCATATCACTGTTAATAGATTGGTTAGAATCTGAGGATTTATATCTGTACTACTAACACTAAGATCCCAGCAGTGGTAAGTAAAAGATGGCAACTAATATGCAGTTGTATAAACACTGATGACTGGAGATCAATTTTGACATTAGCTCCATTGAATAACATTAAATGTGGATCCACCAAGGGAGGTTCATTGTTGGTCTAAGATAGCAAGAAATATTCTTGGCAACAGCATAGAAATCTGCCATTATCTTGATGATCACGCATCAAATGCAAGTATTAATTGTACATCACAGATACACAGTATTGTAAGGCCCATTAGCATTGTTTTCTGTTGGTTTCGGACTTTATTTCATCCCAAAGTTATGTGCGGTGTTTTTATGCATTTTCATATGCTCTGATTAATCTT
Organism: Schistocerca americana; assembly: GCF_021461395.2. NCBI lineage: Eukaryota > Metazoa > Arthropoda > Insecta > Orthoptera > Acrididae > Schistocerca > Schistocerca americana. Next base: position 825,613,799 of record NC_060122.1, on the reverse strand, counting down.
AATGACTGAGATTGCTTGTACGTTTAACAAAAACCATCAGTGATGATTATTAAATATCTCTGTGCTTTTGCCACCAGAGATATGATGGAGGCATGGGTACAGTCCACAGTACCTAAAATACCAGGAAAATGTGTTTCTTCTGTAGGTATTTGTTGAACTCTTTCTTCAGTCGGACAATGTAGCCTGATACTATCAGGACAATTCTGCAAGCTGTTGCTACATCCGTTTGAACAAATTGTCAACCATAATCTGAAAGCTTCCTGTAGTGTAAAATCTTCATATTAAAGATAGTATGCACAGCGGAGTCATTGGCTGGTTTCTTTTTGTGGTTTCAGCAGATTCATGCTGCCTCAACCTTAGTTCTAACAGCTGCACAGATTTTTTTCTCCCAAGCATAAATGATTTATCACTTAATTTAGAGAGTGAATTTGTCCTTTATCATCCTCAGCAGACACATCAGAATACTCAGATATCTGCAAAATAAACAAAAGGAAACAGTATACTGTAATTCACTTTGTGTGAGATTCTTGCACATAGAAAGCTGTCCACCACAGTGGCCCTGTATGCTCAGAAAATGGAAAGAGTTATGTAGATTAGATTAGATTAATACTAGTTCCATGGATCATGAATACGATATTTCGTAATGATGTGGGGCGAGTCAAATTTTCCAGTACATGACATAATTAAGTTAATTTAACAACATAAGTAAGTTAATATAACAACTTATTTATTTATTTTTATTTATTTTTTTATTTTTTTGTTTGGTTTTTTTCTTTTTTTCTTAATTTATATCAAAAAATTCCTCTATGGAGTAGAAGGAGTTGTCATTCAGAAATTCTTTTAATTTCTTCTTAAATACTTGTTGGTTATCTGTCAGACTCTTGATACTACACTCCTGGAAATGGAAAAAAGAACACATTGACACCGGTGTGTCAGACCCACCATACTTGCTCCGGACACTGCGAGAGGGCTGTACAAGCAATGATCACACGCACGGCACAGCGGACACACCAGGAACCGCGGTGTTGGCCGTCGAATGGCGCTAGCTGCGCGGCATTTGTGCACCGCCGCCGTCAGTGTCAGCCAGTTTGCCGTGGCATACGGAGCTCCATCGCAGTCTTTAACACTGGTAGCATGCCGCGACAGCGTGGACGTGAACCGTATGTGCAGTTGACGGACTTTGAGCGAGGGCGTATAGTGGGCATGCGGGAGGCCGGGTGGACGTACCGGCGAATTGCTCAACACGTGGGGCGTGAGGTCTCCACAGTACATCGATGTTGTCGCCAGTGGTCGGCGGAAGGTGCACGTGCCCGTCGACCAGGGACCGGACCGCAGCGACGCACGGATGCACGCCAAGACCGTAGGATCCTACGCAGTGCCGTAGGGGACCGCACCGCCACTTCCCAGCAAATTAGGGACATTGTTGCTCCTGGGGTATCGGCGAGGACCATTCGCAACCGTCTCCATGAAGCTGGGCTACAGTCCCGCACACCGTTAGGCCGTCTTCCACTCACGCCCCAACATCGTGCAGCCCGCCTCCAGTGGTGTCGCGACAGGCGTGAATGGAGGGACGAATGGAGACGTGTCGTCTTCAGCGATGAGAGTCGCTTCTGCCTTGGTGCCAATGATGGTCGTATGCGTGTTTGGCGCCGTGCAGGTGAGCGCCACAATCAGGACTGCATACGACCGAGGCACACAGGGCCAACACCCGGCATCATGGTGTGGGGAGCGATCTCCTACACTGGCCGTACACCACTGGTGATCGTCGAGGGGACACTGAATAGTGCACGGTACATCCAAACCGTCATCGAACCCATCGTTCTACCATTCCTAGACCGGCAAGGGAACTTGCTGTTCCAACAGGACAATGCACGTCCGCATGTATCCCGTGCCACCCAACGTGCTCTAGAAGGTGTAAGTCAACTACCCTGGCCAGCAAGATCTCCGGATCTGTCCCCCATTGAGCATGTTTGGGACTGGATGAAGCGTCGTCTCACGCGGTCTGCACGTCCAGCACGAACGCTGGTCCAACTGAGGCGCCAGGTGGAAATGGCATGGCAAGCCGTTCCACAGGACTACATCCAGCATCTCTACGATCGTCTCCATGGGAGAATAGCAGCCTGCATTGCTGCGAAAGGTGGATATACACTGTACTAGTGCCGACATTGTGCATGCTCTGTTGCCTGTGTCTATGTGCCTTTGGTTCTGTCAGTGTGATCATGTGATGTATCTGACCCCAGGAATGTGTCAATAAAGTTTCCCCTTCCTGGGACAATGAATTCACGGTGTTCTTATTTCAATTTCCAGGAGTGTATTTGGTAAGTGACCAAAGACTTTAGTGGCAGTATTATTCACCCCATTCTGTGCCAAAGTTAGATTTAATCTTGAATATTGAAGATCATCCTTTCTCCTAGTATTGTAGTTATGGACACTGCTATTACTTTTGAATTGGGTTTGGTTGTTAATAACAAATTTCATAAGAGAGTATATATACTGAGAAGCTACTGTGAATATCCCTAGATACTTAAATAAATGTCTGCAGGACGATCTTGGGTGGACTCCAGCTATTATTCTGATTACACGCTTTTGTGCAATAAATACTTTATTCCTCAGTGATGAATTACCCCAAAATATGATGCCATATGCAAGCAATGAGTGAAAATAGGCGTAGTAAGTTAATTTACTAAGATGCTTATCACCAAAATTTGCAATGACCCTTATTGCATAAGCAGCTGAACTCAAACGTTTCAGCACATCATCAATGTGTTTCTTCCAATTTAATCTCTCATCAATGGACACACCTAAAAATTTTGAATATTCGACCTTAGCTATATGCTTCTGATTAAGGTCTATATTTATTAATGGCATCATACAATTTATTGTACGGTTCATCAGTTAATTCTTATTTGTCAGGTGTGATTACTATACATGTATCATCAGTAAAAGAGAACTAACTTTGCTCTTCATGAATATAGAATGGCAAGTTATTAATATATATTAAGAACAACAAAGGACCTAACACCGACCCTTGTGGAACCCCATTCTTGATAGTTCCCCAGTTTGAGGAATGTGCTGATCTTTGCATATTATGAGAACTGCTTATTTCAACTTTCTGCACTCTTCCAGTTAGGTACGAATTAAACCATTTGTGCACTGTCCCACTCATGCCACAATACTTGAGCTTGTCTAGCAGAATTTCATGATTTACACAATCAAAAGCCTTTGAGAGATCACAAAAAATCCCAATTGGTGGTGTTCAGTTATTCAGATCATTCAAAATTTGATTCATGAAAGCATATATGGCATTTTCTGTTGAAAAACCTTTCTGGAAACCAAACTGACATTTTGTTAGTACTTCATATTTACAGATATGTGGAGCTACTCTTGAATACATTACTTTCTCAAAAATTTTGGATAAAGCTGTTAGAAGGGAGATTGGACGGTAATTGTTGACATCAGATCTATCCCCTTTTTTATGCAAACGTATAACAATAGCATATTTCAGTCTATCAGGGAAAATGCCCTGTTCCAGAGAGCTGTTACACAGGTGGCTGAGAATCTTACTTATCTGTTGAGAACAAGCTTTTAGTATTTTGCTGGAAATGCCATCAATTCCATGTGAGTTTTTGCTTTTAAGCAAGTTTATTGTTTTCCTAATTTCAGAGGGAGAAGTGGGTGAGATTTCAATTGTATCAAATTGCATAGGTATGGCCTCTTCCATTAACTGCCTAGCATCTTCTAATGAACACCTGGATCCTACTATATCCACAACATTTAGAAAATGATTATTAAAAATATTTTCAACTTTTGACTTTTTGTTTGTAAAGTTTTCATTCAATTTGATGGTAATACTGTCTTCCTGTGCTCTTGGTTGACCTGTTTCTCTTTTAATAATATTCCAAATTGTTTTAATTTTATTATCAGAGTTGCTGATTTCAGACATGATACACATAGTTCTGGATTTTTTGATAACTTTTCGTAATACAGCACAGTAGTTTTTACAGTGTTTGATAGTTTCTGGGTCACTACTCTTTCTTGCTGTCAGATACATTTCCCTTTTCCGGTTACAAGATATTTTTATACACTTAGTAAGCCATGGTTTGTTACATGGTTTCTTATGAGTATATTTAACTATTTTCTTGGGGAAGCAGTTTTCAAATGCATTTACAAAAGTGTCATGAAATAAATTATATTTTAAATTGGCATCAGGTTCACAGTACATCTCATCCCAGTCTAACTGCTGTAGGCTTTCCCTTAAATTTGCAATTGTTAAATTGTTGACTGAATGTACTACTTCGGAGGACTGTTTAGTAGTGCTGAATGGAGCTATGTCATATATTGTAAGTAGCTGTGCACCATGGTCAGAAAGACCATTCTCAACAGGCTGAGCATTTATCTGGTTAAACTTATCTTGGTCTATAAAGAAGTTATCTATCAGTGAGCTGCTAACCTTTACCACCCGAGTAGGAAAATCAATTAACAGGTGTCAAATTGAAAGAACCGAGTAATACTTCAAGGTCATTTTTCCTATTACCCTCTTTCAGAGAATCTACATTGAAGTCCCCACAAATAATAATTTGCTTCCCCCTGTCTGACAGGTAGCACAACAAGGAGTCCAAATTTTTCAGAAATAGATGAAAATTTCCTGATGGGGACCTATATACAGTTACAATTATAAATGTGCCTTTATTTAATTTAAGTTCACAGGCACATGCTTCTATATGTTTCTCTACACAAAACTTTTTTGTTTCTATGCTTTTTGCACAATGATAACTTTTGACATATATGGCAACTCCTCCTTTCTCCATATTTTCTGTCATTACATGTGCAGAGAGCTTATATCCACTTACATTTACCTTATCCATATCAGTAACAATGTGATGCTCAGACAGGCATAGTATATCTATTTCATTCTCAGCTTCTAAATCTTCTAAACAAACCAGAAGCTCATCTACTTTATTCTTTAAACTCCCAATATTTTGATGAAATATACTTATTTTTAATTATACTTTTATGATAACCTTTCCTTATTCTAACATTTGCAGTACTCTCCTGTCTGAGTTTCTCATTGTGCTTAGGCCTAGTTCCTATACCAGTGGTCACATGGTGTTCAGAGAGGCAGATTATGTCAACTGGGTTGGGTGACTTTAATTCATCAATGCAATTACCTAGGACTGAGATACAACTTGGTGGAGATAAAATTTCTGGTGATTGGTGAAAATTTATAATTGACAGCTGTGATTGTTATCCAATGTGCTAGAATTGTGCTGTTTAATTTCTTTCCTAAACTGAAGATTTGTTTCAATCCTGACCTCTCGTAGAACTTGACATCTTTCTGTCTTACCTATCCTAAAAAAGGTGCTGCTCCAACACCTGTAACCACTGGTATTTTACCATTCATGGCAGTGGCCCCCCCCCCCCTTAAATTTCCTGCTATTACCCCAGCCAGTTTACCCTACCCTTTCCTGCTGAGATGTAGGCCGTGCCTGGTATTGTCCCACCTACTGAGAGAATCAACAGGAACCACACCAATATGAGCCCCCGCACCCAACCCAAGCAGCCGTTCCAACTCCAAATTAAATCTCCCAACAGAAGAGTTCAAATGAGGCCGGTCATGGCGTCTCAGGACAGTTAACCAAGAAAATGCTTGGCACTCTTTATTTTGTCGAGAATTTTACCACAACAAACGTTGCAAGCTTTATTTGTGTAAGCTCCTGGGCCATTCTGACATTCATTTCATAATGTTCACCAGTGGTTGACAATTTTGATACCTGTGTGCTCCCAGTTTGATTCTAGTGAGCACTGGCATTTTAATGTCCTTCGCAGAGACCAAAAATGCTTGATTCAAAAGAAGTGCAAAAGAGCCAAGAAAAAGGTAAAATTCTAGATTGGCAAAGTTGTCCAGTTTTTACCAATCTTCCTGATGCAGCATTGCCAAGTTATATTATTGTATTACATACACCACACAAGTTTATTTCTAAGAGTGATTCTGAAACATAAATATATACTGCATTGAACAAAAGAAATAGTTTTCACTTACTTCACAATGAGTGGGCAAGGTGAGACACTTTTGTAGACTACAGAAACATGTGTTCCACAAGCCAAAAGAAAAAGCACTAACAAAGACCAATAAATAGTAAATAATCATAAAATCAAACAATGGAAACTCCAGGTAGGAATATCAATAATGTAAGAAAATACAGATTGCTATTTACCATAAAGAGGACAAGTAAATTGCAGACAGGCACAATTAAAAGACACGTATATAAAGCTTTTGGCCACAGCCTTCATCAGTAAAAGAGAGACCCACACCACTCAAACACATGTGAAGCACATCAACTTGTCCTCCTCAACCCAGCATGTCACATTCCTAGATGTTGACCATCTCCTCTCTGATGGCACCATCCACACCTCTGTCCACATTAAACGCACCAACCATCAACAGTACTTGCATTTTGACAGCTGTCATCCCTTTCGCACCAAAAGGTCCCTTCCACACAGCCTGGCCACCCAGGGACAGCGTATCCGCAGTTACAAAAACTCCATTGCTCAGTCTGCTGAGCGTCTCAAGAAGGCTTTCACAGACAGGCAGTATCCCCCAGTAATCTGCAAACAGATGTCACATGCCATTTCCCCTCACATCCCCAATCCTCTCGCCACTCCCAAGAACCATCACAAAGGAGTGTCCACTTCATCACCCAGCACCACCCCGGACTGGAACAACAGAACACAACCTTCACCAGAGCTTTGATTACTTATCATCATGCCCTGAAATGTGGGACATCCTACCCAAAATACTTCCCACCTATCCTAAATTGGTGTTCCATTGCCCAGCCTCCACAACATCCTAGTCCATCCCCATGCAACTCCCAATCCCTTGCCACAAGGATCATGTCCCTGTGGAAGACCCAGGTGCAAAACCTGCCCAGTCCACCCAGCACTTCCTATTCTAGCCCTGTCACAGGTGTATCCTACCCTATCAGATGCCGGGCCACCTGTCAAAGCAGCCATCTCATTTACCGGCTCTGTTGCAATCATTGTGCAGCTTTTTATATTGGTATGACTACCAACCATCTTACCTGAATGAATGGCCTCTGGCTAACTGTGGCCAAGAGCAAAGTACACCACCCTATGACACAGCATGCAACTGAACATAACAGACTTGAGTTTAACGGCTGTTTCACTACCCGAGCCATCTGGATCCTTCCGTCCACCACTAGTTCTTCTGAAGTGCACAGATGGGAGTTATCTATACAACACATTCTCCACTCCTGTAATTATCGTGGCCACAACCTATGGTAACTACTGTTCCCACACCCTCCACCCAACAGTTTCCACCCCTCTGTTCTGTCATCTCCTCCTCATTCTCATCTCCCACCCTGTTTATTTGCAGCCCTCTGCCAATGCGTCCACATGTCTTTCCCCACTCTTCTTCTTTTGTGCTCCTTTTTTTCCCCACCTCCCTGCCCCACAACCTCCTGACACTGCACCTGCTGGCAGTCTAGTACCTGCACATTCCAACAGACAGTATTCATCTCTTTCCCCGCCCGTACGCTACTATCCCTTCCCCTCCTCCTTCCCCCACCCCCTCCAGATTGCTGCTTGCATCCCACGTGATAGTTGCATTCCGGCCCGAGGTGCTGGAGTTGGCAGTCATGTGTTTGTGAAGTGAGCTTGCCTGTGTGTCTGAATGGTGTGTCTCTCTCTTTTGCTGATGAAGGCTGTGGCTGAAAGCTTCATGTAAATGTCTTTTAATTGTGCCTGTCCATAAATTGACATGTCTCCTTTATGGTAAGCAGCAATCTGTCTTTTCCTACACTGTAAATAAACATAAAATGTGTCCAAGATCTGTTGTTCATAGTTTACCCTGTGCAATGAAAGCACTGGCGCTTCTATGGGGTGATGAAGGAACTTCATTCGGTGCCAAATATAATCTTATTCAAAAACTGGCAAAGTTGTCCTGCTTGGCAAAGTTTTCCCAGTTTATGATACATATATTTGGTTACATGTCCTTTTTCATGAGTGCTCATGCAGTTGCCATAGCAGTTTAGTTACTTTTCTATAGTTCAAAAATCAATATGCTCGTATAGTTACTGCTACTAGAGCCAAGACAGTTATTATTGGCTGTTGTCAGTATCAGCATACGTGATTGTTCACTGCAAATATTCTGAATTTTCCTTTCTTACTCTGCTGCTGAGTGTCTATAAAATGTCTCAAAACTAATCGTATAAATTGTGACATGTCTCCATGAATTGTTATGAGATAAATTGTTATCCGCACTCATTACATACATAGCTGATAATTCAGTTAACCTAACCTTATAGATCGAGAAAAAAAAATCAAGCTATGGCAGGGTGGGAGTGTGTTAATAGCACACAAATATGTGTTAATAACATCAGAAGCATTGTTTTGTAATGTCACTACATTGTAAATTGACGATTACATTTGAACCTGACTTTGATCCGCAAATTTTTGCCAGTCAAATTTGATCCTACTTCACTGTGATACAATCTGGGATCAATATTTATACAACACATATTTCCCAGTTAAGCTTGATCTAAGATCATTTTCTGTGTTAATCTGTCAAATGCTTTATAAAATCAGCCCTCAAAGTAACAAAGCAATTGCAAGATTTTTTAAATAAGGATTCATAACCCTAAAGGGAACAAAGAACTGAGGTGACAGAAATATGAGATAAAGAATCTGACAGAAATTAGTATAAGTGAAGTCCAGGTGTTTAGCAAATGCCAAGAATTTTTCATCTATTTGGTTATGGGGCAATGTAATGGGGATAAAAATTGAAAACATCTGAGTAATGAAATAAGTAGTAGATCCATGGTGCAGTTTCCAACAGTTGTAAATTGGGTGTCATTGTACAATCACATTGAGTCCATTTATTCTTATACACTTTACTGAAAGCCATATCAGTACAAGAAGCTAAACACAATGGTCAAGTCCACTGAAAAATTGTGTTTGTATTGACTATGCAAGTTTCACCATTTGGGGAACTAGAATATATCATGCGGCCACAGATACACAAGGCGCCAGGTGTCGTGACGGTACAGCTTGTAGTGATACATCGGTATCACTGTGTGGATCGACTGCGCAGCCATAGATCTATTTCCATGCTTATGCCATATGTCTTTGCTGCCGATTAATGTCTCTGGCACCTTGTGTATCTGTGGCTGCATGCGCAGTGGTGGTCCATAGCTTTAAAAGGATGCAGCAAGTGCTGGAGCGTCAGTCACCTCGGCTCACTCTGAAGATGACTGGACGGTTTTCAGCCAAAATATTTGAAGAAGAAGTCAAATTTATGCAGCTGCACACCCAAAATTTTATGGATCAGTATTTGCACTGTGAAAATATGAAGATGCACATCAAGTACCTCTTCAGGTAGGAGATGGTTTTAGGTGTTCGCTGATGGGATAAGTTAAGACACTTGAGAGCAAGGCTACTGAGCTCTGTAAGTTTATTATTAAGATGCTGTGACCATGGCTTAGTTCCAAAGTTTGCCAGGTTAGTACATTTTATAAAGTCAACTGCCATGAATGAGATTTTAAGGAAAGCTGGTGCTGCTATTGCTAAGGAGAGGATCCGTTTTACCTGCCAAAAATTGGACCTGGTTTCAGAACAACTCTTAAGATATCTGTGGAGTTACCCTACAATTCATGGAACTGGATGGATGGTATAACATGGACCAAGTCAGACTGGGTTTGTGAGGTAACCACATTGAGACAGATGACAAAGAGTAGCCAGCTGGAGACATAATCGCAGCAAGAAACTGTTATTCGACACTCCGTCATTAATATGATGGATAAAGATTTGGATGACGCTACGATGATGGTTTTAGATCAAGGATTGAACTTTACACCCACGCCGAAGGTTGTGCCAATACCAGCTTTCATCAGTGCTGCTGAAGAAGCTGTTTGTCCTCTTTCTACAGAATCAGCACAAGAAATAAGACGCGAAACACGTCGAGCAGTTATGAAGGCTTGCCCACAAAGGAGTAACATATCTGTTGCCAAGAGGGCTGCACTACATAAACTTTGCAAGGATACCGTGACGGTGGTTCTTCTAGCTGATATGGAGATTGCCACTGTTTTAATGTCTCGTGATGATTATCATCATAAAATGAACAGTTACTGAGTGTCAGCACATACCAGAGGATCAGTAAAGACCCGACCATCCAGGAGGTTAGGAAGACTGCTTCATTTCTGTTGAAACCAAGTGGTGCGGTGACTCCAAGGCTTTATGGATTTCCAAAGATCCACAAGAATGGTGTTCCTCTGCGTCTGATTGTGAGTAACATCGGTTCTCCAACCTATGATTGTGCCAAACGCTTAACATCATTATTAAGGCCTCTGGTGGGAAAATGCGCTCATCATATATGTAACTCTGTGGACTTCATTGGCAAACTGAAATCACTCAAACTGGGCAATTCTGATATGTGAGTCAGTTTCAATGTAGTGTCGTTGTTCACAAAGGTTCCTCTTTCGAAATCATTGTTTCTCATTGGAAAAAGTTTCAATAAAGAAATTTCAGCTTTTTTTGAACATGTTTTGACCTTGACATATTTTTTATTCAATAACGAATTTTATGAACAGACTGACAGTGTCACCATGGGTGGTCCTTTGTCGTCTTTGGTGGCCATCTTTTTTATGGAGGACTTCGAGGAGAAGGCGCTGGAATCTGCAAGCTTGAACCCCACAGTGTTTTGGAGGTATGTTGACGACACGTTTGTAGTGTGGCCCCATGGTGAAGACAAGTTAAAAGGATTTTTAGATCTCTGAACTCCATCCACAGACAAATTCAGTTGACGACGGAAATAGAAAAAGATTGATGCCTTCCATTTCTGGATGTGCTGGTATAGCGTAAAGATGATGGCACCTTGGGACAATGAAAACTGACCCATACGGATTTATATTTATGTGCAAATAGCTGCCACCATCCTTCACAGATGATGAGTGTACTCAGAACTCTAGTAAACAGAGCACATGTCATTGCTGACGAGAGCAGTCTGGAGGACAAGCTTTTACACCTGAGAAGAGTTTTTGAAGCCAACAGGTACTCGCAACAGCAGATACATAAGGTGCTACAAATGAAACCAACTGTGGGTATACAAAAATCAGAAGAAGACATGGAAAGTTTTAAATTTATGGCTTTTCTGCCATACATGGGAAGCCTATCGTCAAAAATAGAACGGATCCCCAGTAAGCACAAAGTGAAAGTGATTTTACGCCTTCCACCAAAAGCAGCTCTCCTGTGTTCAGTTAAAGATGATTTGGTGCTTCCCCTGTGAGTGTGGCTGTTCATACATCGGACAGACGACACATACTATCCAGGAGAGTTGCACAGAGCACCGCAGGTACACCCGGCTCTTACAACCTAATAAATCTGGGGTGGCCGAGCACTGTATTGACACTAGGCACTCTATGGTGTACGATAACGGCGAAATTTTAGCCTCGACTTCATCCTTCTGAAGGAAGCAATTGAAATTCACTTGGCAACGAATTTAATTAATAGAGATAGCGGCTTCATCTTGGACAAATCTTGGAATCCGGCAATTTCTGTAATAAAATCACAAAGACGTCGCGACGGTGCAGTTCACAGTGATACATCGATATCACTGTGTGGATCGACTGCACAGCTATAGATCTATTTCCATGCTTATGCCATATGTCTTTGCTGCTGATTAATGTCTCTGGTGCCTTGTGTATCTGTGGGCGCATGTGCAGTGGTGCGGTCCATGGCTTTAAAAGGACAGAACAAGTGCTGGAGCGTTAGTCACTTCAGCTCACTCTGAAGATAGCTGGACGGTATTCAGCCGAAATATTATGTGGCTGCACACCCGAAATTTTATGGATCGTTGCTGTTTCTACCTTACATAAGTGGCAGCTGGTTCTCATGAACCAACTTGAACCTTGTGCCTTTGACTTGCCCAAATTTCTTTCTTTCTTGTTGCAACAGTTGTGGTAACATACTAAACCTCTTGGTAGCACACAATCCAGAGCAATGGCAGATATTAGTAACAACAAAGGTGTAACAAGATTCCATATTGCAACATCCAAGACCACCAAACAGAAATGCAAAAAGCATATATTAGGGAGAGTGGGGAGAGGGGGTGGGGGGGGGGGGGGGGGGGGGGGAAGATAAAAATTCAATTAATGGCTACCAAATAAACAGTCTCTGTTCAAGATTTATTAACTGTGTAAGTGTTGGTCACATCCGGCTCAAATTCAAAGAAATAGTGGTGGTGATCAAGCATTTACACCAAGTTAATTAATAATATGTGGGCCAGATCTCCCATGGTAATCAAATAGACGAGGACACTGTTGCAGAAGGAGCAAAAAAGAAACAAAAAATTATATTTTGGCATTCAGAGGAGAAAGCTGTTGATTGATTTTGTGAACACATTTTCCAATGTGATAAAAGTTTTTGTTTTAATGGTTGTCATTCCAAATGACATCCATAACACACACTGCCAAACATCATGATACTGCAAAACAATTTCTTGGAAATTATTGAATGTTTTTTGTCAGTTATTTCTGGAAAGGCTCCAGTACTGCACAACAGTACTCTTTGAGGCCAAGCGTTGTCCATTTTGCACCACTCAGATATCTTGTCAGTGTAATTTTGTAATTTTATTTCATCTTTTATTGACTTCTGCAAAAAATCCAAACCAGCTGCATTTCATTAGTATTTTCTGATTCCACACTGGTTATGTATCAATTGAACACATTATATCTTCTGAAATCCTGTTACAAATCACTGTTAATAAGATTCTACAATCCTGCATTTGCTTCTGTTTTCTTCTTTGTGTATTGGCGTGGTTTGTGAAACTTTCCAGTCTGTAACACAGATATTTTGTTGAGTGAATGGCTGCATATTACTACTAAAACTTGAGGTACTTCACCAGCATTTCTGAAAGGAACTTAATCTACATCTACATTTATACTCCGCAAGCCACCCAACGGTGTGTGGCGGAGGGCACTTTACGTGCCACTGTCATTACCTCCCTTTTCTGTTCCAGTCGCGTATGGTTCGCAGGAAGAACGATTGTCTGAAAGCCTCCGTGCGCACTCAAATCTCTCGAAATTTACATTCGTGACCTCCTCGGGAGGTATAAGTAGGGGGAAACAATATATTCGATACCTCATCCACAAACGCACCTTCTCAAAACCTGGCGAGCAAGCTACACTGCGATGCAGAGCGCCTCTCTTGCAGAGTCTGCCACTTGAGTTTGCTAAACATCTCCGTAATGCTATCACGGTTACCAAATAAGCCTGTGACGAAACACACCGCTCTTCTTTGGATCTTCTCTATCTCCTCTGTCAACCCGATCTGGTACGGATCCCACACTGATGAGCAATACTCAAGTATAGGTCGAACGAGTGTTTTGTAAGCCACCTCCTTTGTTGATGGACTACATTTTCTAAGGACTCCCAATGACTCTCAACCTGGCACCCACCTTACCAACAATTAATTTTATATGATCATTCCACTTCAAATCGTTCCGCACGCATACTCCCAGATATTTTACAGAAGTAACTGCTACCAGTGTTTGTTCCGATACCATATAATCATAGAATAAAGGATTCTTCTTTCTATGTATTCGCAACACATTACATTTGTGTATGTTAAGGTCAGTTGCCATTCCCTGCACCAAGTGCCGATCTGCTGCAGATCTTCCTGCATTTCGCTGCAATTTTCTAATGCTGCAACTTCTCTGTATACTACAGCATCATCCGCAAAAAGCCACATGGAACTTCCGACACTATCTACTAGGTCATTTATATATATTGTGAAAAGCAATGGTCCCATAACACTCCCCTGTGGCACGCCAGAGGTTACTTTAACGCCTGTAGACGTCTCTCCATTGATAACAACATGCTGTGTTCTGTTTGCTAAAAACTCTTCAATCCAGCCACACAGCTGCTCTGATATTCCGTAGGCTCTTACTTTGTTTATCAGGTGACAGTGCGGAACTGTATCGAACGCCTTCCGGAAGTCAAGGAAAATAGCATCTACCTGGGAGCCTGTATCTAATATTTTCTGGGTCTCATGAACAAATAAAGCGAGTTGGGTATCACACGATCGCTGTTTCCGGAATCCATGTTGATTCCTACAGAGTAGATTTTGGCAAAACGACATGATACTCGAGCAAAAAACATGTTCTAAAATTCTACAACAGATCGATGTCAGAGATATAGGCCTATAGTTTTGCGCATCTGCTCGACGACCCTTCTTGAAGACTGGGAGGACTACCTGTGCTCTTTTCCAATCATTTGGAACCTTCCATTTCTCTAGAGACTTGCGGTACACGGCTGTTAGAAGGGGGGCAAGTTCTTTCGCGTAGTCCGTGTAGAATCGAATTGGTATCCCCTCATGTCCAGTGGACTTTCCTCTGTTGAGTGATTCCAGTTGCTTTTCTATTCCTTGGACACTTATTTCGATGTCAGCCATTCTTTCGTTTGTGCGAGGATTTAGAGAAGGAACTGCAGTGTGGTCTTCCTCTGTGAAACAGCTTTGGAAAAAGGTGTTTAATATTTCAGCTTTACGCGTGTCATCCTCTGTTTCAATGCCATCATCATACCGGAGTGTCTGGATATGCTGTTTCGAGCCACTTACTGAGTTAACATAAGACCAGGACTTCCTAGGATTTCCTGTCAAGTCAGTACATAGAATTTTACTTTCCAATTCACTGAACGCTTCACGCATAGCCCTCCTTACGCTAACTTTGACATCGTTTAGCTTCTGTTTGTCTGAGAGGTTTTGGCTGTGTTTAAACTTGGAGTGAAGCTCTCTTTGCTTTCGCAGTAGTTTCCTAACTTTGTTGTTGAACCATGGTGGGTTTTTCCCGTCCCTCACAGTTTTACTCGGCACGTACCTGTCTAAAACGCATTTTACAATTGCCTTGAACTTTTTCCATAAACACTCAACATTGTCAGTGTTTTCGTTTTGATCTGTTAGGTAGTCTGAAATCTGCCTTCTATTACTCTTGCTAAACAGATAAACCTTCCTCCCTTTTTTTATATTCCTATTATCTTCCATATTCAGGGATGCTGCAACGGCCTTATGATCACTGATTCCCTGTTCTGCACTTAAAGAGTCGAAAAGTTCGGGTCTGTTTGTTATCAGTAGGTCCAAGATATTATCTCCAAGAGTCAGTTCTCTGTTTGATTGCTCGAGGTAATTTTCGGATAGTGCACTCAGTATACTGTCACTCGATGCTCTGTCCCTACCACCTGTCCTAAACATCTGAGTGTCCCAGTCTATATCTCCACCTAAGACTATAACATGCTGAGAAAATTTACGTGAAATGTATTCCAAATTTTCTCTCAGTTGTTCTGCCACTAATGCTGCTGAGGCGGGAGGTCGGTAAAAGGAGCCAATTATTAACCTAACTCGGTTGTTGAGTGTAACCTCCACCCATAATAATTCACAGGAACTATCCACTTCTACTTCAATACTGTGAAGCAGAAGTGTATAGTCTGGATAAGAAGCCTTTCATAATCAAGTGACTAAAGACGTTTGACTGTACCTTTAAATTACTCATGTTTACAGATGTCCTCAATTTAAATTGTGGAATGTTTATTATATATTATTTGATAAAAGAATTTTCAAAACTAATTTTCAATAACTTGGTTTAATGATGTTGTCATCTGTAACACTACCAGTACTACCAGACAGCGAAGGTTCTGATTATATCTTGTCACACATATGCTTTACATACAAACGGAACATTTTTTGGCCTTTTTGTTGTGGAAATTGCTGAAAGCATCTTGTATTAAAGTGTTTTCACAAAATCATTTAATGACTTTCTACTCTAAATGTCAAAAGATTATGTTGTGTACCACTTATAGATGGAGGCATGACCACATAAAAAGAGAAAACAAATCAGAGCTCGCAAAAAAAGATTTAGGTCTTCATTTTATTTCTAGAGTGGAACTGTAAAGATTTTGGATTGGCAGTCATTCTACTATAAAAACTAGATATCCATATGAAATTAATCATTCTATGCATGTACTGCTTCCCTCATGGTAATATGGACACTTTATTCAACAAATTACGTGATGCACTGGAAAGAGTATCAGCCTTCAAAACTAACATAATATGGAGAGACATGAATATCAACACAGGTGGACAGAGAGAAATTAGCAATATTTCCTAAACATTTTAAACATGTTTGGTGTAGTATAACTGGTAAACACCTCTATTAGGGTAGAAAAAGTTCACCATCTGTCTTAGATCATATACTTATATGTATCAACAGGGAAAATCATGAAATATTTATAAAATACCTTGGCCTCTCTGATCATTTCTGTTAGATAATAAAGCTAAAGACAGGCTTGGTAAAAACTGAAAAACTACAGGTCAGCAAAAGATTCTTCTCAGAACATAAAATAGATACTTTTCTTGAGAATTGCTAAGTCATGTCTGGAGTGAAATGTATATGGGAAACAATGTAGATGACAAGTTCCCTAAATTCTGCACATTGTTTAAATTAATTTTTGAGAAGATATTTCCCCACAACTTCAACAGCAGCAGCTAAGGAAATTATATGGATATGTGTGGGTATTAGAGAGTCCTTCAGGACACCTAAATTTCTCAATTCTTTAGAGAAACACTAAATTAATACACAGTTCAAAGAGTACTAACACAGGTGCAGAAAGATATACAGGAAGATACTGCTTGCTGAGAATAAATTGTTCAACCTCTAAATGATATACAATGCAGAAAATAAAAGCAAAGTAGTATGGGATCTCATAAAACAGAAATTCGAAGAGGAAAACACTTGTAGAATAATGTACAAATCAAAGATGGAGGGGGAGGGGGGCGGGGTGGCGGTAGAGAAATAGAAAAGCACAAGTAATTGACATATTTTGTAAATGACTATTTCTCTGGTATTACAGAGAAGGTACACCACCATCTTCCTAAAAAATATGTAGAACCCACAATGAATTACACAGCAAGCAAAAGACGTTTCCCATAACAGATCTCAAAGTCAGGAAGACATTATGGAAATTTAAAAAAAAAAAAAAAATAAGAAGTCAGCAGGCACAGATGAGGTTCTAGTCTCTGTTCTGAATGTGTACATAGACAGCATACAAACCCATTAAAGAAACATAATAAAATGAGTCCTTTATTTCAAGTATTTTTCAAGAGTACCTAAGGCACTGCATGGGTTGTGCCCTTACTAAAGAAAGGTGAGGTGGAGAGCATAGAAAACTAAGGACAGTTTCATTACTGTAAGCATTCTCAAAATTAATTAAATACTTTATGAAAGAGAGACTAAGTTACAGGAATAAATACAACATTTTTAATTAATCACAGTTTGGTTTCCAAAGTGGGAGAAGTACAATATCAAGTACTACAGAGTTCATAAGAGTGGTACTAGAAGCTCTCGACAAGGATGGCTGTGTTACAGGCATATTCTTATACTTGTCCAGGGCTTTTGACACTGTTGACCATAAAATAATGCCAAACACGCTAGAAGCACTAGGTGTAACAGGAACAGCAAATGGGTTGTTCCACTATTACCTGGAAAACTGGATGCAAACGACAGAGATTGTACATGTGTCTGCTGATGATAATTTTGTAGTAAAACAATTGTCAGACAAGATACACACAAACACAGGTGTTGCGTTGCGTAGCTTAGTGTATTAGGTCCAATTATGTTCTTAAAATGTATCAGTGACTTTCTAAACAGTATGAGACATGAGAAAGTTCTCTTTGCTGATGACAGCAACAATCACAGTCACTGATAACACACCAGACCTCCCATTACAGAAAGGAAATGAAACCCTGAAGGATGTCTAATGCTGTGCAGAATGTAATAAATTAACACTGAACATTTCTGTCATCAGTTTATAACAGCCTACGAACACTCAATTCTTAGCTATGGGATTATTTCGAGGGATGAAAAGCACATCACATGGACAGTTTTCAGACTGTAGAAAAGGACCATAAGAGTAATGTAACTAGAAGTATTAGTTGGCTTCATTGTACGTTGTACACCCACTGTAAGGAAAACACACACACACGTACTGAAGCTGGTATGTGTGGCATATGATGATGACGATGATGATGAGGAGGAGGAATAGATTTGGGAGGAGGTGACAATACAGGAAAGGAGACTGTTGCATAGAGGGTGTGCATGCAGTGGGTTTCTTCCCACATTAAAATGATTACTAAAATACATTTGTTTAAAAAAGTAGCTCAAACATACTGTGTAAGTAATGTATAACTACACAATTAAAGATTACACAAGGGACTCCGAGTAGCGTTTAATAAGGAAAGGGTATAAGTACAACACCTTGTCACATTGCAACACATTAGCACAATTTAATGCTTTCACAAGAAAATCATGTGCCAAGATCTATAGTGCATGGTAGTAATGTCTTGTCATTCTCCTGGGCTCAAGGACAGATTAACCGTGGGAGAAAGAGGGTTTTGGGGGCAGGTCACGGTGGAAAGCTGATTCAACATTTTCAGATGGACTGAAGGGAGGGCATGATGATGAGCATGGGGCATAGTTGCATGTTTACAGGCCCAGAGTCAGTCTTTGAACTGACTGACTGGAGGGAGTACAAAAGGGCATAGCGGCATATTCGTGGTCCAGAAGTAGCCAGCAGGTGTGATGAACTCTGTTTTATAATGTAAGTTATCAGATACAAACTATGTATGATCAAAAGAACAGTGTACAATAGGAATTAATCAAATGAGGCAGTGCAGTTGTTAAGACGACCTCATATTTGGGTTGATGGAGCTCACTCTTTCCTGTCATCCTGATTTAGGTTTTTCTAGATCAGTTCAGGCAGACAAATGGCCTTCAGACAAATGGTTCCTTCAGTAAGGTCTGTCCTATCCTCATAAAAACATAATTGCATATTCTGTGTGCATGTATATTTTGAGCTCTCTATTTTCACTGTGTTGTTATTGTGAATCCTCATTGTGAGATGATCCCTGGATGAATAAATAAATATAGTTTGAAAGTGGTGTCTTGCTTCCTTTGAAACTACTATAACAATTAAGAATGAACTGGGGAGTAATCATGACAATGTACATGTACATTATAGAAAAGCAAAATTATAACACACCATTTGTCATGCTTTGTGCTGTACTTTGATTTTGACTGCAATGCCTTTGTCAAGTTTATCAATATGCCTATATAGCTTTAAACAGGTATATTCTATGTCTGTTCCAAAATTATTCTATCTGACTGTATTCAGGTAAGTCTTAATGTCTTTGTATTTTATTTTTTCATATTATCAAAAAGTACTCTATTCTTTGCGAATATTTTGGTTTCCTACACTAAATGCTGCTGTATGTATTAGTATTGGTTTTATTTCTTTTATCGTTAAAAAATCTGTGGGTGGTCATTACTGACTGAAATCAACAGTTGTAAAACAACATTTGTTATCTTAGACTGGAAATAAAGGGAAAAACTCAACCTTGTTTTGTAAGCCAATTTACAGACTGGAATTATTTGTAGTATAATATGCAGAAAGACAGTTGTTATGTGACTTTACACTTACTTTAATGAACAGGTTCTGTATGTTTGTAGCTCTGTCCACCAGAAATTGCTTGTAATCACTTAGACATTCTTCTCTTATCTTCAGCGCTTGCTGACGTGTCAAAGTTGGCGGATTCCCAATACGAGCCAAGTATGGAGCTAAATAGTCAGTTTCAGCCTCAACTTCCCTTATTTGTTTTTCAATTTTTTGTTGTTCCTGAAAACGATACATTTAGTCCATATATAGTCTGCATTATAAGTTGATAATTATATTACGAGGGTTGGAACTTAAATATTGGCAACTATTTATTCATAACCAATACAAAAGAGTTACATGTTTGGACCTGTTACTGTCCTTCAAAGTAGTCACCAGCATTGTGTAGAATCCGTTGCAAGTGATGTGGAAGGCATAGTATACCGTTAGCAGAGCCTGTTCTGTTGATGGTGCGAATGGAGCGGTCTACTGCCTGTCAAATCTCTGGAACAGTTCTGAATGAATTCCACGAAGTGGTTCCTTCAGCTTCGGAATCAAATCAAAGTCACAAGGACTTAAGTCCAGGGAGTATTGTAGATGGTACAGTACTTGCCAGTCCCGTCGACCGAAAAGAGCAGCCACAGCTCGTGCTGTATGCGCCCACGCATTGTCGTGCAAAATGATGGGTGGGTTGCACAGAAAGTGTCGCTGCTTCTTTCACATAGCTGGTCGCAGGTTATGCTCCAAAAATGAACAGTAATACTGTGCATTGACGGTCTGCCATAGAGGAACATAATGCATTGGGATAACACCTTCACAGTCGTACACAACAATCACCATAACTTTCACCATACTGGGGGTCTGACGCACTTTCGACTTTCGTGGCAACCCGTGATGATGCCATTCATTAGATTGGCATTTCAGTTTTGGCTCATACTATGTGGCCCATGTCTCATTCAGTGTTACAATACGGCATCAGAAAGCCTCTTCTTCGTGCTCATAGTGCTCCAAGTGCGTCTGAGCAGCATTGTAACGCATCCATTTTTGCATTTCTGTCGAGTCATGTGGAACCCATCGTGATGCAATTTTTCACGTGCCCAGGCGTTCCTTCAGGATGCGAAGCACAATCGTATGAGCTAATCCGGTTCATGAGCGAGCTCACAAATTGTATGGCATCGATCACTGTCCACTAACGCGGCAACAACATGCACTTCTTCTTCAGAGATGCTACGATGACCTGCGTGATGCATGTCTGCCACAGTTTGCTGATCTTCATTGAAGGCTTTTACTCAACATGCCACTGTTCTGTATGGCAATGCCTTTTCCCCACACACCTCTTGAAGACCTTGATGACACTGTCTTGCTGTATGACCTCTGGCACATTCAAAATTGATCTAACTCTGTTGTTCCAGTTTCGAAAACATAGTGACACCATTACATTAGACTGCTCACTCACAAGTGATTTTGTTTCCCTCAATTGTGAGCATGCCGATGATGTGGGACGGGCAAGTCCATTTGCTCGGAGGTAAGGTAGATATGTCAACAATATCAGCAACAATACTCTATGCCATTGCACAGTGTCTCCACAGCAGTATTGCCACTATTAAGTTCCAACCTACATATAAATTATTTTTAATTAAAATTTTAAGGTAATATGCCTCACAAATTAACCTATCAGATGCTTCAGTTTAAAATATATAAACAAGATTCCGATTTTCTAACATCTAATTGTATAAAAAAAATTACCTTCTCTTTCATGGCCAGCTTTGCTTCCACATTTCTTTCCCTGTCAAATATAGATGTAAGTAGCTTTGGTGTCCGTGTTTCGAGGTCTCTCGTCCTGAGAATATCATCAACCTGATGAGACAATAACAATTATGACAGTGTTGGGCTCCAGAAAAATGTAGTTGTTGCTCTTGTATGACACAAGAAGGGATATTTTGTAGGAAAATTAAAGCAGAATATAAATACTTTAGTACTAAAGGAGACCAATCAACAAAAACCAAAAGCACTGAGTCATCAAGAGTACCACGCAAAAAAGAAAGAAAACTCCTCTCTCTCTCCACCTCTGCCCCAGGGCATGCCATATTGGCTTCCTGCGCAGATGGTGAAACAGTGTGACATCTTTAGAAATGTCAGAAGTGAAAACACTACATGCGCATTGTTAATCCAAACCAGTTCCCAAATCCCTCTGTTAAAATAAATAGAACACAGTTTCTTATTACCTACTCTTGTTGCTATCCATTTTGTAGCACTTCTAATGTTCTGACGACTTAAAGCGTGAATGTGAGTCTGGGTTATACTGATTTATTTCCCCAAACCACATTCCATTTCCGTACGAGATGACTTACTTGGGGTTTGCAGCCACTCTTCTTTACTAGATAGTCAGCTGCTGGAAACTCTCTTGACTTCTTCTCCGTCGAATAATGCTAGGTACAGGAACTTCCAAGCCTCATTCTACTCGTGAAATTAGTGGCCACATGAACTTTACTTTTCGTCAATCAATGGTGTATTTGTCTTTCAAGCACAATAAAAAATTCTCACTTTCAACAAAATATGTAACTTCCAGTAAGTCTCTCGTACAGTTGTATGTTAGAAACAAATTGTATTACATTCAAAAGAAAGTCTGTTTAGACACCATGACTTTAAGAAAAAGAATATTAAAAACATCTTGCCTCTAACAAGGCTGAGTCAAGTGTCTACAAGAGTACTTTTTCAACTGTTCATGTTTCACTTAACAATAGTCAATGACACAATACGTACAGAGCTGCATATAGATTCCATGGTTCTTCCTTACACACTCACTAACACATCTATGGATTGTCCGACAGGTACTTGTCGGTGCTGACTGTCTTCACTTCTGTTGTGGTAGCCTATTTGTAGCCCGTGGACGGCTTCTGATTGGTTGGCTTATGATTGGCCAGCGATTACGTACTGCTGTCGCAGACGATGTCACTGTGTGCACTGGTGGTGCCACCGCTTCCGTTGGAACGTAAACCTTGGAAGGAACGTCTCTGCTACTTCTCTGCATCAAGCGCTCATTTCCATGCACAGCTCAGATGGTATCCGCTATCGCGGTTAAAGTTATTTTGGCTCATTCTTATTTCAACAGCCTCCTTAATAACAGAATCCCAGTACGTGGAGGCATGGAACAGAATTTTTGTTTCATCAAACAAAATTTTATGTTTGTTCGTGAGGTTACGCTCCGCAATTGCCGATTTCTCCAGTTCTCTATTTTTAATATGGTGTTAGTGTTCTGCACAGTGGTCGGAAACAGTACAAATCGTCTGACCTATATAATTGCTTCCAGACTCACAGGGTACCTTATAAACTCCAGGGACCCTGAGGCCGAGATTGTCCTTAACAGAGCACATCGTCTCCTTAATTTTCTTAGGACGACGAAAAATTGATCTTATACCTCGTCTACACAGGACTCTTCCTATTATTCTGGAAATCATGCCACAAAAAGGAAGAACAGCAATCGGTGTTTCATCCTGTGAGCGTGCAGCATTTTCACATTTCCTTTTTTTTGGAAAAAGCTGCCTTTATATCACGTGCACCATAGCCATTCTTTCGGAACACGTACTTCAGATAATTAATCTCGGACTTTAAGTGGTCCTCGTCAGAAATAGTTTTTGCTCTATAGACCAACGTGTTTAAAACGGTTCTCTTCTGAGCAGGATGATGGAAACTCTGTGCATTCAGGTATAAATCAGTATGTGTTGGCTTACAGTATACAGAGTGACCAAGACGCCCGTCCACCTGTCGTTGTACTAAAACGTCTAAGAAAGGTAGTCTCCCTTCCTTCTCCATCTCGACAGTGAACTGGATGTTTGAATGTATGCTGTTCATGTGTTCCATGAATTGTTCGAGAGTTTCTGCGCCGTGTAGCCAGATCATAAGTGTATTGTCAAAGTAACAATAAAATAAGGATGGATGGAGGGGAGCCGAATTTAATGCACGTTCTTCAAAATTCTCCATAAAAAAGTTAGCCAGTGATGGAGACAATGGAGAGCCCATCGCCATACCGTCCGTCATTTCATAAAATTTGTTACCAGACAAGAAGTAGGTGGTCGTCATCACGTGCCGGAACAACTGTATAGCTTCAGGAGGAAAAAGATCTGCCAGCATTTTCAAAGTGTCCTCCACAGGAACTTTTGTGAACAGCGACACCACATCCAGGCTGACTAAAATGTCATTTGGACCAATTCTAATCTGTTTGATTTTATCAATTAACATCTGGGAGTTTTTGATGTGATGTTCACATCGGCCGACTATAGGAGTCATCAACTTTGTTAGGTATTTGGCCAGTTTATAAGTAGGAGAACCAACTGCACTGACAACTGGTCTCACAGGAACATTATCCTTGTGGATCTTCGGTAGTCCGTACAACCTGGGCAGTCTAGGAGCTTGGACTCTGAGATTTTTTGTAACATCGTCTGGCAGCCCGGAATTCTTCAGTAACTTCATTGTTTTTCTGCAGTATGTCAAAGTTGGGTCCCATTTAAGACATTTACACTTACTGTCCTCCAACAGTGGTGTCATTTTACTATGATTATCAGTAGTATTAAGGGCCACGGTGGCATTTCCTTTGTCAGCTGGTAATATGACAAGATCTTCATCTTTCCGAAGTAAACGGAGCCCCTCCCTCTCCTCTCTACTGATATTAGATCTGGGAGGCTTAGCTGAGGCCAAAAAGTGACTGGTAACGAGTCTCACTTCGTCAGCATCGTCTTGTGCAAGATGCCGCACCGCCTGTTCCACTCCACTGATAAGATCCATGATGGGTATAGTAGGTGGTGTAGGAGCAAAATTCAAACCTTTATTAAGGGCCGAGATGGCTCCTTCATCCAGGTTCTTGCCCGACAGGATGATGACAGTGCGTGCTATTTCGTACGATGACTTCGATCTTTGCACAGCTGCAAGATGCTTAAATTTCTTTACTTGTCTAGTCGATGTATTGCTAAAATGAGCTCTTTGATGAGCAGCCGTCATCATATCGACCCACTCCCAGTCAAATGGCAAGAGAACTGTAGATAACAAAAGATGGCAACTATATAAACTTCATGCATTAAGATCCAGTTCATACCTTGTGTGTCGTAACCTATCCCTGATGATTGCCCGGCTTGTCTTCAGTAATGCATTCTACAATCCAACCGACTTGATATGGTATTTAACCACAGAAAACGTAAGCACAATCTCCTTATTGTGACAGCATTGCAGAAATGCCAAATTACTCTGCAACTGTGCATATTTAACGTGCAGCTTCTCCAGTTGACGAACCTGGCATGCGATGTCCTCCCCGTAGAGGAAAGTAATATGGGAACAAAGTTTTTCGCGATGGCACATATATGTAAAACATTCTCGGTATTCTTCCCACGTCATTTCTGGACAAAATCTCGAGCTTTCGACGATTACCTCCATTGTCATCGTCAGGAGGTGACTGTCTTCACTTCTGCTGTGGTAGCCTATTTATAGCCTATGGAAGGCTTCTGATTGGTCAGCTTATGATTGGCTGGCGATTACGTACTGCTGTCGCAGACAATGTCACTGTGTGTGCTGGTGGTGCCACTACTTCTGTTGGAACGTAAACCTTGGAAGGAATGTCTCTGCTGCTTCTCTGCATCAAGTGCTCATTTCCTTGCACAGCTCAAATGGTATCTGCTATCACAGTTAAAGTTATTGTGGCTCATTCTTATTTCCATAGCCTCCTTAATAACAGAATCCCTGTACGTGGAGGCATGGGACAGAATTTTTTTTTCAAGAAACAAAATTATATGTTTGATCGTGAGGCTGTGCTCCGCAATTGCCGATTTCTCCAGTTCTCTATTTTTAAAATAGTTTTGGTGTTCTGCACAGCGGTCAGAAACAGTACGAATCATCTGACCTGTATAATTACTTTCACACTCACAGGGTATATTATAAACTCCAGGGCCCCAGAGGCCGAGCATGTCCTTAACAGGGCGCATCATCTGCTTAACTTTCTTAGCAGGACGAAAAATTGATCTTATACCTCGTCTACACAGGACTCTTCCTATTTTTCTGGAAATTCTGCCACAAAAAGGAAGAACAGCAATCGGTGTTTCATCCTGTGAGTGTGCAGCATTTTCACGTTTCCTTTTTTTTTGGAGAAAGCTGCCTTTATATCACGTGCACCATGTCTAAAACGGGACCCAACTTTGATGTACAGCAGAAAAACCATGAAGTTACTGAAGAATTCCGGACTGCCAGACGATGTTACAAAACCTCTCAGAGTCAGCTCCTAGACCGCCAGGTTGTACGGACTACCGAAGATCCACAAGGATAATGTTCCTGTGAGACCAGTTGTCAGTGCAATTGGTTCTCCTACTTATAAACTGGCCAAATACCTAACAAAGTTGATGACTCCTATAGTCGGCCGGTGTGAACATCACATCAAAAACCCCCAGATGTTCGTTGAGAAAATCAAACAGATTAGAGTTGGTCCAAATAACATTTTAGTCAGCCTGGATGTGGTGTCGCTGTTCACAAAAGTTCCTGTGGAGGACACTTTGAAAATGCTGGCGGATCTTTTTCCTCCTGAAACTATACAGTTGTTCCGGCACGTGATGACGACCACCTACTTCTTGTCTGGTAACAAATTTTATGAAATGACGGATGGTATGGCGATGAGCTCTCCGTTGTCTCCATCACTGGCTAACTTTTTTATGGAGAATTTTGAAGAACGTGCATTAAATTCGGCTCCCCTCCATCCATCCTTATTTTATTGTTACTTTGACAATACACTTATGATCTGGCCACATGGCGCAGAAACTCTCGAACAATTCATGGAACACATGAACAGCATACATTCAAACATCCAGTTCACTGTCGAGATGGAGAAGGAAGGGAGACTACCTTTCTTAGACGTTTTAGTACGACGACAGGCGGACAGGCATCTTGGCTACTCTGTATACCGTAAGCTGACACATACCGATTTATACCTGAATACACAGAGTTTCCATCATCCCGCTCAGAAGAGAGCTGTTTTGAACGTGTTGGTATATAGAGCAAAAACTGTTTCTGACGAGGACCAGTTAAGGTCCGAGATTAACCATCTGAAGTACGTGTTCCGAAAGAATGGCTATGGTGCATGCGATAGAAAGGCAGCTTTCTCCAAGAAAAAGGAAACATGAAAATGCTGCAGACTCACAGGATGAAACACCGATTGCTGTTCTTCCTTTTTGTGGCACGATTTCAAGCAAAATAGGAAGAGTCCTGCGTAGACGAGGTATAAGAGCAATTTTTCGTCCTCCTGAGAAAATTAAGGAGATGACGCGCTCTGTTAAGGACAATCTCGGCCTCAGGGTCTCAGAAGTTTATAATATACCCTGTGAGTGTGGAAGTAATTATATAGGTCAGACGATTCGTACCGTTTCCAACCGCTGTGCAGAACACTAACGCTATATTAAAAATAGAGAACTGGAGAAATCGGCAATTGCGGAGCGTAGCCTCACGAACAAACATCAAATTTTGTTTGATGAAACAAAAATTCTGTCCCATGCCTCCACATACTGGGATTCTATTATTAAGGAGGCTGTTGAAATAAGAATGAGCCAAAATAACTTTAACCGCGATAGCAGATACCATCTGAGATGTGCACGGAAATGAGCGCTTGATGCAGAGAAGCAGCAGAGACGTTCCTTCCAAGGTTTACGTTCCAACAGAAGTGGTGGCACCACCAGTGCACACAGTGACATCGTCTGCGACAGCAGCACGTAATCGCCGACCAACCAGAAGCCGTCCACAGGCTATAAATAGGCTACTACAGCAGAAGTGAAGACAGTCAGCTCCTGACGATGACAATGGAGGTAATCGTCAAAAGCTCAAGATTTTATCCAAAACTGACGCAGTAAGAATACTGAGAATGTTTTACATATAAGTGCCATTGCGAAAAACTTCGTTCCCATAGAATATCGTGTGTTCGAGACACTATAAGGCTGAGCAGTTCTAGAATTTACACAGAAATTCTCAGAATACTGCATATCTCTCCCCCCCCCCCCCCCCCTCCACCCCCCTCAGACTGAACACGTGATATTTTATACATAATCATTATGCAAGTAATATCACTCATAATAACAGTTCACATCTTAACAGTATACATTTTTTACATATGTTTACATACTTATCTCTCCTTTCCATAATAATTCTCTGTCCTCTGTTGCACAATGTTTCACTTATTGTCTCTCTACTCTCTTCTTATTTTACTTTGTTATTAAGACATGAGCATTTACTCATGGTTTTAGTCAGCTTCATAATATTTAGGAATTGTGAGGAACCTTTTTCTTTTCTTTATTTCCTTCTTCAGTTGTAAACTTCAGGTGTTTATGACACATGAGTAATCTATTTTCTGTTTTTATCTTTTTGTACTACATTTTTCCTAGTATGTACTATTTTCATTAGTTGTAGCTTGGAGGAACTCTGTTCAAAATGAAAGTGTTCTTTTGACACTCATTTACTTCCACGAAACATAATAATGCTAGTCATTCATAGAATTTACACTTTTTAGAATAATTCCTATAAAATTTGTGACTTTTGTCACGATACTGTCCCCTTCTCCTAGGATCAGCACCTATTCCTTGCTTGTGGGTTGACCTTATGAGAGCTCTTCCTCTTTCCATTCTGGTAGGTACACCCCTTACAAAACATCTCTATTTTTAGGCCACGGATCATCCTATCTCCATGTAGGTACGTCTGCCCTTTATACTTAGTGAACGCCAGGTACACCCCCCTTATCCTTTCTGAGTAGGCCTCATGGTTCATTACACTAATATACATTTCTATGGCTGCACGGGATTAGCGGAGTGGTCTAAGGTGCTGCAGTCCTGCACTGTGCGGCTGGTCTCGGCGGAGGTTCGAGTCCTCCCTTGGGCATGGGTGTGTGTGTTTGTCCTTAGGACAATTTAGGTTAAGAAGTATGTAAGCTTAGGGACTGATGACCTTAGCAGTTAAGTCCCATAAGATTTAACACACATTTCTATGTATACGATAATTAAGTATCTTCTGGTAAAGATGTAAATCTATCTTAAACTTCGCATTCATTCTTTAATATATCATTCACTCCCTAGAGTCCTCCTCTACTTATCAACTTCTAAACTTTCAATAGATGTTATGTCTATGTATACTACTTACATCGCACTATTCTTCAGTTCATCAGAGTATTTATTGCACTGACGTTGCTCACACCTTTTTCTTATTTATCCATTACTCATTACTATTTTATAGTTGTTCGTTATGTATGGGCACCTCTCCTTATGTATATTCAATGTAGAACCATCATAGCTCCCCATATACGTGCGCATAATATCCTATGTACACACCTTTCCCCCTACAACACCTGGCGGTTCTCACATCGTGACGGGCTTTGTCTTATTTAATTTAATGTTTGCGTAGAAGTGGATATTTGTGTATATATGGATGTGTGTTCATGTAGTCTGATTCTTTGGCCTTCTTATCTAAAAATAAGATGTATGTTATTAGTAACCATGGAAATAAGGAAGGACTTCAGCGATAGAAGTTTATGATTACGGAAAGAGGGAATAGATAGACAGGTCATCAAGATGAGAAGTAAGAAAGGAAAAAATAGATGTGGTTGCTAGGATCAAAGAAGAGAAAGAAGATAGCCCCAAAGACAGGAAACCCTTCCCACCCCTCTTCCCTGGGATCCCTGTCTCTCAGGTACTTGAGTGAGATGCCGGAGGAGGTTTGGTGTTAAATTGTCTCCTACAGAGCAGACTTGTCCCACCTTCACCCTTTGAGGTCCCGAAGGAAATCCTAACAACCCTATGGAAACGGCAAATGAAGAAGAATCAGGCACACTTGTTTGTGATGGTTGTTTGAAAGGTGTGAGGTGTGTTTTGTGTGAAACATGATTTATCTGTTCTTGTAAATAGAGCTTTTAGCTACAATACCCACCCCTTTCAAAATTTATACAAACACTCTCATCACACGCCAGGTACACAAAAGATACAAAAGACACAAAATAGAAAAGCTATACACTACGGTATAACAGTTGTTCAGCTAGTCACATCATATTATATTTTCCACAAACATAATCCTCTATTCAATTTATTTTGTCTAGATATCACTTTTTTTCTGTGATTCTCTTAAGTCAGTCTCTATATTATGGTCATATCCAGTTTTTTAATGAGATACAGGATAGTTCTAGACCTTAAAGGAATTTGGAGCAGGAAACTATTTGGGAAAAACACCGAAAACAACTCGGGATCTGACAGTCGTCACTTCACCTGCTAACTCAGAATGTCAACGACCCCGGGGGATAGATGACTCTGCCCGGGTCCCATGGATCTGATATTAAGTTTTCTTGTGCACTGGCAGACCAGTAATTTTCTTTAAATTTCTTTTGAAAGTCTCCCCAAGAGGACAATATTTACTGTTCCCCATTCTGAGGCCTCCCCTAAAAGGTACTCAATCTTCTTGGAATCTTCCCATTTTTTTGGTAAAGCTTGGTTAAATGTTTTTAAGAAATGGGTCGGATGTACATCTCCATTCGGCTTAAATTTAGAGAATCGCCTAGTTAACCCTAAATTAGCTCCCCATTGTAAATCAGTCATCGCTTCACTAGTTAATACAACATTAGGTGAAGATACCCTTTTTTCCACTTTATCTTGGATAAGCTTAATTTCTTTCCACAGGTAAGATCTCCAAATTGTTCCTCCAAACTAATTACATTTATAATATCTGAGTTAGTGTGTGTGTGTGTGTGTGTGTGTTGGGGCTTATGGGCGCTCAACATCGAGGTCATCCGCGCCCTGAGTTAGTTATTTGCTCTTTGAAATTTCTTTCTATATTATGTATCCGTGTATTGACTCCTGTAATTTGCGACTGAATGGTATTAACTCGTTCTGCTTATCTACACTCTCCTGCAAAGTATACAACCCATGTCTTACATCATTATACTTAATATTGTGCACATTTTCAAAAGATCCAAACTTTTCAGTAAGTTCAGATTCTACATTATTACATTTGTTCTCAATTTTAAGTTCTAACCTGTTCGATAACACTTTAAAAGTCTCATTCTGTTTCTGACTAAGGTCCGTAATCATATGATTTATATGAGTGGTTAAAGAATTTGTCAACTCACTCTTTAAATCTATTTTTAAATTCTCTACTTTAGTACTTATAGCGTCAAATTCAGTCTTAAAAGTAACCATGCCTTCACATAGATTACTAAATTCTTTACTTTGAGAGTCGACTTCGGCATTTAACAAATCTAGTTCTTTACTCAGAGTAGCATTCTGAGCATTTAAAGCTTCACTCTGGGTATTTAAGTGACTTAGTCACACTTTGAGCATTTAACTGAGAATTTACTGAACTTAGAGTCACACTCTGAGCTTTGATTAAATTTACCAACTCAGCCCAGACAGGCATTTCTTTGCTAATTTTCATGGCCATAGCTGGGTCTTGAGTTTCCCAACCTGTTGTATATTCTCCATACTCTTGTATGCTTTAGCTCTTGTAAGCATTTCAAGCTAACTTTAAATATGATAACTACACAAATAAAGATCACTCAACAGTATCTCGAACCACTTCGTTCTAAGGTACTGAAGTTTTGTCTCACACTCACCCGGCACAGAATTCTCGTAGCGTAGGTGAGCGGATGTGGAGGCAGGTCAGCACCGGTGAACAGCAGCTGGTGCTGGCGGCAGTGGATGCACATTGGTTTCTGCGTCTTGTGTCCCGGTGGTGTGTGGGAGAGCTGTATACTCCCTGCACTGGATCTTCTTGGTTGAAGCGTTCTAAGCATATTTCTTCTTTGTCAAATATGTCGAAATCTTCTTTGCTGTTTTATCGTTGTGCATTTTATATGCCTTCACCATTTTTCATTCAAATTTTGATCCATTAGATACTTGAACACACGCCAATGTCTCAGAGTAAATTCCTTGTCGTATTATGTTTGGTTGCTATGGCAACACACAACAGCTTCTTTTCTCATTATTGACTGAAAATTCCTGTTTTTTCGGTCCTTTCACACAGGTCCTCATGTTCTAATCTTCTGGCGACTTAAAATGTGAGTGTGAATCTGGGTTATACTGATTTATTTCCCCAAACTACATTCAACTTCTTTACCAGATAACTTACTTGGGGTTTGCAGCCACTCTTCTTTAATGGATAGGCAACTGCTGGAAACTCTCTTCACTTCTTCTCCGTCAAATAACGCTGGGTACAGGAAGTTCCAAGCCTCTTTCTACTCGTGAAATTAGTAGTCATACAAACTTTACTTATTGTCAATCAATGATGTATTTGACTTTCAAGCACAATAAAAAATTCTCACTTTCAACAAAATATGTAACTTCCAGCAAGTCTCTCGTACAGTCATATGTTAGAAACAAATTGTTTTACATTCAAAAGAAAGTCTGCTTGGACACCATGACTTTCAGAAAAAGAGTATGAAAATACAGCTTGGCTCTAACAAGGCTAAGTCAATAGTCTACAAGAGTATTTTTTTAAACTGTTCCTGTTATAATTAACAATAGTCAATGACACCATAAGCACAGACCTACATATAGTTTCCATGGTTCTTCCTTACACACTCACTAACATATCTATGGATTGTCCGACAGATACTTGTCGGTGCCATTTGAGCGCCGCGTCTACTTTCTTCCCACGACTGATTTTAAATCTGCACGCACAAACATGTGACGTGCAGTAGGTAGGATTTTACCATCCCACACTCGTATCTAGAATATCCTGTGTTCGAGACTACACACTATGAGCAAAAGCAAAAATAACTGTGATATTGCTGAATGCAAAAATGCTTCACCTAAAACTGTGGATGTCATCTGTCATTCATTTCCAAAAAATAGAGAGCTACAGCACAAATAAGTGTCATATTTTAAGAGAGCTGACTTAGTTTTTTCTTGCCAGTTAACACTTCAGAAATGGACCAGATGATTCAAGAGCAGACCTGGAATTCTGAAAGAAGTCCTGAATCTTATGGAATCTAGGAGAGAAACATACAAATCTCGATAAAAACAGAAGTCCTATATTTTGACAGGATGAATATATATGGTTGCATGTGCTATGACTCATCAGATGATGTAATTTTAGGACCGAACAAAAACATTATGGTGGTCATGGTTCATGGTTTTTTGTCATCATTGAAACAGCCTGCATATTTTGACTTCAACAGTGCCATGACTAGTTAGTTACTCCTGATCACAGTAAAGGAGTTGGAAGCAGATGGAACTTGAACTGCAGCACTAATTTGTAATATGAGATGCAAGAACTTAAAGAGCTCGACAGAACTTAAAATTTCCACAACAAACTCTATCGATCCAGGGAGAAGAGTATCGATTTTCTTTGACGTCCCCCATTTCCTTAAATTGCTTAGAAACCATGTTTTAGATGATGGCATTACTCAGCTCAGCATCACAGTCTTGAAAAAGAAGCTTTTTGGAAACATGTTAGAAATGCAGAGCAGGGATTTAAGCATCATGCTTCACTTTACAGAGGCTCATGTAGAAACAAAAGGATGAGCTCGGTGGAATGTATGAATGGCAGCAGAGTTCTTTCCACAGCATTGTGCCTGAGCTGTTAAATACCTGCTAAACAAAGAACAGGAAGGAAATTTAATTGAACTGATCAATGACACCTTTGACATTTCAAGCTCAAGGGTTCCTTACTATGACAAAGCACCACTTTGAAGTGAAAATAGCCTTAATTTTCAAAGACAGTAGAATATTCTAAAACATTTCCTTGACGTTTCTTCTGATATGTGTTGTGGAAGAAACCTGTATGAGAGCTTCATACAGCCTGACTTCCAGTCGAAACAAAGGCTGTTTAAAGAACTTTTTTTTTTTTTTAATTCATAGTCTGGGCACATTTTACAATAACCCAGCACCATTCAAACTGAAAAATAGAATGTGGCTTCTAATAGTGACTGGAAATATGGAAGACATCACCTTTTCAGCAAATACACCAACTACAAAGAGTACAAATGAGATGCTGTCACATGTTGCTCCAACAGGAGGAACTGGACGTGACTTCATGAAGTTCATCACAAGAGAGTTGTTTATTAACATAAATGGAAATATGACAGCTGATTTGTATTGCACTAGTTTCAGAGAACAAGAAGTTGATCTGTTGCAGTTTCCTATTGTGAACCAGCAACTAGTGATGACTGTGAATCCAAAGATGCATTGAAATATCTTGAGAGTTACACAGCCCTTAAACGCAAGCACATTGACAGTTACTTCGGTTCAGTCTCAGAGAAACTTCTTACAACTTACATTAATCATTTAGATCATCTTTATATGAGATTTTCCATTAATCATTTAAACTTCTTACAAATTCAGATTATATCATCGATAATGACTGGACCTCTGTAATCTCCAGAAGTGGGCTCACTTCTCTTTCAACTGACCAGTTCAATACAATTAAAGAGTTTGAAGTGGTATTGTGCAGTTTTCACAGCAACATGTAACTAAGTGTGATGGAGTTATGCAAAAGTTAATTTCAACAATAACCTCAAAGTTTCTCCAAATGCATAGTTTCTGTCTACATAAAGACAAGAATGTTCATTAGAAGGCATCTGAGGACAAAGCTAAAACAAAACATATAAAAATCCTTGCCACAAATAAAAACCTTCAATAGGTTGTGTCATCATCTTCCTGCACACTGGGACGAGCACAGAGGCATCGCACAAGTGTGGCACCATCACCGATAGATGGTGGCAACTTTGATTCTCAGTGACTGGCAGATACTGAGACTATGAGAAACACCAGGAAGGGAGGAGGTAAACTGATGGATTGGCATGCATGGTGGCTGGGAAAACTCAGGTCGCGGTAGTCATTTGCGAAAGGTGTGGAAGGGGTACTGGCTGTGGCTCAACTGCGAGATCACCAGAGACATTAAGTAACCTAAATTCAATAAAAACAGATCCAGAGCAGTTACCAAAAAATCAGTTACATTGTTACAAAGGGAAAAATAAGATGAGTGCTTGGTTGAAAACACACACTCAATCAAGAAAGTAGTTTTTAAGTTATTCAGTGTCAGAGATTTTATAATTAAAACAAACTTTGAAAATTAATAATATATAAAAACAAAGATGAGGTGACTTACCGAACAAAAGCGCTGGCAGGTCGATAGACACACAAACAAACACAAACATACACACAAAATTCAAGCTTTCGCAACAAACTGTTGCCTCATCAGGAAAGAGGGAAGGAGAGGGGAAGACGAAAGGAAGTGGGTTTTAAGGGAGAGGGTAAGGAGTCATTCCAATCCCGGGAGCAGAAAGACTTACCTTAGGGGGAAAAAAGGACAGGTATACACTCGCACACACGCACATATCCATCCACACATACAGACACAAGCAGACATATTTAAAGACAAAGAGTTTGGGCAGAGATGTCAGTCGAGGCAGAAGTGTAGAGGCAAAGAAGTTGTTGAAAGACAGGTGAGGTATGAGTGGCGGCAACTTGAAATTAGCGGAGATTGAGGCCTGGCGGATGACGAGAAGAGAGGATATACTGAAGGGCAAGTTCCCATCTCCGGAGTTCGGATAGGTTGGTGTTGGTGGGAAGTATCCAGATAACCCGGACGGTGTAACACTGTGCCAAGATGTGCTGGCTGTGCACCAAGGCATGTTTAGCCACAGGGTGATCCTCATTACCAACAAACACTGTCTGCCTGTGTCCATTCATGCGAATGGGCAGTTTGTTGCTGGTCATTCCCACATAGAATGCATCACAGTGTAGGCAGGTCAGTTGGTAAATCACGTGGGTGCTTTCACACGTGGCTCTGCCTCTGATCGTGTACACCTTCCGGGTTACAGGACTGGAGTAGGTGGTGGTGGGAGGGTGCATGGGACAGGTTTTGCATCGGGGGCAGTTACAAGGATAGGAGCCAGAGGGTAGGGAAGGTGGTTTGGGGATTTCATAGGGATGAACTAACAGGTTACGAAGGTTAGGTGGACGACGGAAAGACACTCTTGGCGGAGTGGGGAGGATTTCATGAAGGATGGATCTCATTTCAGGGCAGGATTTGAGGAAGTCGTATCCCTGCTGGAGAGCCACATTCAGAGTCTGGTCCAGTCCCGGAAAGTATCCTGTCACAAGTGGGGCACTTTTGTGGTTCTTCTGTGGGGGATTCTGGGTTTGAGGGGACGAGGAAGTGGCTCTGGTTATTTGCTTCTGTACCAGGTCGGGAGGGTAGTTGCGGGATGCGAAAGCTGTTTTCAGGTTGTTGGTGTAATGATTCAGGGATTCCGGACTGGAGCAGATTCGTTTGAAAATTAATATCTGCACAAGGCCTTGATGATTTTCAGAAACCAAGTGTCCACTGACAGGGCTCATGGAGTTTTATCAGAACATAATAGTAGACTATTTTTAAATGTTATGTATAGTTTATTTTACAGGAAAGAACACATAAAAATGAGAATTTTCATGAAAATAATTAATAAAGCAATGAAAGTAGCAGCAGCATACCAAAGTATACTTAGACATATATGTATAAACATATTTAGTTTTATTTGTTTTTATATATTAACAACAAAACAACTTAATGTAGCATTTATGCCAGCAAAACACCAGCTATTTGACACACTAATTAGTTTGGCAGAAAACCAAGGACAGCAGTGGTAAGCCGACGAAAGTTATACGCCACTTGATGTATCATACACATGTATAGTATAAAATTAGTAGTTTTAAGTATGTACCGGAAGATGGAAGTGTGTGAACTTCACTCATAACTATGTGAGTGATTAAATAGCTGACAGCCATCTTGCATGGGATCGTTCTCTGAGCCAGAACTGTCAATATGTATGTATGAGTAACAAGTGAGTCATACTGTGGTTGTGCCTGGAAAAGTTATAGTGTTAATTCATGAACTTGTGTTTCTTCATGTGTGTTGGAAGCAAATACGTTGAAATATTTTAGCAAGTGAGCTAGCATGTGAACTTAGAATAATTCACATTAGGTGAACAGGAGAGAATTCTGAAGTGTTTCCTTGATTAATTTTGAGAGTGGTTTGAACTTTTGGCTTTTTTCTGTGGTTAGCTAATGTGGAACTTTAATTTTAAAACATAAGATGAATGAACTTTGTAATGTTTCTGAGATCTTACCTGAAGTTATGCATTAATTCACACGAGATTCTGCTCTGACTTTCATTAAGCTCTTGCAGTGCCATTACTTTGATTCAGTGTTCCACAGTTATTACTTTAATATTGTGATAAAGGGACAGCAATAAACTCAATTAGTTAAAAATCAAAAGTACCATGAGCTATGAACATTTTTTCTGCATAATCTTGCCTGATATTTATTTATTGAACATTTATGATGAGTTTTCAGGGATAATTGTGACAAATGCATTAGCTTTGGCACATAGAGAGTAGTGTAGCCAAATCATAAAAACCAACCGTGCATTCTGAAACTGAGGAATGGTGTTTTGGGTTGGTTGGGTTGTCTGGGGGAGGAGACCAGACAGCGAGGTCATCGGTCTCATCAGATTAGGGAAGGACGGGGAAGGAAGTCGGCCGTGCCCTTTCAAAGGAACCATCCTGGCATTTGCCTGGAGCAATTTAGGGAAATCATGGAAGACCTAAATCAGGAAGGCCGGACGCGGGATTGAACCGTCGTCCTCCAGAATGCGAGTCCAGTGAGGTGTTTTGATTATTTCAAATTATAATTCATGCACTTGCACATGGGGGCTCAAGAGCTAAATGAACAAACATTGTGTAGAAGCATTATTTTCTTATTATTCATATCACAGCAAACCTTTGTTCTACCACATAGGAACCAGCTGGTTACATGCCATCCTATACCCCATTCTTGTTTCACTTTTGTGTTCCAGTCAGAATTTCACTCCACATACATATGAGTATAGCTGAACAATAGCAGGGTTCTATTAAAAGCATCACACTGTAACACTGTGGGTTCTGGATTTTAGTTCTCCAGATGGCTGAAAGAAATTTTTAATGCTACTGTTGAACCATTTATGTAATTTCTTACAGTTTTTAAGTTTTCCCTAATTACTAATCCAGTCTTATCAGTTATTTTGGATATTAACAACAGTGAATTGCTCATTTCTAAATCAGCTAATGGCACAAGAGCAGCAAAAAACTAGGTTGAGCTGCCGACCATATTATGGCATTTCATGAGCACTACATCCATTTACAATAACTGTGTCTCACAGTGCCTTCCACCCAGCTTACTATTCTGGTACTGAGTGTGACTATATACTGGTGTTTCTACTGGTATTTAAGTACTGGCGCCATAAGCAGGTGTGAATAAAGTTGATTATTACAAGGTGTGTGGCTGGTGGATACTTTCATCAGCAGTAATTCATGCGTCTAAGTTCGCACCTCCGCAGTCTCTCGCTACTTTTATCACTGTAACAGTCTAAATTGATTGATGTTTTAACTCTCCTTTGAATAGAGTGATATTTACCTCTTCTTTCTTGAATAGAAAGATACACCATGCAGCTCCATGATAATAATGCAGTATAATACAATCACAAATAATGTCACAGAGTTTTCCAAAGTTTGCATGCTACGGTGTATCCAGATATCATTTTCAGGATGAAGCAATTTAGAAATGAAAGAAAATGCCTTCCTTTCCAGAAGATATATTGTAAAAACTTTTACACAAATATATAATATAGTTGTTATCTGACGTACACACAGTATGTCCACCCAGAATCATGGACGGGATGAGACAGGTAGTTGAGGAGTGAAAAATTTGGTATTGGCTTAAGGAAACATTAGAACACAGATATATGTTCATCTTTCTTTTTGTACATATCTCTTCTGGGTGCAGGCATATTTATATTGTGTCTTTACCCCCCCCCACACACACACACACACACACTGTGTTCCAGTACTGATTAAATTACATATACTTTATTACTAAATGAAAATAAGATCTATTACAACTGCCCTCCTGCAGTATATCAGCATTTGCCATGAGTACTATATGACAATATACAGTAATGGTGCTTTTTACAGATGTACATAACATACATCATCAAATTTCATGTGAAAGTACCATTAATCTACTTTTTGACTGGATATTAAATCCCTTTATTTTTGGCCACGTTTATATCTTATTTATCCTCTGCACATGTCAGCTTTATTTATATTAGAATTAAAGATAGTTCAGCCTTGGGTCTATAACTTTGTAGACGATAATGATAAGCACATTGTTATAGTGTCCAGAGGATAGCTCTGTAGAATAAGTGCACACTGATGTGTGTCTGGTTAAAAAGTTTGATGCCATGACAGAGAAGCCATGAAGTTCCAACCATGGTTATACAGATCACATTGTCCATCACACATTTCAGTTTCCAAAAGGCCATCCCATATCATCGGCATCATGCCGAGAGCTCACCATATTCCAGATAAGCCCATAAATTACTTGCTTTGCCGAGAGCTCACCATATTCCAGATAAGCCCATAAATTACTTGCTTTAATTTCTCCTTTGTAGTAAACTTCAGCATCAAACTCCACTATAAAGGTCACTTAGAATTTTTTCGTCATTGTAGGCGCACACAAGCTTGATCACTGCATGACACGAGTATGTATTCCTCATTCAACACATGTTAAACATAGGCTATGTGGACAGTTTTTCTTGAAGTCCCTTTTCATTTTACATATGTTAAATACCCTTTTCATAAGCAGTTTTTCTTACATGAGTTTCTACAAGTGCATAAAATTTTACACCACTTAAATAAAGAAATTAAAACACGATGTAAATTTGATCCTTAGAACTACTCATAAAGGTCATTTTAATATTAGCTGACATGTTAGGCCTAATACATTTTACTTATATGGAAGTTTATACATGAATTTGTCACATCATCTTAAGTAACTAATGACTTATCTTATTTCTATTTACACACTTGTAAATAACAAGAGAGAAGCTTATCCTAAAACTAACTGAACATCTTTCATAACTTATATTGAAATATTTTCAGTATACTTAAGCACAATAACTTCATGAGTTGGTTTAATCTTTTGTCAAACCCATGAAGCATACAAATTCCTTTAGGTCATTGTGTGGATAAAGGCTCTTGCCCTTTCCACTTATAGGGTAAGCCAGTCTGTATGATCCTGGATGAGAGATTTGTGTAATTAAAAATGGGCCAGTGTACAAGAGCTGCCATTTGTGGTTAAGTTTTCCATGTTTGGTAGACTTTGGGTGCATTCGTAACAATACTTTTTGTCCTATATGGAATTTTACAGTGTGCCCTAATCTTTTGTCTTAAGACTTTCTCTGATCTGCCTTTTCTCATACTCCTAGGTTAATCAAGGCTTGGCATATTTTTTCTCCAAATGACATATCTCCCTTGGGTGCTTTAGACAGTGGTTTTCCCCACTCATCCATTTCCCTTGGTTAGGATATGTCGGTGGAGCAGTACTCCTTTGTAAATACTATAAAAATTATTAAATTATTATCATCATCTCCTTCACATAGTTTGAGTTTTACCTTTTTCCAGTGTGGAGCTTCTTGCAATTGCTCCAGGTTTTCAAACATTTTTACATAATAGGGTTGGTGTGTTTTGTCTTGCATAAGTAGGATGCAGATTTCAGAATTCTGTTCAGTGAGTTCTAAAACTTCATTTAACCCTTGGAGTAGCCTCGATGAGATATCGGCAGTTATTTTTATTTAACTTTGATGTACACTACCTTGAAACTGAGTTCCTGCAAGTAAAGGCACCATCTGGCTATTCCTCTGTGCAGCAATTTGCACGTCAAGAGAAAAGAAAGTGCTTGGTGGTCATAGTAGACTTTGGTGTGATTTCCCCACAAATAATATTCGAATTTCTTTAAAGCCCACACTACAGAGAGACCTTTGCGCTCCATTACTGGATATGATTGCTCATTCAGTAAGAATTCTGATTGCAAAAGTAATTATCTCAGGTATTTGTTGTCCATCTGTCTCAGTGATTTGGAATAGGCATGCCCCCAGACCCTGCAAAGATGCATCAGTGCTTAAAGGAAACTCTTGTGACAAATCTGTGTGATGGAATATGAGGTCTGTTCAACAATTCCGAAACTTTGTCCCCAAAAATTTTTTACATTTAACTTTTACTAATTGTGCACATTCTCCTTAAATACTCTCCTCCACAACTGATACACCACTCCCAATGCTATTTCCACCTCCAGAAGCAGTCTTGGTACACCTTTAGTTAGATCATGCAAAGCACTATCTGCAGATTTTGTTTCATGTCATCTATCATTGCAAATCTTCATAACCATAGACCCATGTCTCATCAGTTATGATTCTCTTAAGGATCATCTCGT
This sequence comes from Schistocerca americana, assembly GCF_021461395.2. Lineage (NCBI taxonomy): Eukaryota > Metazoa > Arthropoda > Insecta > Orthoptera > Acrididae > Schistocerca > Schistocerca americana. The sequence goes on along the minus strand of NC_060122.1, from coordinate 825,573,025 downwards.
TCTCATCTGCGTGATCCAAAGAGCTGTTTATAGATTGTGAGATGAAGGTCTTTCTGGTCTTGACTCATCAGCTGTGGGACCAACTTGGCAGCAATACAATGCATTCCAAGATGCTATGTCAGGATTTTATGACATGACCCAGCTGAAATGCTACATTCTTCTACAGTCTCTTACAGTACGTCTTCGACTGACATGCACAATTTCATTGACGTTGCTGACATGAGCGTTGTTGGTAGATGTCGAAGGGCATCTTGAATGAGGGTCATCTTTAACTTCCATCCAGCCATTTTTAAACCATGTGAACCATTCATAACACTGAGTATGGCTTAATCACTCATCACCATAGGCTTCCTGCATCATTTGGTGTGTCTCTGTAAAGATTTTCTCGTGTTTCACGCAAAACTTAATGCAGATGTGTTGCTCTTCTAACTCTGTGATCTTGCAATTTGCAAACAGTGTGACACAACATTGTACTCAGTGCAGTACTGAACAATAACTAACAGACATACAACAGTGAAACTTCTGGCAGTTACACATTAAGCACAGTGGTGCGCAGGGATGCCAAACGCGTTTCGCTCTCACACACCATAGGTGTGAAATTACGAATGTCATGGAATTTTTTGAACAGACCTTGTATATTTGCATTGAATAGAGCTTCTTTTAAGTTTTCAAAGTCATTTGACTTTGATTGGTCCATATCCAAGGGGTAATTCTCTATAACAAGTTTAACAGGGCATCACTGTTCAGCAAATGGTCAGAAATAAATTTCTAGAGAATGACACTAAGCCCAGATAGACTTTGAGTAGTTTTTTTTTATGAGGCAGAGGGAAAATGTTTGACTACATCTAGTTGCCCTATATCTGGCAAAATACCTTGGAGTGATATGATGTGTCCTACGAATTTGACCTTTCCCTTCCCAAATTCAGACTTCTTTAAATTCGCTATTTTGAGAATCGCTATGGTACTTGTCCCAAAAGTCACAAATGCTCTTCACTGGTAGGCTTTGCTATTAGCAAGTCATTCACATAGATAGTGATTTTATTAAGTAGTTCTGGACATAAATTTTTGTCTAATTTATAAATGAAGACACCTGCTCTTACGTTTAAGCCGAGAAGCAGGACACAAAATGCATAGCTTCTGCCCCCATGTATAAAGGCTGTGAACTTCTTACTATCTTCATGGAGAGTAGACAGGCAGAAAGAACTGCCTGCTACTGCCGTTGCATTGTTTGGCTGCATACGGATATTCTCCTTGTTTACTTGTGCAACTGGTATTGACACTGGCAGTGACTGTTGCATTTTATACTCCCCTTCATCTCCACCTGAAGGACTCGTAGTAAATGGTGGATAGGTATTGCAGCTCTCTAATCTGCCAGACTGCACGTGATTGGTAGCGATTAGTGGCTCCTTTGTGATATCAGTACCACTAGTTAAACTGTTCCACAATTTTTCTTCCACTGCTTTTAAACCTGATTCAATCCTGCCAATTAGTTCATTTTCCTTCTCCTTGACTATGTCTTCAATCCCTTCTACATAAATCTTATACTCTTGCACTACCTTCTGTGATAGTGTTGTACCCTTATCTAGTAATCCTGATGCAGCTCTCACCATTAAGTTCTTTATGCCCTTACCAATTCTTTCTTGTGTTTCTGTTATGAACTTATTGCTCAGTTTTAAGTTACTAATTTCTACAGAAGTTCCTGTACTTCCTCAGGCAAATCTTTACATATAGTTTGCAACTCAGTAATAGTATCTTGCATCTCCTTTACACTTATATTAATTCCTAATTGAGTCCCCTGCATTTTAATCTGTGTATTTCTCACGTTTTCTAGCTTACCTGCCATTTCCTCCTGTGCCTTGTCAATATACAAGACATTTTTACCGAGCTTATCTATTTCCTGAGACAAATCTGTCAATAACTCCACTTTTAATTGTTTTTCTATTTTGGTCAACTTACATGTTAAATCGTTTGCTAGGTCAGAGCACAACTTTTTCCTTAGTTTATCAAATTATTGCATTTGTTCATTTGAAAGTTCTTCAGATTTTTGTGTCACATGATTCCTAAAATCATTAAATGTTTGTGTTTGATGTTTTGAAGAATCTTTGACTTTTTGTGCAACATTATTTTTGTGCTTGTTCATTCCAAATTCATTATAAGTTTTCATCATCACTTGGATAAGTTGTATCAATGTTGGGGTATCATTTTGAACACCTACTAAGTCATATCTGATTACATTCAGGTCCACTTCAGCCAATACAGAAATTTTAGATCTACTAGAATCTGTGCTCATGTGAAAAAATGCTTGTCAGTGGTATTTGTGAATTTATTTCGTCTATCATAAGTAAAGTCATGTCATTACTCACAAGATTGCCATCCTCAATCATAGTTCAGCTTAAATAATAATTGGAGTTTTCGTCTGACATGTTCATGCTCTCTTGTGCTTGTACATTAATCACTGAATTGGCACAACAGTTTTATCTGCTGTATCCCTTTCTGTCCTTGTGATTTACTAATTGCAAATTTTGAAATGAATATCCCTTTCTTAATTACTCTGAGAAGATTTTTCTGAAATATCTTGTGACATGTTGCAAACATATATTGCAACTCTTTGTTGTGGCACTTACATTTATTCAGAATTATTAACCAAAAAATGATTTTTAATAAATAGATTGTTTTACTGCAATTTAAAATGCTCCACTTTTTAGGATGGGAAGGAATAGGTACTTCTACTATTAGATATGAGTGAGGCACTACCAACAACTTTCCTAACTTCTTGATGAGTTTTAAAATTTTTTTTCTCGTAGTTTCCACACAGATTTTATTGTCCATCCATGCATATCCTTCTTTTGTGATTTTTCCTCTCTTTCTCTTGGCAATATTATTCATTTCATGCAACGAAGAAAACAAAAGATTATCAATACAATGGAAAATTTTTATAATATGTTATATATATTTTAATTACTTCAGTTATCTATACCAGGCATTGTCCTTTTTTATGATTACCAGTTATACTGGTATTTAAGTACTGGCACTGTAAGGAAGTGCAAATAATGTGGATTATTTCAAAGTGGGCGGCTGGCGGATCCTTTCACCACCACCAGTTCATGCATCTAACTTCGCACCTCCACAGTCTCTCACTACAATTACCACTGTAACAGTCTAAATTGATTCATATATTAACTCTCCTTTGACCAGAGTGATATTTACCTCTTCTTTCTTGAAGAAAAAGAAGCACTGTCCATCTCCACGACGAAGAATGCAGTATGGTGAAATCATAAATAATGTTGCTGTTATACAGGGAGATCACAGGCTGTGGTGTACCCAGGTATCATTTTCAGGATGAAGCAATTTAGGATTGAAAGAAACTCCTAAATTTCCAGATGTATTGTAAAAACTTTTATACGAATATATGTATTGTTATCTGACATACATGCAATACGTTCACCCAAAATCACGGGTGGGAAGAAACAAATAGTTGAAGAGTGAAAAATAAATCGGGTTAAGGAAACACTAGAACATAGATACATGTTCATCTTTCTTTTCATACATATCTCTTTTTGGCATGGGCAAGTTTATATTGCATCTTTGCTCCGCACAGTGTTCTGATACTAATTAAATGAGATATAGTTTGTAGCTAAACCAAAATAAGATCTTATGAATGGTGGGCTCCAGAGGTCAAACATGACCTCTGCTTAAGACAGTATTACTACTCAGGGCACATATTCATTGAAAGCACCAATGGTGGCTGGTAATCAGTTGAAATCGATTTGCAAAAGTGAATAAATAAAACATGATTTTGCGACTGGTTGATGCTTATTTGGTAATTTTAAAATAAGATTTATCACATGTTGCACCTGCAACTTGTGTAGTATAATGTGTACAGGCTCTCCAATGATCATGTGCATTGTTCTAATGCCATTGGAATATATCAGTGGAAAGAGCAGAGTTAAGGACAACTTCTATTTTTGTAATCCCATCTGGCATCGATTTCTTTAATTATAACTATAATTTTGTATTTGTCTCATGAATTGCACACTTTTATGACTGTTTCTAGCAATAGTGTTCTGTTATTGTGCTTATTTGTTCATTATATGTTGTTTTATTGCCATGAGTTATTTTAACAATTTCTCTATTCAGTTTAACAGAACTTGACTACCTTGCTGTTGTGACCACATAAATATGGGTTGAAGGCATCACCCTTCAGGTGTGTAATATAAATGATTTATTGCTGAAACACTGGAAAGTCCAGGTTGGATAACAACAGTTATAAAAAGGACAGGTTGCTACTCTCAATAAAGATTACACATGGAATTGCAGATAGGCAAACTAAAAGTCTTTAGACACAGAGCTTTTGGTCAAAGCATGCTTCAGAAAAGAAAAGGAAGGAAAACACACACACATTCACACAAGCAGGCACACTTAAAACACACATGACCACTATCTATCTCTGGTTGCTCTAGCCAGACTGCAGCTGCTGCATTGAATGAAAGCAGCAGTCAAGAATGGGGCATGGAAGGGAAGGGATGTCAGAGTAGGGGTGGATGGAGAAAAAGAGCATTGTCTGGTTGAAGCGAGCAGGGATGAGAAGATGGCAAGACAAGACTGCCTGGCATGGTGTTGAGAGGCTGTGAGGATGTGGGCAGGGACGGTGAGGGCTGGGGGAGGGGGGGTAAAAAAAGGAGAGGAAGAAAGATTGGTGGGCACACTGCCAGAGAGCAGTGTGCAATGAGGGTGAGGGGACGTGAATTGGGAGGAGGTGGTGGGACGGAGGTGGCCATGTCATATACCAGTTTTGCAAGCATTGCACAGCTTTTTGTATTGGTATGGCTACTAACCAGCTATTCACCAGAATGAATGGCCACCACAAAACCATGGCCAAGAGCAAAGCAGACCACCCCGTGGCGCAACATGCAGCTGAACATAACATGTTTGATTTCAATGGCTGCTTCACAACCCGGGCCATCTGGATTCTCCCCTCCACCACAAGTTTTTCTGAACTGCACAGATTGGAGTCATCCATACAACACATTCTTCAGTCCAGAAATTATCCCGGCCCCAAATTTACAATAACCTAATATCCCCACACCCTCTACCCAACTGTTTCCGTCTCTTCTGTCCTATCACCTCCTTCCAATTCATGTTCCCTCATCCTCATTACACACTGCTCTGTGGCAATGCGTCCACCAGTCTTTACCCCTCTCTGCTCCTCTCTTTTGCTGCATCTCATTTCCCCTCCCCCCGCCCACCACAGCATCCTGAAACTGCACCAGGCAGCCTTGCCATGCTGTCTTCTAGTCCCTGTCCGCTCTGCGAGACAGTGGTCTTCTCTCTCTCCCACCCGTACACTGCTATCCCTCCCCTTCCCTGCCACACTCACAACTGTCGCTTTCATTCAATGCAGCAGTTACAATCTGGCTAGTGGATGGAGATAGTGGTTGTGTGTGCGTTAAGTGTGCCTGCTTGTGTGAATGTGTGCATGTTTTCTTTTTCTTTTTTCTGAATAAGGCTTTCGCTGTGCCTGTCTGCAACTCAACAAGTCATCTTTATGATGAGTAGCAATATTTCCTTTTCACAGTTCATTTATTATTTGTTTATTAGCTGCATTAAAACAATAAACAGCATCATGTTTCATGATTGTGCCATTTTATACTTTCGTTATTTAAATCATTTTAATTTCAAACATCATTCTGTTCGATACTCAGGATGATCTAATCAAATAGTTGACTTGGTGCCTTCTGCACATTAATATATTTTCAGTTTTCTTTTGTTAATTAAATAGATGAAATGTTACTTAGAGGACATAATCAGTGGTTCTAATGAACTCAAAATAAATTTTACTTACAATACTTCCGTCCTCCCTGTACAGTTAAAAGAAACTGCTGCATTTCAAAATTCTGTTTTCTCATTTCAATCTGCTCTATCATCAGGTTGGCAATCAACTGGTGCCATCCTGGTGATTAGAAGGAGGAGGAGAAGATTAGTGTTTAACATCCCATTGACAATGAGGCCATTAGAGACACAGCAAAAGCTCTAATGGGGAAGGAAACCAGCCATACCCTTTCAAAGAAACCATCCCATCATATGCCTGAAGTGATTAGGGAAATCACGGAACCCCTAAATCAAGATGACCAGACACAGGTTCGAACTATTTTCCTCCCAAATGTGAGTCCAGTGTGCTAACCACTATGCAACCTTGCTTGGTCCCTGGTGATTACTTGGTCATCTTATAGATGTTGGACATTGAATGTTGTCATCTTGAAAAGACCAACTACAGTGCGTTTTCTATTACAAATCACACTGGATCCGCTACCTCCTCTAATAAACTGAACGTCAGTCATTCACTTCCTTTATTAATTAAAAAAAGATCTGTAAACATGTATTCTTCAGTTTCACACTGTGTTCTAATCCTTGTCATCCAAATGTTTCTTTTGCTTGTACTTCTATAACTGTCTCTGTTGCCACAGTCTTAGTCCTGTGTTGCCAACTGAAGGCTTCAGGCAATGCTGTAACAATTGCGCTCACACTTCAGGAATTGCAATGTTAAATGAAATTTTTTAAAAAATATTGTTACCCCTAGATTTAAGGCCTCATTGAGGTTATCAAAATAACACAAGGTGAATTCTTTCAGGGAGAGGGGAGGAGGTATACAATGTGCCCTTATGCCCAATCACAAAAAATTTTTATTGTTAAATTATACAAAGAGGTATGGGTATGGGAAGGGGAGGCTGGCTAAGCTTATAGGTGACAGTGTAGTGGGTGGTGGTGGTGGTGGTGGTGGTGGTGTCACTCATGGAAAAATTCCTGTTGTAGTTGGTGTTAGAGCTGCACCTTCTCTGGATTGAAGTCAGCTGATAGGTATACCTGCTTAAAGGAAGTCCCTCTAACTAAGGGCTCACCTTCAGAGGACGTCATGTTTCCAAGTAGAGAAGGAATTAGCATATTTTATCTAAATATAAGAGGTATTAGAGATAAAGTTAGTGAACTGCTTATAGATGTAGACTCTGAAATTATTGGTATATCAGAGCACCACTTAAATAATTTGACAATTCAGAGGCTTCCTTTACCAGGCTACAGATTAGCTGGCTGTTTCTCAAGGAGTTTCTTACGGGGTGGGGTAGTGGCTATGTACATAAAAAACAGTATTCCATTTGAGCCCATAGACGTATCACAACACTGCACTGAACAGATATTTGAATTTTGTGCAGCAGTTGTTGAATTTAGTGAAACTAAACTTCTAATTATTGTTGTTTATAGGTCTCCTAACTCCGACTTCAGAGCATTTCTGCTCAAGCTAGAGAGGGTTCTTGATTCACTTTTTAGGAAGTACCAGAAACTACTTATATGTGGTGATGTCAATATAAATTTTGTGTATGATGGTGCAAGGAAAAGGATGTTGATAAATCTCCTAAATTCATATGATTTGATGCAGATTGTGTTTTTTCCAACTAGGGTGCAGGGGAACAGTAGCACAGCCATAGACAATATTTTTATTCATTCTTCATTACTAGATGGGCGTTCTGTTAGTAAAAGCATGAATGGCCTTTCAGACTATGATGCACAAATTTTAACACTAAAAGGCTTTTGCACTCAAACCAATGTCATATTTAATTACAAACTATGTAGGAAAGTTAATCCAACAGCAATAGAGAGTTTTTTAAACCCTGTCATGGAACAAGAGTGGCAGGACGTTTATAGTGCCGATAACATAGATGATAAATACAATGCTTTCCTTAACACATTTCTCATGCTCTTTGAGAGTTGCTTTCCATTAGAACATTCTAAACAGGGTACTAGCAGTAATGGGTAGCCTGGGTGGCTGACTCGTGGGATAAAGATATCGTGTAGAACAAAGTGGGAAGTATATCAAAATGTTAGAAGTAGTCACAATCAAGCTACAGTTGCCCATTACAAGCAGTACTGTAAGGTGCTTAAAAATGTTATTAGGAAGGCAAAAAGTATGTGGTATGCAAATAGAATAGCTAATTCACAGGATAAAATTAAAACCATATGGTCAGTTGCGAAGGAAGTGTCTGGTTAGCAGCACAAGGTTGACAATATAAAGTCAGTTCCCAGTAATAATATTTCTGTTACTGATAAATCAGATATATGTACAGTATTTAAAAATCATTTTCTGAGCATTGCTGGTGAATTAAATAAAAATTTAGTTTCTACAGGAAATCATATAACTTTCTTGGCAATTGCCTTTCCGAGACTGATGTCTGAAATACTCCTCTGTGATACAGACAAGAGGGAGATTGAGTCAATAATTAAATCACTGAAGATTAAGGACTCTCATGGTTATGATGGAGTGTCTAGCAGAATATTAAAGTACTGTGCTGCACTTGTTAGCCCTGTATTTAGCATTATTTGTAATTATTCCTTTGGGAATGGTCAGTTTCCTGAATGATTAAAGTACTCAGCCATAAAGCCACTTCATAAAAAGGGAGAAAGGGATGACTTAGAAAATTTTAGACCTATTTATATTCCATCAAGGTTTGCAAAAGTTATTGAAAAGGCTGTGTATGTAAGGATAATTGATTATTTTATATCACACAATTTGCTTTCAAATGTACAGTTCGGCTTTGGATGTCGTTTAACTGAAAATGCTATATTCTCTTTTCTCTGTGAGGTACTGGATGGGCTCAACAAAAGCTCCCAAATGCTTGGCATATTTTTTGATTTAACTAAGGCATTTGATTGTGTTGATCACAAAATATTGCTCCAGAAGTTGGACCATTACAGAATACGGGTAACTCTAAAATATTTCTGTTTGCTGATGACACTAGCTTGGTAGTACAGGATGTTGTGTGCAACATTGGTTGCTCAGTTTCAAATAGTGCAGTACATGACCTAAGTTCATGTCTTGTAGAAAATAAAGTAACGCTAAATCACAGTAAGACTCAGTTTTTACAGTTTCTAACATACAATTCAACAAAACCTGACGTTTTAATTTCACAGAATGGGTATATGATTAGTGAAACTGAACAGTTCAAATTTCTAGGTGTTCAGATACATAGTAAGCTGTCGTGGAAAGCCCACATTCGGGATATTGTTCAGAGACTTAATACTGACATTTTTACTATTCAAACGGTATCAGAAGTGAGTGATCGTTCGACACGAAAATTAGTCTACTTTGCTTATTTTCATTCACTTATGTCATATGGTATTATATTTTGGGGTAACTCTTCCCATTCTAAAAGGATATTTTTGGCTTAGAAACGGGCGGTTCAGGCAATAAGTGGTGTGAGTTCACAATCCTCTTGTTGACTTCTGTTCAAGAGTCTGGGTATTTTGACATTGGCCTCTCTATATCCATATTCCTTATTGTCATTTCTTGTTACCAATATTAGTTTATTCCCAAGAATAAGCTGCTTTCACTTGATTAATACTCGTCAGAAATCACACCTGCATTTGGATTGGACTTCCTGAACTCTTGTCCAAAAAGGTGAGCCGTATACTGCTACATCCATTTTCAACAAGCTGGCACTCAAATTCAAAAATCTTAGCAGTAATCCACTTGCTTTTAAATTGAAACTGGAGAGTTTCCTCATGGGTCACTCCTTCTATTCTGTCGAGGAGTTCCTTGAAAAATTAAGCTGATTCTTATTGTATTGCTGATAGTGTTTACTTAAACTTATGGACTGACTTTTTTCAGGTTCATGAACATTTGTTTTTATCTGTTATTGCTTCTATGTTGTAATTTCATGTACTGACATGTTCCATGACCTTGGAGATTTGGTCCTACGGAACTTGACGTGTAAATAAAAATAAATAAAAGAAAGTCACCTTCTCATCTATCATCTTTCCACTAATGCAGCAAAAGTCAATCATTTCATTTAAATAGTCAGAATCCCTGTCACAAAAGTCACCCTGCAAATTAGATCATGACACACAGTCACTAACTTGTGAGACTGGGGGTATCATGGCTGCCACTGAGAGACATCTCTCTCTTCTGTTCCAAGCTGCTGCCTAGAACAGATGCTAAACAGCTTAGTCTTCTTCACCTTTGAATTTCCCTTCTCCTCTTGAAGCTACCTTCTCTCATCCTGCTGGTAGTTTGTACAATGCAATTCCCCTTATCAGTTAAATGCTTTTTTCTCTGAGCATGACAGTATATTAATTACAAGTCCAAACTGCTTTCCAATCTTCACTACACCCCTGAGTGGGTCTATACTGAAGTATGCATTGCTCATTTTTAGTCTACCATTATGAATTCTGGCTTACAGTTTGTAAGAGGCAACAAATGAATATAATCTTTGTAGTTATTTCAAACAGTTTTTCACTTTTGATATCAATATAATAGAGGGAAACATGCCACGTGGGAAAAATTATATATAAAAACAAAGATGAGGTGACTTACCGAACGAAAGCGCTGGCAGGTCGATAGACACACAAACAAACACAAACATACACACAAAATTCAAGCTTTCGCAACAAACTGTTGCCTCATCAGGAAAGAGGGAAGGAGAGGGGAAGACGAAAGGAAGTGGGTTTTAAGGGAGAGGGTAAGGAGTCATTCCAATCCCGGGAGCGGAAAGACTTACCTTAGGGGGAAAAAAGGACAGGTATACACTCGCACTCACGCACATATCCATCCACACATACAGACACAAGCAGACATATTTAAAAGACCTCATCTTTTAAATATGTCTGCTTGTGTCTGTATGTGTGGATGGATATGTGCGTGAGTGCGAGTGTATACCTGTCCTTTTTTCCCCCTAAGGTAAGTCTTTCCGCTCCCGGGATTGGAATGACTCCTTACCCTCTCCCTTAAAACCCACTTCCTTTCGTCTTCCCCTCTCCTTCCCTCTTTCCTGATGAGGCAACAGTTTGTTGCGAAAGCTTGATTTTTGTGTGTATGTTTGTGTGTCTATCGACCTGCCAGCGCTTTCGTTCGGTAAGTCACCTCATCTTTGTTTTTATATATAGTTTTTCACTTTTTCTGCATATGTATCACTTTGACTTTTTTCCCATTTTTTGGTCTAATTTTCTGTTTCCAACCTGTATTACAAAAGAGTAACAGTCAATCACCTACCATAATTATACCACCTACACTTTTTATATCATTTTGTGAATTCTCAATACTTTCACCATGATCAGGATTATGTCATTTCTATTTTCAAAAACTGGCACAGAACACTACGAACATAGCATAATGTGTTATAAACTAAGTCTCCCATTCATTGATTCTATTAGTTTTGACCTCTTTGTTGATGATATGTTGCCAAATTCTGTCTTGAAACACTTTTTCAGAATGCTTCTATTTGAAAAATAGACTTACTATATAGTATTTGAAGGTACTCCAAAAGTTTTCATTTAGATTTAAATAAATAGACTGAAAATGTCTTTACCTGTCTTGAAGCGGTGTACAGAAACTGCACTTCTCAGTTCAATATGCTCAAAATAAAATTATTTCCAGAACCTCTTTTTTTCCTTTGGCAAGAGCACAGGTACAGAGTGGCAATTTTATGTACTGTTTTATGCATTTTTTATCTACTGATCAGCAAGTCACATAAATCAGTCATGGTATGTAATTAATTAATTTTCAACACTTCTCTCATGTTTTATGCTGTATTTTAGAACTTACTGATTAAGGTATTTAGCCGTGTGTGTGTGTGTGTGCGGATTTTTTTTTGGGGGGGGGGGGGGGGGGGGGGGTGGCATGTGTGCATGCTAGTTCGCATGACGTAGTGTACACGTTATGTTTTATGGACATTTTATAGTTGCTTTAACCACATGCATGTCACATAAATTTTTATATGTTTTGACCACCTAAAACACCTCATCATCATCATTATTAAGATTTTAAAGAATCTGTCTACAAATACAGTCAAATGGAGATACAAAAAACATATTTTTCCCAGATAATGGAAGAGACACTGATGAACAAAAACTGACAGTAATGCTAGCTTTTGCAACTAGAGCCTCTACAAAGAGCAAAGGAGGAAAGGAAATATTGCAGAAAATGGAACTGTTCAAAGACTAAGCAGGAAATTTGTCAAGCATCCAGAAACTATGAAGGTGTTCTCCAGTTCCAAATGCTAGAATCTGTAGTCTTCGGTAAGAAGTTTTCTTTTTCTAGTTTTGTATAAAAACAGGTACTTTTTGAAGAATCCTGTCTTTATAAATCTTCTATACAAACAAACTCATACAGACACTTACATGTTCCAGAACATAAACTGGATAAGAAATATTCTACGCTGTTATGTGTGTTTATGTGTCATGCATCAATCACCTGCAGATGAGTGACAGCTTTCTTCATTTTTGTTCATTGCTCCCATCCTATAATTTCCATTATCATAATATAGAAAGTATCATTTACTGTATGTAATAATTGCCCTGCCAGGACTATATTCTTTAACTTTTATAAATCTCTTCTATTACCGAAATTATCTTACAAACAAACCTCACCTCATTTTTTAATCCTTACCTCATTTTCTATATCACGGACATGAATTAATGATTTCTCTTCTGTTTTGAGCATCTCATCTAATAGATAGTACAATGTAAGGTTTTTTGGCTCTGGTGCACCGGGGTCATACTGTAAATAAAAATAACACTTTATTTTGTGCACAAAAATGTTGAAAGACATTGTAAAAGATCATGTTTACCTCAACAAAACATATGTTTTGACCTTGCAGTATTCTCACATTACAGAACAGGATTAATATGGGACACAATGATAAAGAAAAAAAACTTCTGATGTAATTTTCTTCTGTGGAACATAAATATTCATGTGGCCCGTATTTAGATGCAAAAAGTATTCATCAGGGAAAAGAAAATAATTAGAATATGTCTGGAGTTCACATGTATGCACTTTCAGTCATATGTTTAAGCAGTTGGAAACATTAACGAGTGCCTTCCAGTAAATATGTTAACCAATAACATTTGTTGTCAACAATTCATTGTGGTTCAATAGCAAAGGATTCAACTTTTACAAGCTTTCAGAGCCAGTGGCTACTTTTTCTGGCAGAAGAGTTGAAGGGGAAGAAAAAGTAGTGAAGAAAATGGACTGATGAGGTTCAGGAAAAGGTTAGAGTTCAGAAAAGTCACCTAGAATCCTGGGTCAGGGAAGACTTACTGTACAGGATGAGAAGGAAAGATTGATTGTTGGGGACTGCACCAAGCAAGATTTGAAAACTTGAGAGCTTCGAGGTCAAGAAAGGGTAATATGCAAGACAGAGACTACTGCTAAAACATTGTGCATGAGTTAATAAGAGCAAAAAGCTGAGTGCATTGTACGTGCTAAGAGGTGGGAAGGGGACAGCGACAAATAGACAGCTCAGAAAATAAAGATGTAGAAAACTGAAATGGAGTGAAGAAAGGACCAGTTACTGTTAAGAAATTCTGAGACCAAAGAAATTAACTTAAATTAAGGCCAGGTGGATAATGACAACTGAGGACATACAGGGGGGGGGGGGGGGGGGGACACAAAAGTAACGCGAATTGGGCTGTGATGGGGAGGGAGAGTGGGGTAACCCATTGTTCAGCCAGGTGTCCATTAAGGTCATGCCACCTGAGTCAGTGAGCAAAGTTGGATAACCGTGAGGGCATCTGTTTGCCCATAAGAGTTTTTTTTAATGAAACAACTTTTTCCATTTTGGCGAAAACATGATGACAGATTGTCGAGAGCAACATGTGGCTGTGAAATTTTGGTTCCTGTTGGGGAAACTGGCTGCAGAAACTATTGCAGTGCTTAAGACTGCTTATGAGGATGCTGCCCTAAGTAAAACCAGAGTCTATGAGTAGTTTTCACATTTTAAAAATGAAGAAATGTCAATTGAAGACCAACCATTCAGGATGCCCTTCAATATCGAGAAGTGATGAAAATGTCAATAAAACCAATGCCCTCATTCATGAAGACCATCACCGAACTCTGTGAGATGTCTGAAATATCATGGAGTTCAATTAAGAGGATTTTATCTGAATATTTGCACACGAGATGAGTTGCAGCCAAATTTGTCCCTCACCTTCTCATAGACGAGCAAAGGGAGCATCGACTTCAGGCATGTTTTGAGCTTCAAAACCAGCTCAAAGATGACCCTGAATTTTTTTCCTAGGTGATTACTGGTGATGAATCATGGTGCTATGGATACAACCCCAAAACAAAGCAGCAATCAAGCCAATGGAAGACAAGTGGCTCTCCTCATCCCAAAAAAGCTCGCCAAGTGAATTCAAACATCAAGACAATGCTCATTTGTTTCTTTGAATTCAGAGGTGTTGTGGCCAAAGATTTTGTTCCCCCCTGTCAAACAGTCAACCAGGAGTTCTACTTAGAGGTTTTGAAACAATTGAGGGAGAGTATACGGAAGAAAAGGGCTGATCTTTGATGCAAAGTGGACTGGTTCTTCCATCAAGACAATACACCAGCCCACACCACCCTCTCTGTAAAGCAGTTTTTGACCTAAAACCAAAACAGCATGACATCAATTATCCCCCCCCCCCCCCCCCCCCCCCATACTCACCGGATCTAGTCCCCTGTGATTCCTATTTGTTCCCAAGACTCAAAACGGACATTAAAGGAAAGAGTTTTGCCACTGTGGAGGAGATAAGACAAAAATTGCTGGAAGGCATAAAAACATCCCGATAAGTGAATTAAAAACTGTTTTGAACAATGGAAGGATCATTTGAAGAAGTGTGTTGTGGTCAATGGATAATACCTTGAAGGTGATCAAAATTTGGTTTAAAAATATTATGAAATAAAGACATTACAATGAATTTCCTCTGTCTATGCCCATTCATACTAACTGATAGCTTGGTGGTAGTCAAGCTGATATAAAAGGCCAAACAGTGTTTAATATCAGCTGATTATACCGATTCTTTACAGCAATACACCACCATTCTCACCTCAGCCTTCACTGGATGTAATCACCTCACCAGCCTAGTTCAAGAGCAGATTTCCCGGGCCACCACACCCAAACCTGATACTGCTGATCCCTCCAAAAAACCAGCTTAGGAGTACATCACTCATCACCCAGTATTATACTGGTTTTGAATGTATTAATGACTTTCTAAAATCATGCCCTGAAATGAGGTCCATTCTGTCTCAGTTTTGCCCAACACACCTAGAATAGCTTTTTGTCGCCCTCCCAATATTCACAGTATACTTGTCAAACCCTATGCTCCTTCTGCACCCATCTCCCTATGCTATGGCTCCTGCCCCTGTGATCATCCCTGCTGCATGACCTGTCTTATGCACCCTCCTACTACTACCTGTACCAGCTCTGTAACAGGCAAAACATATACTACCAAAGGGAGAGTCACGTGTGAAATGAGACATTATATACCAGCTGTTACGTAAACACTGTTCAGCCTTTTACATAACCATGACTAGTTATTAGTTAGTGACTAGTTATTAGAGACCAAGTTATTAGTTAGGATGAATGGGCACAGGCAGACAATACACAATATCCTGTTTCAGAGCATGCACTACAACCTGACACTCATGACCTGGTGCCTGTTTCACTACACATGCAATCTGCACTTTTCCCCCAGCCACCAGTTTCTTAGAACTCCACAGGCATGAACTGGTACTACAAATGTCCTTGGTTCTCGTCACCCACCTTGCCTTAATTTATATTAATTTCTTTGGTCTCAGCATTTCCTCACTGTAACTATTCCTTTTTCACTCCATTTTGGTTTTCTACATCTTTCATTTTCTGAGCTGTCTATTTGCCACTGTTCCCCTCCTGCCTCTATCATATACTTAGCTTTTCGCTCTTATTAACTCGTGCACAGTGTTTTAGCAGTAACCTCTATGTTGTATATTACCCTTTCTTCCACCTTTAAGCTCACAGGCATTCGAATCTTGCCTGTTGCAGTCCCCAACAATCAATCTTTACCTCTCATCACGTCCAGTAAGTCTCCCCTAACCCGCGATTCTGGGAGACTTTTCTGAACTCTACCCCTTTTCATAAACCTCACCAGTTGTTTTCCTTCAACCCTCTTCCTTCCTCTTCAACCCTTCTGCCACTAGGAGCCACTGGCTCTGAAACCTTGCACACACAATACCTTTTATATGTGTGTTTTCCTGCCACTGCGTGGTGAGTAGATTTTTTATCTATCCAATTACATTATATTTTCAAAAATTGTTTATTTTCACTGAGAGAATTTTATAGTTAGACATTTAATAATTAATGTTTGAAAGATGATGGTAATAGCCTATGAAGAATTTCTCTCTGCCATTTAATTATTGTTTCGATCATTTCAGATTATAGCAGTTGTATGATATTTTGGAAGTGCATTTGGTTTTTTAATTGTGGTTGATCATTCAGTATGCAATCAGGTTTATTGTGACTGTGGTTGTATATTTCTAATTCCTTTAAAAAATTCATTTAAATGCCTTTTTCAGTAAAATGTAATATCTCTTAAGTTTGCTTCGATGTTCATGTCTGTGTTTCCATGTTGGGGCAAGTGAGCAGTGAAAGTTGACATATTTAAGTTGTTGAGCCTAAGAACATCCATGTATTAATGAATCATTGTTGAAACTCCTACTAGTTTGGCCAATGTAAAATTTGAGGCACACAAAACAAT
Source organism: Schistocerca americana (assembly GCF_021461395.2). Lineage (NCBI taxonomy): Eukaryota > Metazoa > Arthropoda > Insecta > Orthoptera > Acrididae > Schistocerca > Schistocerca americana. The sequence continues at coordinate 825,556,492 of NC_060122.1, read as the reverse complement.
TTAATTTATAAATGCCAGGCTTGTGGTGAACTTCAGTTTTTAAATTTAAGCTGAGAACAATTTTGTGTTTCATTTTATTGATTGTGGAAAAACTAATTTTGAAATTTTTGGCCAGAATATGTTTGCAATCCAGTATGACACTTTACCAATGAATGGTACGCAGACATATTTGACAGAATTTTAAGGAGCTATTTGTGCTGAAGTGTTGTTTGTTTGGGCCCATAAGGGAGGCTCACCCACACTGCAGCCAAGGTCAATAACACACACTCGTGCAGTGGTGCTCAACCTGTGGGTAAGCCTGGTGGTGGTAAAAATTTTCTCTGCCAGTATTTAGCTGGCATGGGGAGGAGAGGTGGTGGCATAAACTTCCTGATCATCAGACTTTGTGCCAATGTCCTGTTATAAATACTGAACCTCTCCACAGTGTCTCACAAAGTAAAGACGTGTGACACAGTTGATAGAAATTCATCTGTTGGGTGGGGACATTGAGCTTGGCATCCCCCTTGGTGCTATTTGCTAAGAGTAGGTTTCACCCTCTCCCTTCCATCATCATCATCATCATCATCATCATCATCACTGTAATGCTATTAGACACGACAGTAGGAATTACACTTGCGTGGAACGGATAGTGTCTTGAAAATGCACTGTAAGACAAATATGAACAAAAATATAACAAGGTGATGGAGTGTAGTCAAATTAAATTATGAGAAGCTGGAGGAATTCAATTTGCAAATAAGACACTAAAGGCAGTATATAGATGTTAGATGTAGAAGTAGAGAGGATGTAAAATGCAGACTGATCAACAGCAAGGAAATGTTTTTTGAAAAAGAGAAATTTGTTAACATTAACTACAAATTTTGTGTGTTTGGAAGTTTTTTCAAAATGAATTTTTCTGAAATGTAGCATGTCAAGCCTCTCAAGCAGGCCTCTTTCTGATCTTAGCTGTTGCCAGAGTCTTTATTTTGCCAATTCTTGTCTTTTATTGGTGAAAATTCAGGGGTGGGCATAAAATGATAATCAGATCCTTCTATCGCCCACCAGGCTTATCTCCTGATGTGACCAAAAACTTTAGAGAGAACCTCAGTTCAGTTGTACACAAGTTCCCCAATCACACTACAATCATTGGTGGAGATATTAATTATCCAACAGTTTATTGGGAAAATTACAGTTTTGTTGGTGGGGAACATGATAAGATATCCTGTGAAACTTTGAAAACTACCTAGAACAGGTATTTAGGAACCACAATCATGATGGAAATATATTGGATCTAGCAACAACAAATAGACCTGACGTCTTTGAGGCTGTCCACATCAAAACTGGTATCAGTGACCATGACACGGTTGTGGCAACAATGATTACCACAGTACAAAGGACAACTAAAGCAAGCACAAAGGAGTTGTGTACTTATAAAAAAAATAGGAGACCTTACTTTTGGGATTACCCTTGTATATTAATTGTAGTTGTAATTTTTATGTTGCATGTAGTCCATTGCATGCTGTCTGAGTGGGGTATGCTGACAGCAGAACAATCTAACAGAGATAATCTGGAGCACAGAATCTGCCTGGCATCTTACATCATTAATCAGAATATTGACCCACTAACGATAAACACTGTTATTGTATTAACTGTAATAAATTAAAAGGCACTTCTTTTTTAATAGAAAAATGGTCTGTATAAGTTTTACTGAGGGTTTGAAGTCACAGCCAGCCACTGGAGTTTGATGACATATAATATTGTATACATTTATCTTAATATGGTGGAGAAAAGTAAAGGAGCATGTTTTAATTATTAAGCCATGTTTGATGCTTGGTAGCATTGCCAGAATATTGTACAGCATCACATTGGGAGATTGCTGATGACAGATAGACAGAAATGCCTGAAGAGGGAAAAGTCTATTTTCATATGGTAGGTCAAAATCTGGTGGTGCCATGTAGGGCAAGCTCTGATTTTTGCTTCATTTTTTGTAGAGTACAAGTTTAATTTTGGACATTGTGGTAGTCAGATGCCTATTTTGATTCAACACCATTCCCATGAATGTACTGATTTTGGTAAATAAAAAGAAACAGTGATCCATTATCTTGTATTTGGCATTTATCATAATACAAGTAATGGATATACCACCAATGCTCTTTTAATATCTCTGTGCCGGATTTAAATTTCAAAGATGCAAAAACAGTAGTAGGTCTGGAAATTACAACAGAATCAGATGCATCTCAATTTAAAAGTACAAGTTAAAGTTTTATTAATATTTTTGGAATAAAATCATGAAATTATTTCTTTCATTCATCAGGCTATGCATAGATATCCCTAAAGCAGAGGTATTGCTGGGGCAGTTAATCACATATTAAACAATTATGCCACATGACATTCTTCTGAAGATAAAAAAGTATAATCTTGTCACATAAGTAAAAGAATTTATACTTTACGATTTGTTCTTAAGTGTCTCAACAATGAATACAGGAACGCATTACACTAATCTTATCTCATGTTAAATATCATACCAAATCCTCAGCTTTTAATAAGTGTATGTTGTTGTAAACATAATAATAACAATAATAATAAATATGCAATTACAACTACCATAGTCCCACAGGGCATATCAGATACCACTCCATGAAAGCTATACAGGTCCAAATTATTGATAGATAATGTGACATATTTAGCATTAGTCATCATGGCCATTTTACAAAGCCAGAAGTAAGAAAAGAAAACTACAGCATCTGCTATTCCCACTTTGGTGTAAGTGTATATTTAAGAAGCTCCTATCTAAAAAGAAAGCGCGGAACTGAGAATACCCACCAATTCAAAAGAAAATTTGGAACATATATCATTATCCAACATCTATTACTGCAAACAGATCTCTGTTATTAACAATTGTAGATAACTGTTTTCTTTGAAGAATACCAGTGTAATCCAACAAATGTTAAGCAACTAAGAGGAGAGAAATAGCAATAATTTAATGTAAATAAGTCAGGTTTTTTTTAAGTAGCATCTTTCCATGTAATTTACGTGTACTGGGTTACATTTTGCTGGAGTAAGCACAAATAGTATTGAGCAGTATAGTGATAATTATTTTTAATATGATAAAATAGTTGTTTAACCTTAAGCCTTAGTAAAACAATTTTAATGGATTTTCGAGTACATCACCAACCCTGATGGAATGCAGTGGAATGTCGTATCTGATTATGGTACAGAAATAGAACTGGACGACAAAAGTGCCATCCTTGGTGTGATATTAGGCATACATCACTTTTTGGAACATCACATTGATCTCTGATGTTAAAACTGAAGAAAATCAATTTACACATGAGGACAATATTACAAGTTCTGAATTATGAGCAGATGAGTATGACCTGCTATGCTTTATTGAGTCCATGTATCACATAGGGAATTGAAGTAGAGTGGGATGTGCTGCTGCAAAGCACATAAATAGGGTATTCAGACAAATACACTTTCCAGACTTGCCACTGGGTAATACTGTGCATATACCACAACATGAGGTCTGTTCAAAAAATTCTGGATCATTCGTAACTTCATGCCAATGGTGTGTTGGAGTGAAATGCTGTTTGCATCCCTGCATACACCTGTGTTTAATATGTAACTGCTGGAAGTTTCATTGTTAGTTATTGTTCAGTGCTGTATTTAGTAGAACATTGTGTTGCACAGTTTGTAAACTTCAAAATGGCAGAGTTAGAGGAGCAATGCACCTGCATTAAATTTTGTGTGAAACTCAAGAAAACCTTTACAGACACACAAAACAATGCAGGAAGCCTACGGTGATGTGTGCTTAAGCTGTACTTGGTGTTACGAATGGCTCACACGGTTTAAAAATGGCCGGACGGAAGTCAAAGATGACCCTCGTTCAGAACATCCTTCAACATCTATCGACAACACTTCTGTCAGTAACATCAAAGAAATTTTCTGTGCCAATTGAAGACTTGACTGTCCGAGAGATAGCAAAAGAACATAACATTTCAGTTGGATCATGTCATGAAATCCTGACACAGCATTTTGGATTCCATCGTGTTGCAGGAAAGTTCAACCCACAGCTCGTGAGTCAATACCAGTCTGTTAAGAGCCTTACATCGTGCAGGTGATAACAATGTGTTCCTTAAGAGACTCACAGTTAGTGATGAGATGTGGGTCTACTGTTATGATATTGAGACTGAGGTTCAGTCTTCACAATGGGTCAGGAAAGGTTCTCCAAGCTCAAGAAAAGCTCATCAGGCCAGATCAAATGTCAAAGCCATGCTGATAGTTTTCTTTAACTTTGAAGGTTTAGTTCACCATGAATACATACCACAGGGACAAATTGTTAACCAATGATACTATTGGGATCTGTTGTGACACCCGTGAGAAAATGTGAGAAGGAAACGGCCTGAAATGTGGTGAGACAATTCATGGCTTTTGCATCATGATAACGCACCCACACATTCATCTCTGTTGGTACGTGACTATTGCACAAAAATCACTGTGCTGCCTCATCCTCCATGCTCTCCAGACGTGACCCCTTTGGACTACTTTTTTAACTTACAAAGCTGAAATGCCCATTGAAATAGAAAATTCGCAGATGGTGCTTCACGCAATCCAGCAAGAAGCATACCGAGACTACTTCCGGAAGTGGAAACAACATTGGAAGCAGTGTATCAATTGTGGAGGAGATTATTTCAAAGGAGACCATGCACAAAAAGTAAAAGGTGAGCGTAGAAACCTTTTGTGGACCATGTTCCAGAATTTTTTTGAACGGACCTTGTATTTTATTGATAGAAGTGGTCATCATGTTCAGGTGGTGGCAGTTGCTGTTGTCACTACTGAAATATGGGACTCATGATAAATTTATCAGGCCTGGAGCAGAAAATAGGCATGTGTAGGGAGGTGCTCACAGTTGAGTGAAAGCAGCACTCGTAGCGCCTCCTACCTGAGTGAGCTCAGTTATAATGAGTCTAGCAAGAGACATTCAAAAGTAAAAATTTGCCAAGACTGTCATAAATATATGTTCATAAAACTGTTGATCTAATTTTAAAATACAAGCAGTACAGCAGCATAAATAGTGATATACATATTTATAATACTAGGACTGACTGTGATTGTCATCTGTAAAGGTATAACACAAAAGGTGCAGAAAACAGTCTGTATTACACGGGAATAAAATTTTAAAGCGAACCTCTAAATAATGTAAAAAGTTCAAGTGGAAGGTGCTTTGAAATGATCTTGAATGAGTTTCTGACTAATAAACGTTTTTATAGTATTAAATGTAACAGTTTCATTTGTACCACTAATATTTACAGTACCAGTAGTGAAGGTATATAACCTTTTTTTATTATTAGAGGAAGTGTAAAATATACCCACAATCCTAAACAAATCCTGTGTTTGTCTACGGAGACTAAATGAATAAACTGAATAAATTCCTGTCGCTTGGTTCTCTTTTGCTAAAATACACCTTGACTCATTACACATTGCTGGAGATACTCCTTCTTGATGGATCCGTGGACACGGTGAATTTATGAGTGACTGAACGAACATCTCAAGTGGCAAGTACTGGAAGTAGCCCAAAATCTCTAACTCTTAATTTCCAAATCCTCAATTGGCTTCCAGAGCACTTTCACACAGTACCAAATCATTTATATCAGTCTTGGTGACTGGTGTCATCATATAATTCTCAGACACCTGCAGTGACATTCTGTAATGCTTCCTTAGGTGTCATCCAGAAAGACAGTGGCAAGTATTTTATTTTTCTTCTTGTATTTCTAAAAAAAGCATGTTTTTGGCAAAAAAAAAAAAAGCCAATACTTGACCCATGAGGTCTAAACCAATTTTTTCAAGTTCAACTTTTTTTATTCTTGCGTAGAGTATTGACACAGTTTCTTATGCCATGTAGAAGCAAAGTTAAACATCCACAGTACACGCATTTCTTCCTTCTATAATTTCTTTTAAGTAGTAAGATGATGACTCTTTGTTTCCAATCCCTGAGCACTGCATTTTCTTTCACACACTGTTGAGCACTCTATACATCCATTGTAGACCGGTTCCATCGTGCAAGCAATCAGCCACATGAGTGTTGTTTCCTCTATAGTACAATAGTAAGATAAGATAATTTTATTGTCGTTAGGCCATTACAGCAATAGACAAATTTTGGCACAATAGACAAATTTTTGTACAGCACAATCATTACATTAATAAACAGAATAATAAAGCATTATTGACTTACAATTCAATGTCCCAGTCAAAGAATTCTTTTAATTCATAAAAGGGGTTAGCAACTAGCCACTTATTTAATGTTTTCCTAAATTCACACTCTTGATGATCTTGTACTGTCTGCGGAAGCTTATTAAATAGTTTATGGCCCACTAGCACATAGCTATTGACTGTCTTTGCTAGTCTACAGTATGATGTATATATGGACTTGTTTTTTTCTTGTTTGTGACCATGGATATTATTTCTACGTTTTACTTCATGTAGGTTATTTTTTGTATAGATTAACACTTGGTATATGTACAGATTTATAACAGTCATTATTTTGAGTTCAGCGAACAAGGGCTTACAATGTACTTCAAAGTATGTTTCCAATTCCTTTAATACTAACATCTTATCTCTTGACACCTCACAGTTGGGAACATCTATTGATTAGAGAGATTCATTATTTGTAAATCTGTTCTTATTATGCCTGTCTTTTCTTATTTTTGTAACCAGGTCTTCTTTACATTTAGGTTTTTCAACTGTAAACAATTGATTGACCTGCTTGTTTTAATTGATTTTGTTGTATTCTTCTTTGGTGCAATTTTGGTACAGTGTGTACTCGTGACAGCATTTTTAATAATCCCACTCCACCAACTTGTTCATCAACATTTCATACTCAGTTCTGTTGCACAAATACTTTATCTGCTGACTCTACTACAACCATTTTCAATATGCTCATTTCTAAGCCCTTCTTTTGGCAACAACTTGCAGATCTTTCATATTTTTACTGGTCTTTATTCTGTATCTTCAAAGAGCCATCATGTTAATCTGGTTTTGATCATGTTAGTGGTATAGGGTGGCCAGTGTGGTGTGATGTGCTGTTCATCCAGAACAACATGTTACACTTCTTCCTCTGTAGTTGAAAAAAGATGTGTGCATAAAAATGTATGATGTATTTAAGTAGAGAACTTCCACATGTGACTTTATGTACACACAGATGTGCTGAAAGAAGTGTGAGCACAGAATATGTCAAAGCATGACAGCAATTGAGTGTCTCCAACTGCGATGGTGGGGTTGCTTATACTTTGACATAGTGGCTTGGCAGTGACTTGGAAGGCACAGCACAAGAGGTGCTGCCGATAATGACAATGCCCGGAAACAGTTGGAGAGAGCTGAACAAAAATGTCATTCTGTTCTGAGACACTGTACAGAGATGATTATGTGTAATGATATATGCAAGTTAGAAATTGAAAAAGAGATCTGTTCACCCACAATTGTAAATATTCTTATACACTGGATACAAAATACAGAAGAGCTGCTGAAAGTTGTTTATATCATTTATTAGTTTTCAGAGTTCTCTTACAGCTCTCAACCCTCTGCAGAAGGACATTTGTGGCATCACATGTCAGGTCCACGACATCAAGAAACTTTGAGAAAGACAACCACAAAAAAGAACATATAATTAAGGTAAAAGCTATCATGAATAGTATCAAACAATGGAAAACCCAGAATGGAATGTGACAATATTATGAAAAGGGTAGTTGCTACTCACCATACAGCGAAGATGTTGAGTTGAAGATATGCACAACAAAAAGACTGTCACAAAATAAGCTTTTGGCCAACAAGGCCTTTGTCAAAAACATACAAAACACACACACACACACACACACACACACACACACACACAACTGCAGTCTCTGGCAGCTGAAGCCACATTGTGAGAGCAGCAGCAGTGCATGATGAGAGAGGCAACTGGATGGTGGTAAGGAGGGAGCTGAGGCAGGGACAGGGTGGGATAGCAGGGTAGGTGTGGGGGACAATGAAGTGCTGCAGGGGAGGATGCCGGGACGAGGTGGAGAGAGGATGGGTAGCCAGTTGCAGTCGGGAGGTTAGACGGAGGGCATGGAGAGGTGAGCGGGGTGTAGTGAAAAAGGAGAGAAGTAAAGAGACAGGGTGTAGTGGTGAAATGAGGGCTGTGCAGTGCTGGAATAGGAACAGGAAAGGGGCTGGATGGTTGAGGACAATGACTAACAAAGGTTGGGCCAGGAGGGTAACATGAACATAGGATATATTGCAGGGGGAGTTCCCACCTGCACAATTCAGAAAAGCTGGTGTTGGTGGGAAGGATCCATATGGCACAGGCTGTGAAGCAGTCATTAAAATGAAGAATGTCATGTTGGGTGGCTTGCTCAGCAACCGGATGGTCCAGTTATTTCTTGGCCATAGTTTGTCAGTGGCCATTCATGTGGACAGACAGCTTGTTGGTTGTCATGTCCACATAGAATGCACCAGAATGGTTGCAACTTATCTTGTAGATCACGTGACTGGTTTTACAGGTAGCCCTGCCTTTGATGGGATAGGTGATGCTTGTGACTGGACTGGAGTAGGTGGTGGTGGGATGATGTGGGGGACCAGTCTTGCATCTAGGTCTATTACAGGGATATGAGCCATGAGGTAAGGGGTTGGGATCAGGGATTGTGTAGGGATGGATGAGTTTATCGTCTAGGTTTAGTGGACGGTACAACATGACTGTGGGAGGCATGGGAAGGAAATTTCTCATTTGTGCCAGCCCTGGGTGGTGCTGAGTTATGGCAGGATGCACTTCTGTGGCAGGACGGTGAGATTTTGGGAGATGGTGGAAGACTGGAAAGATATGTCATGAGAGATTTGTTTTTGTACAGGGTTGGTAGGATAATAAATTACAGTTGGTATATTTCAAGAGGGACTACTTGTCACTGCAGATGCAATTTACCATGAGTGGCTACACAATATGGAAGGGACTTCTTGGTATGGAATGGGTGGCAGCTGTCAAATTGGAGGTATCGCTGGTGGTTAGCGGATGTGACATGGACATAGGTACTGTCACTGCAGATGCGATGACCACGGGTGGCTAGGCTGTATGGAAAGGACTTCCTGATATGGAACAGGTGCCAGGTGTCGAAGTGGAGGTATTGCTGGTGGTTAGTCAGTTTAACATGGACATAAGTACTGGGTGTTTAGGATTCTGGGTGTTTAGGAAGGATTCCTCTAGACGGCCCACGAGTAGGTTGAAATAGGATGGAGCCATGCAGGTACCGATAGTTGTACCCCGAATTTGTTTTTAGGTAGTGCCTTTAAACGAGAAGTAATTGTGGATGAGGATATAGTTGGTCATGGCAACTAGGAAGGAGGTTGTTGGTTTGTAATCCAACTGGCATTGGTAAAGGCAGTGCTCAATAGCGCTAAGGCCATGGGCATTAGGGATGTTAGTGTAAAGGGAGGTGACATCTACATCTACATCTACATCTACATCCATACTCCGCAAGCCACCTAACGGTGTGTGGTGCAGGGTACCTTGAGTACCTCTAGCGGTTCTCCCTTCTATTCCAGTCTCATATTGCTCGTGGAAAGAAGGATTGTCGGTATGCTTCTGTGTGGGCTCTAATCTCTCTGATTTTATCCTCATGGTCTCTTTGCGAGATATACGTAGGAGGGAGCAATATACTGCTTGACTCTTCAGTGAAGGTATGTTCTCGAAACTTCAACAAAAGCCCATACTGAGCTACTGAGCGTCTCTCCTGCAGAGTCTTCCACTGGAGTTTATCTATCATCTCCGTAATGCTTTCGCGGTTACTAAATGATCCTGTAACAAAGTGCGCTGCTCTCCGTTGAATCTTCTCTATCTCTTCTATCAACCCTATCTGGTACGGATCCCACACCGCTGAGCAGTATTCAAGCAGTGGGCGAACAAGCATACTGTAACCTACTTCCTATGTTTTCGGATTGCATTTCCTTAGGATTCTTCCAATGAATCTCAGTCTAGCATCTGCTTTACCGACGATTAACTTTATATGATCATTCCATTTTAAATCACTCCTAATGCGTACTCCCAGATAATTTATGGAATTAACTGATTCCAGTTGCTGACCTGCTATTTTGTAGCTAAATGATAAGGGATCTACCTTTCTATGTATTCGCAGCACATTACACTTGTCTACATTGAGATTCAATTGCCATTCCCTGCACCATGCGTCAATTCGCTGCAGATCCTCCTGCATTTCAGTACAATTTTCCATTGTTACAACCTCTTGATATACCACAGCATCATCTGCAAAAAGCCTCAGTGAACTTCCGATGTCATCCACAAGGTCATATATGTATATTGTGAATAGCAACGGTCCTACGACACTCCCCTGTGGCACACCAAAAATCACTCTTACTTCGGAAGACTTCTCTCCGTTGAGAATGACATGCTGCATTCTGTTATCTAGGAACTCTTCAATCCAATCACACAATTGGTCTGATAGTCCATATGCTCATTAAACGACTGTGGGGAACTGTATCGAATGCCTTGCAGAAGTCAAGAAACCCGGCGTCTACCTGGGAACCCATGTCTATGGCCCTCTGAGTCTCGTGGACGAATAGCACGAGCTGGGTTTCACACGATCGTCTTTCTCGAAACCCATGCTGATTCCTACAGAGTAGATTTCTAGTCTCCAGAAAAGTCATTATACTCTAACATAATACGTGTTCCAAAATTCTACACCTGATCGATGTTAAAGATATAGGTAGTTCTGCACATCTGTTCGACGTCCCTTCTTGAAAATGGGGATGACCTGTGGCCTTTTCCAATCTTTTGTAACACTACGCTCTTCTAGAGACCTAAGGTACACCGCTGCAAGAAGGGGGGGCAAGTTCCTTCGCATACTGTGAGTAAAATCGAATTGGTATCCCATCAGGTCCAGCGGCCTTTCCTCTTTTGAGCAATTTTAATTGTTTTTCTATTCCTCTGTCATCTATTTTGATATCTACCATTTTGTCATCTGTGCGGCAATCTAGAGAAGAAACTACAGTGCAGTCTTCCCCTGTGAAACAGCTTTGGAACATGTCATTTAGTTTTTCGGCCTTTAGTCTGTCATCCTCTGTATCCACCTACCGCTTTGACATAAGACCAAAATTTCTTAGGATTTTCTGCCAAGTCAGTACATAGAACTTTACTTTCGAATTCATTGAACGCCTCTCGCATAGCCCTCCTCACACTACATTTTGGTTCGCGTAATTTTTGTTTGTCTGCAAGGCTTTGGCTATGTTTATGTTTGCTGTGAAGTTCCATTTGCTTCCGCAGCAGTTTTCTAACTCGGTTGTTGTACCACGGTGGCTCTTTTCCATCTCTTACGATCTTGCTTGGCACATACTCATCTAATGCATATTGTATGAAGGTTTTGAACTTTGTCCACTGATCCTCAACACTATCTGTACTTGAGCCATCAAGTACTCTGAAATCTGCTTTTTATCACTTTTAGTAAACAGAAAATCTTCATACCTTTTTTAATATTTCTATTTACAGCTGAAATCATTGATGCAGTAACCGCTTTATGATCACTGATTCCCTGTTCTGCGTTAACTGTTTCAAATAGTTCTGATCTGTTTGTCACCAGAAGGTCTAATATGTTATCGCCACAAGTCGGTTCTCTGTTTAATTGCTCAAAGTAGTTTTCAGATAACGAACTTTAAAAAATTTCACAGGATTCTTTGTGCCTGCCAACTGTTATAAACGTTTGAGTCTCCCAGTCTATATCCAGCAAATTAAAATCTCCACCCAGAACTATAACATGGTCAGAAAATCTACTCGAAATATTTTCCAAATTTTCCTTCAGGTGCTCTGCCACCACAGCTGCTGAGCCAGGGGGCCAATAGAGACATCCTATTACCATGCTTGAGCTTGCTTTAACCGTGACCTTCACCCAAATTATGTCACATTTCGGATCTCCATCAATTTCCTTCGATACTATTGCACTTTTTATCACTATAAACACATCTCCCCCTTCACTGTCCAGCCTGTCTCTTCAGTATACTGTTGTGTCACTCTCCCGTATTTTCGCGTGTTATTTCCCATACCTTTCCAGTGCCACATGATCTTGTATTTCAGCCTATGGGCCCCTCCACACCCCCCACTCTCTCTCCATTCTATTCCAGTTCACACCCATTAATTTTATCTCATCCATTCACATGCACCACCCCCGTTCTTCACACTTATCCACCCTCAGAACTGCTACCCACAGTGAAATACTTTTCTTCATTTATATCTTTTCTTTGGTCTCATTGTGACTTCATGCCAACTGAAGTGAATTTTCACCTTTAGCTATCGTCAATTCCCTCATATTTCATCTTGTTTCCCCCCTTTTAATCCATTTGACCCTTCTTGTGATTTTTCTCACATTTGTGAATTATGTCGGATGTAATTCTACATTATTTACATTATTTTTTGTGTTTTTTTCTTCACCATGGATCTTTGCTCCTTCCATCGGTGTCAATACAGAAAAGTTTCCTTATCCGTAGTCAGAACCCAGTCCCACATACTTTTCCTGCATACCCACCTCCAGCTGCCACCCCTCCTTCCCCAATGACCTCCATCTGTCCAGATTCTGCCAATCCTAAGCCCTCACCAACCTACTCCTGCAAAACCATATCAACCAAGCTCAAACCTCCTTGCAATACCTTCTCTCCATTCACGTAATTCTCCCGGCCATGCAATCCCAAATTCCTGGATCCCATATCACACTTGGAAACTCTTGCCCTCCAGTAACTAGAGCAACATGCACAACGCCACCTGAAAAAGCTCTCTACCCTGCTTACTTCCTACTCCCGCCATGGAGACCACTGTCCACCACCTCTACACCAACCTCCAAACCTCCCACACCTCCCCTCACAGCTGACAAACTCTGTCTTGCAGACCTACTACATTTACCCCACCCTCCAAAACTCCCTCCCACTACCACACAGAATCCACTAAACAGACTGGAAACATAGTCATGAACCTTTCCTCCAGAAGCCTTAGCCCCCACAGGAATATCAGTCATTTCCAAAGGCCTCACCACTTGCCCCACTCTCAAATTCAATCATGCAGGACTTGTTAAATAATGTAGAATTATAGAATTATGTCTGAAAAAATTTGCAAACATGTGGGAGAAAACACGAAAAGGATGAAATCCATGAAAAAGGGGGAAACAAGGTGAAATCTGGGGGAGTCAATGATAGCGAAAGGCAAAGACTCACTAAAACTGGTGTGAAGTCACGATGAGAGCAAACAAAGATATAAACAAAAAAAAAGTTTTTTACTGTGGGTAGCAGTTCTGAGGGTCAATAAGTTTGAAGAAGGAGGACAGCAGATGTGACTGGATGAGGTGAAATTAACGGAGAAAGAATGAGGAGTGGGGAGGTGTTTGTACGATGAGGTACAAGATTATGTGACACTGGCAAGGTTAGAAAACAACACACAAAAATAAAGAAGAGTGACACAGCAAGAGTGATCAATTTGAAGGTATAGGATTAATGATATTGGTGGGAGTAATGTGGGACCTAAGATGCTGGACCAACAATCAGCACGGTCTTGTATCCGTCTGTTGTTCGTGGCCGTGACGGTTAATACAATGCGTATTGTAAGTAGAGTGGGCAGTGCGGTATTAAAGGCAACAAGAGAAACACAGTAAAGAAGAGAAAGAAGGACTGACATTGAGCATAGTAATGCATTAGAAAATAGTAGCAAAGGAAAACAGCACTGGGTTAGGATGGAAGAAAAGCCATCAGGCAAAAATCAAACAATTGAAAATCAATGATGGACTGTAACAATATTAAGAAAAGCGTAGCTGCTACTTACCATATAGTTGAGATGCTGAGTCACAGATAGGCACGAGACTGTCACAAAATAAGCTTTCGGCCAACAAGGCCTTTGTCAAATATAGACAACAGAAACACACACGCATGCAAACGTAACACACACACACACACGATTCCAGTCAATGGCAGCTGAAGTCACACTTCCAGCAACAGCAGCAGCAGTGCTTGATGGGAGAGGCAGCTGGGTGGGTGTAAGGAGGAGGCTGGGGCTGGGATGAGGAAGGATAGCAGAGTAGGGGTGGGGGGTGGTGAAGTGATGCTGGGGAACGTGCAAGGACAAGGTGGACAGAGGGCAGGGCAGCTATGTGCAGTAGAGTAGCGAGATGGAGGGCAGCAGAGGGATCCAGAAAAGGGGGGGGGGGGGGTTAGCAGAAGGAAGAAATAAAAAGATGTGTTGTTGGAATAGATAGAGGGCTGTGTAGTGCTGGAATGGGAATAGGGAAGGGGCTGGATGGGTGATGACAATGATTAATGAATGTTGAGGCCAGGAGGGCTACAGGAGCATAGGAAATATTGCAGGGAGAGTTCCCACCTGTGCAATTCAGAAAAAAACTGGTGTTGGTGGAAAGGATCCATATGGCAATTGAAATTAGGAATGCCGTGTAGTGTGTTCCTTTTGTTTCTTGGCCACAGTTTGTCACTGGCCATTCATGTGGACAGACAGCTTGCTGGTTGTCATGCCCACATAGAATGCAGCACAGGTTTTGCAGCTTAGCTTGTAGATCACTTGACTAGTTTCACAGGTAGCCGTGTGTTTGACAGGATAGGTAATGTTTGTGACATGACTGGAGTAGGTGGTGGTGGGAGGATGTATGGGACAGGTCTTGCTTCCCAAAATCACTCCCCTGTTAACTTTCCAGACTTTCTTAACCTCAAACCTTGCCCTCACAATCGTTCCCCAAATTCCTAAACATGCAAACTAACCTCACATCTTCAGAAAGAATTGCAGTCCACCATTTCAAAACTGATCCTGACCTTATAATCCTACCTGCAGACAAAGGCTCCACCCTACTGCACCCCACACTCCCACCTGCTACATGCTTCCTAAAGTCCATAAACCCAACCATCCAGGATGCCCCATTATGGACAGTTACTGTGCCCCCACAGAGAGAATCCCTGCTCTCGTTGAACAACACCTTCAACTTATTACCTGGGAAATACCCTCCAATACAAAAGTTATCAACCAATTCCCCCACTGACTCTTCACAGTTCTGTCCCTTTACCACATGATGCCCTGCTCATCACTACTGCTGCCACCTTCCTTTACACTAATATGCCTAGTGCCCATGGCCTTACTGCTACTGAACACTACCTTTCCAAACCAACAACTTCCTTCCTTGTCACCATGACCAACTATACCCGCATCCACAATTATTTCTCCTTTGAAGGTACTATCTACAAATTCGGAGTACAGCAATGGGCAACCATGGGCTCCATCCTATGCCAACCTATTCATGGGCCATCCGAAGGTATCCTTCCTAAACACCCACAATCCTAAACCTCCCACCTCGTTCAGGCTCATTAATGACATCTTTGCAATCTGGATCAGGGTCAAGGATATCCTACCCACATTCCTCCAGAGCCTCAACTGCTCCTCCCCCATTTGCTTCAACCAGCCCTACTTAACCCAACAAGCCACCTTCCTAGATGTTGACATCCACCTCAGAGATGGCTACATCAGTACCTCTGTCCATATCAAACCCACTAACCACCAGTAATACCTCCACTTCGACAGCTGCCACCCATTACAATCCAAGAAGTCCCTTCCATACAGCCTAGCCACCCATGGTCATCACATCTGCTGTGACGAGCTGCCCCTCTCGAAATATACCGAGGGTCTCACTGTGGCCTTCACAGACCGTAACTATCCTCCCAACCTCGTAAAAAAAAAAAAAAAAAATCTCCTGTGCCTTATCTATCCAGTCTCACATCACCATCCGGCCACGGATAAGCATTCCCCTTGTATCTCAGTACCACCCAGGACTGCATCAATGGAATTACATTCCCCGCCAGGGTTTCAACTACCTCTTGTAGTGCCCTGAAATGAGAAACATCCTGCCCACTATCCTTCTCATGCCTCCCACAGTGGTATTCTGCCATCCACCAAACCTACACAATCTACTTGGTCCATCCCACCACAGTCCCTGCTACCAACCCCTTACCTCATGAGTCATATCTATCTAATAGACCTAGATGCAAGACCTATCCCATACATCCTCCCACCACCACCTACTCCGGTCCGGCCACAAACATCAACTATCCCATCAAGGCAGGACTACCTGTGAAAACAGTCATGTGATCTAAAAGCTAAGCTGCAACCATTGTGGTGCATTCTATGTGAGCATGACAACCAACAAGCTGTCTGTCTGCATAAATGACAAGCTATGGCCAAGGAACAACTGGACCACCCTGTTTGTGAGCACATGACCCAACACAACATTCTTCATTTCAATGACGGCTTCACAGCCTGTGCCATATGGATCCTTCCCACCAACACCAGCTTTTCTGAATTGCACAGTTGGGAACTCTCCCTGCAATATATCCTATGTTCCTGTAACCCGTCTGGCCTCAACCTTAATTAGTCACTGTCCTCACCCATCCAGCCCTTTCCCTGTTGCCATTCCTGCCTAACACAGCCCTCTATTTCACCAACGCTCCCAGTTTTCTTACTTCTTTCCTTTTCTGCTTCCTCTCCCCCCCACCCCCCCCACCCCCACCCCCGCCCCCCACCGCCACCATCACACCTCTCCCATGACCTCTGTGTAACCTCCCGACTGTGTACCTAGCTGCCCCACCCTCTCTCCCCCTCATCCCTGCATGCTTCCCAGCAACACTGCACTATCTGCTACCCCTACCCTGCTATCCCTCCCCTTCCTTCCCAGCCTCCTCCTTACCCCCACCCAACTGCTTCTCCCTTTATGCATTGCTGTTGCTGCTCGCAGTGTGGCTTCAGCTACCAGAGACCACAGTCTTGCGTGTGGGACTTGTGTTTGCGTGAGGGAGTGTGTGTGTGTGTGTGTGTGTGTGTGTGTGTGTGTGTGTGTGTGTGTTGTCTATTTTTGACAAAGGCCTTGTTGGCTGAAAGCTTATTTTGTGACTTTCTCTTTATTGTGCCTATCAGCGATTCAGCATCTCCGCTATATGGTGAATAGCAACTATCCTTATTATGAATTTTATCAGTGTGATAGAGCATTTAGAAGGTAACACTTCATCATTTTGGCTTAGTCCAACTACAGAACATGGCTGTTACGTTCACTGGATGCTCTACCTCCCCACTGTCATGCCCCGCTCCCCCCCTCCTCCTCTCCTACCTCTTCCTGGGCACAAAGCATATACCCATCTGTTTGTGTCTATTGTTATTCATGTGAAAGTGTGTGATCATTTTCAAAATGTTAGTGAATCACTTTAATGTGGTGGGGTATGCGTATCAGACCAGTACTCACCCAATCAGATATGGTATTACTTCTGCAAATACTTTCACAGAAAAATCTAGAACCATCAGTTCATAGTCTCTACCTTGATCTGGACTTTGATGATTTGATGATTTGTTGTTTCATAACGGGTCTCTCCCCAATACAGTTGCCCTGCTGTGGGTTAGAATAGGCCTGAGGTATTGGTGCCTGTCATAAGAGGTGACTAATAGGAGTCTCACACCTTTCAGTCTTTATGTGATTGTCCCCTGTAGGGTTCTACCTCCATTTTTCAAAATTTTCCCGAAGAGCGAACCAATTAGGGAAGAGCTCCTTACATGGTGCATCATGTCCATCGTGCACTGACATCTTTAGCCCACTTTCTCGCCATTGCACTGCATTCCCACTGATCCTCCATCTCTAGATCAACCTCCCTGGGTGCGTGTTCCTCCACCCACTATGCAGCATCATTTTCTGTACCGACAAGGACTATGGAATTCTTTGCACCTCATATCCAGCATGGTACCCAGTCCATTGTGGTGAGGCCACCATGTACATGGTTGGTTGTAGCCCCCTGACTACGCAGGGATCACTCTGCTGATGCCTGTGCCGTTAACTCCCCATATATGCCAAAGAGTAGATGCCCATCACCTTGGGGCACAGGACTCCCAGCAATGGCCATCCTGTCAGGTGGCCTTTGCTGCGGCAGGGTGGTGCCCATGGGGAGGACCTCTGGTCGGAGTGGGTGGCATCAGGGAGGATGACACGCCATGAAGCGTATTACATCATCTCTTGCTGGTGGCCAATGCCAGTAGTCTCTAAGCAGCCAATGTCTAACTTTAATGCTAAGAAATATGACCCCAAGTCATTCCCTTCCCTGACCACACCATGGGAGGAATGCCAGGTTAAGGATGGCAGTGGAGCTCATTCGCTGTGGTACCTCATATGTACGAGAGCTGATGGGGACTCCTTTCTCTCGGTGAAGCCTCAGTTTTTTGCAGAGCATTTAGAGGACAAGTTTGAGGAGGTGGAGGGCTTGTCCAAAATGCGGTGAGGGTCAGTCTTGATAAAAACGGCATCCTCTGCCCAGCTTGCATTACTCGCTTGTGACAATCTGGGGGATGTTTCTGTTACCATCATGCTTCATAAGAGCTTAAATATGGTCCAGTGCATTATATTCCACAGGGACCTTTT
Source organism: Schistocerca americana (assembly GCF_021461395.2). Lineage (NCBI taxonomy): Eukaryota > Metazoa > Arthropoda > Insecta > Orthoptera > Acrididae > Schistocerca > Schistocerca americana. Next base: position 825,538,055 of record NC_060122.1, on the reverse strand, counting down.
TTGCAGTCTGACGACGAGGTGCGTGCCGACTTAGAGCATCGAGGAGTTCATTTAGTCCCGCGTGTCCATTGGGGTCTGAGGGATAATCAGGCTGTCACCGATGCCCTCATCTTGGCTTTGAAGGGTGACACGTTACCCGAGAAGGTCAAGGTGATGGTCTACCGCTGCGATATTAAGCCATATACCCCTCCCCCAATGTGGTGCTTTAAGTGCTGGAAGCTCGGGCATATGTCTTCCCACTGTACTTCCAGCAGCACATGTCGAGATTGTGGTTGTCCATCCCATCCCAATACTCCATGTGCCCTGCCTCCCATCTGTGTCAACTGTGGAGAGCATCATTGCCCCTTGCTCACCAGACTGCAGGATTTTACAGCAAGAAAGGAAAATCATGGAATATGAGACCCTGGACCGACTGACCTACACTGAGGCCAAGAGGAAATTTGAGTGCCTACATCGTGTGGCTATGACCTCCTCTTATGCCGTCACTATGAGAACAGTTGTAGCCCCATCAGTTCCATGAGTTTCAGTCGGCTCTCAGAGCCAGAAGAGTACACTTGCCCTCTTGATGGTGGGGGGCACTTCCCTCCCTGTTTGCTCCTGCACCACCTACCTTGGAAGCACTGCCCCCCAACCATCACGAACACCAGTCCCCACTTCTCAGCAAGAGAAGCATAAGTCTTCTTTGGCTCCTCTCGCTAGGAAGGGGACCCTTGGGTCACTCCCTTCCCAGGTTTCTGCTAGTGGGAAAGATGACACTTGCCAGTGGATCATCCTCAGTCCCGGAGACTGAATCAGTGAAGCCCTCCCAGCCAGAGAAACCCAAGGATCAGTGAGAGAAATCCAGAAATAAGACCCCCAAGACCAAGGTAATTGTGGTGGCACCCACACCACCGCTACCTACAAGCTCTGCATCTGAGGATGAGGTGAAGACTCTGGCATCTGCTGAGGACCTAGATCTTGCCAGACCCTCAGTCACAATGGATATAGCCTGTTCAGGAAATAAGTCAGTGGCAGCAGGTGACCCTGAGGCATAGACTACCTCATTGAATGTTTCATGCCTTTCCAGTCTCACGATCACGTCATCCTTCAGTGGAATTGTGGCGGCTTTTCCCACCACCTGGCTGAGCTATGGCAACTGTTAAGCTTTACACCTGCTTTCTGCACTGCTCTCCAGGAAACCTGGTTCCCGACACTGCATACCCCTGCCCTTCATGGCTACAGGGGATATTACAAGAACCATAGCAAATATATTAGAGTGTCAGGTGGAGTTTGCATTTATGTCCTGAACTCGGTACATAGTGAACCTGTGCCCCTTCAAACTCCTCTGGAAGCTGTGGCTGTCAGGATAAGGATGATGCAGGAAATAACTGTATGCAACGTATATCTCCCTCCAGGTGGTGCAGTACCCCTGAACGTATTTGCTGCACTGATTAATCAACTCCCTAAACCTTTCCTACTTTTGGGAGATTTTAACGCCCATAACCCCTTGTGGCCGTGGCAGAGATGTCGAAAATTTACTGTCCCAACTCGACGTCTGCTTCTTAAATACTGGGGCCACCACACATTTCAGTGTGGCTCATGGTAGTTACTAGACCATTGATTTATCAATTTGCAGCCCATCTATCCTCTGGAGAGCACATGATGACCTGTGCGATAGTGAGCACTTCCCCATCTTCCTGTCCCTCCCTCCCTCAGCGTCATGCCCAGGGACACCTACCCAGGTGGGCTTTAAACAAGGAAGACATGGTAGCCTTCACCTCTGCAGTCACCATTGAATCTCCCCCACGTGGTGCCATCGTTGTTGTGATTGAGCAGGTCACTACAACGATAATTTCTGTGGCGGAAAACGTGATACCTCATTGTCTAGGGTGCCCTCAGTGAAAGCCAGTCCCTTGGTGGTCGCCGGAAGTCGCTGAGGCAGTTAAAGAGCGTCAGTGAGCTCTACAGTGACATAAGCGGCACCCTTCCCTAGAGCACCTAATAGCCTTGAAGTGGCTCCGTGCCCATTCGCCTGCTTATAAAACGATGGAAACAGGAGTGTTGCGAGAGTTATGTGTCAACCATTGGGTGCCATATGTCACCTTCCCAATTCTGGACAAAGATCAAACGTCTTTTTGGGTACCAGAACCCAACAGGTGTCCCTGGCGTTAACATCAATGGCGTGCTCTCTACCGACGCAAACATGATTGCCGATTGCCGAGCACTTTGCTGAGCACTACTATGCCTGAGCCTCTGCATCAGAGAACTACCCCCCCCCCCCCCCCAGCCTTTTGCACCCTCAAATGGTGGATGGAAAGGAAAGTTCTCTCATTCACTATACGCCACAGTGAACCCTATAACATCCTCAGTGCACTTGCACATTGCCCCGACACAGCTCCTGGGCCAGATTCGATCCACAGTCAGATGATTAAACATCTCTCGTCTGACTACAAGCGATATGTCCTCATCACCTTCAACTGAATCTGGTGCAGTGGCCTCTTTCCATCGTAATGGCAGGAGAGCACCATCATTCTGGTGCAAAAACCCAGTAATAATCCACTTGATTATGTCTGGGAGGCTTCCGCCAGGGTCGCTCTGCCACTGATAATCTTGTATCCCACGAGTCTGCTATCCGAACAGCCTTTTCCAGATGCCAACACCTGCTTGCCATCTCTTTTCACTTACGTAAAGCATACGATACAACCTGATGACATCATATCCTTGCCACATTGTATGAATGGGGTCTGTGGGGCCTGCTCTCGATTTTTATCCAAAACTTCTTGTCACTCCATACTTTCCGTGTCCAAGTTGGTGCCTCCCATATTTCCCCCCATATTCAGGAGAATGGCATTCTGCAGGGCTCTGTATTGAGTGTATCTATTTTTAGTGGCCATTAACAGCCTAGCAGCAGCTGTAGGGCCATCAGTCTCCTCTTCTTTGTATGCGAATGACTTCTGCATTTTCTATTGCTCCTCCAGTACAGGTGTTGCTGAGTGGCACCTACAGGGAGCCATTCACAAGATGCAGTCACGGGCTCTAGCCCATGGCTTCCAGTTTTCAGCCATGAAGTTGTGTGTCATGCACTTCTGTCGGGATCGTACTGTTCATCCAGATCCTGAACTTTATCTTAATGATGATCCACTCACTGTAGTGGAGATGTATCAATTCTTAGGACTGGTTTTCAGTGCCCAATTGACTTGGCTACCTCACCTTCATCAGCTTAAGCGGGAGTGCAGGCAGCACCTGAATGTCTCCGCTGCCTGTGCAACACCAACTGGGGTGTAGATCGCTCTACAATGTTGCAGCTCTATTGAGCCCTTGTTCGATCCCACCTTGACTATGAGAGTCTCGTTTATGGTTTGGCGACACCACCAGATTTGCGTTTACTTCACCCAGTGCACCACAGTGGCATTTGCCTAGCGACAGGAGCTTTTAGGACAGGTCCGATGACCAGTGTCCTGGTGGAGGCTGGAGTTCCTCCATTGTGGATCTGATGTGCACAGTTGCTCGCCAGTTATGTTGCACACATTCATAGTTCTCCTGAGCATCTGAATTACCATCTCCTTTTCCCAACCACAGCAGTTCATCTCCCGCATTGGCAGCCAAGGTCAGGGCTCATGATGCGATCCCTTCTCTCCGAACTGGAGCCCTTCCCTTTACCACCTTTACTTGAGGTCCATTCACATACACCTTAATGGTGTACACCTTGTCCGAAGGTTTGTGTGGACCTTTTGGACCTTTTGCGTGGTCCTTAGGACTCCGTTAACCCCGTCGCTCTCTGCTGTCACTTCCTCTCAATTCTTGACATGTTCCGGGGCTCTGAAGTTGTTTACACCGACGGCTCGATGGCTCATGGTAATGTTGGCTTCGCCTATGTCCACAGAGGCTATATTGAACAGCATTCTTTGCCTGCTGGCTGCAGTATATTCACTGCAGAGCTTCTGGCCATATCTTGTGCACTTTAGTACATCCGTTCCTGTTCTGGTGAGTCATTTCTTCTCTGTTCTGATTCCCTGAGCAGCTTACAAGCTATTGACCAGTGCTACCCTCACCATCCTTTGGTAGCGAACATCCTGGAGTCCATCTTTGCTCTGGAACGGTCCAGTGGTTCAGTGGTGTTTGTGTGGACGCCAGGACATGTTGGAATCCCAGGCAACAAACTTGCTGACAGGCTCACCAAACAGGCTACTTGGAAACCTCTCCTGGAGATGGGCATCTCTGAAACTGACCTGTGTTCTGCCTTGCGCCGCAAGGGTTTTCAGCTTTGGTAGATGGAGTGGCATAACAGTATGCACAACAAACTGTGTGTCATTAAGGAGACTGCGAATGTGTGGAAGTCTTCCCTGCAAGCTTCTCGCAGGGCATCAGTTGTCTTCTGCCAGCTCTGCATTGGCCATACGTGGCTAACGCGTGGTTACCTCCTCAGTCATGAGGACCCACCTCAGTGTCACTGTAGCTCCTAAATGACAATCATCCACCTCTTGCTGGACTGCCCACTTTTAGCCACTCTGTGGTGGACTTTAAACTTTCCCAGCACCCTACCTTTGGTGTTGGTCAACAATGCCTCAACAGCAGCTTTCGTTTTACATTTTATTTGTGAGGGTAGGTTTTATCATTTGATCTGAGTTTTATTTCTTGTTCTTTGTTCCTAGGGCTTTTAGGGTGGAGGTTTTAATGTGTTACAGAGTGGCTGGCTCCTCCTTTTTTATTGTCATCGTCAGTCAGCCATGGTAATCTGCTCTCTTGTTTTTAGTGTCTTCTCCCTGTTTCTTGCATCTCTCTGTGGTTTTCTTGTCCTGTTTTGTCGATTGTAGTGTTTGTCATCCTTCTGTCATTCTTCTGGTTCTTCCTTTCTCCTGTTATTGTGCCGTATGTCTTCCAGTTGGGAGGACAAGACTGGAGTAACAGCGTACATTCAGCCAGATCATTTTGCTTTGGTAAACATACACATCTTCTTTCTCTACCAGCAATGTATGTATTTGTGTGTTCAACAACAGTAAATCTCAAAGTTAGAGGTGATTTTGTATTTACTGTCTTATATTCAAAAGCTCTTTATCTAGACAAGGTGTACAGAATATAAACTGTGCATTTTTTTTTGTTTCAAATTACGTACGAAGTTGGGCAGCAAGGAAAATAAATACCATTTCAGTCCAGCTCAGTCTAAAATTAAGTCTCATAATGAAATTTTACAACTGTATATTTAAAATGTCAAACGTTATTAATACTGATCTCTCAATAACTTCAGTAAAACTAATAAGAACTGAAACTAAAATGAAATGTGTAAATAGCACTTAATCAATTATAAAATGAATTAATACATAAAATCAAACAACGGAAAATCCAGGATGGAATGTAACAATACGAGAGAAGGAAAATTGCTACTCACCATGTAGTGGAGATGCTGAGCCACGATAGGCACAATAAAAAGATTCACACAATCATAGCTTTCGGCCATTAAGGCCTTTGTCAGCAATAGACACACACACACACACACACACACACACACACACACACACACTCACACTCACACACACACTCACACTCACGCAAGCACAACTCTCACACACATCTGCAGTCTCAGAGAGCTGAAACTGCACTGCGAGCAGCAGCACCAGTGCCTGATGGGAGTGGCGACTGGGTGGGGGTAGGAGGAGGCTGGGGCGGTGTGGGGGAGGGATAGTATGTTGGGAGTGGCGGACAGTGAAGTGTTGCAGTTTAGATGGAGGGTAAGAGAGAAGGTGCGGAGGGGGCAGGGGGTAAGTAGCAGAAAGGAGAGAAATGAAAATAAAAGAAATTAAAAGATTGGGTGTGGCGGTGAAATGACGGCTGTGTAGTGCTGGAATGGGAACAGGGAGGGGGCTGGATGGGTGAGGACAGTGACTAACGAAGGTTGAGGCCAGGAGGGTTACAGGAACATAGGATGTATTGCAGGGAAAGTTCCCACCTGCGCAATTCAGGAAAGCTGGTGTTGGTGGGAAGGATCCATATGGCACAGGCTGAGAAGCAGCCATTGAGATGAAGGATATTATGTTTGACAGTGTGTTCAGCTACAGGGTAGTCCACTTGTTTTTTGGCCACAGTTTGTCAGTGGCCGTTCATGCAGACAGACAGCTTGTTGGTTGTCATGCCTACATAGACTGCAGCACAGTGGTTGCAGCTTAGCTTGTAGACCACACGACTGGTTTCACAAGGAGCCCTGCCTTTGATGTGATAGGTAATGTTAGTAATCGGACTGGAGTAGGTGGTGGTAGGAGGATGTATGGGACAGGTCTTGCATCTAGGTCTATTACAGGGGTATGAGCCATGAGGTAAGGGATTTGGAGCAGGGATTGTGTAGGGATGGACGAGTATACTGTGTAGGTTCGGTGGACGGTGGGATACCACGGTAGGAGGAGTGGGAAGGATAGTGGGTAGGACATTTCTCATTTCAGGGCACGATGAGAGGTGATAGAAACCCTGGCGGAGAATGTAATTCAGTTGCTCCAGTCCCGGATGGTACTGAGTTACGAGGGGAATGCTCCTCTGTGGTAAGGCTGTGGGACTTTGGGAGGTGGTGGGAGACTGGAAAGATGAGGTATGGGAGATTTGTTTTTGTACAAGGTTGGGAGGATAATTACGGTCAGTGAAGGCTTCAGTGAGAGGGACTTCTTGGTATGAAATGGGTGGCAGCTGTCGAAGTGGAGGTATTTCTGGTGGTTAGTAGGTTTGATATGGACGGAGGCACTGATGTAGCCATCTCTGAGGCGGAGGTCAACATCTAGGAAGGTGACTTGTTGGGTTGAGAGGGAGCAGGTGAAGCAAATGGGGGAGAAGTTGTTGAGGTTCTGGAGGAATGTGAATAAGGTGTCCTCACCTTCAATCCAGATAGCAAATATGTCATCAATGAATCTGAACCAGGTGAGGTTTAGGATTCTGGGTTTTTAGGAAGGATTCCTCTAGATGGCCCATGAATAGATTAGCATAGGATGGTGCCATATGGGTGCCCATAGCCATACCACAGATTTGTTTGTAGGTAATGCCTTCAAAGGAGAAGTAATTGTGGGTGAGGATATAGTTGGTCATGGAGACTAGAAAGGAGGTTGTTGATATGGAATCCATAGGGCATCTGGAAATGTAGTGTTCAATAGCAGTAAGGCCATGGGCATGAGGAATGTTAGTGTACAGGGAGATGGCATCAATAGTGACGAGCAGGGCACCATGTGGTAAAGGGAGAGGAACTGTGGAGAGTTGGTCGAGGAAATGGTTGGTATCTTTTATATAGGAGGATAGGTTCCAGGTAATAGGTTGAATGTGTTGGTCTATGAGAGCAGAGATTCTCTCAGTGGGGCCACAGTAACCGGCTACCTTGGGTCATCCTGGATGGTTGAGTTTATGGACTTTAGGAAGGATGTAGAAGGTGGAAGTGCAGGGAGTGGTAGGGGTAAGTAGAGAGATGGACTCTGAGGAGAGGTTCTGGGATGGGCCTAAGGATTTGAGTAGTGACTGGAGATCCTGCTGGATTGCTGCAATGGGATCACTGTGGCATGGTTTGTAGGTGGAAGTAACTGACAGCTGACAGAGAAATACATGAAAGTGCAAGGAACATACAGAGAATGTATCCAATTGCTTTCCACTCTCCTCCATTTTCTTTTTGAAAGTACTGTTGTTTCTAAAATCTGAGATACAAACAATTGCCTTTCTGTACTTGTTTTGCTGTAATTTTGAGAACTATATTTTGGTGGTTACAGTGTGCAGATTATTATTTTAGTACTCTCTGATGAGAGTGTAATGATATAATTAGTAACAACCAGTTGCGCATAAGCAAAAGAAACTTTGTACAAATAAGAATGTGGCAGTTTTTTTAAGTAGTAGCTTTCCTTATAGATTTATTGTGTTTGTTTTACCTATGCAGTGACAAATAGCATATAGTAGTTTATTGAGAATTAATTGTTTATAATGTGCATAGAATTTATTTCTAACAATGCATTCTTGTTGTTGGTGCATAGCTTCACTCATCCCATATTCCTTAAAATTCTCTCCTCTGTTTGTCAGAGGTGTCATTTTTCTTTTCTTTTCTCATTTTGTAAGTGACAATTTAGTTATGCGAAAACAAAATTCATTGATTGAAGCTAGTTATAAAACTATTCTATCAGACTTGTCACAATGTGCAAAATTGAAATCAAGAAATAGATTAATAATTTAAAATTTTAATATAAATCCTTTCCAATCATTAATCTTATCTTACACAAATCAGCATTAAATTATTAAAAATGACTACTGAGATCTCAGCAGTGTAGTCATTGTGAAGTTGAGCAAAATGACTACCATAAGCATGGTGTGATTTAAGTGCCTTTCTACATATGTGCTCCTTCCCTAGTACCCGCAATAATGGCTATATGGCTGAAATTGCAATAGTGGTTTTTATAAATAAATAATTTTAGCCTGCAGTGGCCATGATGTCCTTTAAAAAATTTTACACAACAGTGAACCCCAGCTACAAGAACTTGATTAGTATTACACTAAATCTTACTTGGTAGCCTTTGGTGAGATCAGGATCAAATGTCAGATTTTCGCCTCTTTCAGACAGAGGTGGTTTTATGAATTCTCGGACAGCCCCAGTTATTTGGTGAGGTCCATGGTAGTATCGTAACCTGATCTCATTTTCTGCTAATGCAAACACCCTTTCAGCAACATCTTCATTTGGTGCTTTGTCTGGATTCCGAAGGAATCTTTCTGTTATTTTCTGTGTAAAATGAAATATAATTATTAATAATATTAGGATCTCTACTTGTGCTAACACTATTAGGAAAACATATAAATACTATCAAAAGAGTGCTCCTGTCACAGCACAAAAAGGAGAATATGTTTCTCTCTTAAAGACTGTGCTAGAAAAGTAGGAAACCAGCTTCTTCAGTGTTCATTCCATCTTTCTCACAAAAATTTTGGCATGTGAACATATTCAAGTTCTTTTAACCCAGTGCATTCTAAATCCTTTTATCCAGTCTCTCTTTGCAGTGAAGCTTTCATATTAAGCATATCCTTTTCCTTCCATTGATTTACAGTATATATTCACGGTCACCACCATACCTCAGCAGCTCAAAAATCTGTAGGGTCCAACTCACTTTTTCCCCCATACCCACTTGTCCAAAATTTAGGTACAAAGTGCGGTCTCCAATACACCTACATATTAAAGTTCACCAGTATGGGAGGTTCCAGACCTCCCAAGCCTATGTCTCATCTCCACTTATCTGTATTTTACATTTCCACTGTCTCCTCCATCTTTTGATCCCACTGCTTCCATCTTCATCCATCTCTCTTTCTCTTTTACTGCCAGTGTCTCTCACCAACCATCAGTATCTCCTCTCTCTCTTTGGCTCCCACTGCTATTTTTCTTTATGCACCTCTCTTGCCACTTTTCCCTCCCACCATCACTGTCTCCTCTCTCTTTCTCCTCCACTCACTCTGTGTTCTCTCTCTTCTACTGCAACTGTTTGTGTTGAGGAAGGTGGAATAAGGGTTTAGATAGATGGTTTTCCACTTTTCAGTCAAAGTCTTAGGAAGAGGAACATATTTGCCTTTCTTGTGGTCCAACAGGGAATTTTTCCACTGGTCCCCTTCTTTTCCCTGCGACAGCAGGGTGTGCTGCTTATATAAAATGAATACTATAAGTCAGTAAAGTTTTGATAACACGTTTGTTTGTGTGGCCATCCTCCGCAGCAAGCATATAAATACTTGTTTTGCAAATCAAACTGCCTTTTCCTGCTGCTAGTTACTTGATTTATCCCATACGCATTTCGCCTTCTCCTGTTCTAAAGCATCACCAGTGGGATCTATAATGATACAGTTTTGTTAGTTATAGATTATCAAACAGTTCACTTCATGATTTTTTTGTAAAAATAAGTAATTACTTACGATTTGCTGATCTGCGTTTCCTCATATCTGCTCTGGAGGTCGCACTACCACTTTTATCACTGCCATATATTCACATCTTTGTGTTCTCGCCATCCACATACTGTTCACCATGCTTCAAAAGAAGATGAAACATGTAATGAAGTCGCAATATTTACACTGTGAAAAGAAGTGTATGACGAAATAGTTGTATCGAGTGACAAAAGAACGATAGTCCACCACAAAAAAGAGTGAGAAACTTGGTGAACAGTGTGTGGATGGAGAGAACACAAAGAAGTGAATATATGGCAGTAATAAAAGTGGTAGTGCGACCTGCAGACCAGATGTGAGGAAACGCAGATCAGCAAATCGTAAGTAATTACTTTTTTTACAAAAAATCGCGAAGTGAACTGTTTGATAATCTATAACTAACAAAACTGTATCGTTATAGATCCCACTGGTGATGCCTTAGAACAGGAGAAGGTGAAACACGTATGGGATAAATCAAGTAACCAGCAGCAGAAAAAAGCAGTTTGATTTCCAAAACAAAGTTTTGATAGTTTATTTATATATTACTATGCATTTATATAATTTGATGCATACAAATAACAAATAAATATGCATAATGTAAGGTTAACACAAACTTATTTACTTTATATTTGCCCTGGATACTTTGCTCAACCCCCCCCCCCCCCCTTTGAATCATGAACCTTGCCATTGGTGGGGGCACTTGATTGCCTCAGCAATACACATAGCCATACTGTAGATGCAACCACAACACAGGGGTATCTGCTGTGAGGCCAGACAAATGTGTGGTTCCTGAAGAGGGGCATCAGTCTTTTCGGTAGTTGCAGGGGCAACAGTCTGGATGATTGACCGAACTGGCCTTGTAACATCACCCAAAATGGCCTTACTGTGCTGATACTGCAAATAGCTGAAAGCAAGGGGAAACTACAGCCGTAATATTTCCCGAGGGCAAGCAGCTCTAGCGTGTCATTAAATGATGATGGCATCCTCTTATGTAAAATATCCCAGAGGTAAAATAGTCCCCCATTCAGATCTCCAGGTGTGGACTACTCAGAAGGACGTCGTTATTAGGAGGAAGCAAACTGGTGTTCTAATGATCAGGGCATGGAATGTCAGATCCCTTAACTGAGCAGGTAGGTTAGAAAATTTAAAAAGGGAAATGGATAAGTTAAAGTTAAGATATAGTGGGAATTAGTTACGTTCAGTGGCATGAGTAACAGGACTTCTGGTAAGGTGAATATAGGGCTATAACTACAGAATCAAGGAGGGGTAATGCAGGTGCAGAACAGCATAGTGAATACATTATTGTAGCCAAGATAGATATGAAGCTCACAACCACAACAGTAGTACATGTTTATGTGCTAACAAGCTCTGCAGCTGATGAAGAGATTGAAGAAATGTATGATGAGATAAAAGAAATTATTCTTGTAGTTAAAGGAAATGAAAATTTAATAGTGATGGGGGACCGTAATTCAATAGTAGGAAAAGGAAGAGAAAAAAAAGTCATAGGTGAATACGGACTGGGGGAAAGGAATGAAAGAGGAAGCTGCCTGGTAGAAGTTTCCACACAGCATAATTTAATCATGGAAGAGGATGTAGAGGATGTAGATGAAGATGAGATCGGAGATATGATACTGCGTGAAGAAACAGAGCACTGAAAGACTAAGTTGAAACAAGGGTCCAGGAATAGACAACATTCCGTTAGGACTACTGATAGCCTTAGGGGTGCCAGACATGACAAAACTCTTCTATCTGGTGAGAAAGATGTATGAGACAGGTGAAATACCATCAGACTTGAACAAGAATATAATGATACCAATTCCAAAGAAAGCACGTGCTGACAGGTGTGAAAATTACCAAAATAGCAGTTAAACAAGCCATGAATTCTTTACAGAAGAATGGAAAAACTGGTAGAAGCTGTCTTCGGAGAAGTGTAGGAACATTTGAGGCAATACTAACCCTACGACTTCTCATAGAAGATAGCTTAAGGAAAGGCACCATAGCATTTGTAGACTTAAGCTTTTGACAATGTTGACTGGAATACTCTCTTTCAAACTCTAAAGGTGACAGAGACAAAATACAGGGACCAAAAGGCTATATACAATTTGTACAGAAATCAGATGGCAGTTATAAGAGTCAAGGGGCAGGAAAGGGAAGCAATGGTTGAGATGGGAGTGAGATAGGTTTGTAGCCTATCACTGATGTTATTCAATCACTATATTGAGCAATTAGTAAAGGAAAGAAAAGAAAAATTTGGAATAGGAATTAAAGTCCAGGGAGAATAAATAAAAACTTTGAGGTTTGCAAATGACAATGTAATTCTGTCAGAGACAGCAAAGGACTTGGAAGAGCAGCTCAACAGAATGGATAGTGTCTTGAAAGGAGGATATTAGATGAATATCAACAAAAGCAAAATGATGATAATAGAATGTAATCAAATTAAATCAGGTGATTCTGAGTGAATTAGATTAGGAAATGAGACACTTAAAGTAGTAGATGAGTTTTGCTCTTTGGGAAGCAAAATGACTAATGATGTCAAAGTAGAGAGGATATAAAATGTAGACTGGTTATGGCAAGAAAAGCGTTTTTGAAGAGGAGAAATTTGTTAACATCAAGTATAGACTTTTATAGTACAGAGTTTTAGAAGGTCTTTTCTCAAGCTATTTGTCTGGAATGTAACCATGTATAAAAGTGAAACTTGGGCGATAAACAGTTTAGGCAAGAAGAGAATAGAAGCTTTTGAAATGTGGTGCTACAGAAGAATGTTGAAGATTAGATGGGTAGATCACGTCACCAATGATGAGGTACTGAATAGAATTGGGGAGAAGAGGAATTCATGGCACAACTTGACTAGAAGAAGGGATCAGTTGGTAGGACACATTCTGAGACTTAAAGGGATCACCAATTTAGTACTGGAGGGAAATATGGAGGATAAAAATTGTAGAAGGAGAACAAGAGATCAGTATAGTAAGAAGATTCAGAAGGTTGTAGATTGCAGTAGCTACTCGAAGATGAAGAGGCTTCCACAGGATAGAGTAGCATGGAGAGCTGCATCAAATCAGTCTTTGGACTGAAGACCACAACAACAACAACTTCACTCGTTGATTGCAATTCACTGAAAACCATGGCTTATTATTTGTATCTTAAAAGAGTAAAGATTTTATTAGAAACACTTTACTGAATTTGCAGTCTTTTCCATTTTACATAATTTTGTCAGTCATTTTAGGTTCTTTTCAGGTTCAATATGATCCTTTTTAGCCCATTTTTGTAACGGTAGACCACTTTGGGCATATTTGTATAGGTATGAAGTGCCCAGTATACAGAGGCAGCATGTCATAATGTTATACTGATGAAACAATTCTGACTCCAAACATAGTTTGGTGACCTTAGAACCTTTGTGATAACTCTACAACCCTTGACATGTGTTCATGACGTCATTTACTACAGTTGCGCCTCAGACAGGGTATTATGTGCATAAGTACAGTAACTTTGTACCTCCGGATCTCAGTAACAGATAATGGTATCGAAAAAAATTCCAAGGTTCCCAAAAAAATCACTTTAAGAACATATGGAAAAATTCTGATGATTTGCCAGAGCTGAAACTATAGAACTGGCATCCCCACAGTTGGTAATTTTGGGACCCAAAAATCATTGCTTTTAGGGTGTATTTCGATAACAGATATAGATTTTTGAAAATGGAAAAATGGCCTTTCTAGGTGAATGTCTAAAGAATGTACAGTTAAAATTTGATCCACTTGCTATCATTAGTTATTTAGATAATTGTGGCCCGTGCTGCAAAAAGTCTAAAAACTGGCTTTTGTGACTTCTTGCATAATTATAGTAACTTTGAATTTCTGGATCTCGATAATCACTGGGAAACAAAAAAATAATTTTTGAATGTTTTGAGCACTTCATGAGGCAACTCCTACTAATTTTGGGTTGAGAAAAACAAACATGACAATGAAAAATTTTTGTTAGCTCTAGTTTCTATGATACACACAAGGTGGAAGTATTACATATTAACAGATTGAGAGAAAAGGATACATTTTAATTACATACATGCTAACAACAATGAAAGTGCATTTGATTTTTTTAACTGGTAATTACATGCTAAGAGTTCTAAATCGCTGGAAAAACACTTCGCAGATGGTCATGTCTGAAGAGAATCATGTGGTGGCCTATTGACTTCATCGTCTTTTAGCTTGCCTCTTGAAATGGAGTTCCGCAGAATCCCTACACGAAGACCAACAGTAATCCACAAGCATTACTTCATTCCAACAGCCCTGATATCTTTGTTCCATAACAGAAATGTCCTGATGGAATCTCTCGCCATGTTCATCACCAACAGCTCCACAACCAGGAGGGAAAAAGTCTAGGTGGGAGTGGAGAAAATGGATCTTAAGGGACATGTTGCATCCAAGGTTACGGTATTTTGCAGGAGCACTGTCACCAAATGCTTATAGTTGTCATCTCTTTTGTTGCCTAAAAATCCATGAACAACACCCTTGAAGGCTTCCCAAGCTTCCTTTTCTTTCCCCTCCAAAACTTGGTAAGTGCAGGATCCTTTACAAGTTCTCTTATTTGTGGTCCGACAAAAATGCCTTCCTTAACTTTTGGATCACTTAATTTCGAAAATTTCTCTCTTATGTCCTTCTCGGTTCATAGCTTTGACAAAGTTTTTCATCAAACCCAGCTTGATATGCAGGGGTGGAAGAGAACATCTTTTGGGTCCATAAGAGGCTTGGCAATGACATTTTTCTTGCTAGGATGAAGATTTCTTGCAGGCCAGTCTTCTTTAATATAGTGCAATTTCCTATCTCTACTCTCCCACCTACATAAGAAGCAGCAATGCTTTGTGTAACCCAGTTGCATTCCTAAGAGTATGGCAATGACTTTTAGATCACCACAGATTTTCCATTTGTGTCCATGATATTTATGGTAATTGAGTCCAAGAGAGCTGTCATATTTGCATATGTCTCCTTCATGTGAACAGCATGACCAACAGGAATAGATGAAAGAAGGTTCCCATTGTGAAGTAACACAGCTTTCAAACTAAGCTTGGAGGATTCTATGAATAGCCTCCATTCAGTTGGATCATGGTTCAGATTCATAGATTTCATCAAGCCATTAATGTCGCAGCAAACAACAAGATTATTTTGCTTCTCAAAAAAGGGAAGCAGTTCCGTGTGATGTTTTCTGTACCGTGAGATTCTCACATCACTCTGGAGAAGATTCCATTGCTGTAGTTAAAACCCAAGAATTTCTGCATTCTCCTTTGACGGGCCAAGGTCTCTAATGAGATCACTCAATTCCGCTTGACTTAGTCTGTGCAGTTTATCATCTTTTCCCTCAGGCTCTCGCCAAATCATAGGCACAGCGAAAGCCATAGATTGTTTCTTCTTTTTCAGCCATTCTCACTATGTAACTGAACCTATGTTGTAACATATATGTGGAGCCCAAGACTTATCCTGGTCCCCTACTTTCATACCGAAATAATACTGATAGGCAGTCTTTACAAGAGGCATCAGATTGCGTTTCTGTGAGGAAAATGTTATTTTACCACAAATATAACAAAAGTTATTTACACATTTTCGTAGCGTTTTGACAAATTTTACACTAAAAAAGCACTCGCGAACCAGAAATTTTGCATTAATTTGAGTAGAAACTACATGTAATTCACAGTCACAGCAACAGTATCTATGTTTATGACTTACAAACAGCTGAAGAGCATTTGTGTTTTGTTATTTGACAGGTGTGCCAACTGCCAAAAAAAAAAAAAAAATTCCCCCAAATTTAAAATCTTCACTCTAAAAAATGAAATGTCACTTTATCTTCAAAACAAGAGCTAAGCTGTCATTTTTATGGTGATTTTTGAATTCAGCAGATGGAAATACATGTAAATTTACTATTTTCAAGCCCGAAACATTTTCATTGTTGCCCAGTGTAATGGATAAGGATAGTGAACAAAATCTGAAGTTCCTTGAGAATGTCATCTTAAGTACATGTGGAAAAATATCAACAATCTACCATGAATAGATATTGTAGAAGTAGGCATCCCCACAATTGGTACTTTGTTTACCGGAAAATATTTTTTTTTTTTTTTTTTTTTTTTTTTTTTTTTTTTTTTTTTTTTTTTTTTTTTTTTTTTTGATGGGGGGATTTCTCAGGAACTGCCCATGAAATATGATGCTTTTATAAACGACCTAATGTCCAACCTAGCACACCTAATGCAAAAGAACCAACCAATTTCCTTAATTTGCCTTGGTCAGAAAAGATGTGTAATGTTTAAACTTTGACCCTGTACTGTAAAACAGCTCCACTGTACAACAGCTACTGTATGCCCGTTCTTCCAATAGCTATATAGGTGGTTGCTAGGCCATGGGCTATTCAAAACACTTTAGGGTGGCGAGCGCTAACCAGGAGTAAGTGTGTGGCGCCAATGAGGTCGACACCAGCATCGATATGTGTTCGTCTTTGGACTCTGAGCATCGTCTTTGGACTCTGAGCATTGTCTTTGGGCTGTTCTGCCATGTTTAGTTCTTTGTGAGACTTGCATGTGTTTAGATGAAAAAATGAACTACTGCTAAATGGGTGTTGTTTGGTGTAATAGCCCGAACTTTCCCCTCACTGCTTACCCCGAGTTGTAACGTCTTCCGTTTTCACCGTTTTACTGTGTCCGTGACCTCTGCATCAGTTATTTTCACGTGTATTACATCAACACAGCATTCGAACAATGACTTCGGCCCAGTGCCTAACGCTGGATTTTGTGATCGACATGCATTGTGTTGCGGGCGATGTACACCCACCAGGACTGCAACACGATGCCTCTCACCCAATGATTCCGCTGATTTCGCCAGACGTTTTCGAGCCTGCAACAATAAGTGAGGTTAGGAGCGCGCATGACTCCGGCTATCATACGCCTTTGTTTCCACCACATGTGCCCTCCCTCATCGACTGTGCAGTGCAGGAACAATGCCCATTTCTGCAAATGCTTCGTCAGACAACCTACTACCACCAGGGCAATGATTTGCCATGCCGCAATCCGTGCAGTACCACGTGGATATCTGCCTCGAGGCTGGAACTGCTTCGTTCACAGGTCTACCTCCTCAGCACCTGTCCACGCCCACGCCTGCCTTGGTCCAGCATCAGCACATGCCTTCCTACTTCGATACCTCGGCCTGCAACAGGAACAATAACTTGTTATCTGTGCCTGACCTCCACCTCTATCCCACTGCTACGCCTCAGTATTTTGTGCCACGACATTCACCTTATCCGCACACCGTTTTGAGTGGAGTGACTATGAACAGTGAACATTCACACATTCCGGCCCACGTTCAACATCATTTCCCACACTGTGCTTTTGGACAGCCCGCACCTCCGCAGTCTCCCTGCAACACAGGTGGCCCCGGCTCCGATCATATGTTGAGCTTTCCATGGACTAACACGCTTTCTCAAATTTTGAACTTTTTCTCACCTGTCGCCCCAGCGCCGGCTCCAGTCGAGCTTTGACTACCGTTCTCAGCACATCTCGGTGCCTCATCCATGTTGGTCTTCCGTGACGCGTCAATCCGAACACACCCGCAACGTGTTGAGCTTCCACAACCGCAATCGACACATTATGGTGTCTCACCCGCGTTGGCCTTCTGCGCAGCAACAGATAGTGCTCAACCACAATGCGTCACCTTCACGCTGTCACCTGAACAGCCATCGTTGCCACATCCCCTGGAGGCAAACTCTCCTGGAATACTACAGCAACAACAGCTTGATGCAGGCAGTGCCCCGATGAACTCAACTCAACCTGTTCTTCTGAACATTCTACAATGCTTACAGACGCTGCCACCGTTTAATCCCGACAGAGCAACAATCTGGTTCAAAATTGCAGACAAAGTGTTCGACCATTACAAACTCGACGAGTCAACCAGGTTTCTGTGCCTCATCACCCACCTGCACGACCAGGAGGACTTGATTGCTGACCTGGTTGACGCCCTGGACTCATCTACCCGGTGCACTCAGCCAAAAAGACAGTTCTACGTCGGCTTGCACGCTCAACTGAGGCAGCAATATGGCAAGTGCTCCACGTCGAGCAACTAGGCAACGACAAACCTTCCCAGCTCTGGAGAGGGCTACGTGCCCTGGTCAGCGCCGATCTATTCTCTGACACAGCTCTCCTCGCCATCTGGTCAGATAAACTATCTCCTCACATCCACTTTGCTCTGGCTCAAAGGCCTCCTGAACCTTTCGAACAAAGAATGACGATTGCTGACAAGCTACACGACGCATCACTGCTCCACTTCGCCAGCCACTGCCTACCTGACAAGTCTCAGGTTCAGGCTCATCGCCCTGCGTCCGGATGCGGCCGGGGCCGTACTGTGCCAACCGTTCTGCTCACTCTGGGAAGCTGTAAACAAGCAACTGGGACGTCACCGGCTCCACCCACGGTCACGCCCCCTCCTGCAACCGAACCTGCTGCAGCCATCGAACCTCGGCCACCGCCACTGGCAATGAACTTTCCGCAGGAAGTACAACCACAGTACCCGTACTGTTACTTCCACATACGGTTTCGTGAGGCAGCACAGAACTGCAGACCACCCTGCTACTTCCCAAACGCCAATCACAGGTAGATCCGGGTGCCGCCTCCTGCGCACAACATGACAGGCACCCCCCCCCCCCCCCCCCCCCCAGTGCTCCATTCTGTCCAGGAATGACCGGATAATTGCGGTCAACTTTACATTAAAGACATTTCGTCAGGATACCTTTTCCTAGTGGACACAGGCGCTGATGTTTCGTTGCTGCCTACGTCCTTAGCGTTGTCAAACATCTGCCCTCATCATACTTCACCGTGAATTCAACTAAACTATAATGCTCGGGTTCAACTTCCCACGTCGTCTCACTCTCCGCAAACTGCAAACTCGAGTGGACTTTTTTGGTGTGCGAAATTGACAAAACTATACTAGGCATTGACTTCTTGCAACATCACAAACTTTCACTGGACCTAGTGTGAAACACCGTATTCCATCATCCGTCCAAGACTCACTTCCCCTGTGCTCCGTCGAGCAACCCCCCCCCACCACCACCATCGGTCCGGGCTCATCTCATCAGTAAATGCTTGTCTCTGCCGACGACACTACAAGAAACCACACACAAGTGCCTTGTCAAGCTCGAACACATCGCTCGCCTATGGAAGGAAACCTTCGAGCTCTCCCTCCAAATCCACGAAACACAGCTCCAGCTCTCCGATGCAGCAAAGGAATTACAAACACTACAGCAAGGACAAAGCGAGGTCAGTAAGTGCGCCGAATCTGCTTGCAATCCCAGCAATTGAGCCTCCGTGTGTTTACCTCCCGCTACCCCTCGCAACTGTGCTATCAAGACTGCCATAGCATGTACTGACAGTTCCGCAGGGCCACACCCTCCTAACATGGCAGCGTGTCACACTTGGACGGACATAAGTGCGCATGGGCGACGAGCGTCACGTGTTCCCGACCTGACGGCTCCTACCCCGCCCCTCGTGGACAGCACCTCCAACTATGAAACTTCGGCTCCTGCGCACTGCCATGCGACCGCCACTGACAACACAAACAGGGCCCTCGCACCAAGTGTTCTGCCTGCGATCGTGCTGCCACAGGCCCCGCCCTGGGACAATGGACTCACTAATGGCTACGAGCTCCACCGAGCTCACCCGACCATGGTGCCACTGCTACAGGCCGGCGGCCATCTTGTCACGTTGGCTCCTGGGACACTTCACCACCTAGGCTCCAGTCGGGCCCACCGAGTGGCTCCTAACATCATGACTACGCCTCGCCTGCCCCGCCCACCACACATTGTAAACAAACCGTCTCCCGTGCCACCGGCAACATTTCCGTCATCACCAATGGCACAGTTCACAAGCTTCGCCTCACGCCAGGTCCCCCGATCTCGAGTAAACCTTGTCGACTTTGTCCCGAGCGCCTCTCTGACCTTAAAAATCAGATTTCTGAACTACTAAGCTCTGGTGTCATTGAACCCTCTGCCAGTAGCTGGTCTATGCCCATACATATGACACCCAAGAAAGACGGGTCCTGGCACATGTGCGGAGACTACCATCGACTAAATGCACGAACAATTATGGACACCTACCCCATACCCAACATTGCCGACTTAACCAGTTCCCTCGCAGGTGCGACCACGTTCTCTGTCACTGATTGCAAACGGGGCTACCACCAGATCCCCATGGCACCTGAAGACCCCGATCAGGTTATTTCAGTTTCAATTCATGTCCTTCGGTCTGAAAAACGCAACCCAGACCTGGCAACATTTCATCAACGAAGTGCTATTCAGCCTAAAATTCTGCTTTGCATATCTTGATGACATTCTTGTTTTCAGCTCCTCCATTGAGGACAACATTCAACATGTGCAAACTGTTATGAATACTCTCGCGGCAGCAGGTATCGAGACCAACTAGGACAAATTGCAGCTACATCAACCCGCTTTCACTTTTCTTGGTTTTCGGGTCTCTGCCGATGGCATTTCACTGCCCCCTGAGAAAGTACAAACAATACTAAACCTACCCACACCTTCGTCATTCAAAGTGCTCTGGCGCTTTCTGGGGACGGTTAATTATTATTGCTGACATCTACCTCAGGCTGCGGAGATTCAGGCTCCACTGATGGACAGCTTGGCAGGCATCAACACTTCTGGATCTCGGCCCATTCCATGGAATCCTGCTATGACTGTCTCTTTCACTGCCCTCAAAAAACTTCTTGCTGAGGCCTGCACCATCACACATCCTCATCCCAATGCGCAGCTTCTCATCACCACAGACGCAAGCAATACTGCCATCGGCGCTGTCCTTAGCCAGACAATCGACAGCCAAACTTCGCCTCTGCAGTTCTTCTCGCACAAGCTCACCAATGCACAACGGAAACATTCCGCATTTGACAGGGAGTTGCTCATGGTCTACGAAGCGATCAAGCATTTTAAGACTGATGTTGAGAGACACCCTGTCTACGTTTTAACGGACCACAAACCTTTGGCCGCGGCCATTACAAACCTGCCATCTGACCCGCCTCCTCGCCGCTTCAGATACATGGTCTTCATATTTCAGTTCACCACCGATGTCAGACACATAAAGGGTGCTGACAATATAGTTGCTGATTTCCTTTCACAAGTCGATGCCGTCCATTCACTGTTATACCCCTCTTTGAACTGCCTAACCTCCAACCCACTGACAAGGAAGCACAAAACCTGATTTCAGGCTCTACTTCTTCACTACACTTCGTCCGCACCACCTTCCCTGGCATTTCTGGTGAGGCACGTTACGCACCCTCATCCCTACCACACTCCGTCGAGCCGTCTTCACCGCACACTTTGTGTGGAGAAATGTCAGCAAGAACTGCCAGCAATGGGCACACTTCTGCATCACGTGCCAATGCTGCAAAGTACACAAGCACAGTTCACCCCCCCTCGGCGCCTTTTTGATCCCTCCTGGGCGTTTCCAGCATATTCATATTGACATTGTCGGCTCTCTCTCCCCCTCTAACGGCTTACGTTATGTTCTCTCGTCTATCGACCGAACAACTCCGCTGGGTCGAGACTGTCCCCTTCCCAATATTATGGCAGAAACTGTTGCTCGAGCTTTCGTCAAGTCATGGGTATCACATTTTGGATGTCCAGCTATCATAACGACTGACCAGGGTAGACAATTTGAGTTGGCCCTGTTCAATAAGATTTGTAACATTTGCAGCATCCGGCGCATCCATACCACAGCATATCACCCGCAAAGTAACGGGCTAGTCGAGCGCTGGCACCGGACTTCAAGGCGGCTCTTCGATGCCATGACTCTCTATGGACGGAGGCCCTTCCCCTTGTGCTACCTGGCATTCGTGCGGTCTATAAGGAAGACCTCAAAGGCACAAGAGCCGAGTTTGTACACAGCCAGAACACAGTACATTGTTCTCCCTGGCGAACTAGTGAGCCCTACCGCTTCTCTCCCTTAGCTTGACTTACCTTCCTTCGTGGACCGCCTCAGATGCCACTTCATCAACCTCCATTTCCCTCTGCCCCCCAGCCATTCCCGACCTAAGGTTCACGTCCCGAAATCTCTCGACAATTGCAAGTACGTCATGCTCTGAGATGGCACTGTCCGTGCTCCCCTCCAACCTCCATATACCGGCCCGTACCGAGTTCTCCGGCACTCGGCCAACACCTATGACACCCAGATGGAAGATTCAACTGTTACAGTCTCTCTCAACAGAATTAAGCCTGCTCATGTCGAGCCTTCTTTTACCCCCCTTCAGTCCACGACCACGCCACTCACTGTCGTGGTTCATGACGCTCCGACCACTCCCTCCACGTCGGACTTACACACTCTGTCGAGTGACTTCCAGTTCCAATCGTCGAACTCTCCCCCGACTTCACCCTCTACTCCGGTCTCACGCACTCCATCGAGTGACCACATGCTCCCCGCGTCGAGCTTACCTACGATCACGCCCTCGCCGCCGGGCCCTTCGATGGTCCCTTCAACCTCTCCACCGTCGCCTGCCTTGCCCTGTTGAGGTTTCCCACCCCACCCCCACCCCCCCCCCCCGCCCCCCCATCTTGAACATGCCCTCGCTCAAGGTGTTTGTGCCTGTCCTCCCGGACATAAACCAGGACATCGCAATTATACACTGTTCGTCGTGTGTTTCTCTTCATCCAGTGCTCGTGACACAACCTCCACCATTCCCTGCCACCTGGTGAAATGTGTACCCCTCTCGCCTGATGTCGACCTGGACATGCTTTGTGTGTTCACCATGCCCACCGGAGACATCGTCGTCGTCGTCGCTCCGTTCCACCCGCAAACCGCCGGCCTACCTGTCGCCGCATGACCAGCACGCCCAGTACGACGCCCGGCTCCCTTCAACGACTTCCAGTTTCGGTGGCCGAACCTTCCTTCACATCATCTACCCACACAGCTCCCCGATGACGCTGTCAAGCTGACCATGGTCTGGCTCCCGCAGACCACCCCTGCCAACGCTTTAGTCCCCCCCCTCCCGGCCTCTCAAGAGTGCTCTGTACTGTACTGCATCGCCGATGAGGTCAACACCAGCGTCTATATGCGTTCATCTTTGGACTCTGAGCATTGTCTTTGGGCTGTTCCGCCATGTTCAGTTCTTTGTGAGCCTTGCATGTGTTTAGGTGAATAAATGAACTACTGCTAAATGGGTGTTGTTTGGTGTAACCAACCCGAACTTTCCCCTCAAGTGAAACTAAAGTAGTAAGTTACTAAGAGAGATGAAAATTGGCCACTTCCACTTGATAGTTCTGAACTAAAGGCGTATTCATTTGCTTCTGAAGTAAACTGATTTACTCCATTACTGGTTATTCTTAGTAACTTAAGGAGGAAATAAGGCGAAAATTTACTCCTAGGCAGTAGTTGGAGTAAAGTAAGAGAGTAAGGTGCAATCTTTGAGTTCTGTGTTTTAAGTGCCAAATTCTATGGATTACCTCGACTATGAAGAATATATGGAGATGGAGGAAGAGGTGAACATCCCAGGAACGGGAGTTGTAATGGAGAGAAGAGACCCATTTCTGATGCATAGCAACAGTGATTTCAAAGAGCGGTTTGGATTTTGTAAGGAATCTTTTGAATTGCTGCTTGGTATGCTGGAGCCGTTACTGCAGCATAATTCTGACAGGAATCATGCTTTGTGTTCTAGGCAGCAACTTTTTTGTGGATTGCAATTCTTTCGCACAGGTACTTATCAAATTGTAGCAGGGGATCTCATTAATATCCATCATAGTAATGCTGAAAGAGCTTTTAACACTGCAATAAACAGTTCAGTTGCCATAAAGCCACTGTATGTGTCCATGCCATGAGCACACATCAACAGCAACTAAGACGCCACAACAGATGAATCAACAGCACTACGACCACAAGATGGATATCAGAATTGCAACCTGACTGCTACACCACCCACTCTGACAATGAAGGGTGTCAAGTTTGAGCCAGATATCACCACCATGCCTACAGTGAACTCCATACCACATGGGCCAGTGATCTACCATGAATGTATCCGGCTGCCGATGATTACACGACATGCTGCCAATCCTATAGGCACACTGCATGGACCCCCGTGTCGTGATGGCCTCTGACTGACTGTGCCTTCATCCCACCTACCGTGATGCGTTATGACCGAGGAGGGTGATACCGATAACACGGACTTACTCGCTACACCACCCACACTGCACTCTATGTTTCGTTACACTGACACCACCACAGCAACCATAATGGCCATGACATGACTAACATGTGCACAGTGGACACACAGACAAACACTGCCAGAAAGCTGTGATATCCAACAGAACTATATTTCTCTGCAGTCCGCCGATGCCTCTATACATCACACAGGTGACGGCACAGAGATATCAGCCATGCCACGACACTCACCACTCCACGGGAGTGATGTCACCACTCGGCCAGCCGCGCCACATGCCGGACCATAGCTTCAACTGGACTATCACACCACATCATGTCGACAGGTACAACGAAAAGTGACCGTACTTCTTCAGGCCACCAAAGCCAGTCCGAGCAGTGCCATGCAACTACTGCTCGAGCCAAAACAAAATGAGAAGCAGCTACTGCTGGTGTCACACACAATTTGGAGCCGACACACACCACTGCTGGCAGCCGTGCTACTCAAACTACACCGTCGGACTGGCCTAGGCACACCAGCCCACCTCCCTACAACAAGTTGCCTTTCTACTGGAGATACCAAAGCACATAACACTCCACACACACAGGCAGACAGTGTGTGACTGTTTGTTTATGACCGCCAGCAATACCAATACCTGCTGGTCGACTTGGACACAGACATCAGCACACTACCCCCGCATCTCACCACACCAGATTACAAGCCCTCAACCATACATCTCTGAGCAGGAATGATTCAATAACAACAGTAATGCGTACAACCTCCATGATGCTCTGGCTAGACGACCACACATCGCATCCACGGACTTTCTTTGTGGCAAAACAGCTGAACTGGTGCTCGGAGCGAACTTCCTCTGTCATTACCGCCTCATCCTGGATCTCAGCATGGCTCTGTTATTACAAGGGGATGGACTACAGCCTGTAGTGTCTGCAGTGACAGTCTGCTATCCACCACAGACCCTCACCCTCCACTGGTAGCACTGGTAGACATGGAGACCACAGCAAATCTTGCGTTACAACGTGCGACACTGTGTGCTGAACTCCACAAAAATATCATGTCCTACAAGAACACCTACAAAGAGAACAACAAAACAGGCACAGAGAATGAGCAGCTATGCAGCCACCATCACAAATTACACAGCCAACTGCAATGAATTCGGCAGCAATTACGGATGGCCCAGCACACCCGAGAGCCACAGGATAACTGTACAACCACTAGCACAGATACACAGGTTAGTGAGTGCCCATTATACTTTGTGACGCAACTCTCATGAGCAGGTTGAACAGTGACAGTGTTTCTGCTCTCACCAGCGGGTTATCCACCAACGAGGCCACCACCCCTGCAGACAGATCAGACAACAGGATTCCCCCCCTGGACCACCCCTACAAAACAAAACAGTTAGCACAGCTACAGACAGCACCATTCACAGAATTAATATGTCTCTGGGACCACCCGTACACAGCCGCCCCCACCACCTAGCCCCCACAAACTCAAGGGTGCCATTGAACAATTTCTCCAGGACGGTATAATCAGACCTTTGGACAGTGCATGGGCATCACCTATCACTATGTGGCCAAAGAGAGATGGTACATGACGCCTCTGTGGAAACTACCAGCATCTCAATGCCAGAACAATTCTAGATAGCTACCCGGTCCCGAATATCCAAGATTTTGCACACTAGTTGGCAGGGGGCAACCATCTTCAGCATGCTGGACTGTAAAAGAGTGTACTCCCAAATACCTATGGCCTCGAAGGACATTCACAAAATGGCCATTATCACTCCATTCGGTTTATACGAATTCTTATTCATTCCGTTTGGGTTGAAAAACGCCACATAGATGTGGCAAAGATTCATTGATGGTCTGTTTTTCAATGTGCCACACTGGTACTGCTATCTAGATATTCTCAAACTCCACAGAGGAACACGAATGACATCTGCTTGGAGTATATGACAAATTGTCACAACACAGGGTGGAAATTAATACTGAGAAATGAGAACTGCAACAGGCTAGTGTCACATTCGTCAGCCACCTAGTCGACACAACAGGCATATGGCCCACACAGGATAAAATTGAGCAGATTACTAACTGGTCCCCTCACACAAGTTACCAAGGACTATGTAAATTTCTTGGCATTGTCAGTTTCTACCGACGACACCTACCCCATGCCGCTGAAATGCTACATCCCATCACAGAAGCAGTACAGGGGAAAAATACGTCAGGGAAGAGGAAGCTAACATGGATAGCCAAAATGCAAACTGCATTCAACAACATTAAAGCTCAACTAGCCCAAACCATCAGACTCGCACTACCTTCACTGGATGCTCATCTTATCATTACACCAGATGCGACCGACTGAGCTATGGGTGCTGTAACACAGCAGGGATGACACAACCTCTTCGTTTTTTCTCAAGGAAACTTACAGACTATCAGAGTAAGTCGTCAACCTTTGACCGCGAACTACTGACCATGTATGAAGTGGTGCGCTACTTACGGGAAAATATTGAAGGGAGGCCACTTACTATCTATACAGACCATCAACCATTAGCTGACACAGTGAAGAATCCATCTGCCAACACCACACCATACAAGTTTAGGCAATTGGACCACATCTCACATTTCACAACAGACATTCACCATGTTTGTGGAGCAGACAATATGGTGTGCACTACCTGTCCCGCCTAGCAGCGGCCGTGACCACTCAACTGGATTTCAATAATCTTGTGGATGCACGGCAACAGATCCGGACCTGTAACAATTCTTGTCAGGTGGCAACATGGGATTACAATTACGACAATGCCCAGTGCCCGGAACCAACAAATTAGTTTGATGTGACATGTCAATGGGAAGGCAATGACCTTTCAACCCCGCCAACTATCACCAAACAGTGTTTGACTTGCTCCGTAACTTAGCTCTCCCCGGAGTCGGGCCACAACGAAACTAGTTTCAGAGCATTATGTGTGGCCGAATATGAAGAGGGATTGTGCCACTTGAACATGATCATGCATTCCTTACCAAAGGGCAAAGAGAGGACAACACAACCAGCCACCATTAGGGCGCTCTCCTGTCTTGAAGGGCCATTATTGCTACACACATATAGATTTTATGTGGCCACTACCTGAATCTAACGGATTTCGTTATATCCTATCGGTCATCGACAGTCATATCAGCGGAGACAGTGGTGAGATCTTCAATCAGTCTATGTTTAGTGAGATTTGGCTGCTCTGAGTTGCTAACAACCTATCAGGGCAGACAATTTAAATCAACCCTGTTTACGGAACTGTGCCGCCTCTGTGGCTGCTACCAATTCCATACCACAGCCTACCATCCACAGTCAAACTGCCTTGTGAAACAGTGGCACCGCATGCTGAAAATAGCACTAGTGTGCTATGATATGCATGGCCAGAGGCTCTACCCTGGATGCTGATGGGTATCAGAAAG
Source organism: Schistocerca americana (assembly GCF_021461395.2). Lineage (NCBI taxonomy): Eukaryota > Metazoa > Arthropoda > Insecta > Orthoptera > Acrididae > Schistocerca > Schistocerca americana. The sequence goes on along the minus strand of NC_060122.1, from coordinate 825,510,571 downwards.
GCCCACAAAGAGGACCTTGATGCCTCGGGAGCGGAGATCCTCTACGGTGAAGCAATTAGCCTCCCAGCAGAACTTGTCACATAGACAAGGGACAAAGGCAATGGGGACCTCCCAGACCTCATACAATGGGTCAGAGAATAGATACGCAGCATCATAGTCCCACCACCATCACACTTCACAACACCCACTGTATTTGTGCACAAAAACCTACAGACTTGCACTCATGTAATACTACGCACAGACACCATCAAGCCAGCATTGCACCTAGCGTACAGTGGACCATATAAAGTACTAAGATGGGGTCCCAACATATTTGACATCACGCTAGCCGGCAAACCCACTACTGTATCTGTCAACAGACTGAACCCAGCATGGACTTTGGTGGAGACGCCGGGGAACAATACTGCCGCTTTGACCTCACACCATGACACAACCCCCTTTTCCGTCACAGTCGATGTCAAACACTACCTTCCAGAAAATATCACAGTGTCCCTACAGGACACAATGATCATGGTATCTGCCACATACGAAAACCAATAGGTCGGCAACAGCACGGTATCACAATCATTATACCACTCCACAAAAATGCCACAGTCAGTCAATACAGATGCACTGTTATCTACACTATCCAAGGGCGGCATCCTACATGTGTCAGCCACAAACGACAACACAAAATACCAGACACAGGATCGGCCTACACCCCCACCACAGGATCACATACAACCATTGGCAGATGACCTAATGATGGCACCTCCAGTACCACCTACTCAGCCAGTATCGATGTCACGAACAGGCGGACCACAGAGCCAACTAAGACATCTAGATGAGTACAAGCTAGACAGCATCTCTAGAGACGACCTGCACCACACCACAACAGAACGTCAGCACTCCATGCCTTTGGGGAGGGGGAGTCCTGTGGGGACACAAGCTCTATGGACTTCTGTCCCCAAGAACATAGCTGCAAAAACAATATCTCTGGACCTTGGGCAGTGTGTTCTAAGACACTAAGTATTTAAGTTATATCTGTCCGTATAATGTGTATAAATAAATATTGAGTATGTGAATCGTTAATGTTGACAGTCATTACATATCATGATCAATATAACCCAAGATATGACGCCCCAGAAAAATTGCATTTTTACATGTGGTTTTTAGGTACATATTGGCACAGTGCTCTGGCCAAGTTTTACACAGTGCAGCACTGTGAAAACTCACCCAATTATATCCCACATGATTCATTATGAGTTGTAGACCTCTGAAAATATCCACTGTATTACCTAAGACTACAATGAAGATACAGCGGCATGCAATTAGTAATGAGTTATATTTTCACACAAGTTTCACTACATATTTGCTGAAAATACATATCAAATTACTGAAAATGTAGATGTTGTTTTGTTAATCAGCTTTATCTGTAAGCCTGAAAATGTTGTTCAGTGAAGTGGTGATGACAACCAAGAATTTGGAGTACTGAATTACATCCTGTTCCCAATTTTACATCATCCTTAGTACAAATTAACGATTCACATTAGCACTCTTTAGTTCTCAGCCCTACATGTAGACTTGATGCAGGAGGTGACTTTTTATTCCCAGTTAACAATACTCATTACAGGAAAGTACATCTAAACTCAATTTATGAGTAAATATTTTGTTTCTGAGCCACAGAAAACTGGTCATTGTTAAAAATTTAAGAACACAGTCATTTATAAATTTTGCCTAGAGTAGCATATTGTAGCATGTGACAGATATAGAATTTACCACTAACTCCTTCATAATAGTATTGAGGATGGTGGTGGTTGGCCTCTATGGTGGGTGGTAGAGCTGGGTTGTCATAGATTAGGAAGCAAGCAAATTAACAGCCTGGGAAGGGTAACAGTGAAGCAATGGTAGTTGTCCGATATATTGTCATGAAAACATCATCAGTAAAACATTCATTTATTGTTCAGCAAACTACAGCAGTCATGAGGATGGCTTCCTATGCACCCAAAATGGATGTGGTCATCAGCAGGTTGCCCAGCAGCTTGCACCACCATAGGGTCAGTGAAACAATGACATAATGGTTCAGCAGTCCACAATGGCAACTACTCAGGAAAGAGGCATCCTTGGCACAGAGGGCCTAGTGAGACATCCTGCAGCAGAATTGTGCCATGGACCCAGCATGGATGAGATGGCTCACAGAAGCTGTACACATGAGCAGATGCATGCAGTGAGGAGTTTGCCCACACAGGTAACAATTGCCGAATGGCTGCACAGCCCCAGGCTCAAAGTGTAGACCACTAGGGTAGGAGGCCGGCAGCGGCTTAGGTGGGCCTTACGGTGTGCCACCAGCTGGAGGGCACTTAATCAGCATCATTGTAATCAGTGTGAACAGAAGGGCCACTCCTAGCAGTGACAAAGTCTGGAACTGGTGATTTCTTGATCTGTGTAGACTCATACAACATTGTAAGGCCCCTCTCAGAACTGGTGGTTAGCAAACTGCATTGCCTCTATCTAGAAATTAATAGTATTTATAAGGACTTGGCTTGTTCCTGTTTTGCTGAAGCATCAGTTTGTATCGTGTAAGCCACAACAGAACCTCATCTCAAGTGTGAAGCCATCAGGTAATGCATGCTATAGCAGCTCTGCCTTTCTGCTGCTTAATGCTGTTATGCCTATGGTCCTTCTGCTGGCCAAGCTATGTGGTATCTTCTCACCACCATGGCGGGAGTAATTATTATTTCAGCGGGTCCTGATTTACGTACCTGGCTGGCCTCGGTCTGACTTGAATGCATAAGGCTCTTGTATTACCCTCAGCAGCAACTGATAATATCTTTACAGAAAGGTCTAAAAACCAAAATTATATTACAATACTAATAGTCAAAGGTTTCTTTCACTAAATATTAATGCAGATCAAGATATAAAATCTATTGAATCTAAGGTCAAAAATGTAGTCAGTAAGACAAAAAGATGATTATTTCAGAAAGCTCCTCAAATGAATAAACTAGAATGGTGGTGTACAGTGCTCTTACCACAGGTGAAAAATGTTGTTGTTGTTGTTGTGGTCTCCAGTTCGAAGACTGTTTCAGTGCAGCTCTCTATGCCATACTGCCTTGCGCAAGCCTTCGCATTACTGCTCCAACCTACATCCATTTGAACCTGCTTGCTGTATTCAGGCCTTCTCCTTCTACAATTTTACTACCTCCCCCCCCCCTCCCAATACTTACTTCCATCATCAAGTTGACAACAATCGCTTGGTGCCCCAGCATGTGTCCTATCAATAGATTACTTCATTTGGTCAAGTTGTGCCATACATTTCTCTCCTCTTCAGCATTGTTCTATAGCACCCCATGTCAAAATCTTCTATTCTCTTCTTGCATGAATTGCCCATCCTATCATTTGTGTTTCACTTCCATAACTGGCTTCCTGACATTTAAATTTATATTGGATGTTAACAAATTCCTGTTTTTCAGAGATGCTTCCATTGCTATTGCTATTGCATTTTATTTATTCCCCACTTCAGCCATCACCAGTTATTTTGCTGCCCAAATAGCAAAAATCATCTAGCACTTTTAATAACTGAGTTTCTAGTCTGGTCCACTCAGCATCTCTTGATTTAATTAGACTAAATTCCATTACCACCATTTTAGGTTTATTCTTGTTCATCATAACCTCTTTTCAACACACTACAAATTTCATTCAACTGCTCTTCCAAGCACACTGCCGTTTCTGATAAAATGTGTCATTGGCAAACATCAAAGTTTTTATTTTTCCTCCCTGAGCATTAATTACCTATCTAAATTTATACTTAGTTTTTGTCACAGCTTGTTCAATGTACAGATCGACTAACATAGCGGATTGTTCACAACTCTGTCTCACTCCCTTCTCAGCCACTGCTTCCCTTTCATGTCTTTCAACTCTTATGACTGCATCCTGGATTCAGTAGAAGTTGTAAATAACATTTTGGTTCTTGTATTTTATCCCTGTTACCTATAGAATTTCAGAGAAAGTAGTCCAGCCCAAATTTTCAAAAATTTTCTCTAAATCTACAAATACTACAAAAGCAGGTTTGCCATTCTTCAACTTATCTTCTAAGATAAGTTGTAGGATCAGCATTGCCTCACATGTTCCTGATCTTTCCCAAAGTTGGTGTTATAATGAATCACCCTCCTCTAACATTACTCTTTTTTATATACAGATAACCAATACCATGTATACTCTCGATTCTTGCATGTTTCACTAAAAGAATTCATATGATTTTGCATACAATGTATTATATTTCAGGCTAAAATGTATAAAAAAGAAATTAATGTGTTACAATTACTCTTCTTTTAAAAATAATTGAAATTACAAAATTTGTGGCATACTTAAAATTCATATTATTAATTGCACAATCTAATACTAATTATTAAATTTATTTCTAGATTTATTTACAAAATAATGATATATTTAAGATTCTTCTTTGGTAAAGAAAGTTTGTAAACTCTTTTTGCTTTGTAAACTCTCTGGAATAATGTTAGTACCGCAGAATGTAGTTGTGGTGGGCATGCCTCTGACGGAAGTAGACATTTTCTAAGTTTGTCACCAACAATGTAATTATTATTTTTTTTTAATTGTGGAAAATGTTGATGTTGAAAGATGTGACAAAGAATAAAACTCAAGAATAATACAGGCAAATCTTCATCAGTTATTTACCCATCAAGAACCGACAAAATCAAAATTTCAGCTACAAGAATGTACCCATAGACAAGACTGAGCACTACAAGCAATTACCCATAGACAAGACTCTGAGCCATCAACAATGACAATGAGATAATGAAGATAAATAAAAAGTTATTCTTTTGATTATCTTACGCCTCTCGAAGCTTTCAAAATTTGATTGCAGAAATCTTAAGGCGGTACACTGTCACAAGTGGTAAAATACCAGTGGTCACATGTGCCAGAGGGGTGCCTTTTTTAGGATAGGGAAGGAGGAAAGAAAACGAGTTTTAAGAGAGATTGGCAGACACACTCAGTTTGAGAAAACAGATGAACAGGAGTCAGATTTTAGCATACAGCCTCCATTTAAACAATGTTTAACAGAAAGTAATCAGAAACTGCCACTTCATCTTCACCAAAGCAGTTATAATCCCATTAGTATGCAGTATCAGTTATCTTTATTACACCAGAATATTCCGGGACTCAGAAATAAAGTTGATGAACTACTCATTTGTATAGATGAAATGAATTCATCTAACCAAATTGACATAATCTGCCTCTCTGAACATCAAGTGACCACTGGTATAGATATGTTAGACATTTCAGGATTTAAGCTAGCTTCCTACTTCTGCAGAGTAGATATGGATGGAAGAGGAGTTGCCACATTTATTAAAAACTGCCATAAATTCAAGAACATTGACATTAATAAATTCTGTTTAGAGCAGCATCTAGAAGCATGTGCAACAGAAGTAGAGTTCCATAACAGATCCTATATAATAGTACCTATTTACCGAGCACCTGCAGGAAATTATAATCTACTCATAAATCATCTAGAAGCTCTTTTGGGTTATTTAACAGGAAGAAACAAAGAAATTTTGATTGCTGGTGACTTTAATACAGATTTTCTAATGCAATCTTCCAGTAAACATTTACTGCAGTTAGTAATGTTGTCTTTCAATCTAACTCACACTGTAAACTTTCCAACTAGGATCACTAAATCCTCAAGGACAGTCATTGATAACATTTTTATAGACAAATCAAAGGAGCGAAATCATATCATAAAACCTGTAGTAAATGGACTATCAGATCATGACATGCAGCTCCTTGTTTTAGATGTAAATTCTAAGCAGATTATCAAGACTGCTAAATCTGAGTACAGGAGAGTAGTCAATCAACCAAAAATTGAGTGTTTTAGAAAACTGCTCAAAGATATGAACTGGAAATATGTTTATAGTGCTCATGACATGAATGAAAAATATAACACATTCATGAACAATGTCAGTACCAAGTTTGAAAACTGTTTTCCTCTAAAAGTTACTCAAATTAAACAAAAGTCTATAATAAAACCATGGATTAGACAAGGAATAATGATTTCCTGTAAGACAAAAAGGAAAATGTATCTGTCAACCAAGAATAGCTCCAATGCTGATGATTTAGCTAAATACAAGGAATACTGTAAAATACTAAAAAAAGTAATTCAGACATCTAAACAAATGCACTACAAGAAGAAGATAGCAATGTCAGGGAACAAAATAAAAACAATATGGGATATAGTGAAAGAGGAGACTGGTAGAACCAGAAAGGAACAGGAGCAAATAACACTAAGGGTAGATGACACATTAGTAACCGCTGGGCATAGTGTGGCAAATCTATTTAACAAGTACTTTATATCCGTTACTGATAGAATGGGATTGTCAGAATTAGTAAATAATGCCCTTGAATAACTGAAACTAGCCTTTACAAATAGCTTCAGGTACATGAATATGGCACTCACTTCACCAAAAGAAATAACTTCCATAATAAAACCTTTAAAAACAAAGCATTCTAGTGGCTACGATGAAATATCAACAAAGTTAATTAAGGCATGTTCTTGTGAGTTTAGTACAATTCTAAGTTACTTTTGTAACCAGTCAATTATGGTTGGCTCAAATGGCTCTGAGCACTATGGGACTTAACATAGTCAATTATAACTGGGACATTTCCTGACTGGCTAAAATATGCAGATGTTAAGCCTCTATTCAAGAAAGGGGATAAAGAAATACCATCAAACTACAGACCTATTTCACTTTTTCCAGCATTCTCAAAAATTTTAGAAAAGGTAATGTACAGGCAGCTGCTCAACCATCTGACCACAAATAACATATTATCAAGAACACAGTTTGGATTTCTGAAGGGCTCTGATATCGAAAAGACTATTTACACCTACAGTGAAAATGTACTTAATTCATTAAATAACAAATTACAAGCAGCAGGTATTTTCTGTGATTTGTCAAAGGCATTCGATTGTGTGAACCACAACATCCTTTTAAGTAAATTAGAATTCTATGGTGTCACGGGCAGTGCTGCAAAATGGTTCAAGTCATACCTCACTAACAGGAAACAAAGGGTGTCAGTGCAAGGGACTAGTGAATTAAGTCATCAGTCATCATCAGAATGGGAAGAAATTACATGTGGTGTCCCACAAGGATCCATCTTAGGGTCATTGCTTTTTCTTGTGTACATTAATGATCTCTCATCAGTTACACTGCCAGAAGCAGAGCTCGTTTTGTTTGCAGATGCCACAAGTATTGCAATAAATAGTATGTCAAGTGTAGTTCTAGAAAGATCTGCTAATGATATTTTCATGGATATTAATAAATGGTTTAAAGCCAACTCACTGACATTAAACTACGAAAAGACTCACTATATGCAATTCAGAACCTGTAAGAGGTTTCCACCCAGCATATGCATAAAATACGAAGAAGAGCAGATAGAAGAGGTTGACAGTCTTAAATTCCTGGGATTACAACTTGATAATAAATTCAGTTGGGAAGAGCACACCACAGAACTGCAGAAACGCCTTAACAAATCTGTATTTGCAATTTGAGTGTTAGCAGACATAGGCGACATAAAAATGAAAAACCTTGCATACTTTGCCTACTTTCATTCCATAATGTCATATGGTATAATATTTTGGGGTAACTCTTCAAGTCACACAAAAGTTTTCAGAGTCCAAAAGCGTGTAATGTGTATTATTTGTGGAGTAAATTCACGGATGTCCTGTAGAAACCTCTTCAAAGAACTGGGTATACTAACTACTGCCGCTCAGTATATTTACTCCTTAATGAAATTTGTCCTAAATAATATATACTCTTTTTCCAACAAACAGCTCAGTTCATACATACAATACCAGGAACAAATATGATCTGCACAAGGACTTAAAAGCACTTACCTGTGTTCAAAAAGGGGTCCACTACTCAGGAACACTCATCTTCAATAGTTTGCCAGCAAACATGAAAAATTTAGTTACAAATAAAGATCAGTTTAAAAGGAGCCTGAAAGACTTACTAGTGGCCAACTCCTTCTACTCCATTGACGAATTTTTTAATAGAAACAAATGATGTATTGTATATATTCATACTATCAGTATTGTTATTTCAGCTTAAAAAAACAAAATAAAAAAGAAAAGAAAAAAGAAAAAAAAATCTTGACATGTTCTACATCCACTAGGATCTCCTCAGCATGGATCTATGGAACTAAAAACTAATCTAATCTAATCTAAGAAGGCGAGTAAGATTACAGTATCTACCAGTCTTTCCATTCATCTGTAAATAATATTTGTCAATATTTTGGAACAATGACTTATTAAACTGATAGTACAGTAATATTCACACCTATCAGCACTTGCCTTCGTTGATATTGGAATTCTTACGCTTCTCCTGATGCCTGAGTGCATTTTGCTTGTCACATATGTATCTTGCACACCATCTGGCATAATTTTGTCATGGCTACCTCTCCCAAGGGTCTCAGTAATTCAGAGGGACTGTTGTCCACATCAGGAACATTGTTTTGAATTAGGTCTTTCAGTGTTCTGTCTAATTATTGTTGCGGTATCATATCTCCCACCTCATCTTCATATACTTCAACTTCCATTTCTATACAATTATCTTCAGGTTCATTTCCCTTGGAGAGCTCCTCTATATATTCCTTCCACCTTTCAGTCTTGGGCAATGGCCTTGCCACAGTGGATACACTGGTTCCAGTCAGATCACCAAAGTTATGTGCTGTCGGGTGTGGCCGGCACTTGGGTGGGTGAACATCTGGGCCGCAATGCACTGTTGCCATTTTTCGGGGTGCACTCAGCCACGTGATGCCAATTGAGGAGCTACTCGACCGAACAGTAGCGGCTCCGGTCAGAGAAAACCACCACAATGACAGGGTGAGCGTGCTGACCATGCGCCCCTCCTATCGGCGTCCTCAGCTGAACCCTTCCCCCCACCCCCCACCCCCGCAGTCTTCCCTTCCCTTCTTTGCATAGTACTGGCTTTCCATCTGAGCTCATGATATTCATACAGTTACTTCTCTTTTCTCCAAACCATTCTTCAATTTTCCTATACGCAGTATCTATAATTCCCCTAGTTATAAATGCTTCTACAGCCTTACATTTGTTCTCTGGCCATTCTCACTTAACCATTTTCCTCTTTGTACCAATTTCATTTTTTAAACATCTATATTCCCTTTTGTGAATTTAATTTGCAGCATTTTTGTGTTTCTTACTTTTGTAATTTAGATTTGATCTCTCGCATGTTATACAAGGATTTCTGATAGGTCTTTTCTTTTTACATACGTGCTGCCTTCCCTATTTCATCCATCAAAGTCATTCATTCATCTTCTTCTGTATTCCCTTTATCTGTTTCAGTCTTATGTTGCCAAATACTCCACTTGAAACTCATAAATAACTCTGGTTCTTTAAACTTACTCAGGTCCTATCTCCTTAATTTCCTACCATTTTGCAATTCGTAAGTTTTGACTTACAGTTCATAACCAATAAATTATGGTCAGAGTCCACATCTGTCCCTAGAAATGTGTTACAATTTAATATCTTGTTTCAAAACCTCTGTCATACTATTTATTATACAGGGTATAACAAATAGAAGCATCCAATTTGGCATGTCTATATATACAATTAATTTATATCTAAAAACAAAGATGATGTAACTTACCAAACGAAAGTGTTGGTATGTTGATAGAGACACAAACACACTCACAAAATTCAAGCTTTCGCAACCCACGGTTGCTTCATCAGGAAAGAGGGAAGGAGAGGGAAAGACGAAAGGATGTGAGTTTTGAGGGAGAGGGTAAGGAGTCATTCCAATTCCGGGAGCGGAAAGACTTATCTTAGGGGGAAAAAGGGACAGGTATACACTCGCCCACACACACATATCCATCCGCACATATGTGTGTGTGCGAGTGTATACCTGTCCCTTTTTCCCCCCAAGGTAAGTCTTTCCGCTCCTGGGATTGGAATGACTCCTTACCCTCTCCCTTAAAACCCACATCCTTTTGTCTTTCCCTCTCCTTCCCTCTTTCCTGATGAAGCAACCGTGGGTTGCGAAAGCTTGAATTTTGTGAGTGTGTTTGTGTCTCTATCAACATACCAACACTTTCGTTTGGTAAGTTACATCATCTTTGTTTTTAGATGTATTTTTCCCACGTGGAATGTTTCCCTCTATTATATTCATATACAATTGATTTTGTTTTTTAATGAATGGGAAACTCAAAAAGTTTTTTTTCATACCTTTTCATACATGTTCAAGACCCCTCCCCCCCCCCCCCTCGCGAGATGCATTGAATATGTCAATGCGGTATTCAAATTGTTCCCTCACTGCAGTGAGCACATCTTGAGTTACAGTTTCCACAGCTGCTGTTATGTGATGACTCAGTTCATTCATTGTTTTTGGTAACAGAGGCATGTTAACAGAGCCCTTTATAAACCCCCTCAAGAAATAATCACATACAAACAGTCCTGGTGACTTTGGAGGCCAGTAATGTAAGGCTGAATCATTTGGTCCAGTAAGACCGATCCATCATTCAGTAATCCTTTGATTTAAAAATTCACCCACTTCCAGATACCAAAGTGGTGATGACCCAACCTGTTGGTAAATTAAGTTGTTCGAATCAGTCTCCAACTGTGGGAAAAGAAAGTTCTCAAGCATTTGTACACCTTCATGTGGTTGTTCTGTACCCTATATCCTCATATTATGATGATTCACCTTTCCATTTAAATGGAACGTTGCCTCACCACCAAACTGTAAGTGTGGAAGAAAACTGTCATTCTCCACCTAGCCAAGAACTAAATTACAGAACTCCACACGTTGTTTGTCACCTTCATGAAGAGCTTGCAGTAGTTGAATTTTGTACGGTTTCATGTGTAAATGTCGATGCAACGCACACCAGGCGGACATTGGGGGTACATTGAGTTCCATGGTGATTGGATTTCTGCGGACTCCTTGTAAAACTATGGTGGATGTGTTCGACATCTGTGTCAGACACTCGGGGACAGCCCAGCAATTTACCTTTACACAAACAACCTGTTTCTCAGAATTGTTCATGCCAACATCTAATGATCTGTGCTGTAGGAGGATTCACCCGTACCTAGTATGAAAGCCACACTGAACGGTTATTACTGACCAGCACTGTGCAAAACATAGAACACAAAAGGCTTTATGTTGTCCCGACACCAGTTTTACTACAACTGAAGTGGGCAACACACTGCTGGCAGGTAGAAGTCAGGGAGGGGTGTAGACCAGCAGCTACAAGGAAAATTAGGTGCAGAGTACCAGGTCACAAGTTTTGTGTAACCAAGTGCTGGTCTTTGCCAGGTAACAGAAAACTAAGGACAAATGTGTAAGAATTTCAATAAAGAATATCAGGTGTTTACAGTTGTGGCAGCCGGGCTTAAAACTAAAAATAAAGCATTAGGGGAGAGCTGTACAAAACAGGAGCAGCTACTGAGCACATAAATGTGGGTTTTGTGGAGTTTCTTTTGCCCCATGACCAACCCTGCATTATCTCCACTGTAAAGCGAATAAACGTGGTGGTGAGAGGGCTCCTTCAGATGGATGCAAAATCTCATATTCCAGTAATTGCTGCTGGAAGATGGCAATATACTTCTCATGGCCTATACCTGGATAGGAGGCATAAGGACAAGTTAAGAAATCTATTAATAGAAAACATAAGGGGGGCCACCAGCATGCTACTGGGGTCAGGCGAGACATTGAAATAGGTCAAATTCAGAATTCAGACAGGCAGCATTAAAGGAAAATAAATCAACCGAGAGTCCCGTTCACCTTATAATAATATATGACAAAGTAAAATCAACTTGCTTCAACAGAATATTAGGAGGGTAAAACATAAAGTAAATGAGTTTTTAATTTGTTTACAAGAACTTTGTAGTCAGAAAGAAGCAGATGTCAACTGTCTGCCTGTCTGTCTGAACACCATATAACCACAAGGATAGAAAGTAATGATGTGACTGGTTACGAGTTAGCTGCATATTGATGTTGATTCTATATGGGTAAAGGAGGAGTTGTCGCATTCATAAAAAGGGGTGTAAATACAAAAATTTGGAAATAAGTATATTCTATACTGATCAGGCTATAGAAGAATATACTTGCAAATTACAGCATTACTGGAAAATATAATATTTATGATTGTTGTAGTATACATGTCTCCACAGGGTAATTGGTAGATTTTCATGAAAAAATTAATGAACTGTTGTGCTCTCTGTCAGAAGAGATTATTAATTTGTGGTGGTTTTAATGTAAATTTCTTGAAGGAATCCAACATGAAAAGTGGTCGAAAGGTGCTTTTAGCCTCTTATAATTTGGTGCCAGTCATAAATTACCTTACCCAATTTTTTCAAGACTGCAGTATCCTTATAGATAATGCATTCACTCAACAAGCAAAAGTTAAAGAGAAACATGCCTATCCAGTAGTAAACACGTTGTCAATCATAATCGACAGTTAGTAACATTAAATAACTTAGCTCTATGTACAGTTTGGAAATACTCTAAAATTGTGAGGCTGATTAAAGCCAAAACTACTGAAGATTTTAAAGAAAGTTTAAAAATGTAGAGTGGGGTGAAGTTTATAATGAGTCTAATGCTAAATCTAAATTTAACTTATTCCTTAATGAGTTTTTTTTTTCATTTCTGAAAGTAGTTTCCTAAAAGATAATTAAATGTAGTAATGACAAGTCATTGAAGAAACCTTGGATCATTACAAGGATGAGAGTCTCTTCACAACAAAATACTAAATAGCCAGAACATGAAATTACCCAGAAACACTTCCGTATTATAAGCAGTGCTGTAATATAGTCAATATGCAGAAATTTGCAACCGTTACGCAAATGTACAAATGGTTAACGTGCAAAATTTTAGTAGAGATCTTTACACCACTCAAGGCCTTCACCTCAATCGACGCGGAAAAAGTCACCTAGCGTCCATTATTTGTGAAATTGGCGAAAATGCTAGGAACAACGTATAATCAAAACACACACATTCGAAGAATGAGAGCTCCACAACACAAGAAGACTGCAGGAATTGGTACAGACAGACAACATTGGACAAATGGCTGGTGAAAACACGAGGTAAAGGTAATTCTTCCCAGTCTCCCAGTACATGGAAACAGACCAGCTTGAATAAATGGATAGTGAAAAATACCACACCCACTCTGTCAAATGGTATTTCTTTTTTAGGGATAAATGTGTAAGTGGTTCTGGAAATCAAAATCCGACCATTTACCATCAAAACATATGTAGCCTGAGCAACAAGATTAATGAACTCTTAATTAACATCCAGGAGCCACAAGGTATAGATTGCGCCCATGTTTTGTGCTTTAGTGAGCACCATGTTAATCACATATTGAAAAACTTGCTATAGATAATTACTGCTTAGCAACATCTTAATGTAGGAAATTTATAGAAAAAGGTGGAGTAGTGTAATTAATTTGCTGAATTTTTGTATAGATCAACCGCTTGAAGCACGTGCCATAGAGCTGGCTTTAAATAATTCTTATATAGCAGTAGTAGCTTTATACAGGGCACCTTCAGGTAACTTTAGCATTTTTTTGAAACAGTTAGATGCACTCTTAACACACATATTTAAACTCAGTAGAGATGTCATAGTTGTTGGAGACTTCAATGCAAATTTTCTAGCAAATTCCAGAGACAGGGTCGATCTTGAGAACTTGATGTCCTCATATAATCTTGCTTCTGTTGTAAATTTTCCACTAGAATAACTTTATGAACAAAATCATTAACTTTTAATGTATTTATTGACATAACCAAGATTGATGATATAGCTGTCAGGCAAGTCCTGAATGGTTTTTCTGACCATGATGGACAAAGACGCACCATTAACAATTCAAGTATTTGTGAGATTAATAGTGGTCCCAACTAGAAAATTACTAGGAAATCTACTGATGAAACTATTGAGATCTTTAAATCACGTCTCCAAAATGTAGACTGGAGTCCAGCATATAATGTAGAAAATGCCAATTCCAAATACAACCTTTTCAGTAATGAAGTGGCTCTAATATTTGAAAGTACCTTCCCAAAAAGAATATATAAAATCCATACTAAAAAATCCATCAAAAAGCCTTGGATTACCACTGGAATTAGGATTTCTTGCAAAAGAAAGAGAGAGTTGTACAGTGCCTCAAAAAAATCAGATGACCCTAACCTTTTAAATAACTATAAAAAAATACTGTAAAATATTGAACACAGTCATTCTGAAATCAAAAAGTATGTATCTGTGCTCAAAAATTAATAACTCCACTAATAAGATAAAAACTATATGGGAAGTGATACGAAATGAGACTGGTGCAAATTACCCCGACAAGACCCAAAATATTGCTCTTAACAAGGAAGGTAAGCTAGTTCAAAATCAAGATATTGTAGCTAAAATCGTTAATGGGCACTTTTTAACTGTTGCCGAGAAAACAGCATGCAAAGGCTCTTCAGTAAAGGCAATAAAAACTCTGAAACAACTTTTCCCTAACTCTATAGCCATGATAGGTATGGCCCCCATAAACGTGCAAGAAGTAAGTAAAACCATAGTATCTCTGAAAAGTAAAAATTCATCAGATGTAGTCAATATTTCCAGCAAACTGCTAAAATCCAGCTGTAATCAACTCTCTAAAGTTCTAGCTCATATATTCAATTCCTCTCTAAATCAAAGCATCTTCCCTGACAGAATGAAGTATGTTACTGTGAAGCCCCTCTACAAAAAAGGTGATCCCACAGATGTTTCCAACTATCGTCCTCTCTCTCTTGTAACAGCATTTTCTAAAGTCTTTGAAAAATTAATATACATCAGGATTGTCAATCACCTTGAAAAATTTGCACTAATTAGTAAACAACAATTTGGTTTCAGATCAGGTATATCTACAACCGAATCAATTTACGCACTTACAAATAACCTTTTAGAATGCCTTGACAAGAAAAAATTACCCGTTGGCATATTCTGTGACCTGACTAAGGCTTTCGACTGTGTCGATCACAGAATACTTTTAGGAAAAGTAGCCCAATATGAAATCTGTGGACAAATGGGTAACTGGCTCAGATCATATCTAGAAGACATACAACAAAAAATAGTATTAGGTATTAACAATCTACAAGTAGGAGAGGTAGAGTCTGACTGGGGAACAGTACATCATGGAGATCCACTAGGGTCAGTCCTTGGTCCCCTCCTATTTATTATATATATTAATGACCTACCCCTGTCCTCAAATAGTGCTAGCAATATCATAGTGTTTGCAGATGACACAAGTATAATGACAGCCAGAAAAACTTCCACTGACGTGGAGTTGAATGCCAACCAAGCACTTGCAAATGCTCTGAACTGGTTCACAGCAAATTCTCTAGCAATAAACCTCAGTAAAACAAATTACATGCAGTTCCAATCCAGTTACATAAGCCCAGAAGAGATTAACATTGCACACGAGAGCCAACAGTTGCAGAACGTTCAGTGCACAAAGTTCCTAGGCACTCACATAGATAACCGGCTCAACTGGGAATTCAACATACAGCAAACACTAAAAAAGCTTAGCTCAGCAACATTTGCCATCTGCATAATCTCCAAAATTGGAGATATCAACATATCAAAGTCTGCATATTTTGGCTACTTTCATTCAGTGATGTGCTATGGAATAATCTTTTGGGGCAGCTCACCACTTTCAAAACAAATTTTTGTAAGTCAGGAAAAAGTAGTCCAAATTATATGTAGTGTTCCTCCAAGAACCTCATGTAACAATCTTTTTAATCAGTTAGGTATATTAACCACTACCTCACAATTTCTCCTCTCAATCATGGCTTTCACACTTCTCAATTCCTCTGAATATGAAACAAATGAGGCATACCATCATTATAACACAAGACGGAAAGGTGATATGCATTGTGAACGGAAAAATCTCTCTCTGGTACAAAAAGAGGTAAAGTACACAAGTACAAAAATCTTTAACACACTCCCAAGTAATATAAAGTGTCTAAAAGAAAAGAAAATGCTATTCAAAAAAAGTTAAAGGAATTCCTATTGGAAAAATGTTTCTACTCTTTAGATTAATTCTTCAGCAGAGATAAATAATTTGAGTAGTAATTCAGATTATTTCCTTTGTCATTGTTATCTGTATTGTTTTTTATCACTATTATATTTTTATTGTATTGTTTATTATGTTGATTATATTATTGTATTGTACCAGTTTCGAATCATTCATCTACCATGTGTAATATACCAGTATGTATTGTATTGTATGATATCTACACTCCTGGAAATGGAAAAAAGAACACATTGACACCGGTGTGTCAGACCCACCATACTTGCTCCGGACACTGCGAGAGGGCTGTACAAGCAATGATCACACGCACGGCACAGCGGACACACCAGGAACCGCGGTGTTGGCCGTCGAATGGCGCTAGCTGCGCAGCATTTGTGCACCACCGCCGTCAGTGTCAGCCAGTTTGCCGTGGCATACGGAGCTCCATCGCAGTCTTTAACACTGGTAGCATGCCGCGACAGTGTGGACGTGAACCGTATGTGCAGTTGACGGACTTTAAGCGAGGGCGTATAGTGGGCACGCGGGAGGCCGGGTGGACGTACCGCCGAATTGCTCAACACGTGGGGCGTGAGGTCTCCACAGTACATCGATGTTGTCGCCAGTGGTCGGCGGAAGGTGCACGTGCCCGTCGACCTGGGACCGGACCGCAGCGACGCACGGATGCACGCCAAGACCGTAGGATCCTACGCAGTGCCGTAGGGGACCGCACCGCCACTTCCCAGCAAATTAGGGACACTGTTGCTCCTGGGGTATCGGCGAGGACCATTCGCAACCGTCTCCATGAAGCTGGGCTACGGTCCCACACACTGTTAGGCCGTCTTCCGCTCACGCCCCAACATCGTGCAGCCCGCCTCCAGTGGTGTCGCGACAGGCGTGAATGGAGACGAATGGAGACGTGTCATCTTCAGCGATGACAGTCGCTTCTCCCTTGGTGCCAATGATGGTCGTATGCGTGTTTGGCGCCGTGCAGGTGAGCGCCACAATCAGGACTGCATACGACCGAGGCACACAGG
Organism: Schistocerca americana; assembly: GCF_021461395.2. NCBI lineage: Eukaryota > Metazoa > Arthropoda > Insecta > Orthoptera > Acrididae > Schistocerca > Schistocerca americana. The sequence goes on along the minus strand of NC_060122.1, from coordinate 825,493,508 downwards.
GCCAACACCCGGCATCATGGTGTGGGGAGCGATCTCCTACACTGGCCGTACACCACTGGTGATCGTCGAGGGGACACTGAATAGTGCACGGTACATCCAAACCGTCATCGAACCCATCGTTTTACCATTCCTAGACCGGCAATGGAACTTGCTGTTCCAACAGGACAATGCACATCCGCATGTATCCCGTGCCACCCAACGTGCTCTAGAAGGTGTAAGGCAACTACCCTGGCCAGCAAGATCTCCGGATCTGTCCCCCATTGAGCATGTTTGGGACTGGATGAAGCGTCGTCTCACGCGGTCTGCACGTCCAGCACGAACGCTGGTCCAACTGAGGCGCCAGGTGGAAATGGCATGGCAAGCCGCTCCACAGGACTACATCCAGCATCTCTACGATCGTCTCCATGGGAGAATAGCAGCCTGCATTGCTGCGAAAGGTGGATATACACTGTACTAGTGCCGACATTGTGCATGCTCTGTTGCCTGTGTCTATGTGCCTGTGGTTCTGTCAGTGTGATCATGTGATGTATCTGACCCCAGGAATGTGTCAATAAAGTTTCCCCTTCCTGGGACAATGAATTCACGCTGTTCTTATTTCAATTTCCAGGAGTGTATATTGTATCTGCTTTGACTCGTTCCACATCCATGCGTAATCACGCTATACTGGATCTATGGAATATGTATCTCAAATAAAATAAATAAAACAGGTTGTAAAAGATCCAGGAGTGTGCATTTCATGTCAGAAATTGACAGATCAGATAAATCAATATGGAATACTCTTAAAAGAGACAGGGGAAAGAAGATACAGAGGATGACATTATTTGCCTGAAAAAGTATGAATGCTTTGTGAAAGGAAGTTCATTTACAGCAGATACTTTTAATAATTACTTTGTAAAAATAGATGAAAAATTGGTGCAAATAGTCCACAAGAGAAAGCAAAACAGTACACTGAAGAAGCAGTACAGAGGACATCCCCATCCAAAATAAGGAAGATCATCATGACTAAAAGTTCTTAGGCATTTATGCATCACTAACTCAGACATTTTCCTACAAAGATTGAAATATGCCATTGTTAGGTCTCTCTATAAAATGGTTGACTCCACAGATGTCAATTACTACCACCCACTGTCACTGATTACGTCATTTTCTTTTCTTAAATTTTTGAGAATGTAACGTACTCCAGAATTGTCAGCCACCTGTGTAGTAATCAAGAATGAAGAATAATGGGATAGTTAGCCAATTACATTTCAGATCTCAAAAGAGCCATTCTACTGAGTCAGCTATGTATACATTTTCTGAGCACATAATAAAATCTTTGAATGATAACACATCACCAGTTGGTACTTCCTTGGACTTAACAAAGGCTTTTGATCATGTCAGTCATAGTATTCTATTACAGAAGTTAAGTTTTTACAGAGCATATAGTTCAGCAAATGCCTGGTTAAGTTCTTCTTAAAGAAACAATAAAACAGAAAGCTACCTTAGGCTGTTTGAGTAATACAAAGAGGGAAGTCATATTATCTGCTTGGGGAGAAAGTACAATGGGATTACCACAGAGTTTGATCATTAGCCCACTATTGTTCTTACTTTATGTAAATAAAGCAGCTATGCACAAACCACCCTTTTTTTTAAGTATACCAACAAGAAAGTTCTTAGGTGTGCATAATGGCGAAAACTTAAACCGGAAAAACCATATAGTAGATCTGAAAATATGTTTAGGTTTGGTTACTTTTGCCATAAGAATAAAAGCCAACTTTGATGGTACAGAAGCCAGTAACTTAACATATTTTGCTTATTTTCAGTCATTTATTTCTTATGAGATAATTTTCTGGGGTAACTCTTTGCTTATGCAAGAAGTATTCATTGCAGAAAAGAAAATAATTAGAATTACACATGGAGTTCACACACATACATCTTGCAAGTATCTCTTTAAGCATCTGTGAATATGAACCACATTCTCACAGCACATTCATTCACTTACAAAATTTGCTATCAACAATTCATCTAAGTTTGAGAGTGACTGAGATGTTCACAAAACGTGAAGGAAAAATTATTTGCATTACCCTTTATTAATCTAATTTTGACCCAGATGCATCTATAAAACTCTTTGACAAACTACCCATGGAAATAAAAAGTCTGCGCTGTATCCTGCTACTAGTGCACGCAAATGTGAGTGCGCTGAGTGTAGTGTCACAGTGCACGTGTACTTAAATCAACCTCCCGCTGTATCAACATGGACCACCCACTAGGGGCTGCCTGTAGGAAGTGTGCATATGGCACTGTCTCCACAGCACCGTCTACAGGCAGGGGTAGTAGTAGTAGAGGTGTTTGTGGGCGCACGACAGCAAGGTCTTCAGCGCCCGTGCAGCATCATAGTGAGACGGGTGTCAAGAAAAAAGAAAACCTCAGAACAGGGACATAAAACGGAACAGAGAACACGGGGAACAATCATCGAAAAAATGGGCTCACCCACACTGAAGCGTGGGATGATGCAGGGCGTCAGCAGTAAAACGTGGACAATACAGGAAGAAAATGGTAGAGGGAGCTAAAACATTGGAGCAGATGGAAGTGGCTGGCTGACCACAAGGAAAAAAGGGAGGAGTCAGCCACTCTGCAACACACTAAAACCTCCAGCCTAAAAGTTTAGGCCAGAGTCCAGACACATCACAAAACTTAAAAACCCTTGCCACACACGTCTCATCGTCAGCTAAAATACAAGGGAGATCCCCAACAACCTGTGCTTCTGCCCTTGCATCACGGTATAAAATACAGTCGATTAAAATGTGCCGGACAGAGATGTGCACACCACAAGTGGCACAAAACGGAGGATCCTCCCGCCGTAATAAATAGCTATGCGTCACAGGACAGTGCCCAATCCGCAGACGTGTGAGGGCCACCTCTTCCCGCCTGAGCAACCGACAGGAGGAACGCCACGGCCGAGTGGTTGACTTTACCGACCGCAGTTTATTGGCCGACACCGCCAGCCATTCGGCCTCCCACAACTCCATGCACTTCCTATGGAGTGCAGCGATGACTGACTGCAAGGGGATAGGACACTGGACCACATCCTGCTCTCTGCAGGCCTCCTTGGCAGCCCGATCAGCCTGTTCATTGCCCCATATGCCGACATGACCAGGCACCCAGCAGAAGGATACCTCTTTACCCCGCTGTTGGAGCAAGTACAGTTGGTCATGTATCAACTGGACCATCTCCTCAGTCGGGTATAGGCTCTGCAGCGATTGTAAGGCACTAAGAGAATCGGAGCAGAGAAGAAATCGATCGCCCCGAACACGATGCATCTGCTCCAGTGCCTTCAGGATCGCGTGGAGCTCCGCTGCGAAAACGGTATATTCAGCAGGGAGGCGAATCCAGGTGACACGATCAGGGAACACCACAGAACAGCCTAGGGAAGTCTCCTGTTTCGAGCCATCAGTATAAACGACAGTGAAACCGTGATGCACGTCTAAAATGTTAAAAAACAGAGATTGGAACGTAAAATCTGGTGTGCCATCTTTCTTAAAACGAGTCAAATCTAAAATAAATTTGGGACGCCGGAGGAGCCAAGGTGGAGATCTGCTCCAACCGCGACGTAAAACACGAAGACCAGCCACAGACATCGCAGCGAGGCAATCCTGTGCGCGAATCCCATAGGGCTGCGTCGCACGTTGCCGGTTATGAAATAACCGTGCCAGAGGAGGCTTAGCAACGGTATGGTATGCAGGTGTGTACGGTGTGGACAAAGTTTTATACGCCTGGCGTACCGTAAGTAGCCGTCGTCGCATATGAAGTGGCGGTTCACCAGCCTCTGCACAGAGGCTTGGTATGGGGCTAGTTCGGAATGCCCCAGTGGCCAACCGCAGCCCTTCATGGTGGACAACGTCCAAAATCTTTAAGTACGAAGGCCTCGCAGACCCATACACCGTGCACCCATAATCGAGCCGAGATCGCACAAACGCCCTGTAAAACTGGAGCAGACAAGTCCTGTCAGCTCCCCATGTACTGTGGCTAAGACATTTTAAAATGCTTAAAGCCTGAAGCGACCGTCGTTTCAGGTCTTTAAGATGAGGTAACCACGTGAGCCTCGAGTCAAAAATGAGACCCAGAAATCTCACCGTGTCTTTAAAAGAAAGAATAGTGTCCCTCAAGCGCAACTCAGGAAAGGGTAAAATCGAATGAGAACGGTTAAAAAGAACACATACAGACTTCTCGGTGGAAAACTTAAATCCACTCTTCAGCGCCCAGTCATCCAAACGCCTAATCGTAAGTTGCAACTGACGAGTTGTCGTTGCAAGGCTTGAAGAAGAGCAGAACAAAGAGAAATCATCCACAAACAAAGAACACTGGACAGGACTTTTCACCATGGACGTAATGCTATTAATAGCGATGGCAAACAGAGTCACACTTAAAACGCTACCCTGAGGGACACCGTTCTCCTGCTCAAAGCGATCAGACAGGACGTCACCAACTCGGTATCTAAAATATCGTGGCGAGAGGAAAGACTGAATAAAAAGAGGAAGACAACCACGAAAACCCCATTCGTGAAGCTGCTCCAGGATGAGACGCCGCCAAGTGGTATCGTAGGCCTTCTCGATGTCGAAAAATACACCTATAAGGTGATGACGGCGTAGGAAAGCTTGTTGGATAGCCGCCTCCAGGAGGGCAAGGTTATCGAAGGTGGAACGAAACCTCCTGAACCCACACTGAAAGCGACTAAGTAGTTGCCGGGATTCTAACATCCAGACAAGGCGGCGGTTGACCATCCGCTCCAAGGTCTTCCCTATGCAACTAGTGAGGGCAATACTACGGTAGCTACTTGGGCTTGAGTGGTCTTTCCCAGGTTTTAAAAAAGGGATTAAAACTGCCTCACGCCACGCGTCAGGAAAGTGACCCGACGCCCAAATGGCATTAAAAAGTGCGAGGAGGATTTCTTTGTTGGGCATTGTGAGGTGCCATAGCATACTGTAATGGATCCTGTCGTGACCAGGGGAAGTGTCACGAGCTCCAGACAATGCAGAATCCAGCTCCCACATAGAAAAAGGGCAGTTGTAAACTTCATGAGAGGTGGGCTGGAAGTTCAGACTACACCTCTCAGCAACCGCTCTATGGCGCTGGAAACCGGGATCCTGACTGGTTGTGGCAGTAACTGTCGCAAAATAGGCTGCCATAGTCTGGGCAATGTCCCGCGGATCTGTGTGGAGAGTGCCGTTATTCAGTACAGCAGCTATGGGGCACCTCCCTCCTCTGCCAGAAATTCTCCTAATGGTCTCCCACACAATGGAACTCTTGGTGGAACGATTAACGGTGTTCAGGAACTTTTGCCACGACCTCTTCTTGCTCTCACGAATAATGCGGCGACATCTCGCCCTCGCCACCCGAAAGGCAGCAAGATTCTCAGCAGTCGGCCGACACTTGAACCGCCGCAGAGCCGCACGCCTGGTCCTGATTGCAGAGCGGCATTCGTCACTCCACCAAGGCACAGGTGGCCTTTTCCGGTGACCTGTGGACTGTGGAATGGATGCCGCAGCGGCATGGAGGACCGTTTTGGTAATATGATCCACCCACACCTCAACATTCGCACAGTGTTCGAATTGGGCCAACTGGCTATAAAGTGTCCAGTCAGCTCCACTGAGCACCCATCGTGGTGGTCTCCTGTCGGGGCCCACGCCATCTGGCAGGTGAATCCAGATTGGGAAATGATCACTGCCGTGCAAGTCAGCGACCACTTCCCAGTGAGCACTAGCGGCAAGAGCTGGAGAGCAAAGCGAGAGATCAATGGCAGAGAACGACCCAGTCGCCGTGCAGAAATGAGTACTCTGTCCTCCATTGAGCAAGTAGGCACAGGATGACAGGAGAAGCCTCTCAATTGCTCTACCCCTGGGGCAGGTAATTGCAGAGCCCCAAAGCACATTGTGGGCATTAAAATCACCACAAATAATGAATGGCTGGGGGAGCTGTGTAAGAAGGTCGGTGAGGGCCGCTTCATCAAGAGCATCATGTGGGGGCAAGTAAAGTGAACATACAGTCAATGGATGACGCACGTGCACGGACACAGCGACGGCCTGTAGAGTCGTCGTAAGTGAGAGAGGCGAGGAATGGTAGTCCGTCCTGACGAAAATACCTACGCCTCCTCTAGCTCTCTCTCCACGCAGGTCGTCCTTTTTGTGGAGTGTATAGCCTCGTATCTCAGGGGAGTATGATGGATGGAAATACGTCTCCTGGAGACAGAGACACAATGGTCGACCCTGAGAAAGTAGACGAAGTTCCTCCACATGCGTCCTGAACCCTTGCAAGTTCCACTGGAGTATGGGAGCCATCTATGTTGGGGGTAGCACCTTCATCCTGTCTCTCCGACGGGGCGGGGAGACCGCAGCAGGTGGAGGGGCAGGCGTGGGACGAGATGATTGCCCCACACATACATCGTACTCCATCAACTCTGGGGAAGAGTCAGATGAAGCCTCGCATAAAACAACATCCGCATGGTCAGATGGTTTACCACGGGATTTGACCCGCTGTTGCTGCTGCACAGTAGCTTTCTGTGGCTTGGTGGACTTTGGGGGAGCGGATGTGGGAGTGGTAAGTGGCGCACTGGGCTTGGGGACAACCTCAGCTGTTGGAGGCGCGAGGGGCTGGACCAAGTCCGCCACTGTACCTTTGTCTGCCGTTCGAGTAGGGGCTACTGGCTCTGGAACACTGGCTGCGTTGCAAGTGCACTGGCAGCTACAGGTGTTAGTGCCAACACTCACCACCTCAGTCTGCGTTGAGGCATCGACCTTTGGAGTAGGCTTCTGTACCAGGGATGCAAAAGATGTAGCAAATGTGGGAGGTTGCATCGACTTATAAATCTTCTTGGCCTCACCATAGGGGATACGCTTGGTTGTTTTGATTTCCTGGACCTTGCGTTCCTCTAAAAATATGCGGCAGTCCCTACTCCAAACAGGGTGGTTCCCAGAGCAATTAATACATTTAGCCGGAGACGAGCAACCAACTCCTTCATGAGCAGCCTGACCACAGTTTCCACAAGTCGCTTCGCCTTTACAGCCTAAGGTGGTATGCCCAAAACGCTGGCATTTGAAACAGCGCATTGGGGCCGGGAAATAAGGCCTCACACTAAGGCGAAGGAAGCCAGCTTTAACATGTTCAGGAAGTGTTGTGCTACTGAAGGTCAGAATAAAGGAGTCGGATTTGACAAGAGTGCCATCAACCCTCTTCATGATGTGTTGGACATCAACGATACCTTCCGGAGCCCACTCACGTTGCAGTTCTTCCTTGGGAATATCAGCTAGATCCCGGCATGTCACAACACCTTTGCTATAGTTCAAGGTGCTGTGCAGTTCGGTGTCTATGGCATACTCTCCAAGGCATTTAGCAGATTGGAGGTTAGTTGCTTGCTGGGAAGTGGAAGTTTCCACTAGCAAGGTCCCATTACGTAAGCGCTTCACCGATTTTAAGGAGCCACAGATTCCCTCCAATCCCTTTTGTATATAGAAGGGCGAAACCTTCTCGAAACTACCCTCCTTCCGTTTCACAATGAGAAACACATTCGGATTACCAGAATGCATTCTGTTACCTAAGACTGGACTTTTTAAAGAAGCGCCGGAGTCAGGGGGACTGACTGCACGGGCCCTCTTAAGAGACTGGGTGTTAGAACCTTCCAGCGGCCCACCCTTTCCGCTGGGAGGAGGAAAAGAGAATTTCGAAGGATCCATCTCGGTCCCACGAGCAGCTAGGGAACTAGAAGTCCACCTAGACAGAGCCCCGCGTGCCTAGGTAAGCCTTATACAACTGAGGTGCGGCAGGTTCCCCAGAGGTTGCCCGCTACCGACTGTTCCACCTCAACAGCCATGCATCTCATCAGCGCGCAGCACACCTTGAGATTGAGGGTTTTTTTATAGAGGTTTATTCCATCCTCGCGATCCGGGCGGTCAAGCCAAGATCCCCATTCCCTGAGACACACAACATTCCACCGCCGCGCCGCATGGTGATCGTTGAAGTATGCTTAGAGGTTACGGTGACAGGGGACTGGCGGCGCTTACCAGTCCCCAGCTCAGGAACCCCGGGGTCGCCAAGCCCGTACCCAGCAAACGAATGCTGAGCCCCTGGGGGCCGTCTACAGGCAATACACACCTATGTACTTGTGGAGTAGTGCTGACTCACCCTCACTATTTTCTTTTAGTTTGTACTGCTCACATGATTTGTTCTGTGTATTGCTTATGTTGCACCTTCTGTGTGATTCTTTTGTCTCAAAATGTGCGGAGCCACAAGAGGCTCGTTTCTGTTATTCTTCAGAGGTTTATGAATAAAGACATATTTGTCTTGATTTGTTGATTGGTTTCATCTATTACATGGTTACTACATGACTGGCAATGAGCATGGGGTGCAGTCTTTAACTGTGGTTTCATCAGGTTCAGCCATAATGGACGCTGTGCTACTGGCCCTGATTGAACAGCTAACTTAAGCAGTGTCCACATCATTGGTGTCCATTAAAAGAGAGGGTACCGTTCCTCCAGTCTATCAACTCACTTTTCCTCTGTTTGATGATTTAACCGAATATTGGCAAGCTTACAAAAAAAGACTCAGCATTTTTTGGTGTGACAGATCCAGAATTAGTGCAAAGCCTTAGTCCTCTCATGGATACCACCAAAGATGTATCAAGTACTGTGTCACCTCTTACCCGTTTTCAAGAACTCTGGCGGTTTCCGTCGACTAGAGGAAGCAATGTGGTGCTGGTGTGCAAGACTCACACACTCCCTTCATCATTGGACTTACTTGGAGGTGCTTTGCTGATTTTCTTTTCAGGCTAGTCAGCTGTGACAATCTGCCCAAGTTCTTCTCTGAAGATATTATGCTGTTTGGAGGAATTTTCTCTACTCTTACAATGATTGCGTGTACTCAAGAGGCTTTTAAATCAATCCTACTATATTTCACTTCCACAAACAGAACACCACACAATGGTTTTCACATAAATGAATCACATTTCGTAAGCCCAATGACTCACGGTCTGTCAGAAACTATTACGAACTTTTATAATAAATACAGTTCCAAAAACCTCTCAAGGTTCTCGCAAGTCCACTATTTGCAACTCTAGAGAGTCACTAAGTAAGTTAGTAAAAAGTGTCTTTTCCTTTCTTTTACATAATTCAACTGTTCACAATAATGAGTAACGTAGTACCATCACGGAGTAAGGTGCGCTTGCTCCTTTGGCTGGACTTGTAGTTTCTGTGACAAGCGCTGCAACCCCTTGCCCGCATTGATCAACCGTCAACATTGTAGCATTCTCTTGACACATGTCCACTCTGCGCAAACAGAAAACCAGCGCGAGGTAGACACTCTTCTGTCTCTCATGTTTGTACGTAAAAATCTGGTGTTCGAAATGGTGGAAAGCCAAAGGTCTCTAGAATTTGCGTCACAATTCTCGAGGCACTACAGAACCTGCAGCTCTACTTTTGATCACACATGTGGTTTATTGTCCAACTACCATTGCAAAAAAATGCATGTCACAATGTGTGTTGAATTCTACTGATACTTATAGCGTTCCCAGTGAAATAATAAGAAAAGACTTAAAAACAGTATTTATAAAGAAGAGACAATTAAAAATTGAATCATATTCATTTGTCTCATGTATCCGGATTCTAATAATTTCTCTGTGTAAGTTTTGAGGGCAAAGAAATATAACAAAATGATCTAAAGAGACGACAAGATACGCTCTTTTGTCAATTTTTTAGTCGTCTTCACTTCTTCTCTTGTCTTGGTTGCGTGTAGACGGACATCTTGCGAGTGCTGGCAAATGTAAATATATTTGTACTAATTAAACAGATAATTTATTGACATAATATTATTGTTCACTTTTAATTTGTGAGAGGTAATCTCGATTTCGTGGCCGCTTTCCTTGAATTAACCTGCATTTGAGTAATTTAAAGTGCAACAATTGCAGCGGCCGATGCAGCCAACGATGCCATTACGTGGCGACATTAACCTATAAAATTTAGCGAAAAACCAGCCTGCTATTAACATAATATACATTTTTCTCCACAGCCGCCCGACGCTGCAGAAAATACGTAGCTTTAAGATTCTTATTTTCAGTACAACAGCCGAGAGCCAGAGCCAGGACTCCGACTACAATGCAATGATTAACGGAGGTAAGAAAAAATACTCTCGCATGTGTGTGGGCCGCAATTGTAATTATAACTAAAGATTTTTTGCTTTAAAGTGAGCTGACTAGCTGAGGAAATTAATATGAAAAGTTTATTCCATTGTTCAACTTATATGCTCATGTTTTAAGATTCAGCGAGTCTAACATACATTAACGTAACAAATAATTTATACTGAAGATTAATATTGTTAAAAAAAAAGAGAATTTCACAAAAGCATTTAATTGTAAATCATAATTGAATGAAATATCATTTTGATTAAGGCCCACCACGTAAGTCAGCAACAATCAACATTACCAATAAATAATATATTAAATTATGACGGCCAATGGACGCGAGATGTCCTAACAGTCATACAGGGTCCAGGCAGCAGAACTTCACAGACTTAGCCATAACTCCCAAATCATTACTGATGCCCATACTGACTCTTATGTAGACTCTATGGTGAGCAACACAGTTATCTGTTTAGCCTTGATAGGAAGCTTTTCTCCTTAGGAACCCCCCACTGACAGAAGGTCTGCAAATAGCACAATCTTTTGAAGTTTCTTGGACAGCAGGTGACCAAACTGAAGCATGGGACGATGTGGCAGATGTGCCCCTTAGGACAACAGCTAGCTTGCACAAGGAAGTGGCAGTGGCGGCAGTAAACATGTGCACCCAGCACTGAGCAGATCAAAGCCACCCCGAGCAGCTGTGACCACTAGAGTGCCAGTGTCAGCTTCTCTGTTTCAGTCTTGTCCTTTCCGTTTTATCCAGCACAAACGTTGGCATGCCCTAAGAGCTGGGCTACTTATAATGCTTGCCAGAAGAAATGCCACATCACGTCTATGTGTCATTCACCAAAAGTTGCTCAGGATATGGATATGGAGGTATACTATGTGACTCCAATGCTTGTGACTTCTCTCAAGTTTTTTATCGAGTTAAGTTTCATCGAGCGCTCTGGCTACAGGTCAAGACAGGTGCTGCAGTGATGTTATTGAATTCTCAAACCTATGTGAGTTTAGGCTCGCCACCACTGACACTGGTCACGTGGAAGATGGTCAGTTGTAACAAACAGGATATTGCACCGTTTGGACAATTTATGGCATCTGCCACTTACATGGCAGTGATTTGTTCCATTACATTTTTGGTGGTTGGTCAAGCCGGCGTTAAGAACTTGTTTGGTTCGGACAAATTTCAGGCATTTGGATGCATTACTTATTCAGTTTTCCTTGTATCTCATCAGTTACCATATTATATATTTGAAACACTCGTGAGGAATTTTTGGACTTGTTTTCAGAAGGTATAGGGTCATGCTACGAATTTGTTTGCTCATATTTCTTTGAAATTCATAGCTTGGCCTCATTTTTGTCATGCGTTTCCTATTCCTGTTGGCTGTAAGATCAAGTGAAAGCAGAATTGGACAGACTTCGATTTCTATGTGTGGTGCAACCTGTTATGGCTAGTGAATCGTCATCTCCGCTGGTTGTAGTTTCGAAGCCATCGGGGAAACTTCGCCTTTGTAGTGAGTTCAATACTACTGTCAACGAGCAGTTGATCATGAATATGTATCCTCTCCCATTCCAGGAGGAAGTGTAGACAAAAATATTAGGTGGCAGGACTTTTCTAAAATTGATTTGTCTGAAGCATATCTGCAGGTTCCTGTGGACGGAGAACCTCAGGGAGTTCTGCTTTTGATTGCTCGTTTTGGTCTCTATCAATATTTGTACCTTACTTTTGGTGTGGCTAGCACCTCTGCTATTTTCCAATGATTCTAGAGCAACTGACTATGCCTGTCCCAGGTTGCATTAATTATCTGGTTAATAATCCATGGCCAGTCACTTGAAAAATTTGCGGGTTTTATGATTCACAGTCCACTGGCTTATGGTCTAACCTCACAAAGTATCAGTATTTCCAACCTTCCATTATTTATTTGGGGCTCGAGGTCTTGTTGTATGGGATTCATCCTCCGTCAGGTCACATCTCCACTGTTACTCCTATGCCTCGCCCCTCATCCATGAAGGAGCTTCAGGCCTTCCTAGGGAAGATAGTCTACTACCATAAATTCCTGCTGGGAGTGATCACACTGGCCCACCCATTGCAAGCCTTGTTATGCAAGAATGTGCCTTTTTCTGGAGCCCAGATTGTGAACACACTCTTCAAATGTTGAAATTCAAACTGCTCTCAGCTCCTTGTTTAGCTATGTTCTCTCTGGACCAGCACGTAATTTTGGCGACTGACGTCTCACAACATGGCCTTGGCAAGGTCTTAGTGCACTGATATGCCAACAGCTCTGAACGATCTGTTGCTTTCACCTCTAAATTTCTCACACTGGTCCAGCAGCGTTACTCTCAGGCAGAAAAAGAGGCTCTAGCCATAGTCTGTGATGTCCAGAAATTTCATGTTGTTTTTGTATGGCTCAAAGTTTCACCTTATTACATCTACATCTACTACATCTACATTTATACTCTGCAAGCCACCCAATGGTGTGTGGCGGAGGGCACTTTACGTGCCACTGTCATTACCTCCCTTTTCTGTTCCAGTCGCGTATGGTTCGCGGGAAGAACGACTGTCTGAAAGCCTCCGTGTGCGCTCGAATCTCTCTAATTTTACATTCGTGATCTCCTCGGGAGGTATAAGTAGGGGGAAGCAATATATTCGATACCTCATCCAGAAATGCACCCTCTCGAAACCTGGACAGCAAGCTACACCGTGATGCAGAGCACCTCTCTTGCAGAGTCTGCCACTTGAGTTTGCTAAACATCTCCGTAACGCTATCACAGTTACCAAATAACCCTGTGATGAAACACGCTGCTCTTCTTTGGACCTTCTCTATCTCCTCCATCAACCCGATCTGGTACGGATCCCACACTGTTGAGCAATACTCAAGTATAGGTCGAACGAGTGTTTTGTAAGCCACCTCCTTTGTTGATGGACTACATTTCCTAAGGACTCTCCCAATGAATCTCAACCTGGTACCCGCCTTACCAACAATTAATTTTATATGATCATTCCACTTCAAATCGTTCCGCACGCATACTCCCAGATATTTTACAGAAGTAACTGCTACCAGTGTTTGTTCCGCTATCATATAATCATACAATAAAGGATCCTTCTTTCTATGTATTCGCAATACATTACATTTGTCTATGTTAAGGGTCAGTTGCCACTCCCTGCACCAAGTGCCTATCTGCTGCAGATCTTCCTGCATTTCGCTACCATTTTCTAATGCTGCAACTTCTCTGTATACTACAGCATCATCCTCAAAAAGCCGCATGGAACTTCCGACACTATCTACTAGGTCATTTATGTATATTGTGAAAAGCAATGGTCCCATAACACTCCCCTGTGGCACGCCAGAGGTTACTTTAACGTCTGTAGACGTCTCTCCATTGATAACAACATGCTGTGTTCTGTTTGCTAAAAACTCTTCAATCCAGCCACACAGCTGGTCTGATATTCCGTAGGCTCTTACTTTGTTTATCAGGCGACAGTGCGGAACTGTATCAAACGCCTTCCGGAAGTCAAGGAAAATAGCATCTACCTGGGAGCCTGTATCAAATATTTTCTGGGTCTCATGAACAAATAAAGCGAGTTGGGCCTCACACGATCGCTGTTTCCGGAATCCATGTTGATTCCTACAGAGTAGATTCTGGGTTTCCAAAAATGACTTGATACTTGAGCAAAAACCATGTTCTAAAACTCTACAACAGATCGACGTCAGAGATACAGGTCTATAGTTTTGCGCATCTGCTCGACGGCCCTTCTTGAAGACTGGGACTACCTGTGCTCTTTTCCAATCATTTGGAACCTTCTGTTCCTCTAGAGACTTGCGGTACACGGCTGTGAGAAGGGGGGCAAGTTCTTTCGCATACTCTGTGTAGAAACGAATTGGTATCCTGTCAGGTCCAGTGGACTTTCCTCTGTTGAGTGATTCCAGTTGCTTTTCTATTCCTTACTGACCATAAACCCTTGGTTTCCTTTTTTAACCCTCACATGTCCTTGCCTGACAAGGCAGCACACTGCTTACAATACTGGGTGCTGTTCTTGCCTCACTACAATTATGAAATTCATTTTTAACCTACACCTAAACCTGCCAATGCGAGCATCTTATCCCACCTTCCTCTGGGTCCTGATCCTGACTTTGATCATGAAGAATTCCTTTGCTTCCATCATGATACTGAAATGCAGGCCATGGTCAAGGGTTTCCCAATTATGAGCTTCTGCATGGCAGCTACCATCATCACTGAACCGGATCTCCCCCCCCCCCCCCCCCCCCAAGTTATTCGGTTTGTTCAGCCAGATGAACTGACGGATTGGACTTTGGACCCCGTGTGCAACTATTTTTCCTTATGGTATCGCCTCTCTGTTTTTGATGGTGTTTTTTAGTTGTCCACAGAAGACCTCACTCCTTGAGTAGTAATTCCTGCTGCATTGCAAAGTTCTATGCCTTCTCTGCCAGGGCTACTGAGTAATTTTGCACACTAAACTGTTTCTTGGCCAGGGATTGATGGCGAAATTTCCCATTTTGTTGCAGCTTGGGAGCAGTCTGCCCAACAACAGGCAACTCTCATGGTGTCTCTGTCTCGATGGCCTATTATGCGCCAGCCATGGGAATGCATTCATGTCGTCTTTGCTGGTCCCTTCTTGAATTCCTATTGTTTGAAGGTATTTTGTATTGAGGGGTTGCCTTTTACCTTAGTTTCTGAAAATGGACCCCAGTTTGTTTCTCACTCTTATCAATTGTTTTGTTCCCATCACAGCATTCATATTTCCACCATTCCACCTTCAACCACATTATGAGTCAGAATGACTAGTGCATACGTTCAAGTCCCAAATGAAAAACTTTGTTGTGGTTTCTTTTCCAGACAACATGCTTCTCTGTTTTCTGTGCACCTGTTGCTTCATGTCTATGGGATAGCAGAGCCCAGCTGAGTTGCTTCACATCCAGCAGTCACACATGTTCCTCCACCTTCTGTGGCCTGTACTGCACCTTCTAAGATTGGGTTAATCTATCCACTTCGTGCTAGGATTGCCAGTGTGGGTGTGAGGGTTTGGTCACCAGCCGTAGTGGATACCGGCCATTGTTGTTCACCACTAGGTACACTGTATTTGTGATGTCCATATGGCCGACGGGCTGGCGACACACCACTTTGACCAATTGCACCCCTGCTCACTGCCAGAAGCTACCAGTCCACAGGTGTGGTCCCTGTCACCGTAGCCCACCCAGTCACCCTCCACCTCAAGCTTGTTGTTAGATGCTGTGAAGGCACCCCCATCCAATTGGCAGCCTCCTCCACATGCGGTGACCTGGGAGTTTCAGCTTCCCATCGCCAGGTGCCAGTCCAGCTCCAGCCTTGTGTCCATTACTGCAGCTTGCTTTTCCAATCAGGACATTTCCACTGCCCCCCTCACCTTCACCAACTTAGTCATCATCAGCTGAGAGTCCAGTCCTGTCTGCTCTGGACTGGGACCTGCTTGCTGATGATGACACAGAGATGGTGATGGCATCCTCCTCCCTGGTACTGTCATCAGGTGCCATGCAGGCCCTCCGCCCTCGGGCATGCTCGCTCCAGTCCCTGCCTAGTACATCGTCCCATCCCTGCCACTGGCACCGGCTGCCAGGGTTCAGAATCATGGATGGGTCTCTCGTCAGACCACCGGCATCACCTCCATTGCCTGGGCACCCTCTCTGCATGAGAGAGAGTTGTGTTGTATCCTGCTGCTAGTGCATGTGAGTGTGAGTGCACCAAGTGTAGTGTAGCCATGCATGTGTACTTCAATCAACTGCCAACTGCAGTGGCAGAGATTGGCCACTAGAGGCTGCCTGTAGAAAGTGTGCACACAACACAGTTTCTCTTACACCATCTGCGGCAACGTGAGCCTATATATGCACACAGCAGTGCTGACTCACTCTCACTATGTTCTTTCAGTTTGTACCACTCACATCATTTAACCTGTGTATCGCTTATGTTGCACTTTCTGTATGATTCTTTTGTCTTGCTAGGTGTGGTGCTGTGAGAGGCTTATTTCCATTATTTTTCAGAGGTTTATGAATAAAGCCATGTTTGTGTTAATTTGAGTGGTTTTGTGTATTACTTGATCACTACAGTCTGACAGACAGCAGAAATGCTTTCAAATGTAGATTAAAGGGCTTTCTCCTTAACGAGTCCTTCTGTACCGTAGAAGAATTCTTGAGTAGACACATTATTGTTTACTTACTTGTATAAAAGCATACTACGTATGTTCTGCTGACACATTCTACATCATAATATTCATTATGAATTTGATCTACGGAACAAGTAATTATCAGAATGGCAGAATTCGGAGAGGTGCGCAGCAGTCATGTCCGGCTATGTCACACGAGGTGGAGAGTGATGGCCACAGGAGAAGTGAAGCTTATAAAGTGATAGATATGGCATCTCAAATTCTATACAAGGTTGGTGAATGGATACTTCAAGCAAAAATAAAAATAAGGCACAGTTTAAGGGCAGAGACACCAGTAACACTTTGGCTCTAGCAGAATGGATTCCTCTGCCTGCAGTGGAGGAGTCACCAAATAGTCCATTAGTAAAAATTACAGTTTAGATAAGAAATTCACATCATAAAATTTTGGAATATTAGCTCCAAGTGAGTACAAGCATTTGTCACCACTGGAGGTAGTCAGAGCATTTTAATTAGGGATGTGATGAAATGTGACATATCTGATGTCCCTAGTCAGGAAAACTTTACAAAGGGAAGCATCCCCTAGATTGAGGCTGATCGTGATAGGGTTATCTGAGAGCAGGTCACATTGCTGGAGGCTGTTCAACCATTGTGGCCCAATAAGTTGAATTAGTAATTGATCAGACATTGCAAAATAAAACTACATACTATCACCTAGGAAGTGACCTTGATTAGTGCATTGAAGTTTTATTCTGATTTCTGACAATAAGTACAGCAACTTTCTGGCAGATTAAAACTGTGTGGCACATTATAGGAGTAGAACCTGGGACCTGGGCCAGTAAACAGCACACAAGTTCTCTATCAATACACCAAAGTTCTGCTGCGTACCTTACCCACAGCCTGGGGATGGTTTCCAGGTTGAATTTTCATTCTGCAGCAGAGTGTATGCTGATTTGAATCTTCCTGGCAGATTAAAACTGTGTGCCACACCAGGATTTGAACCTTTTGGAGACAAATCCTCTTCCAATTGAATAATTATAGAACTAGATGTGGTAATGGTGACAAGCAGTAGTTCAGTATCCTGGAGTTTGGTGTAAAGTCCTGTGTAACAGAACATTTTAAGGGTGTAATTTAAATGTGTGGGTGTAATGTGCTCCTGTTACTTTATTCCAACTGGTATCATTGGTTCATACAGAGTACTAATGGTAGACTCTTGCTTGGAATCAGTATCTCCTTTGAAGGCTCCATGAATTCTGGTGTGAAGCCCATCTCTCTCTCTGATTTGGAATATAACTGTATATACAAACTTAATTGAAGGACACAGGGGCTCAACAATGTAGTTTGTTTTTATCGGACGTGTTTGGTACTCATTTACTGCCCAATCAACATCTTCCTGAGCCAATCATTTCATTCAAAGTGTAAGCATGTGCCTTCAGTAGGAGCACAATGTCACAGCTTGTGCAGTCAAGGTGAGTCTGGTGAGTTTTGCATGCATCAGCATTGCAGAATGTGCCAACTTGCCAATTCAAACAAGTGAGTTTGTTGCACAGTGTGACTGTGCTTGCCTGTAGCTCAGCCAGCCACCAATGGACAGAGCTCTTCTTTTGCAGACACGGTGATATGCTGTGCTTTTCACCTAACTTGAAAAAAAAAATTGATGAATGGGAACGGTTAACAGATGCTTGAATTTTGTGACACATATTAGCTGTGGATTAACTAAGAGGAAAGATCTCAGCCATTCTCTCCACACATACTCCTTTCACTGTGTAGCTTCTGACACTGATCATATACTAGTAAAGACAAAAGTGCACTTCATGCCTGCAGAACCAAGATTAATCTTTGCAAAACTGAAGACCCTGCAACGGTATAAACAGTTGATGGCAAAGGCCAGAAAGAAGTTGACACCTGGGACATAAATGCAGCCATTGCTGATGACTGGAAGAAGATAAGTCATTTTTTGCTGTTACAACTAGCACTACATTTGGTGCTTTGAAATAAAAATCTCAAGTTTGGTTCTTCAAGAATACTGAAGTCCTCAAACACCTCTTTGATTATAAGCAACAGGAAACTGTCAGCTGGCACTAAATCCTTGCAATACTACCCACAAAGATCTAAGCAGATCAAAGGCAGCCAGTCAGCACACCATACGTAACTGCGGTACCACATACTAGGAGCAACTTTGCACAAGTATACAGGAGTGTGTCAATGCTAGGAACATTGGTGGTGTGTATTTGGGCATCAAAAAGGCCACTGGGCTGGCCTCTTCACCATGAAACAGACTTGTAATTGGCAACTGCAATGATGGGTGGAACACTACTCCAGCTTCCAGTAACATCTGGCCAACACCACCACTTAAGCAATAGGAAAAAATTCTTAATTATCAACTTGACACAAGTCAGTCATTGTGCCTACTAAGGAGGAGTTCCAGAGAGGTTTTGCACACTTACAGGAAGGAAATGCCCCAGTAAAACAAACATTTACTCAGAATTTGTCAAACTGACACCACTCCTCTCAGTGCTCTACAACCTTCCCTTGAAATGTTACACTGTCTTACAAGTCATGTCCGATGGATACGTTGTCACTCCACACCAAAATAAAGGTGACTGCAGTGATTGCAGTTGCTACCACAGAATTTCACTGCTGAGTATAGTTGAAAACTCATGTGCCTTTCTGGTGGTAGGCAGACTGGAGAAGGCTGCTGAGCTTGCTTGCCCTTAGTATCAATGTGTGTTTTGAGTTCAGCAGTCAAGTATTGATATGATCTTCGCACTCTGGCAAAGTCAGGAAAAGTGCCGTGAATAGAAGACCCCACTGTTCATTGTTTGCGTTGGTCTAAATAAGGAATTTGACACAATCAGCAGGGAGGAAATATATACTTTATTAGTGAAGATAATGTGTCCTCCAAAACTCCTGAATATTGTTCAAGGCTTATAACTGTGATATGCAGGATGCTGTGATCATTGCAGGAAGCACATCAGGTATGTTAGTTGTGGAAAGATAAGTTTTTCAAGGCTGTGTACAGACTGCTGCCTTGTTCAGTATATTCTTCTTGTTACCTCTCAAAGTTGCTTTCAGCAAAATGAACCTGGGCATCCATTTACAACTTAACAGCATCTCACAACACAATCCATGCACAACTGCAAGGACTTACTTGTAAGCAACCTTTTATTTGTTGATGATACAGCACTTGTAGCACATACTCAAGATGATGTTCAAAGGGTTACGGACAAGTCTGTCACTGCATGGAAGCTCTTCTGATGTCTACGAGTGTAAAGAAGACTGCAGATATGGCATCAGGGTACACAGATATGCCTGCATAAGATTAGATGGCTGTTGAATGTAGTCAACAAATTCTCCTAACTTGACTCATTAGTGTCAGAAGATCTCTCTCTTGATGACAAAATAAATGTGAGAATTGAAAAGTGGCAAATACTTTTGGGAAGCTCCACACAAGACTGTGGAATAATAAACACCTTACAGTGACCACAAAAGTATGCATCTATCAAACGTGTGCTGATTATCCTTTGTATGGTGTTGAGACCTGGACATCATATACCAAACAAAAATGTAAGACAAACACCTCTCATCTGTGGTGCTTACAAAATATTCTAAACATAACATGGAGGGACCATGTGAAACATGAGACAGTCCGCAGTAGTGTGAAACTACCAAGTATCACTACCATTCTCAATGAAAGTTCTTGCAGTGGCTAAGACTCTTATATTGTGTGGAGCACTCCTATCTTCATGATACACACACTTGGTGAGATAGCTCTTGCCAGGACACTGCCTGAGAGCCCAGCATTGCAGTTTAAAGATTGTGCCAAGCATGATTTGAATGCATTTAATACTGACTGCAACAAAAGGAAGGAGCTCACTTGAGACCACAGCAGATTGAGAAAACTTGTGAACGGTGGCACCAAGTTCCACAATGGTGCCTGGCTCAACAACTTACCTTTAACAAGTGTCTATGATTGGTTTGGTTTTGTTTTGTTTTTGGGTGCAAAAAACAACTGGGGTCATATGCACCCCAGTCAAGACTAGAGAACATGAAGACAGAGAGAAGTTAAAAAAACGACTATACATCAGTCCCAATTGACATACTAGAAGACAGCTAAGAACAGGCACATGGAAAAAGGGCAAAAAGGACACCATACAGAAATGGAGGTCCAAAACTAAAAATTAAATGGCCTTCACCATATTGTTTTGGGAGATGTTGTTGTTGTTATGATCTTCAGTCCAGAGACTGGTTTGATGCAGCTCTCCATGCTACTCTATCCTGTGCAAGCTTCTTCATCTCCCAGTACCTACTGCAACCTACATCCTTCTGAATCTGTTTAGTGTATTCATCTCTTGGTCTCCCTCCACGATTTTTACCCTCCGCACTGCCCTCCAATACTAAATTGGTGATCCCTTGATGCCTCAGAACATGTCCTACCAACCGATCCCTTCTTCTAGTCAAGTTGTGCCACAAATTTCTCTTCTCTCGAATTCTATTCAATACCTCCTCATTAGTTATGTGATCTACCCATCTAATCTTCAGCATTCTTCTGTAGCACCAAATTTTGAAAGCTTCTATTCTCTTCTTGTCTAAACTATTTACCGTCCATGTTTCACTTCCATACATGGCTACACTCCATACAAATACTTACAGAAATGACTTCCTGACACTTAAATCTATACTCGATGTTAACAAATTTCCCTTCTTCAGAAACACTTTCCTTGTCATTGCCAGTCTACATTTTATATCCTCTCTACTTCAACCATCATCAGTTATTTTGCTCCCCAAGTAGCAAAACTCCTTTACTACTTTAAGTGTCTCATTTCCTAATCTAATTCCGGCAGCAACACCCGATTTAATTCGACTACATTCCATTATCCTCATTTTGCTTTTGTTGATGTTCATCTTATATCTGCCTTTCAAGACACTGTCCATTCTGTTCAACTGCTCTTTCTGGTCCTTTGCTGTCTCTGACAGAATTACAATGTCATCGGCGAACCTCAAAGATTTTATTTCTTCTCCATGGATTTAATTCCTACTCCGAATTTTTCGTTTGTTTCCTTTACTGCTTGCTCAATATACAGATTGAATAACATCAGAGATAGGCTAAAACCCTGTCTCACTTCCTTCCCAACCACTGCTTCCCTTTCACGTCCCTAGATTAGATTAGATTAGATCAGTTTTCGTTCCATAGATCCGTGCTGAGGAGATCCTCGTGGATGTGGAACATGTCAATTTTTTTTTTTATTTTTTATTTATTTATTTTTTTTTAGCTGAAATAACAATACTAATAGTATGAATATATACAATACATCATTTGTTTCTATTAAAAAATTCGTCAATGGAGTAGAAGGAGTTGGCCACTAGTAAGTCTTTCAGGCTCCTTTTAAACTGATCTTTATTTGTAACTAAATTTTTTATGTTTACTGGCAAATTATTGAAGATGAGTGTTCCTTTGAACTAAAGTAAGTGCTTTTAAATCCTTGTGCAGATCATTTTTGTTCCTCATATTGTATGTATGAACTGAGCTGTTTGTTGGAAAAAGAGATATATTATTTAGGACAAATTTCATTAATGAGTAAATATACTGAGAGGCAGTAGTTAGTATACCCAGTTCTTTGAAGACTCTTATAACTGCCATCTGGTTTCTGTACAAATTGTAAATAGCCTTTCGCTCCCTGTATTTTACCCCTGCCACCCTCAGAATTTGAAAGAGAATATTCCAGTCAACATTGTCAAAAGCTTTCTCTAAATCTACAAATGCTAGAAACGTAGGTTTGTCTTTCCTTAATCTTTCTTCTAAGATAAGTCGTACGGTTAGCATTGCCTCACGTGTTCCAATATTTCTACGGAATCCAAACTGATTTTCCCCGAGGTTGGCTTCTACCAGTTTTTCCATTCGTCTGTAAAGAATTTGTGTTAGTATTTTTCAGCCGTGGCTTATTAAACTGATAGTTTGGTAATTTTCACATCTGTCAACACCTGCTTTCTTTGGGATTGGAATTATTATTTTTTTCTTGAAGTCTGAGGGTATTTCCTGTCTCATACATCTTGCTCACTAGATGGTAGAGTTTTGTTAGGCCTGGCTCTCCCAAGGCTATCATTAGTTCTAATGGGATGTTGTCTACTCCCTGGGGGCACGGATAAAAAGTAAAATGCGGTTAACAGCTCGTGTGTCATTTGCTAAAATGGCCGATAAATCAGACGGCAAACGCAAGTGGGAATGTAGATGGTTAAAAAATGGGCATTCCATCTGGAAGTGGTAGACAGTTACAACTTGGGCGCAATGTGTATTAAGTAGTGGGGCAGCCCCACTTATCAATTGACAATGGCTAAAAAGGCAGTGCCCAATACGCGGCCTAGTTAAAATGGCCTCCTCGAGGTGAGAGGGCCGAGAGGAGGTCATCCAAGCCGCTGGGGGAGGCTTAATGAGGTGGAGCTTATTCAGCTTATTCTAGTGAAGGGAGGATGACTGGCGATGCCAAAGGGGCACCAAATCCTGACAAAGGCGACACAGAGATCATCGGAGGGAGTACAGGTACTCACAGGCTGAGATACAGGGACTGCAGCCTTGGCAGCAGCGTCAGAAGCCTCGTTTCCTGGCAGACTGACATGACCAGGAACCCACAGAAACATCACACTGGCTACACCAAGAGCGAGCAAGTGACAGTTTTCCTGGACCGACTGCCCTAAGGGATGGGCTGTGTACAGCTCACACAGACTTTGAAGGGCGTTGAGTGAGTCTGAGCAGAGGACACAATTGGGAAGGGTGTGTCACCAGATGTACTCCATGGCCTGATACAAGGGGAAGAGCTTGGCTGTAAATACTGAGCAGCAGGCTGGAAGCTGATACTGAAAGACATAGGTGCCAATGACAAAGGCACACCTTACCCCATTGTCCGTCCGAGAGCCATCAGTGTTTTACAAAGGTAGTATCGTGAAGTTCCATGCGAAGGTCGTGAAACTGAAGGTGATAGAGCGAGGCTGGAGTAGTGTCCTTAGGAAGCTAATGAAGGCCAAGGTTAACATGGGCCACTTCACAAAGCCAAAGTGGTGATGGGTTCACACCCACTGGGAAAGTTGCAGGTAGTGTGAATTTACGCTGCCTTATCAAGTACCGAAAGTGGACTCCAAGAGGTAACGGAGAAGAGGGACATGCCCCATACTGACAATCAAAGGAATCAACAAAGAAGGAGGCATAGGATGGGTGGCCACACATGACAGACAAACAGCATGCATACCTGCTGAGGAGAAAGTAGCAGGTGTAACACAGTGGTAGTTCACCAGCTTCAGCATACAGGCTCTCAAGTAAACTGGTGTAAAAGGTGCCCATGGCCAAACAAATGCCACAATGGTGCATAGTGTTGAGACAGCATAAGAGGGATGGACGTGCAGATGCATAAGCAAAGCACCCATAGTCGAGTTTTGAACGGACAAGAGACCGATACAAACGGAGGAGGATGGTTTGATTGGCACCCCACTAAGTATCATTGAGGACATGTAGGACAGGAACTGTGTACAGTTGGCTGACAGGTAAGACACATGGGAGGACCAAGAGAGTTTCCCATTGAGCATGAGCCCCAGGAATTTCGTAGTTTCAACTAATGGAACAGCAACAGGCCCAAAATGTAAAGATGGTGGGAGAAACCACTTGCGTCACCAGAAATTCATACAGACGGTATTGTCAGTGGAAAAGCGAAAGCCATAGTCAATGCTCCAGTAGTAAAGACAATCAAGGCATCACTCAAGATGCCGCTCAGTGAGACAGGTCTGTGGAGAACTGCAATAGATGGCAAAATCATCAACAAAAAGGGAGGCGGCGATGCCTGGCTGGAGACAGGTTGTTATAGGATTAATGGCGATACCAAAGAGGATGACACTCAGGACAGAACTCTGAGGCACACCGTTTTCCTGGATAAAGGTGACTGACAAGGCAGAACCCACATGCACCTTGAACACTCGATCTTTTAAAAATGGCTGAAGGAAACAGGGCAGGTGGCCATGGAAGCCCCATGTGTAAAGAGTACAGATGATACCAATTCTCCAGCAGGTGTCGTAGGCCTTCTCCAAATCGAAAAACATGGCCAGAGTCTGGGATTTCTGCAGAAAACCATTCATGACATGGGTGGACAAAGTAATGAAATGGTCAGCTGCTGAACGCCATGCTTTAAATCCACACTGTGCATTCCTCAGTAAATTGCGAGACTCGAGCCACCATACCAGCTGGGCATGAATCATATGTTCCATCACCTTGCAAATGCAGCTGGGAAGAGAGATGGGGCAGTAGCTAGAAGGAAGGGTTCTGTCCTTCCAGGCTTAGGTATGGGTATGACGGTGGCTTCTCACCAGCACCCAGTAAATGTGCCCTCTGCCCAGATGCAGTTGTATGTGTTAAGCAAAAAGTGCTTGCCACAAGAGAAAGGTGCTGACCCAGGGGCACAGGATCAGGATGAACTGAGAGCATGATCTAGCTCCCTCATAGTAAAGGTGGCATTATAGCACTCACGATTTGCAGAAGAGAAGCCCGAGCCTCCTCCACTCGTTTCCGATGGAGGAAGGCAGGGTGATAGTGGGAAGAGCTCGAAACATCTGCAAAATCGTGGCCCAAGGTGTTGGAGATAGCAATAGGGTCCAGAATAACATCATCTGCTACTGTCAGGCTGGAAACAGGTGAATGGATCTTGATCCCAGTGTCGTCAGAGGTTGGCCCACATGACAGAGGAAGGGTCGAACTGTTTAAAGAACTAGAGGATAGCACGTCTCTGTTTGCAAATTGCGTTATGGCATGCCTCAGTCCACCAAGGGACTGGGACACGATGTGGTAAAGAGGAAGTGTGAGGAATGGAACGTTCTGCAGCAGTAAGGATAACATTTGTGAGATATTCCAGCTGGGCATCACAACTGGGGAAAGCTGCCAGTCAGCCTTAGTAAGCTGCCATTTGAGCATGCACATGGATGGGATAGGAGTCAGCAAATGGATAGCATACGAGAAATGGTCACTCAAGTAGGTGTCAGAAATAACAGACCACTCAAGATGATGGGTAAGATGGGCAGTGCAAAAGTATAGGTCCAAATGGGAATAAGAGTGAGAGGAGTCGGAAAGCCAGTATTAAGGCAGAAAGGGTTAAGTTGGTTAAGAAGGTCAGCCAAGAAGGCACCTCTCTGACAGGTCCTGGGAGCCCCAAAGGGGATGATGTGCATTAAAGTCACTGAATAGCAAAAATGGGGGAGGTAGCTGCCCAATAAGCTGAAGGAAGTCTGCCCTGGTGACATCAAATAACAAAGGGACATAAATGGTACAGAGGGAAAAGGCCAGGTGGGGAAGGAATAGGTGAACTGCAACAGCTTGAAGATGGGTAGTCAGGGAGATGGGTTGACTATGAATGTCATTCAATATGAGCAGCATGACACCCCCACGAGAAGGAATGCCAACCTCAGGGGGAAGGTCAAAATGAATCGGTAAGTAATGTGAAAGCTCAAAGCAGTCGTGAGGGCAGAGTACATGGGGATGCTGTGATGAAGTTCCTTCATAGATTCAGGCACAGAAAACTCATGTACAACTTTAAATAACTTCAGGTCCTTGCTAACCTCACCCTCACTAACTATGCAACCAAGGTATGCCATCTCTTCTAACACAAAGTTACACTTACCTGTACTCAATATTAAATTCATGGCCCTCAATCTCAGGATTACTTCCCTTAGGGATTGTATGTGCTGCTCGATATCACTCGCAAAGATTATTATATCATCAAGATACATGATGCACTGATGTGTTTCAGCCCTCTGAGAACTCCATCCAAAAACCTATGAAACATCACAGGTATGTTATTCAATCTGAAAGGCATCCTTCTAAATTGATAATGTCCCCACAGCAAAGAAACTGCTGTTTTTGGCCAGTCCTCTGGAGTGACTTCCAGCTCATGGTAGCCATTCCTTAAGTCCATCACCAGAAAATACTTACACTGACCTAAACAGTCTAGATTTCTGTCATGTTCAGCAAAGAATAGGCATCCATTATAGTCTTGGCATTCAAGTGTCAATAATCACAACAAAACCCATATTTCCGTGAGCCATCCACTGAATTTTTGGGAACAACAATAATCCCAGCCCCTTGTGGGCTATTACTTTCCTCAATAACCTCATCCTTCAGCTACTCATCAATGAATTTCTCCAGAATCAGCTGCAAGTATCTCAGTATCCTGTATAGTTTGTGGTAAAATGGTGAGTCGTTTCCTGTTGGCATTCAAAACTGCATAATATACATTGCTGGCAGTGGTCCTTTTGGAAAAAACAAATCCTTAAATTCCAAAAGTAACTCTTCCATTCATTCCCTATTACTTCCCTTTGCATGCTTTGCTTTCCCTTGTACTGTTGCAATAGCACTTTTTTTAATTTCCATGGCCAACACCCCTCGTGTTTCACTCTTCCTTCTGTGGGATATCTATATTAGCATTAAACAACCCCTTTCTTAACCATAAATCCTTGGTGCTGAAATTATCCACAAGCACAGGTACTATTTTTCACCATTTACCTCTTGTGCACCAAGTACCTCTTTTCACTAAGCAACCTGTCTGATCCAATACTTCAATTACTTCCAACAGGTTCACCTCACAAAACACCTCTACCAGTAAATTAGACTTAACATTAACCCAAAGTGATTTACCATTACTCTTAGGTACACAACTACGTGAATCTTGCCTTAGTTTGATTGGCCATAGTTTAAATAGTTTGTCATATTTGACAGTCTCCTCTCATGACATTGTTACATTGGCAGCAGTTTTGCCCAACTGAAACATTTTTCTGATAAGCTCCACCATGTGTTGCCAAAAGTCATTTTGGCACAATGCTGATGAAAGAAATCCAGCCCCAGAATCATGTCATAGCTCTCATTCACATGTGGCACAATCTCTAAACATTATCTGAACTGAAATGTTCCCAGGGAAAAATCTGTGTTCACTGATCCCAATGGTATGACATCTCTATCCCCCACTCCACACAATCTATAGCATGCTGGGTTCCATAGCTTATGTTCCACCAGATCTCCACTGGCAACCAACACAAGCACTCCTGTGTCCAACAAGATGCTGGAACTCCTCTTTCGTATTATTCGTTTCACCACACAGTCCATCTCTGCATATGACTTTATAGTATTTAATTTTACTGGAAGTGCCTTTAGGTGGACCTTGGGTTCCCTTTGGTGTTTAATGCTTGCTCCTGCCCCAGTCTCCTACCCCTGAAACTACTGTTATAATTATGCTAACCTCTCCCTCTACTACCACTGTCCCATGGCTCGCAAAATTGCTTCCACACATGATCCATCTGTCCACATCTACAGTACCTTATATTGGCCGAGGACAATGTGTCTAACTTAGAGCCTGGTTGACACATTAATTTCTTTGCTTTCTACTGCCACCTTAATAGCTACACACAAATCAATCAGGTCCCCTGTTTGCACTTTCCTTGACATTTCCAAAGGAAACCCTCTTAAAAATGTGTCAATTGTCGTCTGCTAAGCCTCCTATAAAATTACTTTATTTGCTAAAACATTCTGACCCATTTCATATGTACAACCATTGATCTCCCTTAGTCTATCCACAAACTCTTCTACTGATTGAGTACACCTCTTTGTTACTATGCCCAACTGTTCCCTAAAATGCATGGCACTATTCTGCTTCATATATCTTTCAACTAACCCCTTTTTAAATTTTTCAAATGTTCCAGCTTCCTTGAGAGTCTTCATACGACACACATAAGCTTTTGCTTCTCCAGTTAATCTCAATTTTGCTACCCTCATAAGTTCTGCAACAGATCACCCTTCCATCTCTACCAATTTCCTAAGATCCTCCCTAAATGCTTGGACATCATCAGTTGATTTACCAGTGAAAGGAGCAATTAAACTTGTGGCTGATAAATCAGTATTTCACTGCAATGACCGTGCCTCTAATAGACCATGTAACTCTCTATTAACTGCTTTAATTGTCCTAGCCTTTCCAATAATATACAAACTGCCTCACCTGTAATGACATTCATTTTGAAATATCAACAATTACAGGATGTAAAATAAAATACACTGACTTAATTCTCATGTGTAATCATCAGCCATTTTGATTCTTGGCACTATGCAGTCATATGCCCATAATGTTTACAAATGAAACATACTACTTATAATGATTCTGTACATGCTGCTGAATGACCTTCCAAATTATGCTGTGTGGAGCTGACAAGTACTAGCCAATCGTGTCTCTTGTCGCCTATAAAGTGTGGTACATCCAATAAATATAAGTTATGATCAACTTTCACATCTGCCATTGGAAATGTCTTGCAATTTAAAACCTGGTTTTGAAATCTCTGACTGATCATTACACAGTCATAAATCTTCCAATGTTCTCAGGTCTCTACCATATATACATAAAAACCAGTTGATCTGGAGTACAAGGGGATGTCAAGCAGCACCAATCAAACAACCTGAAATTCCAAATTGCTTTATTACGGCTCCCCTCCACGGCTCAATACATGAAGTGGCAGTGTGGTTGGGGCATCCAGTGGCCTCCTGTGTACTGTCACATCGCAATGCCGATAGAGAACAGCGTCAGCTGGGCAGTGGCTCATGACACAACTGCCTCTGTCTGCAGTGACTCCGTATCAGCAGTGACTCCAGGTACTGGCAGTTTTGGCTAGCTGCAGCCACATGAGCTGTAGCGCAGCTCATGCAACCTGTGCTGTCCAGTAGATGGCAAGCAGATGTAATGGCAGTGAAGGCTCTGCTGGCCCGATTTGGTGGCAGCTCCAGAGCCCCTGATTCCAGGATAGACTGTCATGATGCGGAGTTCAATTGACGTCCACAAACAACATTCCAGATGGCACCCGAGCATCACAACCCTGAGGTGATAGAGCTGCAATACTATCAGAATTGTCTTTAGTATAAAATGGCTAGGTATTTATGTGCTGTGTTTGCTTGGGTTTTGCTATGTCTTGTGACACGTATACAAAACATTTTGATGGCTGACAGTATGGAAAGACTTCCACCCTGTTCTGCTTAGGTACTGTTGTGTCAACTGTTTCCCCCCCTTGCCAGGCCAGCTCACCTCACAGTGTTGTGATGGCTGTGTTATATTTTGTAAGACATAACATCAGCATTTGCCTGCAACTGGCACTACTGCAAATCAATTCCTATTTTGTGTGTTTCTGCAATATGGTTGGTGCACTACATATACAACCTTGGAAAATCCAGGATGGAATAATGACAATAGTAGCAAGAAAAATACGGCTAAACAAGTAAGCTTTCAGCCAAAAACCCTTCTTATGAATTAGACAACTATTCAGAAGAAGGCTTTCCGGACAAAAACTTACTAGTTTAGCAGTATTTTTATTGTGTCTGTCTGCGACTCAACTTTTCCACTATAGGGTGAGAAGCAATCTATCCTTTTCATGATGTTGACATATACATTGTGAATTGTGTTTTATTCATATCATGACGTACATTTGCAATCCATTTGGTGTGGATACAGGAGACATGTCTAAAATTTATAAAATAATTACAATGATTTTTACATTAATAAATAATGGTACTATAATAAATAACGACACTATAAGGATAACAGCTCAAATTTCCAGTTTGTCCCACATGAATTCATCCACTGAATAATAACACTTCAGTGTCAGTACCTCATATAGTTTTCTTTTAAGTGAAGCTAAATTCATCTGCATCAACTTGTTCCCTTATAATTTATTACAAATTTTCATTCCCATGTATTGAGGTCCCTGGGCACACAGTCTGAGGCGGTGGGTGGGGAGCATAAAATTTTCTTTGTTTCTGGTATCATGTGAATGGGCAAAATCGTTTCCCTCAAATAATTCATGTCTGGTGTCCAAAAATATAATAATCTCATATATGTATAAGGATAAGGAGAGTTAATATTTTAAGTTTTCTAAATAATGGTTGACATGGTTCTTTGCGATTTGCAGTACACATATTTCATATGATTTTTTTCTGTATTTTTAGTATCGGAACTATGTTTGCCGAGTTACCCCAAAAAACAATACCATACCTAATAATGAATTTGAAGTAGCTTGTATATGCTACTTTTCGTGTGTCCATGTCAGTTGCAGTTGACAATTGCAATTGCAAATCTGCTGAGTTTGTTTGCCAGGTATTCAATGTGTGCATGCCAGCTCAGATTTTTATCTACATGTAAACCTAAGAATTTGACTGAGTCAACTTCTTCTATACCTTGGTTGTTGTGTACAATCTTAATCTGCTCACATTTTGACTGTTTTGTTCTGAACTGCACCACGTGAGCCTTAGATATTTTTAGATTCAAGCCATTTAGCTGAAACCAAGTTTCTAAGGTACTGAGGGTACTGATCACAGATTTGGGAATTTTTTCCGAGTCCTGATCTTCAACTAAGACAGAAGTATCATCTGCGAACAGAAATGATATGGAGCTGATATTTAATGGTAACTCATTAACATAAAAGAGAAATAGGACTGGGCCTAATACGGAGCCTTGTGGAACACCCTGAGAAAATATATATATATATATTTTTTATTCCCCCCCCCTCATTCAGAAAAGTAATATGTTCCATTTGAAGAAATGCTAACTCTTTGCTTTCTGTTGAATAAGTAGGATTTAAGCCATTGTAGGGCACTGTCGCTAATGCCATACTTTTCAAGTTTGTAAACATTCCTGCCACTTTATTTCTATTGTCTAATGATGTACTTATTTTCTCAATGAAACTGTTTACTGCATCAATGATGTTTTAACCCTGCTGAAAACCAAATTGATTGTTCAGAATAACAGAATATTTTGCAATGAAGTTTTGGATTTGTGCAACAGCAAGTTTTTCAAATATTTTAGATAGGGCTGGGAGAAACGAGATAGGATGATAATTTCCCATGATCTCTCTTGATCCCTTCTTGAAGAGTGGTTTGACTTCAGCATATTTCAGTACCTCTGGGAAACAGCCCTCTTCAAAACATTGATTTATTATCTGAGCTAGCGGGTTTGCAGTTCTATTGTGTACCACTTTAATAACTTTGTTGGGTATTCCATCTCAACCTGCAGATTTTTTGTTTCTTAATGTTAGAATAGCATTTTCTACTCCTCCACAGAAACTTTTGAGAATTTTGTAAAGTTTTCAGAGTTTTCACCTAGGTCAAAGAGATTTACTTTGTTGTGATAATCTGTTACATCTACATCAGACTTTGCTACATTTATAAAGAATTCATTGAAGTAGGCCTACTCTGGTATTTGAGTTGGATTTACAGCAGTATTTTCATCGATGTCGACTTTTGGAATTTCTTGGTTACAGGCTTTAACACCTAACTCAGATTTAATGGCAGACCACGCAGCCTTTGTCTTATTTTTATGATTTAAAATTAGCCTGTTATTTGCCAGTTGTTTTGCTGCCTCGACAACTCTTTTAAATATGGTTTTATAGAGTCTAAAATATTTAATGAAATCAATATCTTAATTATATTTTAGTTCTCTGTGCAGTTGCCTTTTCCTTACAATGGAAATTTTTATGCCCTGGGTAACCCACTTTACTGTATTTGCTATTTTACTGCTGCAGAGTCTAGGTGGAAATGTTTCATTAAAGCCTCCAAGAAAACTATTAGGATTTTCTCAAAGTTTTCATCACTTGAGTTACAATAACCAAAAGGCCATGTTTTATCTCTTAGCTTCTCACTAAATGTTAGCAAGTTTTCTTTGCTAAAGTTCCTGCTCATATTGGTTCTCATACGTGAAATGTTCTTGTCTGTCTGTGGCAGCTCAGTGAACAATGCTCAGTGATCTGAAATACCTAGATCTAGACAACATTTATACACATCTTCATATACATAATTAGTTAGAACATTGTCAATGCATGTTGCTGATTGCCCATTGTCTCTGGTAGATTCAAAGAAATTCAATTTGAAACCATATTTCTTTACTAAGTCCATGAAACTTGAAGCATGGCTACAATCACATGTGATATCAATATTAAAATCAGCAGCTATTACAACTTTTTTTTCTTTTTTTTCTCTGCAAAGGTCTTCTAGCATAATTTGAAGCTCAGATAAGAATAGTTCTGTTGTTGATGTCCCTGGAATTCTGTATTTTGAGATTATTATAACATTTGCTAGTGAGTCCACTATTTCTACACAACAGCTCTCAAACACACATTCCTCATTTAAATAATTAAAACAGTTTCTGGTCTCATAATTTATATCACTATGTAGAAGTATATATGAGCCTCCATGTGACTTGTTTCTTCTGCAAAAGCTACTTGCTAATCTGAAGTTCGCTATTTTGTTTAGAATTTTAATTGTGTCTTCAGTAAACCAGTGCTCATTTAAATAAACAACTTTAATATTTGCACATTCTGACAGAATGTTTTCCAATTCATCTATTTTGGAGCTTTTATTGTTACAAGCATCAGTGTTTAAGCCATTTATGGGGACTGCTAACCATAGATGTTAAGTCCCATAGTGCTCAGAGCCATTTGAGCCATTTTTATTCCAGTGGATAAATACCTACTCTGACTATCACTTACAGGCTTTAGCACATTTCCTGCCAGATAATGATTTGGTTCCATCTTTCTTAATGCTACACAAGTTCTTTCACCTCCATCACTAATTATAAGTTTCCCTTATTTTTTATGATCTGGCAAGTATCTATGAACATCTCACTGAATATTTTTGAGTCCAACCTATTCAGATGTAGACCATCTTTGGCAAGACACTTTGCACTTAGAAATTTGTTGGGATCAGTGAAAACGACTCCTAGTTTATTGCACTGTTCTTTAAAATTGCCGTTTATTCTCTGCACATAGCTGTACACAATCTTCTGTACACAATGCCACTTATTATTATTCTGGAAATCAGGCAGAGTCTTCTGGCCAGTCAGATGAGGTTTCTTGTGTGGTTTACAATTTCTTCCTCATTGTTGTTTCAAAGCAAATTTGTTCCCACATGGATAAAAACACCTTTTGAATTTCTGCTATGCTTATCTGCTGCATTCTCTCTTGAGTTTAAGACGTCGTTTAGGTGTGTATGCACCTGATTCCAGATTGAACATCGATTTTGGAGTTTGGTACGACTATGTTTTTCAACAATTAGTCACCTATAATAAAGAGTTCACTTTCTGTCTTATTATAATGTTTCTTTCTGTCTTTTTTGTACGTTACAGCCTTCAATCATCATTCTTAAGCCAAGTGTTAGCAATGATTAAATTATACTCTCTGCCAAATTCTACCATGCAGCTTCCTCTTTCATTCCTTTCCCCAGTCCTTTGTTCCACTATTTGACTTTCTTTTCCTACTACTGAATCCCAGTCTCTCATCACAAGCAAATTTTCCTCTTCTTGAACCATCTGAATAATTTCATTTGTCTCATCACACATTCTTTCAATTTCTTCATCATCTATGGAGGTAGTTGGCATACACAGATATATTACTGTGTTGGATATTGGCTTTGGGTCTATCTTGGCTACAATAATACTTTCACTATGCCATTCATAGCTAACCCACAATCCTATTTTCTTATTCATTATAAGGACTATTCCTGTATTATCTATATCTGATTTCGTATTTACAACCTTGTATTCACCAGATCATCGGGTCCTGTCCTCCTTGCCACTACACCTCACTAATTCCCATTATGTCTAACTTCAACCTCTTCACTCTCCTTTTTAAATTCTATAACCACCCTAAAAAAATTAGGAATCTAACATTCCATACTCAAACCCACAGGATGTGAATTTTGTTTTTCCTGATGATAATATCAGGAGAAATACGTCATAAAAACAGGCACCTATGCTATCATAATAGTGTATAATCAAATGTAGCTTGATGTGATTATTCATATTTATGCACTGGTAAAACATGAAATCATCGAAGAAAACTTTTTAGAGGTTCCTTGATGCTGAGGGAGTGACACTGTGTAACAAATGGTGCAAGTACAACAAGTATGCCAAGTACTGGGTAACGCACCATGTTTCAGGCTGTTGTTGATTCACTTATAAAAAGACCCTCAAAGAATCATCTAAGAATGTTACTTTGTAATTCTCTATTCCATATACGAAATCTTTGTAAATGTGATACAGGTAATTCTATAACTGTCAGTATGCTATAGTCAGTCTTACAAGTACACTTCAGACTAAGAAAACTGGAAAAACTAATACAGAGTTTCACTTCTAGTAATTAGAGAAGCAAACAAAGGTATAACATGTTCTGAGAAGTAAAATAACTCTCTAAATATTCAACCTGCCAAAATATGAAGGGCATTCTTAGGGATTAATCTGATATAAAAGATCAAAGATCAGTTGCATCATTAATATTGGTAATCAAATTGAAAAAAAAGGCAACCATTGCATTTTCAAATCAAAATAGTATCCAGAATGAAATTTTCACTCTGCAGCGGAGTGTGCGCTGATATGAAACTTCCTAGCAGATTAAAACTGTGTGCTGGACTGAGACTCAAACTCAGGACCTTTGCCTTTCGCAGGTTTCCAGAATGAAATTTTCACACAGTTTTAGTCTGCCAGAAAGTTTCATAGCAGTGCACACCCTGCTGCAGAGTAAAAATCTCATTCTGGAAACATCCCCCAGGCTGTGGCAAAGCCATGTCTCCACAATATCCTTTCTTCCAGGAGTGCTAGTTCTGCAAGTCTCGCAGGAGAGCTTCTTGAAGTTTGGAAGGTAGGAGATGAGATACTGGTGGAAGTAAAGCTGTGAGGACGGGGTGAGAGTTGTGCTTGGGTAGCTCAGATGGTATAGCACTTGCCCGCGAAAGGCAAAGGCCCCGAGTTCAAGTCTTGGTCCAGCACACGGTTTTAATCTGCCAGGAAGTTTCAAAAATAGTATCGATTAAAAGATCAAAATGGTTCAAATGGCTCTAAGCACTATGGGACTTAACATCTGAGGTCACCTGTCCCTGATTAAAAGATCATACCACATTTGTGGACATAACGTCCCCATACCATGTTGTCAGATGGATGGTGCGAGCAGGAATCTTTCATATCATCTAAACCAAAAGTATAGCTATGAGATCCTCTAACATCATTTTCTGCAGTTTGTATGGTGCATAAACTATCTTGTGTAATAGAAAAGAATTATCACATAGCACACATGTCAGTTTAATTTATCAAATAAACTATGCAGTTTTGCATTTGCAATGCAAATAATAGCAAATTTCACTGACTTGAGTACATGAAAAATTGCCTATCATAATTATTTTGTATCTTTTATCAGATATAATTTCCTGGGGCAGTTCAAGTAATGTATCTCAAATACTGAAACTGTAAAAGAAAATTTTAAGATACATGTGTACTGCACGCAAACCAAGTCTTTGTCACCCACTATTTCAGAAACTACAAAACCTAATTGTTCCATCGACATACAGTTATGAAATTATAATCTTCCTACACAGCAGAATACAATTATTTGAGGTGAATCATTTTAACCACAGCAATAATGTGAGAAATAAAATTAATTTTAAGCTACCCACACACCAGTTGAAATTATATGCATGGACTCCACAGTATATGGGGATGACAATATGTAACAAGTTCATGGGCAAAAACAGAAGCCAGAAATTTTTAAAATGAGACTACAGCACATTTTGTGGGAGAAATGCTACCATTAAATAGCAGACTTAATAGAGAGTGAAATGACAATTTGAGCAAGAGGTAAAGTGTTTGATTTTATTGTATGTCTATGTAACAGAATTGTATTATTATTATGCTCTTTGTTACCATCAGCTGTTCTGTGTGTATTGTGAAATTTTACAACAATTTTGATGTGTCTCCTGTATCTAAATCAAATGGTTTAGATTATGTACATTATGAGGCAAATAAACCACAATTCACAATATACTGTACCTGGTAGCAATTGCTTCTCTGTATGATACCAGAATGAAATGAAAGTTTATCTTCACATGGTGTGGGATCTTTTGTTTGTTTCCACAACTGTTAAGATAAACACATAATAAAATAAATGGATCATATATTTTAGAGGGTCTTAAGTCAATCCAAACACATTTCTGGAGAATTAAGAAAAAACTGATTAAATTAAGTAATAATTTTATTTGGGCATCTTTATTAGTAATTTTAAGTTATATAAAGCAAATGTGATTGTCAGATAAGAGATTGAACTTCTAATGTTATATTTTGGTAATGCAATTAATCATTAAACACTGCAGCCTGATGCCTTAAAAAATCATGTAAAAGGTACTGAAATCACCCACTCCTATTTAGTCACATTAGCATTATGTTGAATGTATACAATATGACACCTACAGTTCTAAGTTTCACAGCAATAATGCATTATTCTACAATAATAACCAGTATATGACAGTCCATTCAATTGTCGTCTCCGCTGTTGTTCTCTACAGGTCACTTCAAAATTTCTTCATAGTACTATAATAGAGGGAAACATTCCACATGGGAAAAATATATCTAAAAACAAAGATGATGATACTTACCAAACAAAAGCACTGGCAGGTCGATAGACACACAAACAAACACAAACATACACACAAAATTCAAGCTTTCACAACAAACGGTTGCTTCATCAGGAAAGAGGGAAGGAGAGGGAAAGACGAAAGAATGTGGGTTTTAAGGGAGAGGGTAAGGAGTCATTCCAATCCCGGGAGCGGAAAGACTTACCTTAGGGGGAAAAAAGGACAGGTATACACACGCCCACACACATATCCATCCGCACATACACAGACACAAGCAGACATTTTCTTTTAAGAGAGAATGGCCATCCTGAGAACATGGATGGGCTGTTACACAAATTTGATTAAATAAAATACATGAGTGATTTGGACTTGACTTCTGGATTTCACCAGATCACACTTGAAATTAATTCTAGAAAGTATACAGCATGTTTGTATGGAGGTAAGTGTTTTCAGTATTGTGTGATGCCATTTGGGCTAAATGTATCTGTAGCTGAATCATAAGAGCTCTGGATTCTAGGAAGTGAAGTGAGTTAAAAATTAATTGTGTATGTTGATGACATTCTGGTCACAGAAAAGACTTGGGAACAACATTTGAATCTGTTAAGAGATATGTTTCCAAAATCAGAATCAGGAGATATGACTTTGAAAATAGGTAAGTGTAAATTTGATGTGGAAGAAGTTCAATTTTTAGGACATGTTATATCTGAAAAAGGAATTACACCTGATAAAGGAAAACTTGATGCTCTTGCTAATTTTACTACTCCTCACAACAAGAAACAGTCTAAATCATTTTTTGGATTAACAGGATTTTATAGAAAATTTTGAAGCAGCCAAGCTTTGAATGCTCGATGCTTATGTGAACTTTTGAAGAAGAATACGATTTGTGATTGGAATCAGGAGTACCAGGATGCTTTCAATGAGATCAAATGACAGTTGTGTCAAAGTCGGATATTGTTCAGACCAGATTTGTCTCTTCCTTTTCGTATTATGACAGACAGTAGTGATGTTGGATTCGGTGCTCATTTATTTTAGGAGGTTAAATCTGATGGTGGTACTGAACGTAGATCTCTTGTATTTGCTAGTTGAGTATTGCAGAAACATGAAAAGACATACATTGTAACTGAGAAATAACTTTTGGCTGTGCATTGGGCGTTCAAGAAATTTAAAAATTATTTACTAGGTCACAAAGTCATCATCTATACTGATCACAAACCATTATGTCATCTTCAGATGTGTAAGCTGTACCATAACAGAATTACTCTTTGGGCCTTGTTTTTATAGCAGTTCAATTATGAAATCAGATACATTAAGGGCACAGACAATGGTGTTGCTGATGCTTTGTCTCAGCTACCTTTAGGAAGTGAATTATCTAACAGCTTTGGAGAAGGAGAAAAAGAGTTTAAAATTATGTACTTGAAAGGTGTGAATGAGGAAAAAGATATCTTGAAAATTTGCAAAGACATCCACAGGTATCAAAATCATGATCACAATTGGAAATTGGTTAAGAGCATGTTGGGTAAGGAAGGAGGAGAAAAGACACAACAGTATTATAAGATACACAAAGGTATTTTATTCAGGAGACATAAGACTGACTCAGAGGATTGTAAACAATGTTGGCCAGATAGTGTATTGATACTTTAATTACTTATACACAAGAGAGTTTTGGTCATTGTGGGTCAACCAAATGCACACAAAAGATTCAAGAAAACATTATTTTATAACATAGGAAGAAGAGTAAAAAGAAGATTGCCAGATGTGACAGATGTCAAAGAGTGAAGGTAAGTAACCAAACAAGTAGAGGCCAAATGTAAAACATACTGCCTAATAGTAACCTAGATCTCGCATCTGTATATGTTTATGGACCCTTACCTAAGTCTAATAATGGATGTTGTTGTGTTTTTGTGGTGGCTGATGTATTTTAGAAGTTCATAAAGCCATTTCCTCTTTAAAAAGCTACCAGTAAGCAAGTCCACCCTAAGTTTGAAAACAAGTATTTTCATAAGGTGGATATACCAACAACAACAAAAATCTGATAATGGTTCTCAGTTTACAGCACAAGCTTGGAATGATTTTGTTGATCACACAAAAATAAGGCATATTCTAACCTCAGTGTACCATCCTTCAAGTAATCCTGCAGAAATATACATGAGAGAGTTTGGAAGACTGTTTAGGACATATTGTAGTAAGGACATTCAATAGATTATGTCAGTGATTTTGAGGATATTTGAGTAGCTTACAACATTCTCCAACATGTTTTTCACCATTTGCAATCATGTTTAATTACAGATCAGCTGACTTTATTTCTGAAAATGTTGAGTTTCCACCATGTAAAATACTGTCACACAGAAGAGAGGGAGGAGTGTGTTAGGGAGGTGATGAAAAAACAGGGGGATAGGAGAAAGCAGAGACATGATAGTGAAGGTAGATTTTCTAAGTTTGGGGTAGGA
This sequence comes from Schistocerca americana, assembly GCF_021461395.2. Lineage (NCBI taxonomy): Eukaryota > Metazoa > Arthropoda > Insecta > Orthoptera > Acrididae > Schistocerca > Schistocerca americana. The sequence continues at coordinate 825,454,326 of NC_060122.1, read as the reverse complement.
GATCTTGCGTTGGTGAAAGCCAACAAAAAAGCTAAAGTGTTGACATTTGATATAAAGAAATTTTTTGATATTTATATTGGACCATACAAAATTCTTGAAAATCCACATACTAAAGCATACAGACTTGTGTACCATAAATCTAAGAAGTTGTTTGGACCACACAATATCACTGAACTGAAAGAACATAGACATGATCCACAAGCAACTAATTTTTGTTTGTTTGTTCTTTTTACATTGCCATGAATGTAGTATGTAAGATCATGTAGTCTCTAGAGTTCTATCTTGTCCATTGACCGAGTCTAAATCTGTTTGTAGATTCATAAAACTATATAACTGTGTTTTGTTTGTCTGAAATTTAGTATGCGAGATGATGTGATTCCTGAAGTTTTATCATATCTACTGACTGAGTTAAAATCTATAATACATTATATAGTCGTGTTCTGTAATAGATTTGTGCTTTAGAAGTTGAGATATATATATATATATATATATATATATATAAAAAACAAAGATGATGTGACTTACCAAATGAAAGTGCTGGCAGGTCGACAGACACACAAACAAACGCAAACATACACACAAAATTCAAGCTTTCGCAACAAACTGTTGCCTCATCAGGAAAGAGGGAAGGAGAGGGGAAGACGAAAGGAAGTGGGTTTTAAAGGAGAGGGTAAGGAGTCATTCCAATCCCGGAAGCGGAAAGACTTACCTTAGGGGGAAAAAAGGACAGGTATACACTCGCACACACGCACATATCCATCCACACATACAGACACAAGCAGACATATTTAAAGACCGTTATGGTTTGGAAGTGGGTTACGTATTATAGAGTATATTTAGGCGGGATAAATTTGTATTACGGTAAAAAGGGAAGGTGAATAGAAAGTGAGACTACTGGTAAACGCAGAAAGAGAAGATAAAGAGAAAATAAGACGACAGGAAAGATTTCGAGATGCAACAGCGACAATAACAAACGTAATTGTTGGGTTCAAATTAATGATATGGTTATAATAGAGGGAAACATTCCACGTAGGAAATATATATCTAAAAACAAAGATGATGTGACTTACCAAATGAAAGTGCTGGCAGGTCGACAGACACACAAACAAACACAAACATACACACAAAATTCAAGCTTTCGCAACAAACTGTTGCCTCATCAGGAAAGAGGGAAGGAGAGGGGAAGACGAAAGGAAGTGGGTTTTAAAGGAGAGGGTAAGGAGTCATTCCAATCCCGGGAGCGGAAAGACTTACCTTAGGGGGGAAAAAAGGACAGGTATACACTCGCACACACGCACATATCCATCCACACATACAGACACAAGCAGGCATATTTAAAGACCTGATTTTCGTTCTCAAGCTACTGGATTGTGTCATCCTTCAAAGATGACTATAAATCTGTTTACCTGTATTTATCCTGAGTATTGCAACATTGTAGCTCATTGGATCTTGAGTTGTGGACAGGCTCATGCTTAACAGCATTTTGGGTACCCCTAGTCATTGCAACTCTGTACGTGTGTGTGTGTGTGTGTGTGTGTGTGTGTGTGTGTGTGTGTGTGTGTTTGTGTGTGTGTGTGTGTGTGTGTGTGTGTGTGTACTCAAGAAGAGCATACAACCACTGATTGAGGCTAGATGCTACTAACAATTACTCTTTGCATATAACTGAACTTACTGATATGATTATGAACTGTATACGTTTTGTTGTGTCGAAACATTTTTTGCTGGTTTGTACCCAGTGTGCTTTAGATTCATGGGTCAGTCCCCAGATCATAAACTTAGGCCATAATATTAGTCCATTATTTCATCTTTTCATGAGTCAACGTATTCTTAAATACTATGGTTTACGTGGCTGACAGATTCCTACTCATGATTGAGTATATTTTTGCTGGTCTGTACCCATCATTGTGAGCTTTTTGAGTCAGCTCACTCGCCGTACACTTAGGCTCTGAAATTTTTCTCTTCTCTTTTGAAGATTTTGAAGGTTTAATTGTATGGATTAAACTTATATTTTGTAATTCTTGTAATTTACATTGTCTCTGTATTTATTTCTACAGCTTAGTGGTGTAATATCGTTGTTTTGACCTTGTATTATTTGTCATGTGACAGGATGTTTCACAGATCTGAAAATCTGAATACCATATCCTGATATATGTATAGATTATGACTTATAGAATAAATATTTCTCTTAAGTTTTCTGCAATATGTTATGTATCAGATACTTCTATATATTGATCTGCTACCCTGGGTATCATTACATACACCGTTTGGCAAACCATGTAGTCTGTCACAAAATATTGTAAACACCCTGTTTCCAAATTTGTGAGGGGACATTGTAATGGGACACGCTTTTCTAACAAAACCTTTTTTATGGAAGTAGCCGATATCAGGATTAATCCCAAATCTGGTATAGGTGAACACTCTCGGCTGTTGTTCATTGAAAGAGTTTCATTTGACTTTGTATACAATGTATTATATTTCAGGCTAAAATGTATAAAAAGAAATTAATTTGGTAGTACTATGTACATACAGTTAAAATTACTCTTCTTTTAGAAATATTTGAAATTAGAAATTCTGTCATACTTAAAATTCATATTATTAATTGCACAATCTAATGCTAATTATTAAATTTTTTTCTGGATTCATTTATAAAATAATGTTTTAACTCAGTGATGATTCTTCTTTTGTCAAGAAAGTATGTAAACTCTTTTGCTTTGTAAAGCAGAATGTAAGCAGTGGCGGGCAAGTCTCTGATGGAAGCGCTCATGTTTTTTGATTATGTCTATAACAATGTAATTGATGGTTTTATGAAACTGGAGATTGTGAAGTCAGTGTGGTGTAGAAGAATGGGATAAAATAAAAGAAGATCATAGCAACAGATAGTACTTCATCAGTTATTTAGATATTTCATATCAGCGCACACTCCACTGCAGAGTGAAAATCTCATTCCAGTTATTTAGTTATCTGGAACAAACAACATTAACCAAAATTTCAGCCGCAAAAATGTACCCCCAGCTGTAAGAAGTGGAACCAACAATATGAAGAGAAAATGAAGATAAGTAAAAAGTTTCTCTTTTGTATATCTTATGCCTCTCATAGCTTTTGAAACTAATGAAGACACTAAGAAAAATTTAACAGTTATGTGTGGGAGGGTAAGATTACAAGACCCAGAAGAAAAGTGGGACTGATCAGTCCATTGATTGTTGCTGGAGCTGCAATACAACCCTTTCTTGTATTATGAAAAACAAAATGTGAAAGAGTACTAATAGAGAAGCTCACCTTCCCTTACCTTCCAATACTTTGAGTTTCTTCACAAATTCTTGTCTTCCTGTGACTTGTAAGAATCACCTATGTGACCTCTTGCAGAGTAAACAAATCCTTATCACAGAGTAAGAAGCTATATTCTCATAATGAATCTAGTCCTATCGGAACTTTTGCTTGATTACTGAATCATTCAATACCTTCAAAATTTTAGCCAGACTTAGTTGATTTCCTTACTCTGTGGATTTTCATTGAGATTTCTGACTGTCAAACATAATTTTTCTGTAAATATATTTTTCTACTTGTACTTCAATGTTTTGTCAGATATAGACCTTACACCATGAAAATTAGTAGTCACCATTTTTTGAAGTGAACAGAAGTCTACATTAGCTACAATAATTTTTATTCTTCATTGTTGTACAAAAACAAAATACATGTCTCCATTTATATTTTTATTAATTTTACCATCAATAATTAAACTGATTTTATAAAATAACAGAAAGTTTCTATTTTTCATATTTTCAAAATTTGTTACCTTTGTTATGAACCATTAGACCTATCAATCTTCACTTAAATAATTATTTCTAGAAAACAGTATGAACATAAAAACTGATAAAAGCTGTCTTAATGTTAACCTGTGAGCACTCGCACTATTAGCATTTTGCTCGCACTCAATTTACAACAATCAACATTTTGTCAACAATGCCTTCAGCATTCTCGTTTGCTCGGTAGCTGGGTTTTGTACAAGCCCCGACCTGCACAAACTGTTGTCATCACACCAGTAAGTAGGTGTTGTTCGCAGATATCATTTGGTTGGGCCATATGGGTATACACTCGCACGCACACACATATCCATCCGCACTTATACAGACACAAGCAGACATATGTGTGTGTGTGTGTGTGTGTGTGTGTGTGTGTGTGTGTGTGTGTGTGTGTGTGTGTGTGTGTGTGTGTGTGCGAGTGTATACCTGTCCTTTTTTCCCCCTAAGATAAGTCTTTCCGCTCCCGGAATTGGAATGACTCCTTACCCTCTCCCTTAAAACCCACATCCTTTCGTCTTTTCCTCTCCTTCCCTCTTTCCTGATGAAGCAACTGTGGGTTGCGAAAGCTTGAATTTTGTGTGTGCGTTTGTGTTTGCTTGTGTGTCTATCAACATATCAACACTTTTGTTTGGTAAGGTACATCATCTTTGTTTTTAGATATATTTTTCCCACATGAAATGTTTCCCTCTATTATATTCATATCATTAATAAGTGTATATTTTGTTATTCATATTTCTTAAGATATCATTTTATGTGCATTGCTCTCAGTTTATTGTGGTTTTTTTATTATTTATGATAGCTAAGTATTTATGTAATAAGTAAACTACAATATTTTGTATTTTTATAGATGGATAGAGTAGAAGAAAGAATTTTGGCATGGCTGGGAGAAGATGACCTAGAAGATGTTGCAGTAGCATTTGTTAGAGCTGATAATACAAAAGTGACTAGACAGTGAACACAACGACCTCTGTACCAAAACTGAACAGTAATCAGATGAAGATGAGGTGTCAATGTCTTCCATCCAAGCACGAGGTCAGTTAGTTTACTTAGGAAAAGACAAACAAATGAAGTGGAGTTACAATGTGAGGACAAGATCTCATAATACTGTTATAGACAAGAGATAAAAGCTGTGGCAAAAGACGCCAAAGATATTGTAGACTATTTTCTTCTGTTTGTAAGTGAAGAAATGCTGACTGATATAGTAATGTATTTTAATATTTATATTAGACAAATCAAGGCTCGATTTTTAAGAGAGATGGATTGCAAAGAGATTTATATAAGAAAACTGAAAGCATTTATTGGCATTTTATACATGTCTGCTATTAAAAAAATGCATAATTTGAATGTGCAGGAAATGTGGGACAAGGGTATTTTTTGAGCCGTTTCCAATGACAACTGTAAAGTTTGACTATATTCAAACCCACTGAGAGATTTTAGTATGACAATCGCACCCCAATTCATGAAATATTTGATTAGTTTGTCGCAAAATGCTGATCTAATTTTCAGGTAGGAGAAAATGTAATGATTGTTGAAATGTTAGAAGCATTTTGAGGCCACTGTAAATTCCGAGTGTACTTAGCAAATAAACTGGCCAAGTGCGGAATTGAGATGTAACCTTTATGTGACTCAAACTTTTTTACACAAGTAATGTAGAAATGTACCCAGGGAAGCAACCAAATGGCCCATACAAATTCGATAATATTACATCTGCCATCGTGAATCGTTTATCACAAGATATATTATACACTGGTAGAAATATAACAACTGATAATCATTTCACCTTGATTCCATTGGCTGAGGTATTGATGAGCAAATGAACAACTTGAGTTGGAACTCTCAGAAAGAACAAAAACGAAATCCCTCCTTCGTTTCTAGATACTAAAATAAGGCCAACACCCAGCAGTATGATATACCAAAGCAAACAAAGATAAAAGCTGTGCTTATGATAAGTACACTCTATGATAATGATCAGATTGATCCAATAACTGGGGAACATGCAAAACCCGAAATCATCATGTATTATAATTGGACAAAAGGAGGTGTCGATGTGGTGGATTGACTGAAAGAATATTCCGTGAATTGAGTAGCACATAGGTGGCCACTGAGAATATTTTTTCCAATTTTAAATATTACTGGCATAAACAGTTAAATAATATACAAAGAGAATACAAATGTGATTATTACTAGGCAACAGTACTTGAAAACACTGGCACTAGAGCTAACATGACCACAAATTTTGCGTAGGAGTACAATGCAAAACTTATCCTCTACAGGAAGTTATAACATGATTTACTAATGAAACTAAAGCTTCAGATGCTGAAAAACGCAGTGGTATATGTCAAGTCGGAAGACAAAAAAAGGTTTGTATCCACTGTCAAAACTTTTTATGTAATTAACATACTGTAATATTATGTTATAAGTTCAGTGCTCAGATATATGATGAAGATTAAGTCACAAAGTTAAATAATATGGAATATTTGTTTTCTTTGTTTTTTTTTTTCAATTTTTTTATAATAGCCTCAGAAGACTGGCAATTGTAATTGTCCTAAGATTATTACCAACAATATAGATAAACTCATTGTTGTGTACTGGAAATAAATATACTACATACTATGAGTGTTTTATTATAAAAATAACAAAAAAGCATACTAATTTACTCACTTCAAGTATATTTCAGGCTGCTTGTTGAGTGTGAGTAAAATGCTTGACACGCAAACAATCATGTAACTTTTAGACGTGAGTTCTCACAGGTTAATAGTGTGGCTTCAGGTGACAAATGCTGCAGTCATATGTGTATGAGTTGTGTCTGCATGTGTGTGTGTGTGTGTGTGTGTGTGTGTGTGTGTGTGTGTGTGTGTGTGTGTGTGTGATCTATTTTTGACAAAGGCCTCATTGGCCAAAACCTTATATTGTGACAGGCTTTTTGTTGTGCCTATGCATGGCTATACAGTGAGTATCAACTTTCCTTTGCATAATATTGCTATCTTAATGTTAATTTGATTTATTACCTATTCTCAAGGGTTCTGCACATATGCTCGTGTGTGTGTGTGTGGGGGGGGGGGGGGGGCCTTGTGTATGAACCAAGTCAGTTATAGTTTGGTACTGGACATCATGAAAATAGTCCAGGCTACTATTAGCTTGCCATCAGACAGTTTTCGATGAAGGTCTTTGAAAGATTTGGAAAAGACATATTTTTTACATTGTGTATTTGAAAAAGTGTATGAAGTAATTATGGAAGCATGTGTGTTCAAATTTGGAGAGACAAATAAATATCACTTTGGAACTGAAATAGTTAATTCTTCAGACAAAGTTAATGGTTAATACCTGAGGCCTTTTTGTATAGAATACTATGCAGCAGGGCAGAGACCTAGATCTGAAGCCATCTTGAAAAGATAAGTATAATTTCTCAATGCAGCCCACCTTTAACCTAACAAAAACACGAGAGACATCATGTACAAATGTTATTGTGAAGACGTAATTCAACATATTCATTGTGGAACATTAAAGGACGGGTTCATGACAGTTGTAAGAGTCAGCCAGGAAAGCACTATTAACTGGTGGTATTAAAGGAGGGGGCACTACATTCTCTCACTGAAGAGTAATGCTGAATTTTGTTGAATCTTTCAGAATTAATTAGGTGCAACAGAGAACCAGTGCCAGCACTAGAAGGGGCGAGGGGGGAGGGGGGAGGGGGGTGAGCATACCATGCCATTGCCCAATACCATGCCATTGCCCAATATGGCAAATTTTTGGGGATCAGCAAAATCTTAAATTTTAATATGGTTCCAAAAGGATGAATTAAACAAGACAGTGAAACGTTTTTTATACAACTGAAAAAGTGTGAGGGTAAGTTGTAAATGCAAATCATTCATAAGTTTTAGTGTCTTACCTGAAATTTTGTGTAGAATTGAAAAACAAATGGCAAATGAAGCACCGGATTTTGTCACCTTAGGCGCATCTTTCAAAATATCAAAGCCTACTAGTGGCAGTACTGCCAACTGAATTTCTACCATGTGCCAACACAACACTTGAAGTGTACCTATGTCAGCTATATTGATTGAAATATGACACGTCAAGCATATTACTTGGTCGACTTTCTCGCTTCACTGACACAAGCTGCAACCCTTCACCATTAGAGCACTCCGAACTGTAACACATGACATGGTGGTGCGTAGCATAACTATGTCAGTTCACGAAAAACAACATGCTGCAATCGAGCTTCTAATCTCAGAAAACTTTGTCCACATGTGGAGGAACTTCTCCTTGAGTGTGATAATCTCAGACAACACATGAGAGCTGCTACATCTACAACAATTCAGTGCCTCGCATTCATTGTCCTTGATAATCCTCCATACAGTCCCAACATGGCCCCATCCAATTTTCATCTGTTTCCACAATTTAAAGAACACTTTCAAGGACTTCACTTTGATAGTGATGAAGCAGTAAAAGTGAAAGTGAGGTTTTGACTCCACCAACGAAGTCGAATATTCTACAACAAACTGGTCTCTCATTGGGAGAAGCGTGTTTGTCACTAGGGTGATTATGTTGAGAAATAAATACATTAACATGAGGAATAAAGAAGTATAGATCACTAATAAAGTTTATTTTATTTAAAAAGCTTTAAGTGTTTTCACATAAAAATACAGAGGCATTACTTTTTAGCACTCCCTCATAATAAAGAAATGGAGATGAATGTCAGCATACGAAGGCTTAACAGCTCCTACACAGCAACCTTAAACACCTATGGTAGTAACACTGATAAAAACATTTTGTAATAAATAAATAAAGAGTAAGTAAAATATGCAATGTATATGCTTGACTTCTGTTTAACTAACTCGTGCCCCATACCTGGATCTGGTCTTAAAGGCATATTCACTGCAGAAAGACATATGAGTAACAATATTAGAGAAGGAAAGTTGCTACTCACCATGTAGCGGAGATGCTGAGTCTCAGATAGGTATAACAAAAAGATTCACACAATTATAGCTTTCGGCCATTGAGGCCTTTGTCAGCAATAGACATACATACACACACGCACACACACACACTCATGTAAACACAACTTGCACACACGACTGCTGTCTCAGGCAACTGAAACCACAGACTTATGAGTAAGTGTGATATGTGAAAATAACATGTCATGGATGAATGTCTTTCTTCTGAAAAAGGTTGACTGTATTTGAGAATACATGCAGTGGGGGCAGGGAAGGAAGAATGGAGGCACTTGACATTTTCACAAGGGGCAGCCAAATCCCTGGAACTGGCCCTGCAGAAATCTGCTAAAAGTATGTCACTTATTCTGAGCTGAGTAGTTGTCTGAGAATAGACAAAGTCTGGTACATTTTTATGGTCTATCTTTTGTATGATAATTTATAAATGAGCTCATTTCATTTGAACTCTTCTCATCTTCACTCTTATGGTAAACACATATCGTGCTTGTATCAGTCTTTATAACGAGTATGCAAAACACATTGGCAGAAGTGAACAAGAAGAAAGTTTAAGTGATGTGCAGCACCATAAGTGCTGCTATCTAAGCTTTATTTTTAGTCAGTTATGGGTCATGACTGATGCCTCTTTACTTTTAAAAGGGCATAATTCATTCACTGATTTCACTATAAAAATAACTTTGTTTTTCAGAATCCTGTAGAAGGTACACTAACTGATGAACTCATACCCTTCTATTGTCAGTGTATGCAGTTATATGGGGGTAATCCCTAAAGTAAGGTCTCCTATTTTTTATAAGAACATAGACCTGTTTATTTCTACAATGGTTTACATCAGTTTACAGCTTGAACATTTAGCTATTTTTCGACGTAATCACCATTTCTGTCAATGCATTTTATAGACACTGTGGCAGTTTTTGTATGCCCATGTCATACCAGCTCACCGCCATGCTGTTCAGAAAGTTATGAACCTCTTCTTTCACCTCATCGTCGGAGCTGAATCGCCTTCCAGCCAAATGTTCTTCTAACCTAGGGAACAGGTAATAGTCACTGGGTGCCAAGTCAGGACTATAGGGTGGGTGGGTGATTATGTTCCACTGAAACTGTTGCAGGAGAGCAACAGTTTGCCAGGCGATGAGTGGGCAAGTGTTGTCATGGAGAATGTAAACGCCCTTGCTCAACATTCCTCTTCTCTGGTTCTGAATTGCCTGTTTGAGTTTTTTCAGAGTCTCACAGTACCTGTCAGAGTTATTTGTGGTCCCAGCAATTCAGCTCCAACAACGAGGTGAAAGAAGAGGTTCATAACTTTCTGAACAGCATGGCGGCGAACTGGTTGACATGGGCATACAAAAACTGCCACAGCATCTACAAAAATGCATCAACAGAAATTGTGATTATGTCAAAAAATAGCTAAATGTTCAAGCTGTTAACTTATGTAAACCATTGTAGAAAGAAACAGGTCTATGTACTTATAAAAAAATAGGAGAACTTACTCTTGGGATTACCCTCGTACATATAGTATCTGAAACAAGATCAAACTCAAAATCATCAAATTACAGATTTACGTCCTTTTAAAAATATACAGTTCATCTATTCGAATAACTAACTATATGAAGGTAGTCTGACATGCTGTCAGAATGGATTAGGAAGAAATGACTTGCCTCAGTCAAACTTCCTTTTATTTTTCAATGTAGTCCCCCTGTACACTTGGTCAAGTGATGTTCCAACACCTTGATCCTATCTCAAAAATTAGATTCCTCCAGTACTTCAAAATACCTGTCAACTTCGGTTGTCATTTCTTTGTTTGAAGAGAATCTCCATCCACCAAAGAAAATTCTGAGATTGGGGAAGCGATGGAAGTCTGATGGAGCCAAATCAGGTGAATAAGGTGGGTGTGGCAAAAACTCATATTTTAGTTCATGTATTTTTGCCATGGCAATGACATTTGTGTGGGGACACTCACTGTCTTGATGAAGAATGACTTTCTTTCTTGCCAAATCCTCCATGACCATTTTATACACTTTTCCAGTAATTACTTGGGTAGTGGCATGTCTATGCTGACCACTAAGTGTATCATCATCTAAGCTGTTCTGACCAAATTTAAACGTATTTAACACTTGTCAACAGTTGAGTATGAAGGAGAAAAGTCCCCCAGTGTGTTCTGAAAATCAGCATGAGTTTCCTTTGCTTTCATATCTTTCTATACAAAGTACTCAATCACTGCTCAATTCTTGATTCCCCACGCCCAGCTTCGTAAATCACTAGAAGGGAACAACAGAGAGACATCTTTACCCAGAGCACTGACACATCTAAGCAACCCAGTTCCCAAGTCCATTTAAAGAAAAAGATGATTAACTGTCACAATTTGGATTTAACTACATTTCTGTCAAAAGAAACAGGCATAGAAATAATTTCAGACACAGGCTGCAGATTAACAATGCCCAAAGTTGTTTGTTGATTAAGTCAACAGTAAAAAGTCATACTCACCTTCATTACATTGATGTCATCATAATTGTTGTTGCTCATTATCATTTAATAAAATGTGGTACAATCTTGGTGAGAGAGGCCAGGATTTGTCACGTTTCAGAACAAAATCAAACTCTTCCTGGAATCAATGCTTTGGTAAAATCCGTCCATCAAAGAATTAGGTCAATAATGCAATACTGTTTAGTTCCAAAACAATGCAAATAAGTAAACTTGAATTATTCTTGAAAGAAATACTTCTTGAAGTACCACATTTATACATTTCATACATTTGACCAAACATACCTTGACTACTGACACTTTTTGTACAATAACACGACTCGACAAATGCATGGACACACAAGTTGCAATCTTGCCTCCCTACAACCATCACCATTAACACTCGAAACAGACTTCTTTACAATTCAGCTACCAAATTATGATTACTTCTCCACATACAAATGTTGAGAGAATAACATAAAGCAAAGACGAAAATGTCACATTTCAACATATCACAGACTTCCATTAACATCAATGTAGTTCAACTGAAATGACGTTTATGTAGGAATTATTATTTAACTCATGAGCACATTTTGTAAAATATAACTTGCTAGGTAATTTTTAAATATAGTTTTCGGCAACAGATTTTTTTAATAATTTGTGTTTGATCAGAATAAGTTCAGTTGCTGATATATGGCATAGAAAGCAAGACAAATCACATGAGATAATCTTTTCATAAAAGGTGAAAATATGTAGGAAAGGACTTTCAAAATATACAGGAAATAATATAAAACAATAAACGAAATTTCAAATACAGATCCAAATATCAAAATGGATCTGCAAACTCAGAAAAAGAAAGTATGTTTTGTAAATGCTAAGAAATATTGCAATGCTCAAATAACTTACAGGATTTCTGCCGGGTGACGTCATCGACCACCGCCGATATTTCGACAGGAGCACACCCTGCCATTCTCAAGGCACAAATGCGGTGGTGTTTGACAACATCACCCAGCAGGAAACCCATAAGTTATTTGAACATTCAATTTGCTGGGAAGAGCTAAGGTCTCACAATATTGCAATGATAAGTACTGTATCAAGATGTTCATTACAACAGCTGTATCGTAATCTACCATCACACAGGTGTTACCAATGTACGGGTTGCCGTGCGGGATTAGCTGAGTGGTCTAAGGTGTCGCAGTCATGGACTGTGCAGCTGGTCCCAGCAGAGGTTCGAGTCCTCCCTCGGGCATGGGTGTGTGTATTTGTCCTTAGGATAATTTAGGGTAAGTAGTGTGTAAGCTTAGGGACTGATGACCTTAGCAGTTAAGTCCCATAAGATTTCACACACATTTGAACATTTGAAAGTACAGGTTCATTTCACATGGCACATGTTTATTCATAAAGAACCTCTTATTATTACATGGGAACCTCGTTACACTAGTGCTAACATCTGGTGGTGATTCCGCAAACTTTTCAACAGCCCTTGTACATTGATCTATATTTTACTGTTTGCTTGTACATCCTCATGGCAACTTATCTCTCACCCAGATCACTACGATATCATACTTTCCCTATGCAGACTACTATTTGCAGCATACTCCATCTCACCATTCCAGTCTACCATTTTATATGATGCACTTCAAAACTATTTTGATTACAGCAACGAAGCAAGCAGAACAAATCCTTCAATCATTATCTTAGATGTTAAAAATTTATGTCTTCTACATTCCCCACCAAAATTTAATGACTGATATCAGTAGTGGCCTACTATTTATATACTCCAGTGTTCAATCATAGTTTTTCTCTTACAAAAATGGAAGTTAATTATTATCCAAATAAAGTACAAAGTCAGTATTTACCTTAACAACTCTTCTTCCATCTCCTCCTTCATCAGAATATGAGAGTTTAGGTTCAAAAATTGTGCTCCGAAAGTAAAGTAAGTCATTGCGGTTCTTGAAGTGCTCTTTCAAATATTCTGGATGCATTTCTAACTTCTCTAGGTCATCAAAACGTGCTTCATTATAAAATTTTATGACATGTATGTCTTCAACTGTCATGTGCATTGTATAATAGAAGTGTTCTGCAAAAAAATGATCTATATAAAATATCTCTTTTTTTGTTATCTGACAGTACATTTAATAGTATTATACCAGACTGGTCACTCATATTAAACAGCTAGAAATACTTACGCTTCTAATTAAATAACATTTATGAAGATTTGTAATGTTTTAGGATCTTTGATTTTTTAAAGTCTTGTGGTGGAATGCTGATCAAGGCAACAGAAACATTCTTGTAATGTCACTGTAGAATCCCCTACATGCAGCGTGTTTCAAAACTGTTCCATCTTTTAATTCTATTTGACTCAAAGCCAGAACATGAAAAAAGAATATAGTATTCCCCCTCCCCATCAGATGATTTATTCCTCTTTAGAAGATAAAAAATGTTGCAGTGATACTTGGTGAATCTATTATATCCAAACCACTGCTTTTTAAATGTGAAATTTTGATAAGCTTTTAAGACACGACACATATTTCTCATATTACATGGAATAAAATGTTTATCCTTTGTTGTCTTTTTCGAAGGATGTGAATTTAATTTTTACGTATATGTTTGCAACTGAACACACATACTGTGCAATGTTTGCTGTCATTTGTACTTGGTTACGTGTGACTCTTTCTTCTTTTGGTGGACATGATTACTTAGTCCTTATCTTCAAAACCTTGTATGCTGCCACCAATACTTCTCCCTACCAGATGAAGTTTATTTTTTGTGGTAGATTTAGAGATATATAAGAAATGTTTTGTGGTAGCAAGTAGGAACTCCATCACAATCCCAGTGAAGGACAGTCCTATTTCAGGGATTTAGTGACCCTGCCTAAGTGAACTCTTGATTTGTCCTACCTCTTTATCCAGGATGAATCATAACTGTACCACTGACCCTAATTACTTTTACTTAGTCCTTTATATTTTCCTTTAACCGACAGGGGAAGATATAAGGAAACCACCCCAGTGTTTTGTTCCCAAGAAAACTCATTATGGATTTACCTGCTGTTAAACAGTCTAGAGGTATAAACAGTCCCCCAGTCAGACCTCCGGGTGTGACAACCACAAGCAAAATCTTGTACATCCAAAGGAATATACACAAGATAGTAAATTGGAATGTACAAGGATTATGTCAAATTGGAAAATTACAGATTGTGGAAAGGGAATACCATCAAACTAAAATCAGGATACTAGGGTTAGTAGAGGCTCACTCAAAAGGTGCTGGGTATTTTAAAACAGCTAATGGAAATACAGTATATTTTTCTGGTAAATCAGATAACTCCATCAATCTTGTTGCCTTGTTAGTATGCAAGGGATGGAATGCCACACTGATTGAATACAAGCCTGTCTGTTACTGAACAATACTAGTTAGATTTAACAGTAGACCTTGCAAGCTAAATTTAATACAGACATATGCACCAACTTCAACAGCTGATGATGACGAAAAGACAGAAGAATTTTATGAGTCTGTTTCCAACTGCCTAGAGTCAGTACCCAAAAAGGAAGTTACCATAGTGGAAGGAGATTTTAATGCGAAGATAGGGAAGTGGGACTTATCAAATGAAGAACTTGGATGTCACGGTTTAGGCAAAAGAAATGATCGTGGAGACCGGCTTTTTCAGTTCTGTTAGGAAAATAAGTTTGTTAGAAGCGACATCTACTTCCAACACAATCCATGAAGACTTTACACCTGAACGTCACCAGGTAGAACATACTGTAATCACACTGACTATTCTTTGATTGACTTGAGACACAGAGAGACTCAGTTATATATATATATTTTAAAAAAATAGTTGACTATTCCTGGTGCTGACTGTGGTTCTGACCATCAGCTTCTACGTCTTGAGCTGAGAACTAAACTGTCAAAATGCAAAGGGACACAAGTAAAATTAAATGCCATGTGGCTAGGGCCTCCCAGCAGGTAGACCGTTCGCCTGGTGCAAGTCTTTCA
This sequence comes from Schistocerca americana, assembly GCF_021461395.2. Classification (NCBI taxonomy): domain Eukaryota; kingdom Metazoa; phylum Arthropoda; class Insecta; order Orthoptera; family Acrididae; genus Schistocerca; species Schistocerca americana. The sequence continues at coordinate 825,439,127 of NC_060122.1, read as the reverse complement.
AGTTGATGCCACTTCGGCGATGTGCATGTCAATGGGGATGAAATGATGATGATAAGGACAACACAACACCCAGTCCCTGAGCGGAGAAAATCTCCGAACCAGCCAGGAATCAAACCCGCGCCGTTAGGTATGACATTCCATCACACTGACCATTCAGCTACGAGGGGCAGACAGTACCACAAGTTATTGGCATTAATACAGAGAAGATGCTGAGGAGACAAAAATAATTACATTAGTGAAACATGTGAGATAATTGAGAAATTCTGGGACTGCAATGAGACTAGATGCATGTTTAATTAAATAAAGAAACTAACAAGAATATGAGTGGTAGAAGATGAACATGGCACACCTCTAACCAACATAGAAGTAGCTACTGATCAGTGGAGAACACACCGTAACAAGTTGTACATGTTGGCATTAATACAGAGAAGATGCTGAGGAGACAAAAATAATTACATTAGTGAAACATGTGAGATAATTGAGAAATTCTGGGACTGCAATGAGACTAGATGCATGTTTAATGAAATAAAGAAACTAACAAGAATATGAGTGGTAGAAGATGAACATGGCACACCTCTAACCAACATAGAAGTAGCTACTGATCAGTGGAGAACACACCGTAACAAGTTGTACATGTATAAAAATGTAAAACTTGGTTGTGCAAACATTCCAGAAGAAAAGAACCTAATTTCTTAAAAAAGAAGTCTGTAAGGCTATAGTTAAACTGAAAAATAATAAAGCACCTGGACCAGACCTCATTACTGCTGAAATGATCAAAGCATCTGGCGATTTTCATTTGGAAATCATGCATTAAATATGTAACAGCATATGGAATAAAGAAACATGGATAGAGAACCGGATGATTCAGTAGTGATTCTATGCCATAAGAAAGAAAATGCGTAGCATTGTGAGAAATACAGAAGCATTTCATTAATTTCACACACCAGCAAGATTTTTCAAAATGTTACACATGAATGCATGAAAGCCAACTTAGATAAAGAAATACCACCAGAGCAAGCTGGATTTGTGCATAATAAAGGAACATGACAACATATTATCAAAGTCAGACAGCTAACTGACAAATGCAGAGAGTTCAGTGCTCCATTAGTTCTTTGTTTCTCGGACTGTAGCAAGACTTTTGACTGTGTTGAACGGGAAGAACAGTGGAGTGCACGAGCAGAAATGGGCATTCCTGGTCATCTTATTATCCTTATCAGAAATCTCAACTCCCAGAGTAAGGCAATAATCAGATTAGATAAAACTATTCCAAGCCCGTTTGGACTATGTAAAGGAGTTAGCCAGGGGTGCATTCTATCACTGGGTCTATTTAATGTCTGTGGTCTTTATCACTGGACTGGTGGGATCTGAATTGGAGGATGAAGAATCAGTAATTTATGATTTGCTGATGACGCCACACTGTGCACAGTATCACAAGTGGAGTGAAGGAACTAATGGGTAGACCTAAGAGAGAAAATGAGAAACTTGAATTGTCAATTAATACGAAAAAGACCAATATTATGATAATTGACAGAGATGAGCCACTACCAACCTCTGACGTATTATCAGAATATGAAGAAGCTGATCACTTTGTCTACCTGGGTTCGGTGGCTCAGAATCAGGATGGCTCTACACAGGAAGTATGACACAGAATTTTTCTGAGTAGGAATGCTGCATCGAAGCTGACAGTGATTTGAAAAGACCAACCCTAACCAGATATACTAAATTGAGAGTACTGAAACCCCTAGTGTTTCAAGAAATGTGGACAACAACTGAAAGGGCCAAAAAGGAATCGATGCTTTTGAGATGTGGACATATAGGAAGTTTTTGAGAATATCATGGATGGACAAACAGACCAACAAAGCTATCCTTCAAGAAATCAGGGTGGATAAGAGGTTGCCCGGTATTTGTTTCCAGCAAATCCTGCAGTTCTCTGGTCACATAGTTTGACAACAAGAGGATAACTTGGACAAGATGATAATGCAAGGCAAGTCAAAGTGAAAAGATGGCAGGGAAGACCAACCAAGACAATGGGTACACCAGATAAAGGAGAAGCTACTCTGAGATGCAGAAGACTGGGAAAAATGGAGACAGACTCTTAAGAGGATTGAGTGATGGGTCGCCAACTTTCAAGTATTAAAGACAGAGTGTTGGTGATGATAATGACAAATAACTGGTCATCCCCTGGACAGTGTGACTGATTATGAAGACTTTAGTCAAGTTCTTCAGGACTTCTGGTGCATCAGCTCAGTTTGTGAAGGACCCATGAATTCAGAATGGAAATATTTACCAAACGATAAAAACACAATTAATTATTATCTTCTCATTCTTTGGCTAAGGATGTAATTATCACATAACTCATCATAAACATTTACTCCAATGTTTGTATGGTTGAAAACTTAACAAATTCTTGCAGTTTTTGAGGGCCTGTGTTCTCACTAGTCTTCTCTTCATTATCAATCATGGAGATGAGTTTGGAAGATCATGATTTGGCTTGACATATGACACCATTGTTATGCTACATACTACATAAAACTGTACAACCTTGGAACACAGCTCTTTGCTCATTTGGCAAAAATTCTGGAGAAATGTCAGATACATTCTTTCATCATGTGTTAACTACTGCTTTTAATTTAATGACCTCACATGTTAAATCCCATAGTGCTCAGAGCCATTTGAACCTTGTCTGACACCCTGACTCACAGGTATCATATGTGAAATCCTTGAACCTGTTTTAATCATTATTTTTGGGTTTGTATACAAATATTTCAGAACCTTTATGATGTGTTTAGGATAATCTCATTTTTCTAGTATCCTCCACAGTATTTGCCTCTTTACATAATTGAAGGCCTCTATGTAATCTATAAAGGCTATACACATTTCTGGATTTATGCCTTTTCTCTATTAGCTGTTTTGTAATAAACAAACTAACTGTCTATGACTTTCTCTTTCCAAAACCATCTTGTTGTTCTTAAAGGAAAGTTTCACTTATAGTCTGTAGTCTCTTGCCAATCATTCTAACATACATCTTATAAATCGTGTCTAGTTATTGCATTTTCCTTTCTTAAAAAGAGGGATGTCAATTGCACTGCTTCATGCACTTGGTGTATGTCCATTCTTTAAGTATATACACATAAAATAATGGAAAGGCAACCACTCATCTACACCAGACTGATTTGTGGCACACACAACAGAAAATAGTGTTCACTAGCTTTTGAGCTCTGGCTCTTTTTCTAGTAGAAAGTACACACATTCACACATACAATCACACAAACACCTAAACACACACTACTACAGTCATGGAGATACTAATTATTGATTATTGAGAGCAGTTGCCTGGGCTGACAGATGTGGGGAGACTGTAGAAAAGGACATGTGAGACAAGGAAGGAATAGCAAGGTAGTGTGAGGCAGGTGTGGGAAAGAAAGATGTGTCAGTGGCTGCACAATGAGATGAAACGAGTTATGGGGGGGCAGAGCTTATAAGAAATATTGAAACAGAGGGAGTAGGAGAGGGGAAGGGGGAAAGGGAGGGGGTGGAGATGGAGTGGGAGACAGGGAGGGGAAAGAGAAGGGAGAGGAGTGGGAGGAAGGAGAGAGAGGAGAGAAAGAGAGAGTATGTCCACATGGGGTGGTGGGGAGGGGGGAGGGGAATAGTACACAATGTAAGTGGTGCAGGAGTGGTGTGGGCAAATACAGAAGACACAAAGGAGACAATAAGGTGGGGCAGTGGGAAACAGGTTTGGGAGGCATAAATCAGGGAACTGTGAGACTACAGGATATACTGGCGAGCCAGTTCCCATCCACAAAGTTCTGAGAACTTTGTGCTGGAAGGGAGTATGTAAATGGTACATGGAGTGAAGCACGTGTTAAAGTCATTTGTGTTGTGATGTGCAGCATGTTTGGAAAAAGCTGGCCACATTTTGGCAGTCACCATTCATGCTACTACACAGTTATTTATCTATTATGCACACACGGAATGCTACACGGCGTTTATAGCACGGTATTACAGAATAGTTTATATTTAACAAGATTGCTTATTACGTTGCCTTCTTTTATAGGGTAGAAAATGCCTGTAATTAGACTGTGGTAGGAGATGGTGGGTGGATGTATGGGACAGATCTTGCACCTGAGTTGCCCACAAGGAAATGAGATGCTGTGTGCAGGATGGGGATCAGGATTAAAATATGGATGATAAAAGATATTCTATAGGGTGAGTAGGCAGCAAACGCTACTTTGTGTGATGTGAGCAGGATTTTGGGAAGGACATCTCTAATGGTGGGGCATTACGAGAGGTAGTCAAAGCCCTGGTGAAGGATGCAGTTGGGAATTTCAAGGCCAGGGTGATACTGGGTGATAAGAGGAGCGCAGGTAGGTGGCTGGCTAACAGGTCTGCTATTGCCAGAGGAGGAGTTGGGGAGATCTGTTTATACACTACTGGCCACTAAAATTGCTACACCACGAAGATGACGTGCTACAGACACGAAATTTAACGAACAGGAAGAAGATGCTGTGATAGGCAAATGATTAGCTTTTCAGAGCATTCACACAACACTGGTGCCGGTGGCGACACCTATAACGGGCTGACATGAGGAAAGTTTCCAACCGATTTCTCATACACAAACAGCCGTTGACCGGCACTGCCTAGTCAAACGTTGTTGTGATGCCTCGTGTAAGGAGGAGAAATGCGTACCATCACATTTCCGACTTTGATAAAGGTTGGATTTTAGCCTATCGCAATTGTGGTTTATCGTATCATGACATTGCTGCTCGCGTTGGTTGAGATCCAATGACTGCTGGCAGAATATGGAATCGGTGGGTTCGGGAAGGTAATATAGAATGCTGTGCTGGATCCCAATGGCCTCGTATCACTAGCAGTCGAGATTACAGGCATCTTATCTGCATGGCTGTAATGGATCGTGCAGCCATGTCTTGATCCCTGAGTCAACAGATGGGGACGTTTGCAAGACAACAACCATCTGCACGAACAGTTCGATCATGTTTGCAGCAGCATGGACTATCAGCTCGGAGACCATGTCTGCAGTTATCCTTGATGCTGCATCACGGACAGGAGCGCCTGCAATGGTGTACTCAATGACGAACCTGTGTGCACGAATGGTAAAACATCATTTTTTCGGATGAATCCGGGTTCTGTTTACAGCATTATGATGGTTGCATCTGTGTTTGACGACATCGCAGTGAACGCACATTGGAAGCATGTATTCGTCATCGCCATACTGGCGTATCACCCAGTATGATGGTATGGGGTGCCATTGGTTACACGTCTCGGTCACCTCTTGTTCGCATTGACGGCACTTTGAACAGTGGATGTTACATTTCGTATGTGTTATGACCTGTGGCTCTAGCCTTCATTCGATCCCTGCAAAACCCTACATTTCAGCAGGATAATGCACAACCGCATGTTGCAGGTACTATAGGGGCCTTTTTGGATACAGAAAATGTTCGACTGCTGCCCTGGCCAGCACATTCTCCAGATCTCTCAACAATTGAAAACATCTGGTCAATGGTGGCCGAGCAACTGGCTCGTCACAATACGCCAGTCACTACTCTTGATGAACTGTGGTATCGTGTTGAAGCTACCTGTACCCTTCATCCAAGCTCTGTTTGACTCCCAGGCGTATCAAGGCCATTATTATGGCCAGAGGTGGTTGTTCTGGGTACTGATTTCTCAGGATCTAGGCACCCAAATTGCGTGAAAATGTAATCATATGTCAGTTCTAGTATAACATATTTTTCCAATGAATACCCATTTATCATCTGCATTTCTTCTTGGTGTAGCAATTTTAATGGCCAGTAGTGTATATGAGCTGGATAAAATATTGTATTTCAGTAAAGACTCTGGTAAGGTTATCATTATATTTCAGCAGCTCCTGCTTCCCAATGCAGGTGCGGCATCTGTCAGTGGTGAGGCTGTAAAGAAGAGACTTTTTGACAAGAAAAGAGTAACAGTTGTTGAAATTAAGGTACCATGGAGGTCAAAGCTACTCGAAGACAGATTTCATAAAAGTTATCTAGTACAGTGCAGAATTCTTCCTCAAAGCATCACACTTCCTTCAAAAAATGCACCAAATCTCAAATTCAAGGTCATATCTGTTAAGTTAAATAGTAAATAGTCTTCTATTTTTCTACATATTTTCATTTAATTAAAAACATATCTACCAATTATGACCTCATTCAAAAACAAAGACAATACCTTTCAATGAATCCTTTCGCCCTCTGCTGAATTGTTCCACTGCAGATTCCGTTTTCAAGTTATGCTTCCTTTCACAGAGCAGATCTTTGCGGTTTTTGTAATACTCATACACTACTTCAGCATCTTCCCATTCATAGTCACTATATGTGGTGATTCTGGTAACCAAACCATCAGCCTGCACATATGGTGCAAAATGTTCCTCTCTTGCCTTCTTATAAAACGTGCACTTTTGCCCCTTTGGATATCGGTTCAGGAAAACTAGGAAATAAACAAATAACTTACCTCAATTGAATCAGTTAGATTGTAAAATAGTTGAAACTCAATACTATTGTTTAACTGTCTGTGTTTTATACAATATGCACTCCACAGGAGGTTCTAATAAAAAAAGTATTATCAAAAGGTAGAAAAATCACAAATACTTTTTAATTATGCTACTGCATCTTCAGCACTGTACAAGTGACACTGGTTGTCATTTGGTACCAGTTTCGCATTTGTCAACAAACACTGCTGGTCATTAAAGTTGCAACAATGGAAGACAGCAAATAATGAAATTATATTTGGGGGGGGGGGGGGGGGGGGGTGAGAAATTTAGTTCACAGAGCTGCCACCTCTGGCAGTAACAACATCTCTAACCCAGTTGGGCATTGAGTTAAATTGAGCTTGAATGACAGGTACAAGTATTTCATTCCATTCTCTTTGAACTATATGCCAATTTTCATCGATTGTAGTGGCTAGGAAGTAGTTATCTCTCAGCAACACATAACCAGATTTTTTCAGTGGCTGAGATACGACAAGAACGTCTCAAGCACAACAGATGAAACTCTGTATTGAGGTACAACAGAACAGCATAGGCAATATCAATTCTTTGATTATTTTGTCAAAAGATTGTGTCACAGAGACTCAGTAGGGCTCATCTACCAGCCTCAACACATCCCTGCTTTCCAAATTACCAGACGTTCAGTCACTGGTAGCCAGCACCATCAAGCAACGTGCTGGCATTATGCACTCTCCTCACAGCCTCCACACATGTGATGCTGTACAAAGAAGAGGGACTTGTCTGAAAAGGCGATACAGCACAACTTATGTGTCCTGAGTTGGTGTTTGGTGGGCACCACTGTCAGTATGACTCTCTCTCCTGTCTTGTCGATGGAGGAGTGATGATTGTCACTGTGCTAGCAGTCAATGGTACTCCCAACATCATCACAAGATCTCTTTGTGTACGTGTCTTCCTGTAAACAAGCCCATTTCATAGCTCAAGGTACATGACATGGCTGCAAGTTTGAGAGAATAATATATCTATCCACTCAAGTCCACTGAGATCCTGCACGGTATAGAGTATGGTCCTTCTGAATCCATCAATTCCATATTTGCATGATAGTCATGAGATCTTGACCAACAAGAGCAGGAACACCACAGAATGGTGAATCCCAGATTCAAGAGGGTCATGATCTTGTCATTTTAAAATTCTGATGTGTTCTGGTAAACATTTCTCTTCTTACAGAAGGCATAATGTGATTCTCTCTCAGACAACCAACATTTGGATGTGTTTTCTGAATAGAAGGATGCTGCATAATCTTTCCTTATATTCAGAATGTAGGTGACATAAATCCTACCTACTTTGTGCAGTTGAAGTTAAATCCTAACCTTTGGCATGTCCAAGCATGTAGTACATTTCATACCAGTTTAACATTTTTTGCACTACCTCACAGTGTTAGAATTTCAGTGGGCAGCACAGAGTGCATATTAATGATTTTAGAAGCTCTGTATGCTGATCGTGTATGTACATTAACATCAGAAATGTTATTCTGATTGCTACAGCACATACAAATGAGATTGTAGTAAATATTGTGCATACGTTTATTAACTAATTTGCTAAGTGTTGGACAAATTTGCTTTTAATGTAAAAGAAAAAATATATAAAAGTTATATGCTGCATGGCTGTCAGTGAATGTCTGTCAAAATTGAAACTTTAGAGGAAAACAATCCATCTAAATGGATAGAATTTTGGTTGGTGTGTGGGCTGAAACTGCTGTCAGCTGTAGTATGGAGCAATGGTGAATTGCATAATATATATGCTAAATACTAAGGACATAGATGATAAAATGCTTATTGTCATTCCTTATGTAGTTAAAGGATTAATTGTGGCCACAGATCAATAGGATACTGAAAGCTTAATAAAATAGTTGAAAGACAATTTCAAAATAAAATTGGAACCAGTGTCAAACAGCTTGTGTTTGGGAAATGAATATTTTAATCATGTGTAACGAAACTAATTTAGAAAGCATATGCAATGAACTTATTGGAAAATTTGTTTTTATTAATGCAAACCTGCTTTGACATCTGTGGTAAAGTAACCACAGACTTTGAAAATGAAAAGTTGCAAGCACTAAGAAAAGTAATCTCCCTTATTGATAAAAAATTAAGCAATTATGTATATGAGTATTAGAACAATACCTACCTTTCACATCTGTGCAGATTTCTCACATATCACTTCATTTTAGATCAGCATCATATGCAAAATGTCTGAAACTACTATTAAATTGTCTGTCAGTTCATTAATGTACAACATCTACAGCAAGGGCCCCGATAAACCTCCCGAGGAATTCCTGAACATATTTGTACTTTTGTCAATGACTCCAAAATAACATGGAGCATGCACACTCGTGAAATGGTCATATGGGAAAATCCCTACTTCATCACTGCCTCGAAGATGCTGTGTCCCGCTGCTCATATGCCAACTATAACACCATGTTCAAACTCACTTAAATCTTGATAATCTGTCATTGTAGCAACAGTAACCAATCTAATAATTGCACCAGACACTTGTTGGCTTATATAGGTGCTGCCGACCGCAGTGCCATATTCTGCCTGCTAACATATTTCTGTATTTGAATATGCATGCCTTTACCAGTTTCTTTTCCACTTCAGTGTAAGTAGCAATGTTCACTTTCATATAACCGTTAACTGGAAGAAGAAGGTTATTGGATTTGTAGTGACATGTCAGCAACGCAGATTGATAGTTGAGGAATTGATGTGAGTTCATGGAGTTGAGAGATAGTCTGCAAGACTTTGTATTTTAGATTATTCTTAGATTTTATAGTGATTGGTGTTCGTTACTGATCTCTTGTACAAAAGTTAAAGTAAAGTATCTTGCATCATTACCGTTTACCAGCACTCCTTCACACCTATTGGAGACATAGTTACTCCAGCTTGTACATCTGGACATCACTGGACCAGTGCCTTACTCCATTGGGTACAAGTACTTGTTGGTGATAATAGACCACTCTACCTGTTGGCCAGAAGCTACACCAATTATCGATATTTCAACAGAGACTGCGGCTAAGGATTTTGTTTGCTGATTGTAGCCTTCAATTTGATTGCTAAATTTCTACAGAACTCAAAAAACTACATGGAATCTCACATCCCAAGACTATGAGCTACCACCCCTTGAGTAATGGAATGGTGGAACAGCTACATAGAACACTGAAAGGAGCACTCAAGTGCCACAACAGTACCTGGATTGATGCATTTTCTGTCACATTACTCAGCTAGAGAACAGCTATTAAAACAAACATCAGTCTGGCCCTGAGCCAACTAGTTGATGTGCAGCAAATACATGTTCCAGCAGAGCGCACAGAAAGCCAGGAGGTTACAACTCCCTCTGGCACACATACTACGAGTGTTCACACAGACTGCAGCACACAAGGCAGTGACTCATTCTGACAACACCATTCTGTCATGGCATCAAGCAAACATTTTTTCTTAAGGACCTCCAAAACTGATCACACAAGAGCTTATGCGTCAATGCGATCAAGCCACCATTATTTCCCCGTACTTGGGGCCATATTCAATTATTACAATGTGGCTTTTACACCACTGCAATACTGTAAGATGGCAAGGCCACAACAGCGTCTGTTGAGGGAGTGAAGTCTGCTTACATTATAGAAAAAGTCTCCAGAGACAACAAAGGAAGCTTTTCCAAGGTAAACCCCATCAGGCAAACAGTCCTCAGAGGAGAATACCACCATAACTTCACCAAATCAATCTATCAATGATACAGTTCCACTAGCAACTCTTGCAAGATGCAACTCTCAGACATTCGAAGCTCAATCTGCATCAGGTTTTATCACTCAAGCAGGATAGAAGATACACCCAAAATTCTCATCTGTTCCTGGCACCCCCAAATTCTGCAAGCAAACTTTTCAATTACCAATAAATAGTTGTTACTCCACTTTCACAGAGACTCATGACTCATCAGGTAATGACACTCCAATGCAGAAATGGTATAGCTATGCACTACCGTGGGCAACATCACTCAGTCAGTCATTCAGCAATCCACTCTCAAAAGATGGGGGCTATTTTGGCAACTTATTGGTGACACAGATCGACAGTTGAGAAATCGATGCGAGTGCATGGAATTGAGAGACGATTTGCAAGACTTTTTATTCTAGATTATTCTTAGTTCTTCTAGTGACTGATGTTTGTCACTGATTTCTTGTATGAAAGTTAAAATAAAGTATCTTGTACCATAACCATTTATCAGCACTCCTTGCTTCAGAGTAAAATGAGTAACTACAAATTAACCAGAAACAAGAGCAAAAACATTCAAAATAGTAAGGATATGGAGTTTAGTGAAACTGAAAGGGAGCTGCCAGTGTGGTCAGTTGTGAAATCTGAACTAGGTGTTTAAGGTATTAGCTTGATAGAAAGAAAAGTGATGAAATAGGGAACTCATAAGCTCACTTTGAAATAGGAAATCGTGAAGAGAAAGCATTACTTTATTAAGGGGCAGAATTTATGGGATATCTGAAAATTTACATAATTAATTTAGGCAAAATAAGAATTAAATTGAAATGCTTGTGACAGGAGATAAGATTAGAGTGGTTATTGGTAGACACAGTAAGTTGGTAAGATATCAGACTTTACTGACATTTGAAATTGAGCATGTAAAATTTGAACACGGTTGCTAAATAATACCACAATTAAATAAAAAATTCATTTTGGGCACTGGTTACACTAAGTTTGTGCAGCTCTTTAATGGAAAGAGAAAACATTATATGTCAAACAATGGAAGTGCCAGATTGGAATATCAACAATGTAAGGAAAAGACAGATTGCTACTTACTGTAAAGACAACACATTAAGTTGCAGACAGGCACAACTAAAAGATACTTACACACTAGCTTTTGAACAAAGCCTATGTCAGAAAAAGAAATACAAACACATTCATTCATGCAAGCAAGCACATCTCACGCACTTGTGACTGCCATCTTTGGCAACTTGTTTCAAGCTGCTGCTGATGGTAGTCATATGTGTGTGAGGTGTGCTTGCATGTGTGAATGAATGTGTGTGTGTGTGTGTTTTTCTTTTTCTGATGAAGTCTGTGGCTCAAAGCCAATGTGTAAGTATCTTTTAGTTGTCTTTTAGTTGTGCCTGTACACAGCTTAATATATGGCCTTTGTAGCAAGTAGCAATCTAGCTTTTCCAAAACATCATATGTTACAGACAAGAAAGGGAACATAATCCAAACAAAGTTTATGGATGAGGAAAAGGCAGATGACTGTGAAAAAACAAACAGACTGGCATTAGTGAACAAAGAAATTTATACAATAGAACTAGAAGTTGAGTAAAAGGGGTTAATGAATATAATTGAGGGAAAGATATCTGAAACCATAGGACTGAATGATAAACACAAGCATGAACTAAAATGTTTGTCATGATAATATACAATGTGTTCAGTGCTATACCAAGTCTGCCTGCTTAGCTGGGTGGTAATGTGCTTGCCTCCCATGCTCTGGGCCTGGGTTCAATTCCTGGCCAGGTTGGAGATTTTCTCCACTCGTGGACAGGGTGTTGTGTTGTCCTCACCATCATTTCATCCTCATCATTGGCCGCAAGTCACCCAATGTGGTGTTGACCGAAATAAGACTTGCACTTGGTGACCGAACCTACAAGGGACATCCCGGCCAACAATGCCATATAATCATTTCATTTCATTTTTTTCAGTGCTTACGGTGAAGTATGAAGAATTCTGAACATGTACAAAAATTGAAACCCCATGAACCACTCTTTAAAAAGCACATGATGTATCAATTGCATAGAGTCCAGCCATTGAAAAAGAGTTGCAATAGATGGAAAGCAATGTTATAATTCAGAGTAGTAGTTATCACAATCATTCTTTGATAATTGTAACAAAATGTAGGTGTCCTACCCGCTTTAGACTCTAGGCTTGTGAACAAATTCAATACAGAGAAAATGACCATTCTGAGAACATAAATTAGTTATTACATATGATACTGCAGTGCCTGTGTTGTTCCAAATTATGATACAATGTTCCTTTGGACATGGAAGGAACAGCTACTGTAAGGACTACAACTGCTATGAAATACATGACATGTATTTACAGCCGGCTGGTGTGGCCGAGCGGTTCTAGGCACTTCAGACTGGAACCGCGTGACCGCTACGGTTGCAGGTTCGAATACTGCCTCGGGCATGGATGTGTGTGATGTCCTTAGTTAGCTAGGTTTAAGTGGTTCTAAATTCTAGGGGACTGATGACCTCAGATGTAAAGTCCCATAGTGCTCAGAGCCGTTTGAACCATTTTGTACTTACAGTTGCAAATATGACCAACCATCAGCTGTATAATGGAATGACGACAATGAAAATTTGTGACGGACCTGGACGCAAACCAGGATTTCCCACTTATCACAAGTGGTCACCTTACCATTAGGTTATCCGAGCAAGGCTCACAGCCAGACCCAAACTTCCCTATGCTGTCAACCATATGTCTACAACATATAATCATACATCCATCACGTATATTCACATATGGGGGAAACATACTGCAGTGCCTGTGATATTCCAAATTATACTGTAACTTCCTTTGGACTTGCCTGCACAGGCACTGTGAGAAGTACAGCCATTATGAAATAAATGAAATGTATTCGCAATTGTGGATATGGACAATCATCGGCTGTATAATGAAATGATGGCAATGAAAATTTGTGCCGTATCGTGACTCGAACCCGGATTCTCCACCTATCGCGAGCAGGAAATCCAGGTTCGGGTCCTCAACCCAGCACAAATTTTTGTAGTCATCATTCCATTACATTACTGACAGTAGTCCGTATTTGCAACTGCAAATACATTTCATGTATTTATTATGTAAGTTTGAGTGTATTAAATCCATGACAAGCTTGGATTTAATCTCTGGATTTCATCAAGTTCTACTTGCTCCAAAATCTTACTGACTTTGTTGAATATGTTAGATGATACAAAATTACGTTTAAGAAAGTTACCAAGGCAGTAAAGCAAATGGTAAATAATAGTTTAATTTTAAGACATGAGAATAAATCAAAGGCAGTGTGGTCACTTGTGAAATCTTAGCTATGTGTTAAAGCCTCTAGTCATGAAATTTGTAAAATCAAGCTGCAAGATGAGGTTATTGTAAATCTAGCTCAAAATTTCAGAATGCTTCAATGAGTTCTTCAGTACTGTAGTGAAGTCAGATATCAATGTTGCAAATTATGACAACAAAGTATGTCCCTTTGGACTAGATCTAATGTGTGAATGCCTCACAAAATTTAAAACAGTGTCAGCAGTAGAGGTAGAAAATATTACATTAACACTGAAAAACAAAACCTCTTCAGACTGGGTTGGAATACCCACAAAAGTTCTCAAATTTATGTGTAAAATGATAGGACAGCCACTGTTTACAATGGTAAACCAATCTTTTAAATATGAATGTTTCCCAGAGGTGCTACAGTATGAAGAAGCAAAACTACTGTTCAAAAAAGAATAAAGAGAGGATATGGAAAATTGTCATCCCATATCTCTTTTTCCAGTCCTGTCAAAAGTATATGAAAAAGTAGCTGCCATCCAGATTCAAAATTTTATAGAAAAGTATGGGATTATTTTGAAAAATCACTTTGGCTTTCGGCATGGGAAAAGCACTGTAGATGCAATTAACAAGTTTGTTGGCAAGATTAGGACATCATTAGACAATAAAAATTAGGTCGCAGATATATTTGTGACCTCAAAAAATCATGCACTACTTAGCCATAAACTTGAAAGGTATGAAATCAGGGGTAGTGTTCTGCACTGCCGCTGCTTGGTGAGTAGATTTCTTTTATCTATCCAGTTACACTGTATTGTTAGAAATTTATTACTTTCATTGTAATACAAATGCCCAATGGTTTTATTTGCAGATGACACGTCTGTATTAATTGAGGAGCTTGAGCCAGAAAACATCCCTGTCTGCATCATCAGTACAAAAGGTCATTTAGAAACATGGTTTCAGCTCAATGGATTAACCCTGAACATCCCAAAAACCCATGTGGCCCTGTTCAGAACAAAACAGTCAACATCCCAGGAAACTGAAATAAATCATAAAAATCAAAGTGTAGAAGAGTTGATTCTTTGAAATTTTTAGGATCAAACCTAGATAAAAATTTAAATTGGAACAAACATGTGGAATATCTAGTAAACAAACTATGTGGTTTTGCACTTTTGGCAAATGCCACAGACATGGACACAAGGAAAATTGCATACCACAGCTCATTTTGGTCTGTTATAAGGTACGGTATTGTTTTTTGGGGAAATTCAAGCAATTTAATGTGCATACTGAAATTACAGGAAAGAATTATTGAAATATGTGTGCTGTGAATCCAAGAAAATCATGTTATCCACTGATTCAAAATCTGAAATTATTAACAGTGCCCTCCCTATATATCTACATTATCATTTTTTGCATATCAGTTTAGAACTGTGCAAGGAGAACTGTTTTGATCACACATGCTCATTGTTTATACTTAAATGCTCAGACTCCCCAGTATATGGAAATGAACATTGGTAGCAAATTAAAAACAAGAACATTTTGAGTATGAACCTAGATTCACTGAAAAGAAAGCTACATACAGGGTGGTCCCGAATTCATGGTACAAACTTTAATGGTAGGTGCAGGACATGGTAACAAGGATATATTGTATAGGAATGTATAGTCCCAGGTGACGCGGTGAGGCGTAAACAGGGGAAATAACGGCCGAAAGGAAAACGAAAGATTTTATTGAAATCGTTGTTGACAAGTGTCATGTTTACAGTAAGTGTTCAAAATTGCGTCCACCATGAGCGATACATGCTTGACAGCGTCGGTGCAGCGATTGGCGTACACGTTCAAAGATGCCTGGTATTTCACGCACACCTGCAGCAGCTACAGATATGCGAGCAACGAGATCCTCATCTGAGTCAACTGGAGTCTCATAAACAAGACTCTTAAGATGTCCCCATAAAAAGTAATCGAGGCAAGAGAAATCAGGAGATCGGGGTGGCCAAGGGACTGGTCCACCACGCCCAATCCATCTAGCACCAAACGTGGCATTCAGGTAATTCCGTACAGCAGTGCTGAAGTGTGCTGGCGCTCCATCGTGCTGAAACCACATGCGGTTACGAATGGCGAGCGGAACATCTTGCAGCAGTACTGGTAACACTTCTTGCAGAAAAATAAGATAGCTTTCGCCACAGAGTCGCGTGGGTAGTAAGTATGGCCCAATCAAAAAGTCGTTCACAATACCAGCCCACACATTAATACCGAAACGTTGTTGATACGCATGTGGACGCGTTGCATGTGGATTATCTGTTGCCCACACATGGGAATTGTGCGCATTAAAGACACCCTCGCGTGAAAATGTCGCTTCATCTGTAAATAGCACATGACCTACGAAATCCGGCTGCAACGCACATTGCTGCAACAACCACTGGCAGAAGTTC